>NC_064850.1:159526623-160224123 GCF_024139225.1 Suncus etruscus
CTGTTTTAACACAATCTACTTCAAGGCATATTTCTTGTTTTTTTTTTTTTAATTAAAGAGCAAGAAACATTATGTAATAGATATGAAAAAGCCATTTTTATATAATATCCATAGACTTATGTTTAAATTACAACTCTGAAACCTAGCATCTGATTTGTTTAAATCAGGTCACTTCTCTCATCCTCATTTTCTCATTAGCAAATGTGAATTATAATAGGTAAACTTAGAGGAATACTGTGAAGAATCTACTTTGCAAGGATGAAGGGGTGAATTCCATTTCTAGTGATTCTTTTAATCACCAAGTCAAGTTCCAGAATCACTACTCCACTCCAGTCACTCCACAGCAGTGTGGATCTCTGGTGGCTGTGTGTGTAAACTGAAACTACAGATGTGAAAGCACTATAGTTAGGAGTGTGGCCCCAGAAAACTACTTTTGAAGCAGCATCAAGATCTATAGGGAGCATTGCAGCCAAAGCATGTGGAAAGCATGGTAACCAATCATATGTTCCAAATACATATCCAAGCCCATGGTTCCTCACCACTGCAATAGAAAAAAAGGGCAGATGAGGAAAAAACAAACCAAGCAAACCTTAAAGTAGAAAATTTTAGAGTATTAGATTCAAGTTCACAAAATGTATATTTTAGATTATCTTAACATATTCTTATAATTCTCACAGACTTAAGTTATTTGTATAGTTGAAAGATTTACTCTTTTGTTAGTATTAAGAATATGAGGTTGTGTGGTTTTGGTTTTACTTATAAAGCATAATCTTTTCAATGATTTTCTGAAAGCTATTCTTGCTACAAACATATATGGGAAAGTATTACTAGTTATCCTGTTTTGGCTATAGTTATATTTTCTTCTATCTACCTGTGTAAAAAGACAAACACAATGTCTGGCCATACATGATGTTCCTTCAGATTTATTAGAAAAGCAGAAAAAAAGGAGCAGAGTATTATAGCAATATACAAACTTTGTCTTGTCTCATTACCTAAACTAACTCAGGTTTTTCAACTAGAGTAAGAGTTTTATAACAAATATACCATACAAAGGAACTGGTTTATATTTCCGATTATTATAAAAATCTTTAACATGAAAATACCTATTGTGAACATTTTCCAGTTAGCATAACAAACATTTTCTCAAAGTAAACATAACCATATTCTTGGGCTGTATAAATTATTTTTAATGAAATCATGAGGTCTTAAAAACTCTGTAAAGTTCAGGAAAACTTATGAAGCACCTTTGTTATAATTATATTTTTTTCATCTAGCTTACTGTTCAAACGTAAAGTTTTCATCTGAAATAGTGTGAGATTTGAATTAAGATAAAGAAAATTGTTTATGTCCTTAATTATAGACATAATTAAGACAAAACAACTCAGTAATTAAATTTTTAATCACCAAAACTGACAGTTAAAATATAAAATATTTCATGAAGTGCAATGTTTTAACAATGAATATATAAATAATTCAGTGGAGCATAATTTTATTATTATAAAATGAGTATTTTATTGTGGATTTAGAAGAAAATGATTAACTGTCCTAATCAACCTATAAGCTTTCTCTTTGATATACATTTTAGTAATATAAATGTATTTAAGCAATCCAAATGATTAAGAAAAATTTATTTTACATACTATTAATAATCTTGGAGAAGTTTTCAGGGTGCCTTCTTTTACTGGTCAAAATATAACTTTGACCGCTAATTATACTTCATATTTAGTCAGAAATGTTTTCTTTTATACTTAGCAGAAAATAAAATATGAAGGCATATACAAACACTTAAGTTCATGTTTAGCGAGTGATTTCTAACTGCTAAAAATGCACTATGCCTACATTTAATAATATAACTTAGCATGTTATCATATTTTCAAATGATGACATATTTTAAATTTCAAAAGTGGTATTTTTAGAGTAATATATACACTGGACAACAGGAAGTACATTTGTTCTTAAATTATTTTACTCAAAGTAGCTATAAAATCTCACAAAATAAACACCTTACAAAATCTTGCTTAATAAAAGTTGTCTGTCCTAATTTCCAATTTTATATCAAGAAATAACATTATGTAGAAGCTATGACTGATAGATGATTAATCAAAAAAATAATAGCAGCTTTGGGCTGGAGTAGTGAAGAGATAGTACAGTGGGTAGGGTACTTGCAATGCAGCCAAACTGGGCTCAATCCTTGACATCCTGTATGGTCCCTAAGCCTGCCAGGAGTAATTCCTGAGAACTGTGTGGTATGGTTCCAAAACAAAACAAAACAAATAAACCACTAAATTCTTTGAATATTTAACTAGTTAATAATTTGAAAGGGTCATGGTTTGGTCATACTGGACTGTTTTTGGACCTTATTTCTTGCTTTGTACTTAGTGATCAATACTGGTCTAGCTTGGGAAACCATAATGCAATATATTGAACCCAGATCTACAGCATACAAGGCAAGCACTATTATACTGACTCACAAACCTTGTTAATTTTAAAGTTTTATCTGAATAAATTAATATCAACATATTGTATATATAATTAAAGCCGGATTAATAGAATTTGACACATAAAAGAAAGTACTGCTTAAAATAATAGCTTCTTTCTACTATAGTATGAAATCCTATTCTATAAGTTGCATAGGATACAAATAATTTTAATGAGAAATACAATTAATTTTGGTTCTGCTAAAATTTAAACCTGGTATCTCACACATGTATGGCAAATGGTCTACCTTATCACTGAGCCTTATCCACAGCCTTTCAGAATAATCTATTAACCCATGTGGTCATTTAGCAATCATCAACAAATGTTAAACTAGTATTTCCTTAATAGATTTTATTTTTAAACACACATGAAACCACCTTTAGTTCTAATTTTCCATTCACTTCAAAAGTAATTATCATTTTATACTGAATACTAATTGTATGGTCCCCCTATGGATTTGTCAGTTGATATTTAGTTTACCCTTAGGTCTAATCTCTGTGTATCAGTGTTATAAGACTAATGCTTGCTAGTCTAGTTCAATGATTGCTTAAAGATAGTGTATTTGAGTTAAGTAGAGAATTCACACTCTTGCCAAGGTACTTATATTTTATAAAAGAAATACTTCTTCAACATTGTTAAACAACATATACTTGTGAGTCTTAATGTATGGGCATCAAGGTTGTACTTTTTCATAGGTCTTGCATGTGATCCTCATACAACCTCTGTGATTCACTTAGCTGTTCCATGTCTTTCCAAACCTCCTAGAAGCTGTGGGAGCACAATAGCTCATTCATATGGGCAAATTCAAGGATAAGCTCAAAATGTTCCCAAAGAAAGCAGTGCTATGTATCCCTCTGCAGAGTAAGAAATATTTAGCAAATAATGCAAATTAAAGCCAGTTGGGAAAAGGCAACAATTTTCTGGCACTGAAGGCCATATTTCTAAAAGGATAGTCTCACCAAAGATTTTGTCAAGAATATTCGATTTTTATCTAAAATAAAATTTCATTTTTCCATAATTTACATAATATCCAGTTCTCCTACATACTCTTCCATAATATCCAAAGTGACATGTTTTCAAATAAAAAATAAAAAATAAACTTTTAGGAAAGAGCAATATACACATATCTATAAAAGAAAATGAAAATACTTATTTTTAGAGAACCAGAAAACTAAATCAGACAAGAAGAATTTAGGAAATTTTTGTGCTTATAGCACCCTTATTTATGCATGATAAGGGTTCACCTCTGGGGATAGAAGCTGTTATCATTACAACTTCAAAAAAAAAACCCTACATATGCATTTGTTACTCTATTAAAAGGCATCTTATTTAATAGATGTACTCTATTAAAGGTATACTTAGTTCTTTATACAAGTCTTTGCTAGTGTCCTAAATTTTGGTTCCAGATGGTCTAGAAACTCAAGTCCTTCTTCTTCTGGTCGATCACTGCAGCAGCCTACTGAGCCGGCCATAGACCCTTTTCCTTCGTAGTTATAAGAGCGAACGTAGTCTTCAGAATGCTTATGCTCCTCATCTTGACCACACATATACACCTTCTGTATTAATAAAGAGCACATTTTATTATTGTTTTAAAAAACACCTAAGCATATTAGCATAAAAATAATGTCTTTGATTTACCTTTTACTGTTTAATTTTTAATCAGAGTGTGTCCTCTAATGGATTCCTACATATAAAAAATGCACATAATTGGTCTGTATCATTAATTCTTAGAATATAGCAAATAAATAGTGGTTCTAGTGAAAACGTTTATGAAAAGTAAAGGTAAATATACATTACACAACAACTTATAAGTTTTCATTTGAACAAAAGATTAATAGTTGATCCTTATCTAGTTTCTTCACATATTTGTGACATGTGAGGCTATGATTTCTACAGCTAAGATTATTATTCCTATATTTTTACTCTCATTAGCTATAATCATGTAACCCATTAAAATCACTAATATTAATCTATTGATTAAGATGATCATAAATAAACATAAGGAACTAACTAAAATAAAAACTTAACAATCTACTTGGTTGATTTTGATGGTCAGGACCCCCTATGGAGCATTTAACCATGAAAGATGTTTATAATTTATCATTTGTGTTCTATTCTATAACAAGTATTTTTTTAAATTTTTTAAATAACATTTTAAGTATTTTATTTCTGATAATTTTCTAGTAATACTTAAGATGTGACCTATCCATATTTTTATACATCTTAGTCACATATACAAATGCCTTATTTAAAATTAAACTAAAAAATTATCTATTTGGATTCAAAATTGATATTCTTATCATTTATAAAACAGAGATTTACAAAGATGTTGTTTTCTAGATGTTTGAGGAGAAATATTGATGAATAAATATAATTTAGCTATATCCAATAAGAAATCAAAGACACTGGCACTTACTTCACCAAGCCGAGGTTGAGTGAAGCTGTGCCAATCAGTGTATGTGTATCTGCCAACATCCATTCCTCCCTGTCCTACTCCCTTAACCGATTCCAAGGTCTGGTGTCCACCGCCTTTGTTGGATTCCAATGTGTAGCCACCTTTGAGCATCTCAAAGCTTTGCTGAGTCTTGATTCCCTGGCCACCAAGAGTGCCAACAGACATGCTTGTGTCACAAATGTTGGATGCCTGTGTGGGGAGTCTAATATTTGCTTCCTGCAAATAAAATTAGAATTATATAAATAAATCAGATGGAATTAAAAAATCCCTGCTTTACCACAATAGTCAGACTATTACCATCTATGTCTTTCAGTCCTCCATGCGTCACTCCAAATAACTAGAACCCTATCATAGGTATCATAGATAAAAAAAAAATGCCACCCTCACCACTATACACAGAAAGTTTATATATTGAAATTTGATCTTCATAAATGCTTCAGAATATTCTCTTATTTAAATACAAGGTTATAATCAATATAACTAGTTAAGGTGATGCCATTCTCAACTAGTGGCCTAAGCTAATGTTAAGATTTTCATTGGGAAAATTTGGACACAGACATGCACACTGGAAGACTACAACAATTTTATGTGATTTATCTTCCCAAGAGCTGAGCTTCTATAGAAGCTATAAGAATCCTTCAATAGATCATTCCCTCCTTCTTTAGGGGAACATGGTCCTGATATTCCTTAATTAGCAAGCTCTATCCTTCTGTACTAAGACAAGACATTTCTATTGAATAGATTACTCTGTAGCATTTTTTTATGGCAGTCCAAGGAAAACAACATAATAAACTCATGGAATTTAAACCATTTAACACTTGCAGGATAATTATGGAATTAGGCTTGGTAAAATAAGTACTTAATTAACTTTCTATGGGACTGGAAAGATAATATAGTGGACAGGGCAGTTGTCTTGTATATACCCAATCTAAGTTCAATCCCTTACATCCAATATGGTTTCCCAAACACTTCCAGGAGTGATTCCTGAAAGTTGCCAGATATAATTCCAAAACTTTAAACAAAAATGAAATAAAACTGTTTTTTATTAATACTGACTTACAACGACAGCAACAAAAGGATCATCTTTAAATCACCATACATTCAAAGAAAAGTAGAATCTGATTTACCGTAACTTCTTCTCCAGGTCCTTCAGTATTTGATACAATTAAATTTTGCTGAGCTACATCTTCTGGAAAACATTTCTTTACTTTTCGTTGAACAGTAACACAGAAGCATGTAAACATAATACCTAAAAATCAAAATTATATAGGTAAATATTTTTCATACTGATATATTAAATCATTTGAATCACAATGTTCAATGTTTACTTCACAGACTTTAATTGTCACTCTTTGTAAAATAAAATTTCTAATAATTAAAAATGTAACATAATCATTTGACTATATAGTAAATGTATCATACATTAAAATGTATAAGCTGTAGCTGTCTATATAAAGATATTTAAAAATCACTGATATAAAATAATTTTATATTACTGAAACTTTTTTCAAGTTTCCTTAATTAATGTTAACCTGAAATATAATTTATTATCCTTTAATTTTTAATTTTCTTCTGTCTTATATTTAAAGTACACTTTTTCTTTCTCTTTCTTTCTTTCTTTCCTTTCTTTCTTTCTTTCTTTCTTTCTTTCTTTCTTTCTTTCTTTCTTTCTTTCTTTCTTTCTTTCTTTCTTTCTTTCTTTCTTTCTTTCTTTCTTTCTTTCTTTCTTTCTTTCTTCCGTCCTTCCTTCCTTCCTTCCTTCCTTCCTTCCCTCCTTCCTTCCTTTCTATTTCTTTCTTCTTCTTTTTCTTCTTTTTTTTTTTTTTTTTGCTTTTTGGGCCACACCTGGTGACACTCTGGGGTTACTCCTGGCTATGCACTTAGATATCACTCCTGGCTTGGGAGACCATATGGGACAGTCTGTCCTAGGTTAGCACAAGCAAGGCAAATGTCCTACCACTTGTGCCACAACTTCAGACCCTAAAGTGCATTTCTTATTGTCATTATTTAGTCAAGTCCTTTCATACAGTGTGAGAATTGATACTTTTTTATTCTATCTTTATTTAAACACATGTTTACAAACATGTTTGTAGCTGGGCTTCGGTCATAAAAAAGAGCATTTCCCTTCACCAGTGCAACACTCTGCCACCAATGCTTCCCATTTCCCTTCTCTCCAATACCCTGCCTGTCTTATAGTCAGGCATTCTATTTCTCTCACACACTACCATTTCTCTAACTGCACTGACCAATCTTTGTGATAAGCTATATATCATGGCCTGGTCGTTTCAAACCTGATCTCTATTTTCTCTGTGTATTATTACCATACTAACTTTTGTTTTTCTTAAATCCCAAGATGAGCGAGACTATTGTGTGTCCATCTCTTCCCCACTGATTTATTTCACTCAAGCATGAGTTTCAATGTCCATCCAGGTATAGAAAACTTTTATGACTTCATTTTTCTTGATAGCTGCATACTATTTCATTGTACCACAGTTTCTTTAGTCACTCACCTGTTTTGGGGCATCTGGGTTGTTTCCAGATTCTGGCTATTTTAAATAGCACCACAATGAACAAAGATGTGCAGAGGGCATTTGTATTGTGTTTTTGTGTTCCTAGGGTATATGCTTAGGAGTTGTTTTGCTGAATCATATTAAAGGAACTTTTAAATTTTTCTTAATTCCTAATTAATAAATTAATGTAAAAAGTGCAAGAAGAGTAAAATGAGCATAGTGTACTAATAGTTCTTTTCCCAGGTCCTAAATTAACAAAAATGCTTACATACTTTTCCACACTGAAATGTTCATTTTGCTTAGTTTAAATTTAAGCTAGTACTGTTGAAATTTAAAAAATATAGGACCTATAAAATGTGTGCATACCACAGGGTAAATAAAGATTATTGATTTTAAAGAAAGTAATAAAACATAAGTTTTGTTCTGTGTTTCATTTCACAGTGAATTCTGTAGAAAATATTAACTCATACAAATAGGTCATCAAATTAATTGTGAAAAATAATGAAGAAAGAAAGAAAAAAGAAGAAAAAGATAAGGGAAAAGAAAAAGTAGGGGCGAGAAGGAAAGGGTGGAAGAAAGGAGAGTGGGAAGGGAAGAAAGGACTGAGAAAAGGAGAGGGAAAGAAGTGAGGAAAGAAAAAAGCAAAGGAGAAAGGAAGAAAAAGAAGGAAGCCTGAAAGGATGGAGGCTAAATGTGACAATTATTATTATTATTATTTTTCCTGTTTCCAAAACACTGTATGCAGAGTGTAAAATCTTGGAACTAATTATTTTAAGAACATTTAGTATACCAATAAATCTTGGAACTAATTATTTTAAGAACATTTAGTATACCAATCTGGAAGGTTGAAAGATTATAACATGCTATATGAGAAGAAATAATAAGATAGTAATTCTATCTACCCACTTATAAGAAAAATAAACTTATGTGGAAACATTATTTACTTAATGTCATATGAGATAATTATTTGAAAATATAATCCAATATATCTAATTTATTTTATTTATTTCATTTAAATTGCATCGCTTTTATTGGTTCCTCTTTTATGACTTAAAATCCCAAATATTTATATGCACAAAATTTTGAAAAGGAAACATTTACCAAAGCCAATAAATACTATAATTATAAAGAACTGCGATATCTTTAAAATGCTAGATATAATTTCAGTGGGTAGTTTAAATAATTATACTTACATAATAACAAAGCAGAACCCAGAACCATAGCAAGAATAGCCCATTTTCCAAGGATTACGTTTGGCTTGACATTGACATCTCTCTGTTTTGCATTCATTTTACAGTCGCTTGGAGTTGAGCAGTCACATACTTTAACTGATAACATTTGTCTTGCAGAAACACCATGTCTATCTTTTATTTGCATAGGCACATTATAATAATTACTTTCAAGATTTTGCCGTAAACGAATAATGGCAGTTTTGCCTATGGAAAAATAGAAAGAATTATTATCGAGATAGCATTTCAATAGCAGTATTAGTCTAAGTTGGAGTCTTGAAATACAGGTTGTGGAATTTTGTTTAGAAGGAAAATGTTGATGTTTAACTTTATTTTATTTATTTTTCTTTTTTTCTTTTTATTCCTTCTCCCCTAACTTGAATTTATTCTTAAAGAACTAAAAATTAATTGATAATGCTCTAAGCTTAATATACTAATCCATGCTTAATATGTTATTCAAATATTACCTAAAATATATTTTACACTTTCATTAGAAATTTAGAAAGAATATTCAAAAGATAAATATGTTATATATTACTTTAAATATATTTTGGACATTAATTAAGACAATTTCTTAATTGGATGTGGCCCATATTATTACATAGGATAAGATATTATGTAGGAGCAAAATCAGGCATAACCGACCTAACTTTATGCTCCCCTGACATAATTCTTTGGTTGTTTTTTTTTTTTGTTTTTGTTTTGTTTTTTAGTAACACTGTGATGCTCAGAGTTACTCCTGGTTCTGCGCTCAAAAATTGCTCCTTGGGGTACCATATGGAATGCCGGGGGGGGGGGGTTTGAACTACAGTCCATTGTAGGACAGTCACGTAGTCACGTGCAAGGCATACAAAGGTCTTATAGCTACTCTACCGCTCAGCCCTAAGACAATTTCTTAAGAATATTTATTATAAGTTCAAGTAAAAATCTTCAACCTATTGAGCATATTACCGTCACTCCTTGGCTCTAGGGTCCAAAGCCTACTGGCAGAATTATCCAGAAAGAATTGAAAAGGTGGGCCATTATCAGGTCCATCTGGATCTTCTGGTTTAAGAACAGCAAAATCTACATCATTCTGACAAAGTGTCACTTCTTTTGCAATCTGAGGAGGGTGATCATTAAAGTCTTCTAATCGAACTACTAATGTTCCAGTGCAAGATCTGCCATCTAGAAAAGAAAATAGTTAAATGTTATTTCTTTACGTATAAGTCTAATTATTTATAATTCCAAATTCAAACAATTGATAACTGTCAAAACTTGAATTCATAGATAAGCATTTGAATCAAATTCCATTATTACAAGTTTAAAATCATGACATCTATATAGGTGGATGTACCAGACATATTTATATATTTGGCTTTTGTTGTTGTTGTTTTGGGGTCACACTAGGTGATGCTCAAGGCTTACCCTGGTCTCCTGGAGGGCTTACAGTATAATATGAGATGCATATGATGGAACTGAGATCAGCAGTGTGCAAGGTAAAACACTGTATCTTCCACACTATCACTCCAGTTCCATATTTGGCTTTTATTTATTTATTTATTTATTTATTGAGTTTATTTATTTATTTATTTATTTATTTATTTATTTATTTATTTATTTATTTATTTTTGGCTACAGCTGATGATGCTCAGGGTTACTTCTGGCTATGCACTCGGAAATCGCTTCTGGCTTGGGGGACCATATGGGACGCTGGAGGAGTCGAACCAAGGTCCATCCTAGGCTAGTGCCTTACCACTCTGTGCCACTGCTCCAGCCCAGTATTTGGCATTCTTTTTAGACAAAATATATGAAACAATGAGCAGTAGCAATATGTAATAACCTGTTAAAACTAATTTTTATCTTACATATAAATGAAAAATACTTATATAAAATAAATATACATATATAATTTATTTATATATAAATAATATATACAGATATAAATATATAATATAAATAATATATAGCATTAGTAAATATATACTATATAGTACTATAATTATCTATTTATTTATATATATTTATAAATATATAAATATATATATATAAATATATATAAATATATATATTTATAAATATACTTTATATATAAAACATCATTGATTTATAAAACATATATATATATAAATATATATAAATATATATATTTATAAATATACTTTATATATAAAACATCATTGATTTATAAAACATATATACATATTATTACATATGCTAAGATACTATTATGTAGGAGCAAAATCTGGCATATGCTCCATTACCTGACCTTTCTCCCTGCTCCTCTGGCATAATTCTTTGAGTTTTTTTTTTTAGGGGGGGCCACACCTGGCAGTGTTCAGGGGTTACTCCTGGCTCTGTGCTCAGAAATCACTCCTGGTTCAGGGACCATATGGGATTCCGGGGATCGAACCCATGTTCTTCCTGGGTCAGCTGCATGCAAGTCAAACACCCTACCCCTGTGCTACCACGCTAATCCCAATACCACGAATGCCCCAATCTGGCATAATTCTTTATGAAGCACACATACTAATATTTAAATTGCAAAATTATAGTTATTCAAGGATTGATTTAATGTACCCAAACAAAGATGTAGCTCTATATCTCTCCTTTGTCTTTCTCTGACCATTTGTTTTTGCTTCTTTACTATAACTTTATTGTGTCTCATGAAGCACTTGCTTCCTGTTGACTTGTCATATTATGTAGCCAATTTTCAAATACTTTTCACTCCATGTGAAATTTGATATAACTTCTACAGCTAATTGTCATCATAGATAGCATCCTTTGATTTTTCAGAGCAAGTGGTTTATAATTGGCTTACATACTGAACTGCAAACATGTTAATCCTCAGAATTAAGCATTATTTATTTTGAGAACCTATTGAACTGCCATATATTACTTGTCTGAACTGTACCTTAACACTAAAATACAGAATATAATTTAATTACATTTTTATGTTTATATGACACTACCATAAAATTATTACCCATAAAAATAAATGTATACTATCATCTAAGTTCAATGTCCTTGGCATTAGAAATTTTGGCTTAACTATGCACCACTTTTATTGGCCTGTTCCTAAATAGATGTTTTCAAGTAAAATAGTGCACATTACTTGTTTTTAAAGAAAATTAAGTAAATAAAAATGTAAAATATGTTACTAATTTTGATAAACTTATTCAATACATTTGATACAATTTGAAAAATTAAAATGTCTAGGAAAAATATTAAATTTCTCTTGTTTTAAAGACTCATCTAAATTTTGAGGCACATATGTTGAATTTATCTCAAAAATACAGGCAGGCAGAGGGGATGGGGAAGGAGAGATGGGACATTGGTGGTGGGAATGTTCCATTGGTGAAGTGGGGTGTTCTTTTTTATAACTGAAACCCAACTACAAACATGTTTGTAATCATGGTGCTTAAATAAAAATATTATTAATAAAAAGTACAAAAACCTGACAGTACATTGTCAACATACTTCTAGGAAATAAAGCCAAGAATATATGATTAACAGCTAAGTAAAAATGGTCATTGTGCAAAAATATTTTTCTATCTCTGAACTAACTTTAAGCAACTAATCAATCCATGTATTAGTGATAACTATCACAATTTCGCATTTTCTAGGAATATCTGAGGTTTCCTAAAGTCGAAACTTAAAATGTTTCAATAATGGAGACTGAAAAGAAAATTTCCCCTTGTTACTGGAAGATTTCAGGAATCAGCCTACAACATGGAGCTCACCTTCAGTTCCTTTAGTTCAGTTCATTATTAGAAATATTTCAGTCTTGTCTGCTTACAACATGCATCCAAGTACCCAACAATTTATGTTTCCCATTAAACTACAGACCCATAATGTTTGTCTCTCCCACCTGATGACTCCTATGCTAAGAAGATTTTTTACAACTAAATGTTTTTAAGCAGCTTGTGCACTTTGAACTCAATTTTCTACATTAAAACTAATTGCTTCAAGTTACAGTTACTCAGCTGGAATTTGCAAAGATCTTGGTCAGAACCAGGTGGACCAGGTAGGTGATTTATGGAAGTCTCAAACAGCAAAGGGATGACGCATATCTAATATTTCCTAAATATTAAATCAGGCTTTTGATTTTTAAAAAATTTACTCACCTGCATCCATTGCCATCACAGAAATATTATATTGGTCATTCTTTACAAATTTTGATTCTCTATCGAGTATCTTTATAGTTTTCAAATCACCAGTGTCTTCGTCAATTTCAAACCAATTACCTTCATCAACTACTTTCTTATACCTAATTTAAAAAATGCAAATGATCAAACCAACAAGTATATGTTATGTTTAAATGTATTATGCTAAAATTTCATTTTGAAAATACAGAGTTTACTAAGTTTGTAATCAAATGTATACCACATTAAAAACCATAAAAATATTTTAAAATATGTATTACTTTAAGCCTTTGCCACTGCGAGTTTCTGGATCCAATGCTTTGTATCCCTGAAGAGATTGGCCAGCGGGGAGACCATCTCTACTCTGAAGAACTCTGACTGGAGGTTGGCACTCAGGACCCTCATCAGCATCTTTAACTTTGACAGTGACGGTAGTAGTACACATAGTAGGACTTTGAGAGTTGGTTAATTTAGAGAACTGTGCTTCATTGAGTACACCAATTTGCAAAACAACTTCTTTACTGGATTCGAAATTTAATGCCTGTTCAATAAAACAAATTTAATCAGTCAATACAAAATACTATGTCTAGAAGACGTACAATTCTAGGATAAAGCGATAAAACCGATCATTTTGAAATATAAAATGTAACAAAATGTATATCAATATAGTTGAAAACATATGAAACATGCCTTAGTGGTAAAAAGTATTAAATGCAAAACTGCTGGGGGATTTTGTTTGGTTGGTTGGTTTTGGCTTTTGGCGAGGTTACACAAGTGGCGTTCAGAGGTTACTACTAGCTCTGTGCTCAGAAATCGCTGCTGGCAGCCTCCAGGAAACATATGGGATGCTGGGAATCAAACCATCCTCAGTCCTGGTTGGTCGCAAGCAAGGCAATGCGCTACTGCTGTGTTATCTCTCTGGTCCCCAAAACTTTATGATTAAACAATATGTTCTTACACTTTTCGTTGGAAAGGTTCTGCCTTTCCTTTTTGCTACATATTTAAATTATTATAGAAATTCAGAATGTGCTTTTAAATATATGTAAGTAGAATACTTTTACTCATTGATTTCTAACTAACTATAGTAGTTGTAATAACTAAAAAACATATTTTCATTCGTGGTAAGTATATAAAAACAATTCTAGAGACAAGTAGGACCTGATATTTGGCTGAATATTAGAGCAAATACTAAGTATTAGAGTACTAGAACTGAAATATTAGATATATTTTTAATTTCAACTATTATTGTCATATTCTAATGTTTTATATGAAAACACAAATATAATAAAATATTATTGCTTTGAAAAGATAGTGTTAGATCTACAGCTTTTTTTTTTTTTTTTTTTTTTGGTTTTTGGGTTACACCCGGCAGCGCTCAGGGGTTACTCCTGGCTCTATGCTCAGAAATCGCTCCTAGCAGGCTCGGGGGACCATATGGGATGCCTGGGATTCGAACCACCCTCCTTCTGCGTGCAAAGCAAACGCCTTACCTCCATACTATCTCTCCGGCCCCATATCTACAACTTTTCATTTATATACTTTAGAATATTTGTTCAGAAATCTCTCCTGGCAGGCTCAGGGGACCATATGTGATGCCAGGGCCAGAGAGATAGCACAGCGGCCAACCCGAACGGACCCTGGCATCACATATGATCCCCTGAGCCTGCCAGGAGTGATTTCTGAGAACAGAGCCAGGAGTAACTCCTAAGTGTTGCCGGGTATGACCAAAACAAGAAAAAGAAAAAAAAAGAAGAAAGAAATAAAATACTATCAAAAAAAGAACCAAAGTATGATAAAATAATCTAGAAGCTGAAAGATATAAACTAAAGGAGAGTGAAAGAGTAGTCAATATAATAATTAAAGGACATTTTCTAAATCCTATTCATGAAAAGCAGTGTATACATATAGCTACCTCTAAAACATTGTCTATAACACACATTGTCTCCAAAACATTAATGTGAAATTTAGAGGTTATTGATAGCAATTTACCAATTTGCCAGACTAGAAATAGAACCTGGTTCAATTAGATATTCCTATAAAGCAATTGCAAGTGAATTTTTAAATCCAAAAATATTGAATAACTCAATATATGAGTTAAATTCAATATAGATGTTAAAATATATCAGAAAGGAAAACTATTATCTAAGAATGGAGGGAGAAAATTGTAGAGTTTAGTAGTGCTGCCTCTGCTACTAACGTGCTGTAGAGATTTAGATGGATTTGGTACTCTATGCTACACATTATTAATTTCTTATAGCATACATCTACCCAGTAATGTGATCAGATGACATTTGCCAATAAAACATTAATTTCCTCTTTCTGAAAAAGTTTGGTAATTTTTGCTTTTATTTCATCTTAAGGTGTTTCTTTTTCTTTTATTATCCCCATGATCAAATACAAGGCTTAACAAGTGAGATGAATACACTAAACTATAATTATTTTTTAAAGACTCACATCTATCAAGAGATTCCTTTTATTGTCCAGTTAATGTCATGGATAAGTGGCCCTACTATATTATCATATATGCTCGAGTGGAGAGGCTACAGAAAATTATAGAACGAAGGAGAGCTTCGAAATGCCTGGTTTAAACTCATTGTCAGTTTATTGTCCTTTATCCTTTTCACTGGTAATTTTTTTAGTGGTATTGTTTTCCTGTATTCACAATAAACTTTATCATTTATACTGAAGTCTTGTCATCTCTGAAAGACCCCTACTGCATTTCTAGTAATTCTTTTTTCTTTATGGTGGCATCGTTTAGGTCTATTTTACCACATATAGATTAGCTTTCATCTTCATTATATACATTGGTCTATGTAACTTTGTAGAATAAAGTTGTCAATATCTGAAAATTTTTCATTCACAATTGTGATTTTTGTATTGAGGCCCAGAGACAACAAATATGAGGGTTGGAAGGACCGGTTCACAATATGAAGCTCACCACTACACTAACAATTATCATGAAAATGTTAGTGAGAGAACTAGAATGCCTGTCTCAATATAGAAGTAGGAGGGAGATGAGGGGCAATGGTGTTGGAAATATTGCACTGGTGAGGGGGGTGTTCTTTCTATGACTGAAACCCAACCTATGAACATGTTTGTAAGCATGGTGCTTAAACAAAGATTTTTATTCAAAGAAAAAATTAAAAAATCAATTGTAATTTTTGTTCTCCAGTCTTCAGGCTATTTATTGTTGTTACTGCTGAGGAATGACCATAAAAGTTTCCAGTGGAAAACAATCTAATGCCTTAGATCCTCGTTCTTGGTCTCAGAGGGAATTGTGTCTTTCTACCCAGAAAATCTGCAATTTGAATAGCCTCAATATAAAAAAATCTTTAAAATTATAGAGAATAAATCAATAAGGAATATGTTGTCTAAAATATCCAAATTAGTTAAGAAAAAATAATTGTGCTTAATGTTAGTGATAACCTCCATAATAAAAAATAAATAAATAAAAATTAAATATGAATATGGTTCCTTGTATCAGGAATGGTATGTATGCAATTTTGGTATGGTGATGAATACATGATACTTTGTTCAAGAGGAAACACCAGTGTGAAAAAATTCTGATATTCCATATTCATGGCTAGGAAATAACCTAATTAACAGTGGATCAGTAAGATTTTCATTTTCCTACATGTAGGAAATATCTCTGAAGATACTTTGAAATATGGCATCTTACTATGAATAGATTGAAATTTTAGCTATTAAATTAAAAATATTCATACCTACTATTATGTAATCTAGATCTAGGATAAGTTCACCGAAACTTTTTTATCATTACTATTTTAAAAAGTATTTAATGCATCCTGAGAACAGGATTGGAGGGAGGACAACACTGGTGGTGGGAATGCCCTGGATTCAATGCCGCTATGTACCTAAAATATTAATGAAAGATTTGTAATCCACTTTGGTCACAATAAAAATTATTTTTTAACAAAAGTATTTATTTGATTTTGGTTTGGTGTCACACTCATTGATGCCCAGGATCAGTTACTCCTGGCTCTCTTACAATCAGGGGATCAGATAAGTAGCTACTGTGATTGGGCACATGAAAAGTGCCTGACCTATCTCACTATTTCTTTTTGGCCCTTAGAACAATTAGTTAATAAATGCAACTTATGTGAACTGAGTCTATTTTAAAAGAAAAACAATGTCCACAAAATAATTTAATTCAGCTGATTTAAATTTAATTACTTTTTCCCATTTTGCTACAAAAGTATTTTATGATGACTTACATAATATAATGTATTAAAAACACATTGAGAAAATATAGTTTATGAAGTCAAATCAATAAAAGTTGATAAGGTAGGGTGCTGTTGACTTCCAAAAGACTGATCCAGGTTCAATCCCCACCACCATAACTAGTCTCTTAAACCCACCAGAAATGATCTGTAAGCACAGAGCCAGGAGAAAGTCCTGAGCACAGGCATTGTACAAAAAACAATTAAAAATAAATTAATTAGATAGTATTACATTTCATCATATAAAGAAATGAAAATTTAAGATATTCAATGTTCAAAAGTGATTCTCCTATGTCTCTGTTTTGCAATCAATCTAATAAGAGATGTCATAGAACAGAGCAACTTGATATTTAGAAGAATCCTTCTAGAACTTATAACTGGTTGCTAACTTAATTTATTTGATTTCTCTTTTGTTTAAAGTTTTAACTAGCAGACCTTCCTGTAAGAAAGAAAATGTAAGAAAAAATATTTGTGTGAAACAATGTAAATTATTTTAGAATTGCTTGCAATATTTGAACCATAAATATGCATAAATTTATAGTTATGACTAAAATAAGTTTGAAATTGTAATGAATTTCTTAACTATTATTTTGGTTTACCTTGACAACACACAAGACAGCTTCATTTGTATTTGGGTCTGTGCTAATTTTGAAGTTTCCATTTTCATTTCCATGCAGGATCTTGTATACTGCCTTTGAGTGAGGAGTGTTTGCCAAATCTTGATCATGTACCATCATTCGTAAAATCTCAACGTCAATTCTGTTTTCTTCCACTTCTGTAACATACTGAAATAATTACAGTTTATAATTATAAATGTACAGTTAATCCAAGTAATTGTCCTCTAAATTTATATTTAAATAAAATAAAACATATAGAAATAGGTAATTTATAAATGTATTCAAGAACTAAAATTATATTCATAGAATGTCTTTTTCCTCAATAAATTAATTTTAAAAATTGTATCTGTTCTTCAAAGACTTACTTTCTTTTCTTTTATCCTTTTTCTTTTGGGCTATACTCAGCACTGCTCAGGACTTATAATTTGTTTTTTGCCTAGGCCTTACTCCTGGTTCTAGGTTCAGGGAACATTCCTGGTGGTGGTGTTGGGGAGAAGGAACCTCCTGGCATCGAACCAGGCTCAGCAAAGTATGGGGCAAGTGTATTAATCCTTATACTATTTCTCCAACACCAGAGAGTTACATTTTTAACTTTTCAACTTCACCGAGTCAATTTTTTAAATAGTTTTCATTGTGATCAACGTGAATTACAAGTCTTTCACAGTAATATTTAAGGCACATAGTGACATTGAATCAGGGCTATTCCCACCACCAATGTTGTCCTCCCTCCAACCCTGTTCCCAGCCTTTCCCTTCTATACCCCCCAGACTGTTAATATAACTGGTTCCCTCTGTATATAGCTTGTTGAAGATTGGGTATCAATTCTGTTGTCATTGACTTTGGGTTTGGTGTTTAAGTCTGACCATTTTTTTATTTCTACACAAAGTCAATATTTTAAAATAATTCAAACCCTCAGATTTGTCTTAATTCTGAACATCTATAATGTTCTAATTGAAACCCATATCCCTTAATATAAGGTTTTATATTGATATATTAAACCCTACAGATATTGATGTATAGATAATATTACCTATTCAGATTTTTTAGTCTGGATGAAGTTTAATGCCAATATTTAAAAATTATTAATTTGTAGTCACTAGAAGGCACTTTATGAAAAAATTTTTCTTTTATTAATAAATAAATTATATTTATCCAAACCTTGTTCACACTCTTTAATAAGGTTTGAAAACTTAAGATATTGAAAACTTTAGAAGATAGTAAATCCATGTCTTCTAAACATATATGTTAAATTCACAGAAAGACAATACGCTGGTAGTGTTGAAGCATGTATGTAAATAATTATAATCCCAGTTTTTCCTCATACAAGGGCAATAATTATGTGATCAGAACTGTGATTTATTTCCTAAATACTATTTTTTCAAATGTAATGTAGGTTCAAATCTAATTTTAGAAGTTGAGGGATTTATTACAAATTTGTAGGAAATTTCCTTTAATTTTGACTATAGATTTTTCTCATGTTTGACTTTTCTCTGGTATATATTTATGAAATAAAATTAAGAATACTGATAGTATGAGAAATAAAAATGTTCCTATAATTATTATAAAATCATAACTTTATAGTTTTACATATAAAACCTTGTAGTGTATGCTTTCTAAGGGTAAGTTTCCTCACATACTATTCAGAATAGTTTGTGTCCTAGAGAGTAGCACTGTCCTACTATAATACAGACCCCTAGAAGGGCTATTAAATTGTGACTATAAAACTAGTCCTTTTAAAAAAAAAAAGACTATAAAGCATAAAGAGAGTATTGGGATTAAGGTTTTTGCTTTGCACACAACTGACTCAGATTTGATCTCGGCACATCACACACTGTCTGGAGCACCAAGAATGATTCTTGAACAGAGTCAGGAGTTAGCCTAGATCTGTCAGGCATGGCCCAACAATTCCTACCTCCAAACCAAAAAACTAGAATATAAAGCTTAAAGAACACCAAATAGAGATTATCTTTTCTGACACCATATAAAAAGTGTTTGGGTTGAAAGAATTTGACAACTTGATACTGACACTTTTATGAATATAAAAGCATATATGAACATTTTTAAGAATTAAAAAGTGCTTAAATAATCAGAAGAGTATTTCTTTCTTTAGTATATAGGAATAAATAATGCTTCTTTTATCTTCATTGGTATTGCATAATGTTTTTGTAAGAGGTAGCCATTAAAATAAAAATGGGTAGTATTACAGAGTTAACTACATTCCATGCTTGTTTTTCTATAAAGTAGGCGAATCTCGGACTAGAAAGATAATTCAATGGGACTAGCCATGCTTTGCATATGGCACCACATGGTCCTTCAATTCTTGAAAAGAACAACTCCCTGAACACAATGTCAAAACATTCTTTGAGAATTGTTATCGTGGCCAATAAACAAAACTAAATTACAAATAAAATAGAAAGCAAATTAATCTAATAACAAAAAATAACTCACAGAAGTTTCTGTAAAATATGGTGAATTGTCATTTTCATCTTCTAGAGAAATAGTAATTGTTCCTGTATTAAATAAACCAAATGGTTGGCCTCCCATGTCTCGTACTTCCATTATTAACTGGTAAGTATCACATTTCTAAAATAAAGAGAAGAGATAGATTAATAAGCATTGATTTAAATAATTTTTAATCCTTATAATCATTGATTAAGCTCTGCTTACTTATAAATAGAAATTGTATATATCTAAGCATACATATAAATATATACATATAAGTGTATATACATAAATATGTTTATATAAAAACACCAAATATAAAATGCTAGAGATATTGGTCAATTAGTAAACTGTAAAGTTTTATGTGTTTAATACCACTGTGTTAACTGTGTTTTAGGATATACCATAAAATGATTTCAATGTTCTCAAATGATGCCACTTCTAACACTTGTATATTCCTCAAATCTCTACAAGTACAAAGAAATATTTTGAAAAATCCAATCTACTGTTTGTGTGGAAGCAAGTCTGTAGAAGCAGCCACAGCCTAAATGACTATAGTTTCATTGGGAGTTTTATAATCAAATAATTTAGTGACTGGAAAAAATGATCAGTGCATTACTTCTCTATCCAGCAAAGATGTGGTGGTCGTGATGACACCTGTATCTGGATGTATGGAGAAATGCTTTGGATGATCTGGAATTTGCTGTAAGATTTTGTATCTTAGACGAGTATGTAGAGTGTCAGGCTCATCAAGGTCAATGGCAGTCACTTTTCCCACTGAAGTTCCTGTTTAGATAAATTAAACATTAGTTTTGCTATGAAATAACAACATAATTGAGTTATAATAAAAATAAAGAAATTGCTAATGCATATTTTCCTGAAACTTCAAATAATTATTTTTCACTTATTGTTATCATTTTTGTGGTGCTGAGTATCATACCCAAAATCTTCAAATATGCCAATTTGGTGTTTTACTACTGAACCATATCCCTAGTTCAAAAAGTAAAACTTTTCAGATCAATGGAGTACTGTGAATGCTCGCCAAATTCCAAGCCCTATTTATTTGTAAGTTTTAATTAGGTCTGCATTCTGTATAATAATATTTTTATTCTACATCTAAGAGATCATCAATCCTACATTTGCTAACAGTTATTCTGAAACTTTTCCTAGCAACTCGCTACCCCAGTTTATAAGTTATTTGTAAATGGGTCATCCTCTGTATATATAGTTTCCTAATAATCTAACTTGACAACAAATATTTTATGTATTTATATTATATTAAATATGCTGAGTTGTAATAGGAAAAAGTAAATAATAACAATCAAGACACAAATATTATGTGTCAACATCATTTGGGTCAGAGTAGGATCCAGATATCTTGCTAGTAGCCTAATAAATATTTCTTTAAAATATCTTTATTAAGTTTAGATAATGAAGTTATAATAATGCTTACATTTATAGTATTTATGCACAAAGTAATTGCATGCCACCACCACACTAATGTTTATGACACTCCATCTTTGTCTTTATTCCTGATTAAAAATAACTACTAGTCTGATCTTCATTCTCTTCTCTTCCATAACCCCCACAATTCCCTCACTCTTTCTAAATACCAGTTGAAATCTAAGGTGATATGAATGTTTGTTTCTTCAGCAAACTGCTTGGGGAAGACCATTCATAATGGAAGCAGAAAGAGGTAGGCATTAAAATTAACATTTCTTGACCTTTTAAAATAAACCAGGCCATCTTTTATGCTTCTATGCTTTGATCTGGTTTTTGGCTGTCCATAGACTCAAGCTACTGTCAAGCATATTTTTTTTCAATTTGAAAATATACAAAGTAATCATGTTCACCATATTTTACATCAGATCAGTTTTTAATGTTACGATATTTCTGAATCTTTAACAGACACTGCACTACAAAGAAACAAAATATCTATTAATTCATAACCATGTAGCATTATATTATAGATATATATAGTATACTTCATAACATGTAAAAAATAGAATATATAGTAGCATTTGTCATTAATACTTTCATATTCATTGTGACAAAGTTAGTAAATTCACATATCAGTTAACTGCCATCTTTTGGGGCTCGACGAATGAACACACACAAAAAACTTACTTTAAAGCCTGTATGGGGTTTTTTTGTTTTTTTTTTTTTTTTTTTGGTTTTTGGCCCATACCCGGTGATACTCAAGAGTTACTCCTGGCTATGCGCTCAGAAATCGCTCCTGGCTTGGGGGATCATATGGGATTCCAGGGGATCAAATCGAAGTTCGTCCTAGCCTAACGCGGGCAAGGCAGATGCTTTACTGCTTGCACCACCTCTCCGGCCCCAAGAGTGTATGACCTTTTAAGATCATAATATTTTATGAAGAGTATTTCTGAAAATCAAGCATTTTGAAATATTTTTTATTGTATTTGAAATTATGAGGGTTTCAACTCTGCAAAAATTTAGTGTCTTCTAAATGTGAACTTACCAGACCTGCAATTTTCAGGGATACTGAAAACAGTCAGTTTTGTTTCGAAATATGGGGCATTGTCATTATCATCTTCAACCTTGAATACTAAAGGCAGTGGGTATTCTGGAGCATAGCCATCTGCAGTGGTTGCATAGGCATATATCTGAAAATCAACAAATTCCATCAGTTTGTTCTCAAATGAACATAAATTCCAAACTATTTTATTGTCATTTTTAAAATGCCAAAAAGAGGGTCTGGAGTGATAGTACTGCAGGTAGGATGCTTGCCTTGCACACAGCCAGCCTGGGTTTCAAATCAAGCATCCAATTTGGCACTGATCCTACCAAATGTGAGTCCTGAACACAGAATGGGGATAATTCCTGAGCACCAGTGATTGTGGCCAAAAGATAAAAAAAAAAAAAGTCAAAATTCACACTTGTTCTAGCCCTTCTCTCTGCCAATCAGCTCTATAAGAAGGCAAGATAGACAGCTGTTTGACCAGGAAAACAGCTAAAAACCTCAAAATTCCATAAACAAAATTTATCAATATAAATAATATTATGATTAGATGCAGATTAAGCTTTTATTTCTCCACAAGAATAAATGTAAGTAATATATCCTTTTTATTTTTTAAATAATTTTGAATATAGCAGTGACTTACATGTTCATGTGTATGTTTATTATATATAAAGGTATGTTTCACTATATATGTGAATAGTTATCAATGAAGATGTGCAGATATTTATCCATTAGTTGATTAGTTAATTACTTTGTTTTTTGATGAAAAAATATATCCCTTTTCTTGGGAGCCATTACAGCAGAACCGACATTAATTAATTGATCTTTCAAACAATATAAAATGATTTTATATGATTTTAGGCAATTGTATATTATTTATGGAAATATTAAACGTATTTTAACCTAATTTTTTATTGGCCACACCTGGTGATGCTCAGGGGTTACTTCTAGCTATGCTCTCAGAAATCGCTCCTAACTTTGGGGACCATATAGGATGCTGGGGAATCGAACCACCATCCGTCTAGGTGAGCGCATGCAAGGCAAACACCCTACTGCTTGCGCCACTGCTCTAGCCTTTAACCTAATTATTTTATTTAATTATAAATTGCATACAATGAAATGCTGTTTTATATTGTTTCCACCTTTTAAGGCTTTGCAGGGTGAATTATAAGGTTCCAACAGAGTGACCTTTTTTATGTCACTCTTGTCTGTAGTCTTCCTTAACTTCAAACAGCCTCCAGCCAGGGTTTTGCTGGTGATAGTGGTAAATATTTTGTTTTAGTCAATGAATCTTTCTTTTTCTGCCGATAAGATTTAGCTAGTCATTATTTCTACTGCTCTGCTCCCCAAATTTTGCTTTACTTTAATTCTTTCCTGGCTGCCTTTAAGAAGTCCTGAATTCTTATTATTTTTTGAATTCCACTAACATAGGCTTTCTGAGTTCTGTCAGTATAAGATATTTTCTTTTTATATCCTTCCTTAACAAGTAAAGTTACCAACTTATAATAATTAAAGGAATCACGGTTTTGAGTTGCATTTACTAGGACTCATAATTTTTCTCTTGTTTGTCTAATTTAGTAGCAAAACCTAAGGAATTATGTGAAGTCTGAAACAGAAAAACAAAGAATGAACCAAACATCAGTTATAGAAAAATACTTTTCTCATGATTTATAATCTACAATCAAAGTAGATAATAAATTATCTTTTTATAAGGAACTTCAAGATCAACAAAATATGTCTTTGTTCTAGGACTCTACAGAACAAAACTTATTTTTTCTAACATTTTCTAAAGAAATAATAGAGTGGGTAGGGTGCATTCCATACAGGTGGTAGATCAGGTTCAATCCCCAGAACCTCACAGGGTCCCTAAGTTTTAACAAGTCTTTGAATGCAGAGCCAGGAGTAACTAGTAAGTACCAATGGGTTTTGGTGTGGCCCCAAAACACAAAACAATATCAAACCTTTCATCAGTATTTTCTACCCAACCCTACATTTTCTTCCCTTATGAATAGAAATTGGGGTGTGATACATTGTTTATATATACATATATAGACTCTTTACTTATTTTATTTATTTTGGCATATATAAAAAAGCGGAGTTCCTGGAACAACTTTAAAAATGCTATATTTTTTCAATTTTGTCAATAAAAGAAATTAGATGTTAATATATAATAAATTTGAAACATGGGAACGAATAGCATTGAAATGTTTAATCAGTGGGATAGCATAATTAGAAATAAACAATTGAGTAATCTAATTAGAAAGAATCAATCTAATAATCTTACTGGAAACTCTTGATATTGTTCGCGGTCAATACTTCTTGTACAAAAGATATCCCCACTGTCTTTGTCTATGAAGAACAAATTTGTTGGTGTTTTGTCTACTCCTGGTCCACTTATGGAATAAAATATTGTATAGTTCTGTGCAGCATCAGATTGAACCTGTAATAATAAGTGAAAATGTAGGATTAAAATATATTCAGTCTATATTGATAAAATTTTTTATCATGTTTGTTTTCTTACTTCTTACATGCTTCATTTCTCTAATTTTCAACAAAGTCTAAGTTTACATGTTTTATTCATATTCTGCAATAGGCAAAGCCAAAAATTCTTCCATATCTTTTTTCCCAAAGTCTTTTGACCTAACTATATATTTAAGTTAAAAATGTGAAGCTGAATATATTTTATGGTTCTCATTCACTATTCTCATTTCTATATAAAGTGTAGAAACAGTTAAAGCTATTTTGAATTACTTGCAGTAGAACTTAATGGAATGGAAAATGTATATATAATGCAACTATTTTCCCACAATTAATTCTTCATAAACGGTATAATTTTAAAGCTAGTCTAGAATTACCTATTACCTATCTAGAGTTTTACAACCTTCTTAACAAAATAAAAAACTTGCCTTTTATTGTAAGGGTAAGTGTTAAAGTAAAAGTTAAATTATACAAAATCTGCTTACGTATTTTCTGATATGAAAACTAAAGTGTGGTAGCGTATTAGAAAATCATACTATAAATCAAGGACATTAAAAATTCAACAAATAAAACTTACTTCTAATTGTTAAATATGATTTCTGGAAGCAAGTAATACATTGTTCTGAAGTACTACAAAAACCTTGATTCTAGTCCTAAAATCCTTTTTAGAACCAACCAATAAGCTAAAGTTCCAATTCATTCTGTGCAATTCAAAAGTAAAAATTAAAAAATGAACAAACGTGTATACTAAGTCAAACAAGAGGAAACATAAAAAGAAGGAAGAAACATACCTGCTGAACATGTTGTGGAAATGGACCTAATGAGTTCTCCATCAGTGAACACGGTATAGGAGCCCATCGTCTCTTGCTGCGCCTAAGCGTTTTTTCTGCAGCTCTACTGTGTCTCCTCTTCATAACCTGCATTTAATATGAAGAAAAGATGTAACATCACCTGTCAGTCTAGAAACTAATTTTCACATACCATACACATCAACACAAATCAAATTAATAATGATTATGTATGCGCATTTACATATAGCGGATGTTTTATATATCCATAAAATGGCTAAACCCAAATTTCTTTCCTGATTCTATCAGCTAACAAACCAGAATTGTATGTCTTTGATAACTGGTACCATTTGAGAAAAATTGATACACTGAAAATAGATAAGGCAGCATTTCAGTCATGATTTTATTCCATTAGAAGAGGTATAACTAAAATTTGCTAAAATGCTAGCTATGGTGCAAAATCTTTGTAAGCCTTTACATGAAGACATTGGTCAACATTTGTTCAAGACTTTCTTTTTTAATATAAAGCGTCTTTGCCAATTTGAACATAAAACAATTTATACTTCTGTACACAATGACAATTTTCTGAATTTAATGATTAACTTACTGTCCTCCAAGAGAATCTAAGAAAGTCTCATAAATTTCATAAAATTTTAATAAATACTTTAGAACAAAAATCACCAAACAGAGTTTGTTTAAAGTGAGATGTATGTGAATTCTTGTGGCTTCTCTCTTTCCATTCCCTGTGCTCCACTACTCAATGTAAGAATTTTTCATCATCTCATAAAGAAAAGAAAGTATCTTCCTACTCATAGATTGGGAGGATCAATATCCTCACAATGATAATACTCCCCAAAGCATTATACAGATTCGCTGATGATATACTAAAATACTCCTAAAATTCATATGGAACAATAAACTCTCTTTTTCTCTCTCTCTCTCTCTCTCTCTCTCTCTCTCTCTCTCTCTCACACACACACACACACACACACACACACACACACAAAACAAAACAAACACACACGAATAGCCAAAATGATCCTTTTGAAAAAAGATGGGAGGCATTGCTTTCCCCCAACTTCAAAGTGTATTTCAATGTAGTTGTAATAAAAACAGTATACTTTGGAATAAAAACAAATCATCAGATTAATGGAATAGAACTGAAAATTCAGAGAAAGATATTCAGATGTATGGATAGCTGATTTTTGATAAAACTTCAAACTATATGAAATGGAGCAAAAAAGACTTCAACAAGTGCTATTGAGAAAACAGTTAGTCACAGGTTAAAAAATAAAATAAACTCAGACCCTTTCTAACTCCATGCACAAAAGTCAAATCAAGGGGGGCTGAGCAATAGTACAGCAGGTAGGTTGTTTGCCTTGCTTGGTTGACCCATGACTGAGCCAAGTTTGATCCCTGGTATCCCATAAGATCCCCCAAGTCTGTCAGGAGCTCTTTCTGAGCGCAGAGCCAGGAGTGGTTCAAAAACAATACCAAAAGTCAAATCTAAATGGATTAAAATTCTTGATATCAGATCTGAACCTATAAGATGTATAGAGAAAAACATAGGCAGAAATTTCTATGACATTGAAGCAAGAGGTCTTTAAGGATGCAACACCCTTGGCCAAGCAAGTGGAAGCAGAGATTTATAAATGGTCCTACATTAAGTTAAGAAGCATCTTTTTCTCAAAGGAAATGATACTTAGACTACCAAAACACACCACAGACTGGGAGAAACCATTTGCACAGCATTTATTGGATAAGAGGTTAATAACTGAGAACTGAACTTTACAAGAAAGAAAAACCCAACCATATTAAAAAATAGATAGAAGAGATGAAGAGAAATTTTATCATAGGTAAAATTCAAATGACCAAAAGGAACATGAAAATGTGTTCAGCATCATTAGTCATCAAGGAAATGCAAATAAAAACATCAGTGAAATTACACTTCACTCCAGAGAAATTGATACACATTATAAAGAAAATGGATGCAGGAAATAAGGAATCTTATTTGACTGCTGCTTTGAATGCTGACTACTTTAGCCTTTTTGGAAACAATATAGACATTCCTCGACCCAGTAGCACCACACTTTGTAATGGATGGTGTTCTTTACATGACTGAAACCCAAACACAATCATGTATGTAATCAAGGTGTTTAAATAAAATATATATCCACAAAAGCCCCAAAGTTCAATACAGAAAAGATATCTGAACTCCTTTGTTAATTGCAGCACTATTCACAATAGCCAAAGTTTTTAAGTTAAAAACCCAAGTTTTTAAGAGTAGATCACTGGTAACAAAAAAATTATTGAATGTATATATAATAGAACACTACTCAGCCATATGAAAAAATGCAATCATGCAATTTGCTGCAAAGACAATGTATCTAGAAATATGAGGACTTAAATTAGAGGGAGATTAGAGGAATTAAATCAGAGGGAGAGAGGCAGATGCAAAATTATATTGCTCTTGTGCTAAATATAAAGAATATATGGATAGAGTGAGATGTTTCACAGTAGGAAGTTGCCAGTTGGGGATAAAATGAAGAATAGGTACAATTCAACATTGGTGGAGGGAAATTTTTATTGCATTCTAGAGGAGACAGAAAGCTAAAAGTAGGCATGGAAAGCGTGCCATCCCAGGCAGATTAGTGAGCAAAAGAGAAACAAGGGATATTGGTGGGAAAGGTCACTGTGAAGAGAATGGTGTTGGAACATTGTATGACTGAGACTCAATTATGAATAATTTTGTAACTTTGAAATTCACAGTGATTCAATTAAAAAAACTAGCAGTACTCAGAGAAATTTTAATTAATTTTTTGATTGTTTTTTTTTTGGTTTTGAGGCCATACTCGGTGGCGCTCAGGTGTTACTCCTAGCTATGCGCTCAGAAATCGCTCCTGGCTTGGAGGACCATATTGGGATGCCAGGGATGGAACCGTGGTCCGTTCTAGGTCTGCCGCATGCAAGGCAAATGCCCTACCGCTGTGCCACCTCTCCGGCCCCGAGAAATTTTAATTATTAAAGAAGTCAGCTTTAAACAATCTGTTCTTTTCAAAGAGACACTCAACCCTTTGATTCTCAGGAAAGAGCCACACAGGGTGGAGTACACAGCAGTCTGAATCAGCTTTCACCAAGTCGGCAGCCCCACCCTTGCCTTGTTCTTCAGGTTGCTTTGTTCTTATTGCTACATCTCTAACACTATCTGAAAACTTTGTTACTATGACTTAGTTCCATAGCGATAAAGTTATTCATTTTCATACTATTTTGGAAATAACTCAACCACTCCCTTAAAGCATGAGACTTTACATGCATTAAATATCCATGGAATCTACAAGTGAAATTTCAAGATTTTTATGTGAATAGAAAGAATTTTAACACATAAAATCTTAATTTTTATGTATGAAAAAAAGTCTTATAAGCAGATTCATGTGTTTAACTCTGCGTAAGATACCTCCTTTCTTCTTTTTATCAGTGTAACTTCCATCATTTTTGGTTCTAGTGTTTGACTGTCTGAAAGAAAAATAGAGAAACTCTTCCTTTCAGAAGATAAACTGATGTCCTGTGTGGTAAAGATTGAGCCATCTTCCTTAATGCTGAAGTCAGGATCACTGGATTGGATGAGGCTGACTGATGGGAGGCACTTCTTCAGATTCACTGCAAGGGGAAAATTTTACTGACATTTATAAAATGAAACAGAACAAGTTTTACAAGAATGACAACTGCAAATTAATGTATGGAAAGCAGAATGGGAGGTTACATTTAAGATGTGTTGACTACTAGTTAGCTCAAAATTTAAGGAGAATAAAAATTAAATAATTAAATTAATAGAGTCACAGCTTCCATTATTTGCACCATAAATTAATGTATAATAGATATAAAATATTTTCTGTTGTCACTAGATTTATTGTTTCCACTTTAACTCTTGTTTTAAATATATGCTTGAATACATACATATTTGCTCATTAATCTATATGGTTTTAGTGAGTTTTAAATTTGCATGTAATAATCATTGATTGTTAAGACAAAATGCTGGAAATCTGCTCTAATCATTAGTAATATCTCTCAATAATATACCCCCAAATTATTTTATAGTATAATAGCTTTTGTAGGTTTCATAATGGTTATTCTATAAATGTTTCCTTTAAAATTTATATTTAATATTCACTTAGTATATTTACTTTATTCTTTCACTTAGTATGTTTACTATATGTCTTTAAAAAGACTACATTAAATTCCTTTAGAAAACACAGGAATTAATTTAAACCCTCAAAGCTTTGGCCAATACAACATTAATCTTGTAGAGGGTATCACTTTTATATTCAAGTTTATTCACTTTTATATTCAGTTTTCTAAATATAAAACTTAAGACCAGTGAAAAACATTGATGAAAGGTGTGTTATCTTTGAACTCAAAATACTAACTTATTCATCAGAAATAGCTATGACAGTCATTTTAGTAGGGGTGATAATAGTAGTAGTGGTGGTGGTGGTGGTGGTAGTAGTAGTAGTAGAAATTTTATTTGTCTTTTGCAGGCTAGTCTATGGAATAGAAGACATAAATTTTTGTCATTTATTATATTCAACCCAAAGTAAATTTATTTTAGAGCATTTACATTTATATCTAATCAATTAAAGAAGCTTGACTTCAGGATTTTGACATCAGATTAATCAATATGTATTTGAAATGGTTTTGGTTTTAATGCTTTGCTTTCTTTTAAATAAATTAGTTAGTTCTCTGTTATTTGCTAATCTTTCTGAAAAACTAAATATGTAACTAGATGGTACTTCAAGTACATTAAATTACTAATAAAATAAGTCCGCCATCTTTCATTTTTTTCTGGGTTTCATTTTAATGTCAAATAGGTACTATATGCCTTTTATCCCAATTTTACAAGGACAGTTTGAATCTAATTGTGACTGTGAAAAATATGAAATCCATAACAGTGATTCTTACCTTTGCCTACAAGTGTGCCAGATGGAAGATGATAAGGAACCTGAAGAGAAATTTTCTGACAAGCATCGCACCATAATACTAAAACCTTAAGAGAAAAAAATATCAGAAATTATACATGGACACAAAATTTCATAGTAGAGAATAGACTTATTGATAAAATTATCATTTTAATAAAAAATTAAGCCATTTAACCTAGCATATTTTCTCCTCATCTTATGGGAAATAACAACAAATATAAAATTATAGCCTTAGGGATATATCACTCATTTAATATTAATAAAAAATAAATTTAACAATGGTTCTTAGGTTCTAAATAAACTAGATATTTCAAGAAAATGTCTTTCTTGAATAAAATCTCTACTAATTTTACATAGATGTTACTTTCTTTATTACCATTCAGAAATGCCCTGCTTATGGTTAGCATAAAATATAATTAGTTATGGAATATAATTATAATTTGTACACAAATAATTTTGAAACCCATAAATCCAAAATTTCATTGTTTTCAAATTACTCCTTAAATTGGTTTGGCATAAACTTTGAAATCAAATAATTTAAAATCACAAAAATGGTATAAAAGATATACATTAGGTGCCAAAGTGATAGCATAGTATTTGCCTTCCACGTGGCTGACCCATATTCGATACCCATCATCCCAGGTGGTTTTCTCACCAGCCCCTGAACTTTCTAGGAGAATTTCTGAGCACAGAGCAAGGGGTAACCCCTAAGTGCCACCAGGCGTGGAGCAAAAGCAAACAAAAAAGATATATATTAAAAATATAGAAACTAACTTCAATGAGGTTAATGTTTTTATTAGACTCAACATGTAATTTTAAAGGTTTTAGAGCTAAAAATAATCTAAAAATATAATCATAATCATTCTATTAATTCATAAACCTATTTCACATCCTATTCTTGGATGTTTACTTGTATCTTTGTCTGTTTACCAAAGTGAGTACTTTCAGTTAATTTTAATTAGAGCAGAGAAGAGGTGAATTTCCTAAAAATCAATACATCTTATGATTAATTTTTCTCTACAGACATTTCCAGTTAGGAAAGCCATGATTTGAGGAAAAAAATGAGGGCATTATCATTCTTACAAGGGTGCACTCTTCTTACTCAAGACCACTGGCTATGTCATATCATTCTCATTACGTATTCCTAATTTTATAAAAGAATTTTGTGAGGCAGATAATCCAGAAATTAGAAGTAAAAAAATCACATTTGTATTCAGCTTTAGTTGAAAAATGAGCACACAGAATTCGATTACTAATCTCTAACTATATAGTGTAGAATGAACATTTGGTGATGATAAAGCTTTCTTATTTTAACTTAATTTTTGCAGGACTGATGAGGAAACCAGCATGCCAAATCTCGTTGCTTACACATACGCGTATGTAAGTACGTTTGAAGCCTCAGGTAAACCCATATTCCCTCCCCACTCCAATCTCTGCTCCGAACTTCCATTTGTTGGTTATCCTCTATAAGCAGAGACAGTGGCAGTCTCCAGAAGTACTATCTATTCCAGCCTATGAGAAATGATCAGCTTAGTGATTTGACAGGTGCTGTCATTTCCCCAATTTATCCAAGTTGATTCAGTTTTGAATCATAGATGAATATGCTGGGGATGAAGCAAAGGCCATTAAACAGAACTTTGACTGACCAAAAACAAAAGATATCTGAGTGAATTCCTTCAAAAACTATGCTGCAGATTACCTAGTATACTGGTCCTTCTTACAAGATGAGAGCAAGACTATCAAGTCTTTATTGTGTAATATTTACATTCAATAGTATTTATCCCTATACAGTAAGATCTTTAAATCCTAAAATATAGAACGCTGAAGCTAAAATCTTTTGCTAAAATGAAAGAGGAAAAATGGGAAAACAATAGCTTACAAACAAATGCAAGTTGGAGATAGAGAGCAATTCCTCTGTAGCCCACTCCCCACCAAAGAGAAGCAGCACTTAAGATCACAGTTGAAAAGTGACTATAAATCTAAGTAAAAACCATATTGATGTTCAAACCTATCTATGACATTTATTTTTCTTTATTTTCTCAGGTTGAATCCGTTGCTTGATCTGAGCTTTGCTATTCTCTCAATTTTTCTGGGTTAAAAAAAAAAGTATAGTCCTAAACTTAAGTTCTAATCTAGGTTCTCTAGTCTCTCTCTTCTACTTTTCAATAAACATTTATATCTTATTAAAAAATAAAATTTAACGTCCTATATAATTCACGCCTTCACCATTTCCTCTTTCAGTTCAGTGGAATAAAGCATGTTAAATAACTATGGTTTGTTTAATGACTAGTAGCAAAAACAAACCTCAAGAACTTTCTGGGCCAAATGCCTGGGGAATGAACTCATTACACGGCTCCTTGGGGGGGGGGGGAATAAAACCAACAGTAGTACCACAGCAAGATTGAACAGGGAATTTCCTTGAAAAACATTCCATCCTGGCAGTGGGCTCTTGAAGAGTAAACAAAACAGCTGACATCCTAGGTCACAACCATTCCTTGAACACTTCTCGGATCTGTTTTTATTTGAGTACACTCCTGCCTTCCACTTCCAGCACTACTCTGTTCAAGCCCAAACTAGAGGGCAAAGCCGCAGTAACATGCTTGAATTCCTTAATCCTTTGGCTGTTACTCACCAGGAGAGAGAAAAGGAACTGCTTATAGAAGATGCTCCCTGGGGCAGCGCAGGCCTCAGCCATCAGAAGCGGTCCCAGTGGTCAGGAATGGAGCCTGGATAACAGGGCAGCTGGGGATGGATGCACACGGCGGCTAACCAGATTCCCAATGGGTGGCACTCATGCAGAATATTCTGCTGCCACCTTGGCACAGGCGATCTTAGTTTGGAGGAGAATCAGCGAGCAAGTGATGAAAGACAGGAGGAGCCGGAGTATAACTTTCCTCCTTTTCCTCACTGTCTTCCTCTTTCCAGTTCAATTACCTCTGAAAGTAGAGAGGCTTTCCTACAAGTGGGGTGGGTGGGTACAAAACACCCCAAAACCCAGTCACTAGCTCCTCCTCACTGAAGCTTTCAAAATTTCTCCTGCCACTTGGCACATAGGCAGAAGTAAGTAGAAACACCCTCCGTGCTCGGCCCTCCTCCCTTTCCCCCCAGGTTGATGCTCTGAAGGCCTTCCCAGTTATTACCCACTCCCACGTCGTCCCCTCCTTCTTGGCCTTATTAACCTGTGTTGCCCCTGGGTATAAGCATAAACTGTGCACAAACTCCATGCAAGGAAGTGATGCCTGCGCTTCTGCCGTAGGCAAATCAGGGGATGTGTACCTGTGTAATCACACCCATCAGCGTTATCTCGCTATCTAAGCATTTAGGTGTAGTCTGTCACATACAAGACTCCAGGTCTGTCCCGGACTTGGCACTCAGTCGAGAGCAGCAGATTCATAGATGCATTGTGCCTACTCCCAACTTTGAGATGTCTGCCTGCTCTAAATACTGTATAGATGTCTAAAGGAATGTACCAGAATATATAAACCTCATAAAAGCCAGAGAATAAAGAAATCATTGGGAAATAATTTTTAATTGAATTCTTTTGTGTCACTCATTATTTTTCCCTGGCAAAATTTTGTGTGAGAACAACTGCAATCTAAGAAGACCAACTCTCCACAAACTTTCCATTTTAGCCCCTGTGCACTGCCAGATGGAGCTAAAATAAGTAACAAACTAAAAACATTTCACTCCTCCAAATATTGTATGCATTGTGCATGAGGGTATATAATGTACAAGTGCAATAATTATATCAGGTTTAAGTTATTAACACTAGTGATTCTTTCCACGTGGACCACAGCATCATTTCTCCTATCCCAACTAAGTGAGTTCAATGATTTCAATCGCACACAAGGGTGCCTGAAGAAGGAAGTTAGTGATAGAAGGCTGAAAGTTTCAAACTGTAAGTGCTTATTCTAGGATCAAGAAACTAGAACTAAAGCTTATTTTTACAGAACCAAGCTACAACTAAGAAGGTGGAATCCTGAAAAACATTTTATTGAATTTTCTCAGTGGCTCCATGAAGGCTCTCCTTGACATGATCATTTCAGCCCTTGGCTATCTGCTACAAAGTGGTGATTCCCTTCCCCGCATGCTTTTTCTGGGATAAATAAGTACACAAATAATTTATTTGTTTTTTTTTTCTTTTGTTGGTTTTTTTTTTTTTTTTTTTTTTTTTTGTTTTTTGGTTTTTGAGTCGCACCCAGCAGCGATCAGGGGTTACTCCTGGCTCTACACTCAGACATCGCTCCTGGCAGGCTCCAGGGACCATGCAAGGAAAACACCTTACCTCCATGCTATCTCTCCAGCTCCTACACATATAATTTTAAAGGAAGCTGAAAATAATGATCAGTTTTGTGAAAATTATGATTTTCTGAAGCCAATTTGAAATTAGTACAATGTTTTCAGAAATTGTTTAAACTTACAATTATTATTAATATTAATTCTAGAAGACATAGATTTTATTTTTATCTCATTTTATATTTAAGTAATATGAGTATTAGACTACCACTTATAATTTTATATGTAAAGTTATTTTTCTCGACCTTGGCACTTCAACTTCTATTTTATTTTTACCTAAAAGAATCCAACTTCTAAGCCACTGGGAAAGAAAAAAAAATGGTAGCTCTTTTTTCGCTTATTATTGACAATGAAAACAGTTACTTAATGTATGTTAGAGTAGAAATAATAAAACCTTTTTGTCATAAAGGTCAAGAAAATTTGATAAATAAAAGACTCTGGAATAGAATGTAATATAGACGGACCAGAGAGATAGCATGGAGGTAAGGCGTTTGGCTTTCATGCAGAAAGACGGTGGTTCGAATCCTGGGATCCCATATGGCCCCCCGTGCCTGCCATGGGCGATTTCTGAGCATAGAGCCAGGAGTAACCCCTGAGCGCTGCCGGGTGTGACCCAAAAACCAAAAACCAAAAAAAAAAAAGAATGTAATATAGACATAAGATAAATTTTGTGTCTGAACTGGAATTTTATTTCTCAGTAAGTAAGCAATATTAGTTTAATTGGATATTTTTGTATTTTATATTTTTAGAGAAAAGAGTCGAGATTATATATAGAAATAATAATGATCTAGCATATGTGTACAGATGTAAGTACATATATCTCTTTAAATATCACTATACATGTATACATATATGTAGAGCTTTAAAAATTCAAAGTTTTCCAGTCTTGAACAGTGGATATACACTTTTCAGCTAATGAAGTAATCATTACATATTCCTATATTATGGAAGTTTTCATTAAAATAAGAAAGAATTAAAAATTAAAAAATTTATTCGGTAGCTTTGGAAAAGTGTATGTATTGTTATACTGAAGAAATGCAAGATATTGCTAAGCTAAAGTGAATCCATGATACTCTCCATAGTGTGGGATATTTGTTTAATCCTTTTTCTATTGACTTACCTGCTGCTTTTTTAAAATTACTTTTTCACAGAAGCTATGAAAATATATGAAAGTTAACTTCAAATTATTTTAGCATATTTACTAATTTGCACACAAATATTTCATTATAAAATTGAACTTTATAGGCAAAAGTGTAAAAGTATAAAAAATATTGAACCTACCTTTAAGTCAAATTAAATGCAAATAAACTTTACTTCATCCATGTTACTTGCCATTTAACTTTTCCACATTATTTTTTACTTCTTATATATATGGTTATTTGGTTTTTGAGTTGTTTTGTTTCATTTTTTAGATTTTGAACCACACCTGGCTCTGCTCAGGACTTTCTCTTGCTTTTTTACACAGATTTCTACTGGAAGGGCTTGGGGACCAAAAGGAGTACCAGTTATAGAACTTGGGTTTGATGCATGCAGGGTAGTTCTCTATCAAATGTACTATTTATCCAGTCCCTTATTTTGTTTGTTTTATAGCCATTGTACTATTTATCCAGTACCTTATTTTGTTTGTTTTAATTTATATAAAATTTAATAGAATAACTCAGTTGTTGATAGTGTAGTACAATGGCTGTATAAGTATGGTCTGGAATAAGACTGTTCAGGCTCAAATCCTGACTTAACTACTTATTATCAATATAACTTTAGGTAAATCACTTAACCTTTCATTACCTCAGTCAAATTTATCTATAAAATGAGCATAATAATAGTTTCTGGGATAGAAAGATAGTTCAGAGGGTAAGACATTATCTGGTATGTAGCTAACCCAGGTCTGATCCCAAAGCACCACAGTCTCTGTAGTAGAATGTCCCTATGCCCTGCTGGGGTGAATCAGATAATCACCAGTACTACAGAGCTTAGAGAGGTGTAATCCATTTTAGCATTAAACTACTGCCCCATAGACTGAGAGCTGTCAAGATTGACCCCTAAGGTCTCCTAAGTATATTTTAGGAATCTCACAAATAAATAAATAATAGCTATTGATTTATAGAAGATTATAAAAAACAAAGTCATCCATTAAACAAACACATTTATGGTTCTAGATTCTGGTGTTATCTTCACATCACGTATAAAATAAAATGAGAAAATAATCTTTTATTTGTACAAACATAACTTTTGTAATATATTTTTTTCATTTTAAGTAGGGTGAAAAAGATATTGTAGCAACTATTAAATATCATTCCATTGAATACAATTAAAACTGACAATATTAAATTCTTAATGAATATACTTTTATATAAAAATTTATTTTATGGAACCAGAGTAATAGCATAGTGGGTAAATTGTTTGCCTTACATGTGGTCATACTAGGTTTGATCCCTGGCATCTCATATCATCTCCCACGCACCTCCAGGAATGGTCCCTGAGTGCAGAGCCAGGAGTACCCCTGAGCACATTGGGGTGTGGCCCCAAAACTAGAAAAGATATTTTAAAGTAAATACTGTATTTGCTGGCATATAAGACAACTGAGCGTATAAGACAATCCCCTATTTTTGCAGTTAAAATATAGGTTTAGGCCTATATTTGCTGTATAAGACAGAATGCTCCTGTGTTGCAACTGTATCTTCCACAGTGAGCCAATCACAACAAGCAAAGGTTCAAAGGTTCTACTGTAACAGACTTCCTCTCTGACTCTGGCCCATCTGAGCAGGTTTTTGACAGTGTAGATTCGGTCCAGAACATTGTCTGTCTCATTTGCATGCATCAAAAGCCTGCTTGGATTGGCTGAGTTAGAGAGGCGGTCTGAGCAGCCTGGCAGTGATTGTTGCAGGATCGAGTTGGAAAATTCCTTTTGTGGCAATATTCAGACAATTTTCGTTTAGCGGATATACTCAGCGTATTAGACGACCCCCGATTTTCGGTTGACTTTTTTTTTGTTTCAAAAGTCGTCTTATATGCCGGAAAATACAGTAGTAATAATCTGTTTCCACCACAGATGTATATCAAACAGAGAAAGATTTTAAATCAATGCCCACTTTACAATTTTATTTAAGTTTTAGCTTAAAGTGTCAACAAAACATAATTCCCTATGAATTTCTTAGGGTCTTTCTGTAGCTATGCAATATACATTTTATAAGATATGCATATGCTTAGATAATGCAGAAAATTCTGGTTATGAGTTTAAAATAGTCATTTAATGATAGAATGAATATATCTGCCTGCTGGACTCGCTTAATCTATAATATTCTGAATTAGTGCAAATGCTTTATACTTTGTTGAAACTCTCACAAGGAACTTTGTGTTAAAATAACTTGCATCATATCTTGCATGAATTTAATGAACTGCACAGAAAACCCTCAGCAATGCTATTAGATTCATAGACTTGTTTCTGGGATAAAGGATAATAAAAATTAAAAGTTGATCAAAGATCCTGGCAATTATCAGCAATGACTTCTTTAAGATTGTTTATATAAAATACTGATTAATTTAACATTCAAAGACCACTCCCTTTTATTACCAAAACTGGTGGTAGACCAATAAAATGTTCCCATATACATTCATGTCACTTCGAACAATTCTACTTATCATATAGACCTAACTTAAGAGACTTAAGAGAAATAAAACAGAGAAACTGTTTAGATCAAAGGGTTTTGTTATGTTCTACAACTGGAAAGTCCAGGGATATCTCACTTTCTTGAAGCCTTGAGCCAAAAAAGTCAAGTAGTGTCAACAAAAATCCAGTTTCTGTGTTTCTTTGCATTGGTTTATTATTCTACAGTTTTTTTTCTGAGTGAAATCAAGCATGATTACCAGAAGTTTTGAGGTCATACTATATTGGCTTAGGAATCCATGCTTGAAAGAGCATGCTTGTTTCCAGTCATTTAATCAAAACATTCTCCTACTTGTCATAAAACTGAGCATACCACATGGGCAGAAAAGGTAGTGGTGGGGCCGGAGAGATAGCATGGAGGTAAGGCGTTTGCCTTTCATGCAGAAGGTCATCGGTTCGAATCCCGGCGTCCCATATGGTCCCCCGTGCCTGCCAGGAGCAATTTCTGAGCATGGAGCCAGGAATAACCCCTGAGCACTGCCGGGTGTGACCCAAAAACCACAAAAAAAAAAAAAAAAAAAAAAAAAGAAAAGGTAGTGGTGAGGTCCTTTTCTAATACAACCAGAAAAGGAAAAAATGTAGTTATAAAAACAAGTTGATAAGTATATATGAACCTGACCTTTTCTTACTGCTATTTCAATATTATTGGTAAATAATCTATTGATTATTAATGACTATCTTCTATACATGTAGCACTAGTCACAGTACTGAACATACAAAGCTCCTCATGGAAGTTACAATCTATTTCACATTTTGAACTGTATTAAAGTATTTGTCATAATTCTAAAAAATAAAGTCCTACTGAAATAAGAAAAATGAATATTTTAAACTTGAATAAACTTCCTGATACTTCTTTTAATTACTATTTTTTGATAGTCTCTGTTAAGTGCTTGAGAAAATTATGATGGATAAATGAAGTGAATTACTTTTTTATATATTAAAAATCACATTGTTGGGCTAGAGAGACAGTAAAGTAGGTAGGGCACTAACCTTGCATGCGAAAGACCAGTTTTCTACCCCCAGCATCCCATATGGTCCCTAAAGTACCACTAGGAGTGGATGCTGAGTGCATTGCCAGGAATAACAATTGAGCATCTTCTGAGTGTAGCCCCCAAACAACTAAGTAATCACATTGCTATATGTTTTTATAAGAAGCTTAAGAATATTCACTTATTACTTACAGTTTGTTAGGAAGTATCATATGAGGTATGCACCTGGTGTATATATTTTACTCTAGTTTCTTATTTTGTTTTCACATTGTTATAATGGAACTACAAATGTTATTTTACACTATGTATTTACCTTGTAATGATAAAAAGAAGACATTTCCAAAACAAGTACTATTTTCTTTCTTTTTTTTTTTTTTTTTTGGTTTTTCGGCCACACCCGTTAGTTGCTCAGGGGTTACTCCTGGCTATGCGCTCAGAAATTGCCCCTGGCTTGGGGGGACCATATGGGACACCGGGGGATCGAACCGTGGTCCTTTCCTTGGCTAGCGCTTGCAAGGCAGACACCTTACCTCTAGCGCCACCTCGCCGACCCCAACAAGTACTATTTTCATAATGTTTGTAGTTATATTAAATTCCAACAAATAAATGTTTTACAATTGACTTTGTCACTATCTAATATTTGGCATTTCAGTTTTCTCAAAGTTTTATTTCTATAATACCTTTATGAATAATGCATTACTATGAATGAATCTGAGAAGAGGAGATTACAGGAAAAAAGACATGAGATTCAGTAACTGTTGGCATATAATACATATCAAAATCAGGGTATTAATGTAAATTATTAGTAATAGTGAAAGGTAAACTATAAGTTCATCAGTTAGAATTGACTGCTATTTTATTTATGAATCTTGTTATCTTAGGAGACCTGGAGTACATGCCTTGCATGCTTAAAACACAAAATTCAATTCCTAACATCTCATGAACTGAGAATCAGCAGTGTGACCCGCCTGGCCCCTATCACCACTGAGTCCAGGCACATTGCTACATCACCAGGTTAAATATGAAACTGTCAGTCATGTATAACTGGGCCAAATATACTAGGAGTAATCTCTGAGATCACCAAGAGACTCCAAAACTGTATGAATATACCTTCCAAATCGTATTATTTTTATTTTTTGTAATGTTTATTAAAGTAATGTTGATTATAAAACTTATTTTATAAGAAAAGTTTATAATTTGAATTATAAGCCTAATATTGGGCATTAGCTGGCATGCCACTGCACTCTTTATTAATAGGTATTTGGAATTATAATGAAATATATTTTTAAAATTAAAAAAATATGCTAACATTTTTTTTTTTGCTTTTTAGGCCACACCCTGTGACACTCAGGGGTTATTCCTGGCTATACTCTCAGAAATAGGTCCTGGCTTCGGGGACCACAGATCAGACTACTGCTGTGCTATCGCTTTGGCCTAATAACAATTATTTTATTTATTTATTTATTAGCCACATGTGGCCTAAAATCAAAACAAACAAATAAAATTCTCCAAAGTTCTTTTATTTATGTTGAATATAAAAAAATAAATGTTTATTGAGTTAATGTTTCTGAACAGTGTTCAATAAACTTTTCCTTAAGAATTGATTTTACTTGGACCTAGAAAGACAGATTAGCAGGTAATGTCCTGAACCAACCCTGGTTCCATTCCCAGTACTATATATTGGTTCTTTGAGCACTGCCCAAAGTGACTGCTGAAAACAAAGCCAGGCATTAAGCCTGAACCCACAAAAACAAAAAGAAATAACTGATTTTTATTTAAGGTTGATTGAACAAATTGCCATCTCAATAGTACTTGTAACTTCTTTGCAGAAAAGGTGAAGAAGATAAGGGTTTATACTAGTGGTTGTTATGTTGATTGCTATAGACCAATGTTATTTCTTAAATTCAAAAGAAAAATAGAAAATAAACAATGGGAAGAGAAATATTTTTAGCAAGCATAATCAAGCAAACCACTCTCCTGTATAGATAACTAAATACTTTATAAACATTTACTGAATAAAGGGAACTAAATTTTGCACTATTATATAACATGTAATAACATTTTTCTTTGTCTAGTCCCTATATTTATACATTTTGTCTATTTATCAATACTGCCATCACCTTACAGCATAATTGTTCTCCCTATGTTGCTTTTATTACATTATGTTATTACAGAAATCATAATATAATTATTAAAGATTAATGCACATATTATAGATTAAAACTGAGTGCCTGGCAAAATATTGCAACTATTTCTGCCTGAATCCAAATTCTGCTAATGACATCTAAGGTGTACTAACTTCAGCACTATCCAAACTTGTTTTCCCTAAATTATTCTACTGCAGAGAATTTGTCTCTTACCAATTGATTGCAGAAGTACCCAGAATGCAGTGACAATTTGCGCCCAGTGACTAATAGAGGTTATTTCACAAAGGGAGTATGCTTTATAGGGTGTAGTTTCTTTTGTTTAATGTTAATCACTCTTAATCCATTTACATAAAGGAAAGCACAGTTAATACTGTCAAGTGTGGAAATATACTTAATATATTTCAGTTTATAAATATTCAGAATAGCTCCTGTTCTTCATCCCATAATAATTTTTATACATTTCTATTTTTTATACATTTTATGTTGAATCTGAAAGTTAAATGTCTTGGGGCCGGGCGGTGGCGCTAAAGGTAAGGTGCCTGCCTTGACTGCGCTAGCCTCGGACGGACTGCGGTTCGATCCCCCGGCGTCCCATATGGTCCCCCAAGCCAGGAGCGACTTCTGAGCGCATAGCCAGGAGTAACCCCTGAGCGTCACCGGGTGTGGCCCAAAAAACCAAAAAAAAAAAAAAAAAAAGTTAAAAAAAAAAAAAAAAAGAAAGTTAAATGTCTTTATTATTTTTTTGGTTTTGTTTTTGTATTTGGGGGGGGTCACATCCGGTGGTGCTCAGAAATTTCTCCTGGCAGACTCGGGAGACCATCTGGGAGGCTGGGATTCAAACCACCATCCTTCTACATGCAAGGCAAACGCCTTACGTCCATGCTATCTCTCTGGCCCCAAATGTCTTTATTGTTAATAAAAATAGATATAGAGATGTCTAAGGAAAACTAATTCTCATTCTCATTTTTGTTTTGTGTACTTATTGATTAATACAACTTAAAATGTTAGGTCTACTTAATCTTTGCCACTTATTTAAAATGATATTCCTAGGGTTTGCAAAATCTAGAAATTTGTTAATTTGATACTTTTGCTGTGGTCACAAAAATCTAATATTTAATTCTAGAAGTTACAGTGATGAATAAATAAGACCTTATGTCACAATTTTGATTTTTAAATATTTTTAATTGATGTACCCAGTAGTAAAGTATATCTATAGATTTACCCAGACAAAAGGCTTAAATTAACTCTAGCTAACAGTAGTATAACCCTAAACAATTTTCTTTTTTCTGAATTTTCTTACTTGGGAACAGAGAGTCAAATGAGGTAATGCATTTGAAAGTTTCATATTATATTCTAATTAGCATTTTAATATTTTATGAAGATATTTAAAATGTTTTAAAATACAAATAAGAAACGTTAAGAAAACTTTATCACACTTTTTTTAAGTATGACCCTTCTAAATCATGTGTGATCTGTTTTTAGGATACATACACCACTACCCTTATCAGTGTAAAAAATAAAAAAAGAACATAATTTGCACACAGCATGAAGTAACAAAAGCTATGTATAAAAGCCATATGAGTACAAGAAAGCCATTCTATGTGTTGACTAAGAAAAAGCAATCTGATTAGACTTGTCACCAATGAGAAAGTATTATTTTATTAGATCTTGATAGATGATCATTTTAAAAAAGGGTACAAAGTAGAAATATTCTCCATAGAGTGTTACAATCAAACCCCCAAGTCAGAAGAAAATGCTTGTTCTAGAAATTATCAGAAACTAAAAGAACAGAAGTAGAACCTGAAATTGTGTAAAGAACAAAGAAATTAGGGGAGGAAATTTAGACATAACCATCTATGATGCCTTTTTTTTATATATATATTTTTATCACTTATTTTTGTTCTTATGTTTTAGGAGTTTCGGATACACAGAAAAATGACATGTAAAGTGCAGACATATTTTGTTGCTATGTTTTAGGAAAGTTTCATTTTACAGAAATATTGAATACTGCAGAGTTCCCTTACATATACTGCCCCTATTATCCATAACTTACATTGATGTGGTACAGTTGGAATTAATTAAAAAAACATTAGTACATGTGAAGTAATTTAGTTATATAATTGTTATATTTCTTTACATTTTACCTAATGCTCTTTTTGTTCTAGTATTCCAGCAAAAAGATCACATTAAATTGAGTAATTCTTGTAAACTTCGGTTTGCTAACATTCTTTCAGTATGTCCTTGTTTACGGTAACCTTGACAGTTTTAATTATAATTGATCAAGTACTTTGTATTCTATTGGGATTTTTCTGATAATTTTCTTAGGGCTAAATGGGAATGAAATGCCATTTTATCGCATTTGATTAAGGCACCAAATTATTAACCAGATATATTTATTTTCAAATGTAGTAAGAAATAAACACTGGAAAAGTTGTAATTTAAAAAATCATTTTAATATATTGTTTATAAAATTCGGGATCAGAGAAAATGAAGTTTGCTTGAATATTCATGTCTTGTAATCATCTAAGCCATGAGTCAAACCCATTTATCTTGAGTTTAGATTTAGTTTCTTATCCATATCATTTCAAATTAGCTATTCACCAAATTTATTAAAATATTTATTTATTTATTATCAGACAGTAATTTTATTTTCCAAACATGGTTGAGTGCAAAACCTGAAGTAAATGTACTTATTTTAATTTATTCTAATTCAAGTTTATTAAACCATGCTAAAATTGTCCTGGTTCTATAAAACATACTATGTACATGTCTTCCAAATTATGTATTAATAAATATATGCTGACAACTTGAAATGTGTTTCTTTGTCATTATATTATACCGTGACCTTCATCACATGTACTAAATGAAGAATTTTATATAAGTATTTTATAAGTATTCTTATACTTAATTTCCTGGAGAACTGGCTGTTAAAAAGCTAGTAAGTATACTTTTATATACTTATAATTATGTAATAGTTATATTTAGATATAAAAATATAAATACATTTATATATTTAATAATTCAAATATATAATTATATAATAGATGATAAATATGAATATGTATAGAAAATATAAGTATATAATAAATTATATGAAATGTATAATTCATTTATATAAATATACATATATAATATATGTGATGTTTATAAATAATAAACATATAAAATATATAATATATACATATTTATTTATAAATACCTATATATTTATATATTATAAATATATCTTATTTTATAATTATATATGATATATAATTATATAACATAATATAATTATATATAATATTTATAATATATAATATGTTATATTTTATAATTATAATGTTTATATATTCAAAATTTTTGATGCTTTTTAATTTATTTTTGTTTGCTTAAAAATGTAGAAATGCACTAAATATAAAACAAAAACTTGGGATTTATTTCCTAAATATGTTGTAAAGCGTTAAGTGAAATATGTATTTATAAAACCATACTAAAGTGAGTTCAAAGGTGCATAAGTGATGCTATACATTAGAATGCGGCAAATGATATTAAAATTATGAAATTCCAAAAGGCATGTATTCATTCTTACACCACCCACGTAGGCTTGATAGTTGTTGCAATTTGATCCTTGTTTGAAATACACCAGTCAAACAAGAAGCAAATATGTAGACTCATTGGGAAAAGTCTTTGAAAAGACTGGTCAACGGAATGGAACTCCCTTCCCATTCTCAGTAGTTTTATCTTCCAAACACAGATGAGCACAAGGAAACTGAAGTAAATGTACTTAGTTTTATTTATTCTAACTCCAGTCTGTCAGACACTAAGAACATTATTTTAAGAATCTCAGATTAATTTGAATAGAGCATATTGTTTCCGAATTCATGAGGAAAGTAACATCTGATTGTAAAGAAGCACATGCTCTACAAAGAAAATATATTTCAAATGGGAAATTTGTTTTTAGAGTGAAATATTTACAAATGTGTTACTATTATTAAGTTTACTGATTATATTATGCACATATGTATATCTGTTTCTAGAAAACAAATATTTAAAATTGGATGCTCTGAGAGGGAGTGGTATGATTAAATATATACATCCTACATAAACACATACAAATATAAGCAGAAAATGTAAAAGAAAAATTTTCTAATAAGAGAAAATAAGACAATATTGAGGAAATTGTGTCATAATAATGTAATCATAGACTGGTCTATCTTAATTTGCATTTTTCTTACATGCCCCAAATATATCTCAAATGGTTGATTCTTAGAAGCACTCAAGATGCCAGAGAAACAATACAGGAAGTAAGGGATTGCTTTGCATGTGCCAATCTTGGTTCAGAACCCAAGCACCAAATATGGTCTCCTGACACCACCTGAAGTCACTTCTGAGCACAAGGAAGGAATTCTCTCTGAGAACTGAGGGGTGTTGTCTAATAACCCCTCTATCTCCCCACAACAAATTTTCCAGATAAAAATATAAATTCTTGAGGGAGAGGCATCGAAATCTGTATTTTTTTAGTTCTGAACTATGGCTTGATGTTTCAATCAAACAGTTTCCTTTTTTTTTTTTTTTTCTTTTTTTGGTTCTTAGGTTTTGTTTTTTGGGTCACACCCGGCATCACTCAGGGATTATTCCTTTATTCCTGGCTCTACCCCTGGAAGGCATGGGGGACCATATGGGATGTCAGGATTCAAACCACCATCCTTCAGTATGCAAGGTAAACAAACACCTTATTAACACCTTATTGCTGTGCTATCTCTCCGGCCCCCAAAGAGTTTCCTTTTATTGAGTTGATATCATTCAAAAGAATGATGATGTCTAAAATCCATCCTGACCTATTATAAAAGAACCCGTATGAATTCAGCATTAGGGCCATATATTTAATATAATATTATAATATTGTTATATTATTAATATTGTCAATATTAATATTAATAAATCGTTAACTACTAATATTAATTTTAATTATTAATACTTGTGAATCATATCATTAACTATGATGTTGGTGTTGATTATGTTGATTAATGATATTAAATGATTATTGATTAATTTTATTATTATATTGTAATATATTATATGATATATAAATATACAATATATATTCATATATAATTTTTATATACAGTTTTTTTACAATTATTTCCTTATTTAAGCAATACCTCATAACTTTTACAATGAGTCACATCCCTGGCTCACGGGTCATGTGATTTTGTTAATGAGCCCGCCTCACCACTCATGTACAATTCTCTGAAGAGAATTGGTGTCCTCTTACTGGACACCAATCTGATCAGTCTTCAGGTATGCTGGTATTTAAGCTGATATCACCAGGGATTTATGGTGTGAGTGTGGGCAACCTACCCCATATATCTTTCTTCTTTAGGGAAGCCTGGCAGCTGCAATCATACCACAAATGCAGTCGCCATGTTTGCACTGGGACACCTCCATAGCTTCACTCTTTTCTCAAAATATATTGAAAGCCCTTGCCTTGCCAAAGCCATATTTTCTGCATCCATGTCCCAGAATCACCATTTTGCCAATAGCCTTGCCTCACCAGCCCTTTATGATTCTCCTTGAGAACACCAATCTGACCAAACTTCAAGTATACTTGAAGTATTTGAACTGATATCATCAGAGCTTTTGGGAACGAGTGCAGGCATCCTCTCCCCAAATCCTCCTTTTTCTGGATGTTCGACAGCTGCGAATACACTCGTAAAAGCCGCAGTGTCAGTAATAGTGCTTTGAAATTCTGGACAAATTCATTTGTTTGATGCTGCCATCCCTATAGAAATAGACCAATTTAACAAAATGAACTGAAGGAGCTTACTAACAAGAGCTAGTAACAAGAGCTTGCTAAAGCTTCAGCATTGCATTAAATCTTTTTCATTGTATCAATGACTTCATTGGAGATACTGTAATTTTCACAAATGTGCTTACTACTATACTTTTTTCTTCTTTTTTAACTTTCTTTTTTCTTTTAAATTTCCTTTCTATTCTTTTTTAAATAAGTTTGCTTTCACTTATCAGGAAACAACTGTGTCATGGTCGATTATGTCAACTATATAAAACTATAAAACATTTTCTTAAAGTAAAAAAGAAATAAAAATAACTTTGACATTTAAAAAACACTTCCTAGTGATTTTAAGTTCAGCAAAAATGAGAAGCAGTGATCCATCAAAATAATAAGCTCAGAGAATACTATTCTAAAACAGAATCAATTCAATCACAATGAGAAATTACATTTTATATAACATGAATATCTTTAGAAAATTAAAAGTTTAGCAAATTTGGGCCTTTCAAAATATTTTTGGTATCTATAAAAAGGTGAGACTATACCTTGTATTTTATGTATGCACTGTGTGTAGAAAATGAATAGAAGGACTAGAATAAATAAGGCAAAAAATGTTACTGAGTAGTTAGTTTTTTTTATATCAAGTAACAGAAAAACAAACACAAATAAGTAGAAAGACAAGCAGACAGGTAACAGATAGAGACAATCAATAAATGTAAAGGAAGAAGAGAAGAATGAGGGGATCTTGTCCAACTTCTGTCATAGTGTCCCCATCTAATATCATTGGTAACTTCACTCTAATTTGCAGGCTGATTTCCACTTTGAAATTTATGTACTTGAAGGAAAAAACTGTTTTTAATTTCTTATGCAAATTAATCATGTGACCTATGAGATTTGCTGCCAATTGGATACAATAAAATCATTTCTTTTCAAAGTATACACATATGTTTTCAATTTGAAATGAAGTTTTCATTAATTTTACACAAGCTTGACAAATCGTTAGGGTATGATATAGAGGCTGCTGCTTTCACTTATTTTTTCCCTCAAATTTATTTTTAAGGTTTTTGTTAGTCTATATATTTCTTTCTTGGGGCACACCCGGTGATGCTCAGAGGTTACTCCTGGCTAAGGAAATCACTCCTGATTTGGGACCATATGGGACACTGGGGAATCAAACCTGGGTCAGTCCTAGGCTAGTGCGGACAAGGCAGATGCTTTACCGCTTGCACCACCACTCCGGCCCCTAATCTAGATATTTCTGCCTAAACTTTTTTAGGATTATTTTTACCCTAAGTGAAAAAACTTTGCCAATATATTTTTTCTGCGTTTCATAAGTTTGTTTTTCTTGAAACAGTGTATCTCCATTAACATTTATCGTAAATTTTGTATGCTTTTTCCACTTTAAGTTTTTTTTTTCACAAATAGATCTATAAATAAAAAATACACAGTTAAAGATAGTGGTTTGTTTTTAGACTTCTTCAAATCCCAGTTCTCAGTCCTTCAAAACAATTACATAACTTTTAAACAATCTCTTTTGTTATTTGTTCATACTTATCTGTACAAATAAAGTGCTGTACAGAAACTGAAATTTAAAAAAAAAACATAGTCATTTTTATGTTCTACAGAAAATAACTTCTTTGCTCTCTTGTATTTTCTTCCACCATAATTCTGTATATCCTATCCGTGTCCTGAATATATTTATTCTGATTTTTTTTCCTCTATGCTAGTCCTATTGACCACTATGTCTTGCAGACAAGTGTCCCTAAGCTTCTCTTCTATTCAGCATGGGAAGTTTTTCTTATTTTTCCCCCCTGGAAATTCTGATACCTCACTAGCAATAATTACATCAAAGGTCTAGAGTTTGGTTTCTAAATTTACAATTTAAAAATCCAAATCTTTGGACACAGATTGATAGTAGATATAGGGAAGGGAAAATTATGAGCTATACTGTTTTATAATGATAGAATTAAGAAAATTATGAAAGGAAGTTAAAAGAGGAAAGACACAGAAGCATGGCAGAGCACACAGAGACAATCTGAAAGAATTTCCAGAAGCCAAAGATAATAGATTGACCAACAAACTACTTTTATATCATTAAACTATAACTTACATATCATTAAACTATAACCCAATTTAAATAAATCTTATAACAGATTATAAACTATATATTATATAATTTATATATATAAGTTGGAATTAAAAATTATTTTTAAATATGAACTTCAATTAATAAATAAATAGTAAAAGAGGTAAATAAAGTTTCAGTTTAGAATATCACAATAGCAATTTCCACAGGTAAAATATACCCATGAATGTTAAAATATATAGATGAAAGTTTATGCATATCTGTAAGGCCTTAAAATATCTCTTTTAATTTTTAATAATAAAAGGAAAATTATGGCCTTATAGTTGATAATCAATGACTGTTTTAATCATGCATAGTATTATATATTAACACAGACTACATTTTATATAATGCACCAAGAGGGAAATATCACATCTCTGGCATTCTTTATAAAATAAAGATCTTTAAATTAATCATGGGAAGACATCAGAGAAAGCAAAACTGAGGGACATTTAACAATGTAATTGACCACATCTATCCCAAAACATTAAGGTAATGAAAGATCCAGACTTGCTCATTGGAGGAATAGGCCAGTTCAAGGGAATAAGGGAATATAGAAGAAAAAAATAGAAAAAAAAAAGCGTATTAGCAAAGAAATCTGCAACCCCTAGCCCACAAACAAAATAAACTATTTTTATTAGTAAGTTAATATTATTATCCAAGAAAAATTCTTGGTAATAATGGAAAAGCTGGGTATGAGATAATGATACCTCTGTACTATTTGCACTGCTCATTTGTACATTTAAATTGAATTTAAAAGAAAAGGAGTTCAAGAGAGATCTTGGCATGCATTGCAACCCGAGTTCACTCCCAAGATGACATATCCTCTCATCAACATATGTGGCACTCCAGGCCTGAGTTGAACCAAATTGCTATCCTTCAACATTGAACTGTCCAGCCCCATATTCTGACAAATAACAGGAATGGTGCTAAGCACCCTGAGCACTGTTGGAAAGCTACCAAAACTAAGTAAAATAAATCCTTTCTGAGGCCAGAGTGATAGTACAGCAGGTAGGGCACATGCTTTAAATGAAGCTGGCCTGGTTTCAAACCCCACATCTCATATGATACCATGGCACTGCCAGAAGCAATCCCTGAACATCACCAGATGTGGCCCTCCATCCAAAATAATAAGATGAACAAACTTCATTAAATACAGACACACACTCCATATTGATATATTCAGAAACTAATAATAAATTATTATAAAAATAAGTATGGTTCACATCTTACACATCCCAAGATAAGGTAGAGAGGTCTTGTTTTAATTTTTATTTGTAAAACATGAATATTATAGTAGAAATTATTCTACCTCCATATTTTATTAAGCATATTTATTTATAATAAATATATTATTTACTATAGTTGTAGTTTAAATACAGAACAATAACATTAATAAACAGTGTTAAATAGTATTCTTAGGATAATTATTTACTTAGTATAATGATCCTTATAAAGAACTGGTGGACTGAAGCAATAGTACAGTAGGAAAGGTGCTTGTTTGCATTGCCCATGGCTGATCCAGGTTCAATCCCAGGAGCCCTGTAAGTATGTTTCCAACATCACAAATTAAAGGAACATTTCTAATCAGTAATTAATTCAGGACTTATTGTCAATCCAACCTGCCTAATGTCTGGAATATAAAAGTAAAGTGTAAAAGGCTCCATGAGGTAACACCAAAAATAAGAAAAAAAATCACCTTTTTTGTCTCCCTACAAAGTTTCTCAGTGTATCATCTCTATAAAGAAAGTAAAAGGAGAGAAGAATTACATACATTAATTTATCTTCACAATCATTCTGATAAAAATTTTAAACATCATTTCTGTTGTGAAAGAGGTTATGTCAAGAAATTTGGTGACCAATTTAAAAATTTGCTATTCTTGTCTTTTTAGATATATTATGATAGAGTCAAACTGACTAGAATTTCTACATAACAATAAATTTATTGGTCTAATGAGATAAGTATAAATTTTAAATTTATGGATTTGGGCAATTGTATGAATTATCTTCCAAAACATAAGGGAGAGAGGTTAAAAGAGATTTACTTACTTCCCCTATCAACTGGGATAGGCCAGGAATGGTAACATTTCTTATGTGACATGTCACAGTATTTGCATATATCTTATGAAGACTTTATCATATAATTTAAAGCATTTTAGATTTTAGATTATAATGCAAAAATAATGTAAATGTCACATACATATCTTTATATTGTTTTATATTTTATTTATATATTTATATCTATATATTTTATTTATGTATTTATACAAATATGTATATTTATATAAATTTATTTATATATAAATGAATATAAATTTTTTTTTAGTAAACAGCATGGTACTTTATTATTCTAAGTGGCTAAATTCAGTTCGGTACCACCTTAATGGTTCTTTTTTTAATAAAATTATTTTTTATTATTTTATTATTTTTATTTTTTAATTAATATTTTATTTAAGTAACATGGTTATAGTTGGGTTACAGTCACAAACAGATCACCTGCCCCTTCACCAGTGTAACATTCCCCCTCCCAATTCCTGCCTGTATTCGAGACAGACATTCTACTACAGTTATTTATTTATTTATTTATTTATTTATTTATTTATTTTTTGCACGCGACTCAGTTGTTTTTAAGTTCAGTAAATTGTTGTTTTTTCTTAAAGGATAAGCGTTAAAGAAAAAGTAGTAAAAGTGTGACAGTGGCAAACTCTGTTGTTTGCATGGGCCCAGAAAAATATGGGGTAAACAGAAACAAATATCGTTGGCCTGATTACGAAAAGACCTCACCCCTGAGGTTTATTGGCATAAGACCAACTCTGGGCACCAGGCAAACCACTCTGCCCAAACCCAAGTCATTCTCTGGGTCCCAGTGAAACTTTTTCACATTTTAGGTGTTGTTGGTATCAGGTTCCTATATTTAAAGATTCTGGATTCTATGCATTTCTTTCATCGAAGTCAGGCTGATGTGGAGCAACCTCTAGTTTCAGCACACCATTAGATGTGGAGTGATCTCCCCTGCCAGCAGGCTGTTGCTGAATCGTCTGGGTGTTGAGAGCACTCTTTAGAGTAAGTCAATGCCAGAGTAGTCTTCCCTGGTAGAGGTTTGGATCCTGGTAATGTTGAAGACAATTGTGGTTATTTCCATAGATGGTATCCATTTTTCAGGTGTGTATGTGCGATGCCAATTCTTCTGAGGCGTAAGCCAAATCATTATGCCAATATTTGGGGTATAAGGCCTAACTGCATTACCAAATTTGTGTTCCATCTCTATTAGATAAGAACTTGTTTGCATATGTATTATTTTCCCATTTTAATGTGCCTATGCAAAATAGAAACAATGCCACAAGATATTGTTGGTGCATCTGGGGACCGATGAATAAAGTCCAACATTCCCCGTAACTTGTTCAAACATGCATTCTATACAGAGATACTCTTCTACCAGTATTGCTTATAAAACAGAACTCATAGGGGGGAAAGCAAACAATCAAATAACAAAACCAGTGGACAAAATTGTCACTATATGAGGATATTCAAAAAGAGTTATAGATATAAAGGGAATACATCTGAGATATACAAAGGAGATACATGTGTCTCTTTTATATTTTAGAAATAGTCAAGAGGGAGGGTGTTGTTTTTGAGACACCACTTTGGTCTGTGATTTTGCTAAGCAAAGAATAGATGGAGCCATATCATCCCTGTGTTGCCTGCTGAAGCTTCCGACTCCCCCAGAGGTGTTTGCTTCCTAATTGCGGGAAGTAGGAAGTTCACCAGCCCCCTCTCCACCCCCTGCGGGAACGGGAAAGCCAGGGGCTTCCTTTAAACTGCTCATCTCCAGAACCCACTTGCTGGGACCCTGAGCAGGCAGCCAGGGGTAACCCTGGGGACCAGGAGGAAGTGGAGAGAAGGCTGGTGGGGGGGTGCAGCCGGGCTGTATCTGCCCCTAAGCTTGGCAAAATGCCTACTGTGTGGAGCCTTCATCCCCATGTTACCTGCTGAAGCTTCAAATACCCTCCTGAACATTACTGTGATATGTAATTCACCTTGGCCAAAACAGAAGTCATTAGTACTAAAAAAATGGTTAACTGTGTAGTAATAGTAGGTGGGAGTGAGGGAATAAAGGAATAAAAAGAGCTTCTGGACAGTATTCTAAATATGACAAAAAGATTAAACACAATGATATCCAAATATTTGTCTATAAGTTCCACGCAGAGGTGCTAGTCCTCATGCGATTTCAGGATGGGGAGGTTTAGTAAGGAGAATTGCCTGGAACTTCCTAAAGAACCTCCCGGCTCCCAGGAAGGAAAGAACTTTCAAGAGCTGGGAGGCCGGAGGTTCAAAGTCCCCACCTAAACCCCTCCTCTTGAGCCGGGTGGGAAATGGGGAAGGCCTAGGGAAACCTTTAAGCTTCTCCAAGGGACCCACCTCGCTGGCTTGCCCACGTATGTGGCCTAGGGGGAAGCCCTGGAGTTCCGGAGGACGGAGATAGAAGGGTGCTGGGGTCTTCCAAGTCCCGCACCCCTCCTATGCTTGGTTAAAGACGCCTTTGGCATGGCGGATGCCAGCCAAACCCCATGCCGGCAGAACCTCCCAGCTCCCAGGAAGGAAAGACCCTTCAAGAACGGGGAGGCCGGAGGTTCAAAGTCCCTACCCAAACCCCTCCTCTTGAGCCAGGTAGGCTAAATATAAAATATTTTTATATTTATATTTTATTGCTTAGGAAATACTTTAAGAAAATAAATATATATATTCAGTACAGATATGAAGCAAAGTAGTACATCAATATTAATTGATTTATGTTAGCTGATTTTGTGAATGATGAATAACCCATGAATATTTGCTAAAAGCAAAAAAGGGTAATTTTGACACTTTATCTTATTTTCGATTTTTACTCAGAGAAAATAATAGCATCATTCCACAAAAGGGATGTAAGTAATTAGTGGTAAATGGTAAGCCTGTGAAATAATCACTATGTGAAAAAAAAGGGATATTTTATATAAAGCTAGAAATGTGAGTAAGCATTATCTAAATTTTCTCTTTTGGGGATACTATTCCTTAGCTACCTATAAATAAGTTGAACTATGGTAAGGAGATTTTAAATTGAGGTTTGAAGTTTCAGGGACAGGAACTATAGGAATCTAAGTCAAAGTTAAGAAAGGTGATAAAGTGATTAACTGTATTACCTGACCTTGGACAAATATGCTTGTAATTATTGCACTCACCATCATACCTGTAAGATATCATTTATTGGATAGTTTATGTGTATCAATACAGTTAAATATTTTATTTGAATATCGAGTATTATCACAAGTCTATAAATCTTTATTTTTTATAGACATGAAAACTTAGGCTTGGGTAATTTAAAAAACTTCTTTAAGACCATGAAGCTAGTAAGGAATGAAGACAGAATTTGAGCTAATATAAAAGTAGCATGGCACTGTTAAGTGAATAAAATATAGTAATTAAAAATTAGGAGTTGATAATTTAAATTTTAATGTCATAAACTCAATTATTAATTTTCAAGTCAGGTGACTAAATAAAAATTATTTGAAGTAAAAATGTGTGGTAAAAAAGGTATGGATTATGGAGGTTGACTAAGCTCAATAGATAAAATTTTTGAGTTATCATTACATTTTTTTTTTTTTGGTTTTTGAGTCACACCTGGCTGCACTCAGGGGTTACTCCTAGCTCCAAGCTCAGAAATCATTCCCGGCAGGCTCAGGGGACCATATGGGATGCCAGGATTGGAACCAATGACCTTCTGCATGAAAGGCAAATGCCTTACCTCCATGCTATCTCTCCAGCCCCTATTATTACATATTTAACAAGTTGTTAGGAGGCAAGTTTTAAAATTCTTTATAAAAATTTAAATCCACATAATATCCATGTGTGCACCATATATAGTACAATCTTGGACAATATATAGTATAACCTTTGACCATTAAGGCATGAAATGATAGATTGATGAGTCTTCCTTTTATCCTCTTGCCCAAGTATTCCTTAAGACATTTTATGAGGTTTCTTAGACATTGACCTAAAATGGAGAATCAGTACCTGTAGTGATGACTAAGTGAAGGACCTTACACTGACCTTTTATGCATCATTTTTTTCTTCCCTTTTCTTCACTTCTTAGTCTTATTTCTGGGTGAGTCTAGGCTATCAATTGGAAGTATAGGAAGAAATTCTAGAATAAATATCCTCTGAATGAATGTTCCTTACTGAAAAATTGTGTCTTGTTTTAAGAAATAGATCTCCTTACCTTATTTCTAGGTCTAAAATAAAGCTTGGGTCTAAACCAAAATGAATAGAATCAATTTATCTCCAACAATTTGTGTTTTTGTGCATGGCCACATGATTGTGTGTATGTATGCACAACAAGAGAGATTAATTTTTAGGAAGAAGCCTATGTGTTCATTGAAGTCAGCAAGTTAGCAATTATAGGACAAGATGGAAATCTGGAAATGCAGGTAAGAGCTGATATAACTTAAAGTTATAATTGTGGAGGTCTAGAATCTTAGAGTCATATATTTTAATCTCAAGAATTCACCACCTTCAGAAAATCTTTGTTCTTAGTAACTAAGATTTATTTATTTAAATTTTGGAAAAATCCAACCCCCATATGACAGTAAATATGCTTTACTTAAAATCTAGTGAATAAAAACAAAATTATATTATAAACAAAGAAGATAAGATGCATGTTTTGCAGAGAGCTGACCTGGGTTTGATCCCATTTATCCCGATAAGTAGTAAGTGGTCCCATTTACCCTACTAGGAGTGATCCCTGAATAATAGAATCCAAGGAAAGAGAAATTTTGGGTATTGTCTGAAATCCCCTACCCCAAAAGAATGTCTAATGCCACTACCATCAAGTGTGACCTGTGGAAAACAACAGTGAAAACAACAGTGGTCCCCTGAAAGGACCACAACCATCATTTGTAGTTCTCATTTAAAAGTGACTCACTTCGAGCACAAGTGTAAACACTTTATATTATAGAATCAGATAGCCCATATTTTGTAGCAGCTATTTGTTTTGTATATCTTACCCAGCTATATGTCTCTTCCCTCAATATAACATTATGGGGGATAATTATGATCAACTGATGAAGTTGGGGAAACAAAAACAAAAACAAAGAATAAAACCTGCTCCTGACTTATGAGTCATTCCAGTATGCCAAAGCCTGATACCATATTTCAGTCCCATTCAGGGTTTGTCTGGATGCTAAAAGAATATTTTTTCGGGGCCGGGCGGTGGCGCTGGAGGTAAGGTGCCTGCCTTACCTGCGCTAGCCTAGGAGACGGACCGCGGTTCGATCCCCCGGCGTCCCATATGGTCCCCCAAGTCAGGAGCGACTTCTGAGCGCATAGCCAGGAGTAACCCCTGAGCGTTACCGGGTGTGGCCCAAAAACCAAAAAAAAAAAAAAAAAAGAATATTTTTCCAGTGGTTAAAACTAAGAGCAGCACATTTGGTGATTCACTTTGTATAAAGAAAGACATTATTTGAAATATATATATATATATATATATATATATATATATATATATATATATATATATATATATATATATATTGGAAAAGGTAAAATCCAAATGGATTAAAGACCTCGATATCAGCCCCAAAACCATAAGATATATAGAACAGCACATAGGCAAAACAATCCAGGACATGACAGGCATCTTCAAGGAGGAAACTGCACTCTCCAAGCAAGTGAAAGCAGAGATTAACAGATGGGAATATATTAAGCTGAGAAGCTTCTGCACCTCAAAGGAAATAGTGCCCAGGATACAAGAGCCACCCACTGAGTGGGAGAAACTATTCACCCAATACCCATCAGATAAGGGGCTAATCTCCAAAATATACAAGGCACTGACAGAACTTTACAAGAAAAAAACATCTAACCCCATCAAAAAATGGGGAGAAGAAATGAACAGACACTTTGACAAAGAAGAAATACGCATGGCCAAAAGACACATGAAAAAATGTTCCACATCACTAATCATCAGGGAGATGCAAATCAAAACAACGATGAGATACCATCTCACACCCCAGAGAATGGCACACATCACAAAGAATGAGAATAAACAGTGTTGGCGGGGATGTGGAGAGAAAGGAACTCTTATCCACTGCTGGTGGGAATGCTGTCTAGTTCAACCTTTATGGAAAGCGATATGGAGATTCCTCCAAAAACTGGAAATCGAGCTCCCATACGATCCAGCTATACCACTCCTAGGAATATACCCTAGGAACACAAAAATACAATACAAAAACCCCTTCCTTACACCTATATTCATTGCAGCTCTATTTACCATAGCAAGACTCTGGAAACAACCAAGATGCCCTTCAACAGATGAATGGCTAAAGAAACTGTGGTACATATACACAATGGAATATTATGCAGCTGTCAGGAGAGATGAAGTCATGAAATTTTCCTATACATGGATGTACATGGAATCTATTATGCTGAGTGAAATAAGTCAGAGAGAGAGAGAAAAACGCAGAATGGTCTCACTCATCTATGGGTTTTAAGAAAAATGAAAGACACCCTTGTAATAATAATTTTCAGACACAAAAGAGAAAAGAGCTGGAAGTTCCAGCTCACCTCAGGAAGCTCACCACAAAGAGTGATGAGTTTAGTTAGAGAAATAACTACATTTTGAACTGTCCTAATATTGAGAATGTATGAGGGAAATGTAGAGCCTGTTTAGGGTACAGGCGGGGGTTGGGGGGGGAGGAGGGAGATTTGGGACTTGGGTGATGGGAATGTTGCACTGGTGATGGGTGGTGTTCCTTTTATGACTGAAACCCAAACACAATCATGTATGTAATCAAGGTGTTTAAATAAAAAAAAATTAAAAAAAAAAAAAGAAATGAATGGCTAAGCTTCTTGGTTAGAAGAATGAGGAAATTTGCAATAGAGAATGATGATGGTGGGGCCAGAAAAGATAGACCAGGGGTTAAGTGTTAACCTTGTATTCACCTGATTCAGATTCACTCCCCAACTCCATATATGATCTCCAAGGCACAGCCAAAGGAATCCTGACCATAGAGTCAAGAGTAGTCTCTGACCACTGCTGAATAAGTCAAAAAGCAAATAAACAAACAAAAACACAAATAAAAAGAATGGTAATGATGATAATTGTGGTGAAAACAATCTAGTTTCAGCTTCTTGTTAATTTTACTTCCATCTCAATATTTTAAAAGTCTCGGTCCATTTAAGATAAATTTTTTACCTTACAGATCTCTTCCCACTAATTTATTTACAAAATTGTTTCTATTTACAATGCAATATAGTATATACAAAATTGAAGAGCCAAACAGGACATTTATTACTATGCAGTTGTGCTGTGGTCAATAAATTTACAATTAGTGATATTTTTTCTTTTTTTTTTTTAATTTTTACCAAGTCACCATTATTTACAATACTGTTAGTAATAAAGTTTCAGGCATACAATATTCCAACTCCACAGACTATGGAAAATCTTTCTATTCCAGTCATAAATTTTTTGCAGTGCAGAAATTTTATAATTTGATGTATGGTAGTTCCACTTGTTTATTTTTGTTTCTATTTTTCTATAGCAATATCAAGTAGGTTTTGTGTGTGTGTGTGTGTGTGTGTGTGTGTGTTTCTTTTTGGACCACACCTGGTGATGCTCAGGAGTTACTCCTGACTACACAATGAGAAATTGCTTCTGGCTTGGGGATCTTATGGGATGCTGGGGGATGGAACCATGATCTGTCCGGGTCAACCGCATGCACTATTCTCCAGCCCCTATCATGTAGTTTTCTATCAATGCCTTCCTTGTGGTAATTTATTTTCTAGGGTCTAGCAATGAAGACTTTAATCCATTCTGAGTGAACTTTTGCATAAGAAATAAATATTAAGGTTCATTTTTCATATTGGAAAAGAAGTCCAACTATCATTACTTGAATATAACATTCTAACTTTGAATTCTGAAAACTACAGAAAAACAACTAAAATCAGTACATTCGTACAATACAGTAGCAGCCTAAAAATCACATGCAGAAGTTTGTGACATTTTGTGTCTACTAATAAGGAAGCTGAAGAGAGAAAAATAAAAGAAATCTTGGGAGCCGGAGAGATAGCATGGAGGTGAGGCATTTTTCTTTCATGCAGAAGGTCATTGGTTTGAATCCCTGCATCCCATATAGTCCCCCAAGCTACCAGGAGCGATTTCTGAGCATGGAGCCAGGAGTAACCCCTGAGCACTCCCAGGTGTGACCCAAAAACCAAAAAAAAAAAAAAAAAGCTTGTTCATAATTGTACCCCCTACCTAAATCTTGTCAATGACTCAATAAAGGAAGTAAATGACTTATACAAAGACAACATTATGGTTACTAAATGAGATAGATGAAGGCTTTATGAAATGAAAATACAACCCCCAGTCATGTATTGGAAATACTAACATTGTTAAAACAACTATTCTACTCAAAGCATTATACAGATTCAATATATTCCTCATAAAAATTACTATATTATTTTTCAAGGACATAAATTAATTGCTGTAAAATGTATGTGCAGAAATTAATCATCTTAAATAGCCAAGGCAATCCTGTAAAGGAGGAAAGAGAATTTGGAAGGTTTTTCTCCCCAACTTTTTAATATTTATTTTATTATATTTTTGTTTTGTTTTGGGTTTTGGACCACACTTAAATTACTACTGGCTCTGTATACAGGGATCACTATTGCAGGACTCCGTGGGGCACCAGGAATTGGATCCAGGATAGCCAAGTGTAAGTCAAACACCCTTAATTGTTGTAATCTCTGAGTCTTTCTTTGTCCAACGTTAAATCATACTGTCAAGTCATTAGTAATCAAGATGATGTGAAACGGTAGAAAGACAATCTCTCAGATCAATGGAATAGGATTGAAAGCCCAAATACTGGCCCTTCAATATATGAGCAGCTAACCTTTGACTAGATATGGATTTAAATATATGAAGAAAGTAAGAGGAAGGAAGGAGGAAAGCAAGAGGAGGAAGAAAGCAAGAAAGAAGGGAGGAAGGAAGGAAGGAAGGAAGGAAGGAAGGAAGGAAGGAAGGAAGGAAGGAAGGAAGGAAGGAAGGAAGGAAGGAAGGAAGGAAGGAAAAGGAAGGGGAAGGAAGGAAAGGGAGGGAGGGAGGGAGGGAGGGAGGGAGGGAGGGAGGGAGGGAGGGAGGGAGGGAGGGAGGGGGAGTGGGAAGAAGGAGGAGGGGACAAAGGAAGAATATCATACACTGAGCTTACTGACCTAAGTTCCACATTCCCAGTGTCCATTGCATAATACAGTATTTATTTCATGTGTGTGATTTTTTTGGTCACATTCGGGGGCTGCTCCTGGCTATGGACTCAGAAATCGCTCCTGGCTTGGGGGACCGTATGGGATGCCAGAGATCGAACTGTTGTCCATCTTGGGTCAGCCGCCTGCAAGGCAAACACCCTAGGACTGCGCTATCACTCTGGCTTTACATAATACAGTATTTAAAGTCTGTTAATATTATATGAATAGGTCTTACATTTAAAAAAAATTTATCTTTTAGCTTAGACACAAACTATGACTCTAAATTTATTGTTTCCTATTTTAGGTGCTATTGGAATTGCTTTAGATAATAAGCTGTTTGCTACAAATATACTATACGTGTTTATTTGGATTGTGTCTTGAGTCAGGTGCTAGGGCAAAGGTAGGTGAAGATAAAATCTACCATAGTCTTCTAGCATAGTCCTCTGAGTGGCCTAGAGTGAGGCTATGTCCCTCAGAAAGAAATCCTCTTGTTTTTTTTTCACATAAAATTACTTCCTGGACCCATATACTTTGTGTATGTATGTTTATGTACCTCTTTCTAAGTGTATATGAGTGAGAAAGAGGAAAAAGAAGAACAAAAATAAGGGAAGAAGAGATATAAAAAGAAAAATACTCTAGTCTGGTAATATATTATTTATAAATATTTAATTTCCTCTATGCCATTTTAACAGACCAAAAATTTAATTATTCTTTTTTATAGCTAAAATCTAGCCACTTGTTCATAATAAGTATTTCTGCCCCTAGCATGCTGTGCACTATAATTGATGGAAATCCATTTTTATTTGTTCAATTTATATTATTAGAACATATAAAAACTTGAGGTTCATACTCAAAACATGTAAAGAAGGCACAAAAATTTATAATTATAAAAATTTTTTTACAAAGCTGCCTTTGAAGTACAAGTAAAAAAACCTCTTTATTTATTAAATTATTATTCCATGCCCCTTACTCTGTAGGTGATCATATTATCTTCAGAAAGAACAACTTTCCTTTACTCCTTCCAATCCTTATTGAAATTCTGTCTGTTTTCCTATTGTAAATATAACTGCACTTACTAGAATAAAGTTATAGCAGTACTAATAAGCATTTTTTGTATGTGAATTAAAGTAGAACTACCACATTTCATCCTTAAGGTTTTTCTATTCTATTTCCAAATGCTTTAAATGGATCTAAGCTTGAAACAAATACTGTAGATAGCAACTAAGTCCTATGAATAAAAGCCCTGACTCTAACACTCTGGAGCACAAACATTTGTTTTGCTGTTTACTATCACTAGTTCTAAGCACTCAGATGAGACATTCTTTCTATGCCTATTATTTAGGTTCCTACTCCCTGGTCTTCCTAGTGAACATTTAACTTTAGTGCTGTCATACAAAAAACCCAATACCATCTTCCCATTTCCAAAGTCAAACAGGAGGACATTTTGGCATCTGCCAGGGTGAGGAATGGAATGTTACACTGTGCATTAGCATTGGTAATATTTTTACCATATCCATCCCCTCTAGTTACTAGGTATATGATCCTGAGCAACAGAATTAACTTAATGGTGCTGCAGCATTCTGGTTTATATGGAAATCAAACTGATATCTATACTTGGTAAGTTCTTGGGAGATTTAAGTCATAATACGTGTAAGAGTATACACTTAACATATGACATTTTTATGCTTATTCTGTCTTGCACTCTTACATACAAACACACACAGACAAGTTTGTTTATATAATAAGATTGAATATAGAGCATGTGAATATTTAAAGTTCTTGAGTTGGGCCAGAGTGATAGCATAGTGGTAGGGCATTTGCCTTACACACTGTTGATCTGGAACGAACTGGATTCAATCCCCAGAAATCTAGATGGTCCCCTGAGCCTGCCAGGAGCGATTTCTGAGTGTAGAGCCAGGAGTAATCACTGAGCACTGCTAAGTGTGGCCCAAAAACAAAAACAAAACAAACAAACAAAAAACAGATCTTGAGTTATCACCATAAAGAAAAATAAACAAAAAACATTTTAGCTGTCAGACTGGGAAAGTCCTGCAGTTTGTGCATGTACAATGTGGCTCTGTGCTGGGCATACATGAGACGACCAGATCTGTCATATAACAACAATACCTCCCCTTGAAAGAATATTCTTATGATGTGCTTAAAGTTAATTAATTTATTTTCCCGCCTTTGTTTCCCTTTTTTTGTTGCTCTTGTTATTGTGATGATCAGTGTTTGTGCACTCTAGCTGTGATCACACACATGCCTGCTTGGGTTTTGTTCTTCTCTGTAACACTTGTTCATCTTTTACTTTAGGTGTTCCTGAAGGTGATGGTTCCTGAAGATGTTCCTGAAGGCAAACACAATTTGGTTGCAATACTCGCTAACACCTTGTCGTGATGCTTTGGATATTGCATACCAGAATTTTACCAGAATTGCCATCACCACTCTCATTGCGTGTGAGCAGAAGAACTGGGAATCAAAGTTGTGGCCTCAGTCATGCAAGGAAAGTACATTTTGCCTCAGATTTTCTTCTGTGCCCCTTAAATGAGTTTGTCTCTTAATTTGCACTCCATTGTACCTAGAATGTATTCCACTTCTGGGGGGGGGCAGAGCAATAGCACAGTGATAGGGCTTTTGCCTTGCATGCTGTCAACCCAGGATAGACCTGGGTTCGATCCCCAGCATCTTATATAGTCCCCTGAGCCTGCCAGGAGTGACTTCTGAGAGCAGAGCCAGGAGTAACCACCCAGCACCGCTGGGTGTGGCCCCCAGTAAACCAACCAAACAAACATAAGAATACTTTTAAAAATAAATAATAAATAATAAAAAGAATGTATTCCACTTTTGGAGCAATAGCAGAGTGGTAGGGCATTTTCCTTGTATGCAGCTGCCCAGGATGAACCTGGGTTTGATCTTAGCATCCCATATGGTCCCCCAACCCAGGAAAGATTTCTGAGCACATAGCCAGGAGTAGCCCCTGAGCATGATGGGTATGGCCCAAAACAACAAACAAAATAAAATAAACAAGGGCTTTGTTCCTCTATATTATAAATATTTAAGAATCTTGCCTGTTTTATTATATATTAACTCAAAACCAAAATAAGAATGAGAGTTGGTGGGTTATCTTAATGTATGTAATTAGTCGGAACTCTGCTTTCTTCTAAGCAGTTTTGAACCTAACTCTGAAGAATAGGTTTTTAATCCTCTTATTTAATGTTAATTATATGCATGTGTGTATGTGTGTGTGTGTGTTTGCACTTTCATGCTCACATGAATTACTAAATTGGGATGGGAGCTAGGATCACCGGGCTCCAGTGTTCTAACCTATTCTGCTTTGCCAGAGCCTTCCATGCCCTTCCCTGAAACCACCATGTGAAGTTCCTTGACCACTTTCTGTGTGCCACTGTGCGGGTGGTCACAATTGCTTCTAGAGTCCCAACCCTTCGTGAATATACTACTTTGTAGAAATATGTATATGGATACAACATGCATTATAGGAGGTTTAGAGATGACTGAGTTATAGAATCTGAAGCAAAGACAACAAAATCAAACATTCTTACAGAAGCTAGTAAAAGCACTAAAAAGTCATAATTTATTCAATCATGTGGCACAAATGTCTTAGTATTATTTGTCTTTCTCAAAACTTTGTCCTGGGGCTGAAGCGATAGCACAGATAGGGTATTCACCATACGTGAGGCTAATCCAGGATGGACCTGGGTTTGATTCCCAGCGTCCCATATGGTCCCCCAAGCCAGGAGTGATTTCTGAGCACAGAGCCAGGAGTAACCCCTGAGCATCACCGGGTGTGGCCCCAAAACAAATAAACAAAAAGACAAAAAAAAGTTTGTCTTACATTTACCCACTTAAATTTCATTTCTCCCCTTCTTCTTTTCTCTTTTTTCTCCTCTAAAATGCATGCTCCTTGCTAAGGTAGAATTATTTATCTATTTTTATTTGTTTCATTATTTTTTTTTTGTTGTTTGAGGCCCACACCTTAAATTCACTTACAGGTTTTCAAGGTATTTCTCTCCTAAGGCAAAGCTTAGGTGCCAGATGCACAGATAACATCATTATAAGCAACCACCTGTAAGGATGTTGACCAGTTAATGAGACAAATATGAGCTTGCCTTATAGAATGAGAAGAATATTGAATGTTAAAACAATGTTCTTCTCTTCTTAGGTCAAAACAAAACAAAAATATTTTAGGATTAGCTACCAAGACAATTTTATAACTGCAAAAACCAATTTTTGTGTTTTAGGGCAGTGCTCAAGGCTTATTCTTGGTTCTTAGGGATCACACCTGGCATAAGCAGAAAACCATGTTGGGTCCTGGTGATCAAATCTGAGTCAACTGCATGCAAGATAAGTATGCTACCAGTTGTACTATCACTTCATTCTCTGAAACTATTTTTAGTACATTTTACACATTGATAAAAAAAAACTTTGTCTCGTTCAAATTACCTCATGTCCTCCATTCACAATGTTCTCTCATCTTCTTTAAATTGATTACTTATGTTAGCTGTGCATTTATGTTTATATAGGGACACCAAAGGGCTCCTGAAGATTCAAGAAAAGATTCCACTCATCCTTAAATTCAAGATTCAAAGCCTTACACAGATATCTAATAGCTTAAACAAATATAACAAAGAATCCCATTTTAAATTTATGGATGGAGAGATAATACAGCTGCTTTGAATGCAGCTGACCAGGTTTCATCCCTGATGCTGCCTATACAGTTCCTGAATGATCCCTGAGCTCAGAGCAAGGAGTTAGCCATGAGCAATATTAGGTGTGGCCCAATGAACCGCCCCCCAAACAAACTTGTATTTAAGTTAGCCATTTTCCTCATGCTGATCTCATGCTCAGACGATTTACTCATGCTGTTTTGCACTTGTTAATTTATTTACTCTTCACAACATGCCTATGACATAGAAACTATTATAAAGAAAATTTGAAGTGACTACCTGAGGGTGCATAGCTAGCACATGCTAGACGCAGGATTTGAATTAAAGTAGACTGACTTTAATTAGTATGCTATTCTTCTCTGACCAATAGGTGAGCAATTGATGATGAATACATTACAAAAGTACCCTGTTATCCCTTCTGAAAGGAACTTAAACTCTTATCATTTGTCATCCTAGAAAGACAGAGAAACTGGATCTAAGGTGATGGACATATAGAGTAGTGGAAAAGTTGAGGACTTGCTAAGAAAGTGAAATGGCAGAAGATTAAAGCATGCAATGTTGGTCCAATATATCTATGGCTTTCTATCACTCTGGAACAATCTATAAGAATCATTCTATTGCTCCTTTTTCCACACCTGAATTTTCAGTATGCACTATCTTTGTATAATGAAGAAATGTTCTCAGCGTAGTGTCTGTTTTAAAACATTAAGAAACACCAGGTGCTTGATAAACCTGACTTTCTGGATCTCAGATAAATCTGTCTTGGGATCTGGGAAGATAAGAATTCAAATAAAAACTATGTGTTTGACAAACAAGTAGAATTTCTGTACACTGAAGTTTTCAAACTGATATTTTGCGATTTTTGTAACTGTTGTATGTGGGGAGCTAGCAGTATTAAAATAGTTACAAAATGTTCTTATTACTGAAATGATCTAATAAGAGGTACCATTATGCTGATATAAACAATGAGTTTATCTTTGAGCCAAATGTTTTCTTTCATGTGACAAAAACAGGTGAAAAATTTCAAATAAAAACAAAATAGCACAACAAAACAAAAAGAAAAGAAAAATACCTCTTTCTGCAAAAGAAATGACTCAAAATTATATAACTCAAAAATATTGGTGTAGTTTAGACCATACAGATAGTGCAGGGATTAAGAAACTTGCCTCACATGCAGCCTAACCCTAATTCAGTCCCGAAATTATATACAGTCCCTAAACTACTGCTAAGAATGATCCTTGATCACAGTCAGGAGTAAGTCCTGAAAACTACTAGGTGCCCTCCCAAATTGGTATCACTAATCAAACCTCAATAGAAAATTTAACAAACTGAAAATTTTGCTTTTATACTCATACTGATATTCCTAGCTATAATATTTGTGTAAATATCTTGCTATAAATTAGTATAATCATTTCCAATTTGAGATAGGTTTTCTAGTTTATATTTTTAAATATAATTATAGAAAATCCACAAGTATAAATAAATTTTGCTAAATTAAATAATATACTGTGATATTCTAGTTACTGTGCTACCAGTTTACTTAAAATCATCCAAAGTATAACTGAGTCAAAAGAAAAATGACCCAGTCAGAAAACTAAAGGAGATTGAAAAATAGAGATATATCAGCCAAATTATTCTCTATATTATTTTAATAATATTATTCTCTTTTAATAATAACAAATTTAATAAAATCTAAATAGAAATGTTAGTTTCTCGTGTTTTTTAAATTTTAAAATGACACAAATTTTTATAGCATTTGCAAGATTTAAGAAAGTAAAATAAAACCAAAGTTTCTACTAAATTGGCTGATGAATGATTTTGGATGAGCTGATAGATTTAATCTTCTCTATGTGTGGTTGTCTCTTCCAAGTCTCTTCCAATTGAACAAGCTTTGGCATGTATTAGTGGTGCTTATCCCTACTTAAAATATGATTCAGTCTTTGTACAAGTAGAACAAGTTTTAGTTTCTTGTTAAGTAACAATCACATAGGACATTTCTCACTATGAATTGACTAAACATTTGCTGATTCCAAATAAAGAAACTCATTGAAGATACTACCAAACATAAGTTAAACCTCATCTCATCGTACACTGCATTTAGAGAATGCAATTCATGACACCAAAGAGGCCAAATAATCCAGAACCAGTTTATTAGAGTAACATCTTTTATCAGGGATCTTTAAGGGATTCTGCAAACACCAATTTTACATTTTCCTGAGATATGGAAGGTAGCAATTGCACAAGGTTGAGTAAAAAGTTGAAGAACAGCTCCAACCTGTTCAACACTTGAGAAGCTGAGTGAGCATGTTGGAGGCCCCAAGTGTGCTGTCCTTACAGCTGTAAGTTTGTGCCATTGGGAACTGAATTATGCTCAACTATTATGTTGAGAAATATAGAGGTTTTATTGTGTTCATATTTTTCCTAGGCATTCAACTGTCTTTACATATTCCTCGCAAAAACCCAAGTATTTGAAATAAGAAAACCCAATTTTTATTTTTGAAGTAAAAACTGGTTTTATTTGAATTTCTGAAGAAAGGGAGGAAGAGAGTAACATGCTTAAGAGAGAACACAGACTTCTTCAAAGGTGGAGAAAGTCCCAGTACACACCTCAAGATGAAAGTAGACATCTCAAGGGGGAAGTTGCAGGCCACGTGTGCTCAGGCACCACATACCCAGGAAAAACATGTGCCAAAAAGTTAACTTCTGGATGTTGATATAAGAAGTTTTTTTCTCATACTGTGCATAGTGACTGAGACCATGAGAGTTAGAAACCAAAGATTCATGTGAAATAACAGCAGTGCTTTTAGCTAGGATCTTCTGATGACTTAGGAGTAACCTTAAATTATAATACCAGAAGTCTAGGTTTTCCAGATTGTTTCAAACTATACCTTCTGTTAGGAAAATTATTGGAACATTGATTTTTATCAATGGCAAAAGTGCTTAGGAACAGGAAAGAATCACCAAATTCGCCTGTACTTAGGTACATAGTTCTATACATAATGACCTTGAAAGAAAAGAAAGAAATAAATAAATAAAGAAATAAATAAATAAATAAAGAAAGAAAGAAAGAAATAAAGAAAGAAAGAAAGAAAGAAAGAAAGAAAAAAGAAAGAAAGAAAGAAAGAAAGAAAGAAGAAAGAAAGAAAGGAAGGAAAGAAGAAAGTAAGAAAGAAAGAAAGAAGAAGAAAGGAAGGAAGGAAGGAAGGAAGGAAGGAAGGAAGGAAGGAAGGAAGGAAGGAAGGAAGAAGGAAGGAAGGAAGGAAGGAAGGAAGGAAGGAAGGAAGGAAGGAAGGAAGGAAGGAAGGAAGGAAGGAAGGAAGGAAGGAAGGAAGGAAGGAAGGAAGGAAGGAAGAGAGAAAGAGAAAGAAAGCTGAAAGCTGTATGGATGAAGAGTAAATGCTGTTTTGGGTGTCCTCAATTTTGTATGCCTTTAGTTTGTCATGAACATAGATAATAATGGTACTCTTATGAGGGTGCTATTTTGAAAATAATTTGACTCATATCTATAAATTACCTGCCCATATGCATCTTTAGCCATACACACAAACCCTGGAAATTATGACCCTTTTATTTCCTTTTCCCTTTATTATGTTATAAAAATTGTGTCTTTTCTTTTCTTTTATTGAAACCATTTTGATTTACAAAGTCCTTCATGGTTGGGTTTCAAGTTTACAATGAATCAGGGCCAATTCCATCACCAATGTTAACCTCTTTCCACCAATGTTTTCAGGGTGATATTAAGAAAATTCTAAGATGGATTCTTTTCTTCCAAAAGATAAAGGGCTTTAAGCATATTCTTCACCTAACAGAGTCCTTGGTAACACAACAAATTTTAAATTCTCCAAAAACTCACTGTCCCAAACAATCCTTTTTCAAGGAATGTAAGGTAAGAAGACAAGAACTCATTTCCTCCTAAACAAGATGCCCGATGGCACATGCACTCTGCAGATAGTAAGTAGGAGCTCAATGATAGGGTCAAATTTTTCATCTTGATCTCAATAAAACATAAGAATACACCTTCCAATTTACTACATAAAATTGGGCAAGTCTCTGAATTCCTTATAACATGTGAAAAAAAAATAGGAAAATGTCAGTCATTTAATCAGGCATTGTGTGGGAGGCTTCCACTTCAATAAGGCCCTGATTATTGAAAAGGTCTTATTCCTCTTTTTCAATCTACATCATTCATTCTGATACTGCACCCTATATTAACAAGAAAACAGAGCTTCATTTATTTTTTTTCTTTTCTGAACTTCTAATGAAAAATATAATCTATTCTGCTTGTTTCTGCATGGTGTTTTGTTTATTTATTTATTTATTTATTGGTTTGGGGGTCTAACCTGGCAGCGCTCTGGGGTTAACTTCTGGTTCTGTGCTTAGAAATCGCTTCTGGCAGGCACAGGGGACCACATGGGATGCCGGAATTAGAACCACCATCTGTCCTGGATCGGCTGTGTGCAAAAAGCAAATGCCTTACCGTTGTGCTATCCCTCAGGTCCCTGTTTTATATATTTATTTACGTGTGTACACATAGTATGTACATATAAGTATGTAATATATGCATATCCGTTCAAAGAAAATATGTGCTTATCACCGCAGAGATTGGCGCACATCACAAAGAATGAGAACAATTCAGTGCTGGCAGGGATGTGGAGAGAAAGGAACTCTTATCCACTGCTGGTGGGAATGCCGTCTAGTAGAGCCTCTATGGAAAGCGATATGGAGATTCCTTAAAAATCTGGAAATTGGGGCCGGGCGGTGGCGCTGGAGGTAAGGTGCCTGCCTTGCCTGTGCTAGCCTAGGACGGACCGCGGTTCGATCCCCCGGTGTCCCATATGGTCCCCCAAGAAGCCAGGAGCAACTTCTGAGCGCATAGCTAGGAGTAACCCCTGAGCGTCACAGGGTGTGGCCCAAAAACCAAAAAAAAAAAAAGGGGCCGGGCGGTGGCGCTGGAGGTAAGGTGCCTGCGCTAGCCTAGGACAGACCACGGTTCGATCCCCCGGTGTCCCATATGGTCCCCCAAGAAGCCAGGAGCAACTTCTGAGCGCATAGCCAGGAGTAACCCCTGAGCGTCACAGGGTGTGGCCCAAAAACCAAAAAAAAAAAAAAAAAAAAAAAAATCTGGAAATTGAGCTCCCATTCGAACCAGCTATTCTACTCCTAGGGTTATACCCTAAGAACACAAGAATACAATACAAAAACCCCTTCCTCACACCTATATTTATTGCAGCACTATTCACAATAGCCAGGCTCAGGAAACAACCAAGAGGCCCTTCAACAGACGAATGGCTAAAGAAACTATGGTACATATACACAATAGAATATTATGCAGCCATCAGGAGAGATGAAGTCATGAAATTTTTCTATACATGGATGTACATAGAATCTATCATGCTGAGTGAAATAAGTCAGAGGGAGAGAGAGAGACGCAGAATAGTCTCACTCATCTATGGGTTTTAAGAAAAATAAAAGTCATTTTTGTAACAATCCTCAGAGACAATGAGAGGAGGGCTGGAACACCAGCTCACTCCATGAAGCTCACCACAAAGAGTGGTGAGTGCATTTATAGAAATAACTACACAGAAAACTACCATAATCATGTGAATGAATGACAGAACTGGAAAGCCTGTCTAGAGTACAGGAAGGGGTGGGGTGGGATGGAGGGAGATTTGGGACATTGGTGGTGGGAATGTTGCACTGGTGAAGGGGGTGTTCTTTACATGACTGAAACCTAATCACAATCACTTATGTAATCAAGATGTTCAAATAAAGAAGAAAAAAAATAAAATATGTGCTTATTTTCATTTGATGCTTTTGTTTGGTTCCTATTTCAATTTATGATCTTACATTGGGTACACAAAAAATAATTATAGACTAAAAATGCAGGTAGCTCTCTGTAGGGATTTTTCCATATATGTCACAATTTACACTCCATTCAAAAACATCTGTGGCCATAAAACATGCTTTTCATATCTTCACATGAGGCATAAAATATGGCATTCAGCAAACTCCAGAAATGCTTTACCCATTTGCTTATGACTCAGACATTTGACTGTAGACATTGAAACTAGAAAAGGCTTCATCAGTAAGACTAATGATGAATAATGATACAATATACACAGCATTACAGTAAACATTACAAGTGAAGTCTTAAGAATTAACCCAAAATATAATTATGATTGTTATTCAGTCCATATGCTATTTTCGTGTACTTTATTTTTGGATGCTTGAAAATACTTATATTTTGAGTCATATATAAACCATCCTAATACAAGTCAAATGAGTAAAAATGAAAAATTCTTGCAATAATATTGATAGTTTCAAATTATTTAAAAGTTTATTGAAATAATATTGATAGATACAGGGACCAGAGAGATAGTACAGCAGTAGGGCATTTGCCTTGCATGCAGCCAACCCAGGACAGACTCATGTTCAACTTTCAGCATCCCATACGGTTCCCCAAGCCTGCCAGGAGCTATTTCTGAGTGCAGAGCCAGGAGTAACTCCTGAGCACTGCTGGTTGTTGCCCCCAAACTATATATTGTTAGATATGATCTATAATTATAATATATAATCTATAATATAATTATAGATATAATCTATTTAAATGAAGAGTTATACCACATAGTATATGATACACTAGAAATGTATGAAGGGTATATTTTGCTTACTTGAAAATTTTTCCATAATTAATGTTCTTTGCCACTTTTTTATTTTTATTTCTGGGCCACACCTGGCAGTTCTCATGGGTTGCTCTTGACTTTGCACTCAGAATTCACTCCTGGCAGGCTTAGGGCACCAAGTAGGATACTGGGAATCAAGCTAGGGTTAGCCGCATGTGAAGTAAGAGCCCTACCTCCTGCATTATCTCTCCGAACCCAAATAATTTTTACTTATGCTGAAAATAGTACTAACATTAGTCTGTAAAAGTTTGAGGTTTGCAAAAATTTGTTTTTATGCAAAATAATTTAAAAATATACTTAGTGATAACTCTTTTTTCTTTCTCTAGACTCAATTCTACATTTTCAAAGAAGCTTCTGTATTTATGTGGGACTAGCTAGCAATAAAATCTTCTCTGCCACCCCTTTCCCAAAATGACAATTTTTTTCCTAACAATATGTGAAGTAGAGTGGTTGTGAGAATGTGAAATCAAAGGGTATTTGAATTTTTATTGAAATGAATAAATCTCTCTTGGCCACAGCTATAGAAACTTAGTCCAAACAAAAGCCAAAATGAAAATCTTGTTTAGTGATAAAAGTAAAGTGTGGGTGAAGGTGGCAAGTAGAGTAGAAGGCTAGTAGACTCGCAGAATAAGCCTCTAACACTACCAGAACACTTCTTATTTGCCCGATTTTTGTACCTTTTGATGCCTTTATAATTATATATATATTACCTTTGTTCCCAATGGAGAGATATTTTTTAGATTTTTAATTATTTTATTTCTTATTTTAATGAATGCCAAGACGTTAGCTAGATATCCCAAGTTACCACGTATCTGGGGGAGAAAACAGTGATTAGGCCCTTCTTTATAAATAAAGACTTAGAAGGAAAAGAAGATGGATTCCCAGAGGAACCGGGTGTTGTTATCAGGGAAATATAGGAATGTTAAGGAAAGAACTAAATACAGTTGTCCCCTCCAACTAATGAATGGTCTCAGGGTCCAAGCCTCTGTCTCTTTCCTATTAGGGACATAAAAGTGACACCATGAGACAACAGCAAGTAGTACAGCAGATAGGGTATTTGTCTTGCACTCTGCCTCCCTGGGTCCATCCCAGGCTTTCCATATGGTCTTTGAGCCCTCCAGAAGTGATTCCAAGTGCAGAAGCAAGAATAACTCTTGAACACCTCTGGGTGTAGCCCCAAAACAAAAACAAAAAAAGACACCATTAAAAAACATTCTCTTTTATCTTTTATTTATACAGCTTGCTGGAGTGATTAATGATCAGAGAACAATCATTAAGAGATGAAAAACTATTGGATTTTTAAAAATTCTATATGAAGTATACCCTGTAAACATCATTCTTGGCCTGTGATTCTGCCAGATAAAAGGTATGCTATTTGATCAATAAAATACCTAAGATTTGTTAGGTATTTATTTTTTGAGTGTTTTTTTAAATGCCAATCAAAGATAGGCTAATAAAAAAAAAACCTGTAGCCTTTCTTAATTCCAACTGAGCATTTGTTTGTTTGCTTGTTTTGTTTTGTTTTGATTTGATTTTGAACCACACCCGGTGGCGCTCAAGTGTTACTTCTGGCTATGCAGTCCTTGGTGGCGCTCAGGGGTTACACTTGGCTATTCACTCAGAAATTGCTCCTGTCTTGGGGGACCATACGGGGCACCGGGGATCAAACCGCGGTCGTTCCTGGGTCAGCGCATACAAGGCAAATGCCCTACCGCTGCGCTATCTCTCTGGCCCCTCGGCATTTATTCGTAATTTAGTAAAAACTCTGACTTCTAGTGTTAAAGTCTTCCAAAGTTTATTTTGATTATAAAGACAGCTACAGTTTTTACATAAACATTCAATAGGTATACTTTTAATAAAGTTCAAGAGTTTGCTAAGTGTGCCATAAATATAATGGTAACAGAACCTGGAAAGATATAGTTCAAATTTTAAATTACTGGGATTTCCCTAAGCTAATAGTTTATAGTTATATTCCTTAAGTAGCTGGATGCTTTTGTTATTCTGGCTGAGTACGTTAGCTTTTATTCTGTTGAACTGTTTTGGAAAGTTATTTTACACCTAGTTGAGTGTTAAATATGAATGATTTCTCAATTTTTCTCCATATGAGAAACAGAGTTTTTTTCTTAATATACTTTATTCTTGAGTCCAATCTTATTAAATTCTTTGTCAACAAGGATATATGGAGTCATTTATCTACTTAATTTTGCTACCCCACACCCCCATGCAGATGTATTGCTATGTTGGAAAGCCATGAACATTAAGCCAAATCTTCCTTTGCATTTCATTAGCAAAAACGTCCAAATTTTATACTTTATGTAACTCATGATATGACCCTGTTCTTACGAGTCAGAGTCTTAGAGTCAAAGAGATAGATAATGCAAGTACTTGACTTGTACGTGGACTAACCCTTTTAATCTCTGGCACCACAGGGTTTCCTAAGAATAAGCAAATGCCATCCGGGAAGCCCCTGAGCACTACCAGAGTGGCCTGGGTAGGCCCTGGAAATGCAGGGCCCAAACACCATCACATTATCAAGTTCTCTTTGAATCACTGGCCTGGTTGACCAAGAACTGCAAATGGGACCCACGGACTTCCTTACTTGGAGAGTCCCCCTAGCTGTAAAAATACTGAGTATTAGTAAAAATGGACTGGATTTCTATCTCAGCGAACTTGTGATCCTTTGTTATGATAAATATGGACTCTTTTTATCTATAAAAAGGGGACATATATTTCAAATAAGATGATTATTAAACGTCTTCTAAGGTGTACATTTATTAACAACTCATGCATTCCTATAAAATTAGATGCAAAATGAAGCATGGTTAGAAATATTTTGTGTGATGAAAAATGAGAGAACAATAAAACATAGTCAAAATCATGCGTGAGTTCATCTAAAAGAATAGCATTAGCATTTAAAGATTTGGCCTTCTTTGGTCAGCATTTCACCTAATTTCCTTGTCAATCCAGAATAAGCCAGTGGCATGATAGAAAGAAGCCATCAGTATGCTGAGCGTGAGCTGAAAGTTTCTAGGTTGGGTGGGGTTGCTTTTTTTTTTCATTTTCTTTTCAGTCAGCTGTCACGCCTATCTGATTAGGACGCTGTGAGTCACTGTGCATTTGGCATACTCTCAACTGAAACATACCTTTGCATTCCACCTTTTTTCTTCCTCTCACTTAATCATGGGAAAAGATAGAATACACAAACCATTGGCTAGTTTTTTTTTTTTTTTCCTTTCCAAAGGAAGCTTTACATTTTAGAGACATCTTACTTACTTCCTAGAACTTTATATAATTTGTATTGTCTTCATCAAGAAATATTACCTGTGATAAGTCTAATTGTTTGCATTGTTTTCTTATGTTTTTATTCTCACACTGTCCCAAAATATATTTATTTCTTGTCCCATTGAGAAGTGGTTGTGAATTTATTCATCAACAGTTTCTATAATTTTAAGTGCCAATATTCTAAATATCTTCTAAATATTTTGAGATTTTTTTTTGTTTTTATAAGTACTTCTATATTACCATAAGTCCATTCTTCTCCTACTCAGTATTATTGTACAGATATTGATCCCACAACAAAGAAGAAAAAGACAAATAGAGGAGTGTTTTATCCAGGATAAGAAGCTATGTCTAAGCACAGACTATAAGATGGTGTTTATGATGTTTTTACTTTCCATTGACTTTGGATAAGTGTCAAAGTTACTTCCTTTTGAGTCATTAAACAAGAGTCCAGATCCTTATTAGAAACTTAACTTTGAGCCTCAGTAATAAACAGACTTCAACAACACATGAAAGTGTTCTCTTCTGCCCATTGATCCTATTGTACATATCTAAGATTTTCTCTCATGACATCAGAGAAACTCTGATATCATCAATTTTTTCTTTTCTCACTTGAGTATTTATTCTTCAAATCCCAATATCCTGCTGCTCTGAAGATATCTGACACTTATCTTTAGATTTTTTACAAGCAGCTAAAACCTGACTTTCTTCCAAGCCCTTACAGATTTCTGTTGCTTCCTTCATCATTGATTGATTTTTTATAAAGTTTAAACTGTAGTCACAAAAATAAAGCTACCAGGATAGAGACCATATTTCTTATCTAACAAAAATATTACATAGTAGCTTATGCATACATGGGTTGAAATTTGTGCTTATAAAATTTATATAAAATTGTAAGTGAATGAGAAATCAATAAGTTTAATTAACACAAAATAAAGAACTCATAGTTTTGTTTTAAAATTTTCAAAGAATTACCAAGAACTATGTCACTTTAGTTTTATTTTCTTTTCACTGTATGATATATACATATGTATTTATATGTGTATGTGACATGTGTTTATATACTTGTGTATGTATTTTATATATGTTAGCACAGTAAAGTTCATCTTAAGGTCTGGAGCTAATAGTTTGGTCAAAATAATACATATTAAATGCTGCTCTATTACCAAATTCTTTTCAAAACAAACATTTAGACATCATAAAAGTTATTAAAATAATATTAATAATATTTATATATAAATATATAAATAATTTATATATAAATATAATTATTATTAAAATATCTGATACATTTTTAGAGTGCATGTATTAAACTTTTTAAATAAAATGCAAGGGGGTTTGAGATGGTGATCAAGGATCAAACTGCTTGCCCTACATAATTGAGATCTGGGTTTGACCTTTAGCTTTACAAAATAAATATATATGCACCTAAATAAAGAAATATAAATAAAAACTCAGATGTAAATTTTAATGGAGAATGCAAGCTGTGTTTCTGGGGCTGTTTTCTTAAGAATAAGAAAAAGGCCCATTTTCTGAAGAGTAAAACAGCAACCTAAGTGTCACTGCAGCTGCCTGGTCCTAGTCCTGTTAATGGTGGCTTCTGGGCCTCCACCTAATAAAAGTCTTTACCCTTTCCCACAAGTCCACAGCTTGCCCTTGCTCAGACTTGCCTCATTATGCTTCTGAGGTCAGACTAAATCCAGGCGAAAGTCTTGATTACTGCTGAGATAATCTGAAATAATTTGAGTGCATTTAGCAACTTCTCAGCTGGGCGGTAGTGGTGGCTTAATCATTATAATTGAAGCATCCCTAAATGCCTTCTTAGAGATTTGGTATCCACCATTAAAATAACAGCAAAAAAATAAATAAATAAATAACCTCTCCTGCTTACCTGACACTACTGAATTCATCTTCACAGTAACACACACACACACACACACACACACACACACACACACACACACACACACACACGAAAAAAGAAAAAAAAAGAACCATTTTTTTTGGCTTTTGAGTCACTCTTGGCAATGCACAGGGCTTACTTTTGGCTTTTTGCTCAGGCATCACTACTGGCAGGCTCAGATTTTATTAGGCCTACAGTAGATCCAATCCAGGAAAATTATCTGCAAAGAAAATGCCCTACTTGTTGTACTATAGTTCTGACCTCTAATCTTGAAAATTTTAACTTTAGCAAGTCCCTTAGTAGAGGAACTTGTTTATATTAGCCTTGTTTATATTAGACTTGACCCAGACTATAACAGGCAAAGGGGGTTTTCAATTGTGTCATGGAGAAAAAAGATTTCGTATGGCAATGTTTGTGTTGACTTGAAGTGCAAATTATACAGCAAGAAAAATCTATCATTAAAGCTGTTTTATTTATAACTTCCTTTAGGAATTAGGGTTCTGTGAAAAGAATAAGCATATATAATCATGTCCTAAGTTTAAAATTAAAAAGAAGACTAGGCTTAGTATATTTTTGTTTCAGCAAATTTGTTGGTTATTTTATTTTAAATCTGTACAGTTCTAGTATATAAGTATTAAGGTAAAAATTATTATGTCTAAAATTCTCCCTTTCAAATAACTATTAGACATTAACTTTAATTTGGGGGGTTTGGGGGTTGTTTTGGATCACACTAGGCAGGCAATACTCAGAAATACTCAGAAGTTACTCCTGGCTTTATAATCAGAAATTAGACATTGAGGGCTTGAAGAGGCCATTGGGTAATGGGGATTAAACCCAGTTTTACCATATACAAGGAAAATACACTACCCACCATTCTATTCTTTCAGCCCCAGAAAATATTTTTGGAAAAAATGATAAATGATTTACAACACTGACATTTGCAAACTGACTCCAATTTAGGACAAAAAGCTTGGAAGCAAAATCTCATTTTTTTAGTTACTTTATTTAAACACTTTGGTTCATAATACAGTTCTTTTTTCATAATACGATTTTTGGCCCCCCCAAAACAAAAAAATTAAAGTGAAGAATAAAAATATATAGGATTTTATATATGTTATAAGTATATATGTAGAGATAATCATGTATATATGTGTATATATAAATATAACATATATAACACTTTATTTTTCATTCCTCACTTTGTTATATATCCATATAACATACACAAAATTTTATTTTTTTATTCTTTATTTTATATATACATATATGTTATATATATTATATGTGTGAATATAGGTTTGGGGCCACACCTAGTGGTGTTCAGGGATTAATCCTGGCTCTTTGCTCAAAAATTACTCCTGGTACCCTCAGGGGACCACATGGGGTTTTGGGAATTGAGCCTGGGTTGGCCACATGCAAAGCAAATGCCCTATTCACTGTGCTATCACTCTGGCCCCAAAATTATATTTTTTACCTTTAAATTTTCTGTACATTTTAGAGGGACAGGGCACAGGGCCATATCCAATTGTGCTTAGGACTTACTCATGTCTTTGTGCTCAGGAATGACTCTTGGTGGGACTCACAAGACATGAAAGTTAAAAGAGATCAAAGCTAGGTCAGCTGATATACAAGAGCCCTACCCAATGTATTATCACTCTGGCCCCCCTACATTTATGTTTTTTAACAAACAAGCATAGAGAATAATAAAAAGTTCTTTATTAACATCCAGAGTTGGTGAGAAATAGAATCATTACTAGGTATTGCTTTTTTTCTTTTTTTTAATCAGGGGAGAGCGCAAATGCAGTATTGTTTATATTAATAACTGCATATATTAGTTACAGAATTAAATCTGTCAAAACACAGTTCAAAGAAAAAAAAGTAGCTCAAGTAATGTAATTTTGGATGTGATATTCACTACTGGGAGAGTCTGAGGGGACCTATCAGCTTTGTGTGTTTCTCTTCTCTTCCATCTCCTGAAGCTCTCCTGAGAGAGCCAGGAAGGACCCAGAAAAAACTGTCTCCAAGTGAGGTGTCCAGGCTGAAAGACCAAGACTGAGTGAGTGACAACGGCTATCACAGGTGCCTGGCAGAGAGGTGACTCCTTTGTCTGTGAATGTGGGAGGGATCTAGCACTGCTGTGAGATTCCAACTAGGAAAGTCTGAGGGGAACCTGTCTGCTTCGTGTGTATCTCTTCTCTTCTATCTCCTAAAGCTCTCCTGAGAGGGCCAGGAAGAGCCCAGCAAAAGATGTCTCCTAAAGCTCCAGAAGACACAGCCATTCCACTTCACTTCGCAGCCATGTGCTCTTTATAATTAATGAATCCCACCATAACACGCAGAAAAAAAATCACACTACAAGCATGACAATGGGGAAACCTCGCAGGCAAAGACCATGTGCAGAGAATGAAGATGATAGCTCTGATGACCCAAAAAAATTGCAAACATCTGAATAATCTCTCAGACAGGGAGTTTAGAATAGAAATATGGAGGATCTTCATGGAAAAAAGTAATAAAATAAACATAGCTCTACCTAAATAGAACATAAAAACAGAAATCAGAAAACTCCAAACAGAAATAACAGATCTGAAAAATACGGCAGTTCAACTGAAAACTTCAATGGAAAGCCTCTCCAATAGGGTGATAGCAGCCAAGGACAGAATCAGTAAAATGGAAGATGAAATACAGAACAACTTCATACAGCCAGAAGAGACTGAAAAAGAATATTAAGGCAAATGAACAGACAATGGAAAAAGTACTCAAGGAATGTGAACAGATAAAAATAGAAGTCTTTGATAAACTCAACAGAAACAACATAAGAATCATTGGAGTCCCAGAGACTCAGGAAGGATATCTCCAGAAAGAATCAACAGTCAAAAGACATCATCACAGAGAAAGGCCCAGAGATAAAGGTTGCATGCAATCAAATTCTGCATGCCCAAAGAGTACCAGCTAAAAGAAACCTGAAGAAAAACACGCCAAGACACATTCTAGTCACAATGACGAATCCCACAGATAGAGATAGAATACTGAAAGCAGTAAAATCAAAAAAGAAAAGTACATTCAAAGGAGCATTCTTAAGACTTACAGCAGACATGTCACAAGAAACTCTCAAGGCCAGAAGACAGTGGTGGGTTATTGTGACAATACTGAATAAAATGGATACTGCACCCAGCCCAACTCATGTTCAGGTTTGAAGGAAGGATAAACTCATGTTCAGGTTTGAAGGAAGGATACAAAGCTTCATAGATAAGCAACAGCTCAGAAACTTTACAGATGGAAAACAAGCCTTAAAGGAAAAACTGAAAATCTATTTAAGACAAGAAAGACCAACAGACACACCAAACTTATACACACAGATATTAAATCCCATGACAATCATCTCCCTCAATGTCAATGGACTAAATGCACCAATTAAGAGACACAGAGTGGCAAAATGGATCAAAAAGATTAATCCAACCTTCTGCAGCCTACAAAAAACAACTAAATAGTCAGAACAACTAGACCCAAAATCAAAGACTGGAAGAAAATCATCAAAGCAAACAACACTTTTAAAAAAGTTGGGTTGGCCATATTAATATCAAACGACACAAACTTTAGACTCAGAAAAGCTGTAAGGGACAAAGATGGACCCTTCATACTAATCAAGGGATATGTTCAATAGGAAGGTATCGCACTACTAAACATATACACACCCAATGAGAGACCAGTAAAATATTTAATACAATTATTGACAGATTTGAAAGAGGACATCAAGAATAGCACAATAATTCTGGGAGACCTCAACACGGCCTGTCAACACTTGATAGGTCAAACAGACTAAAACCCAACAAAAATATACTAGCTCTGAAAAGAGAAAGAGGCCTAGTAGGTATATAAGGGACACTTCATCACCAGAAACCTGGATACACATTCTTTTCCAGTGTACATGGGTCATTCTCCAGGATAGACCACATGCTAGCACATAAGCATACCTTCATAAAATCAAGAGGATAGAAATTTTGCAGGCTACCTTCACTGACCACAAGGCTATGAAATTAGATGTAAACTACAAAGAGACGCAAAAGAAAAACTTTAACAACTGGAAATTAAACAGCCTACTACTGAACAATCAGTGTGTCCAAGATGAAATCAAAGAGGAAATCAAAACTTTTCTGGAAACAAATGACAATGAAGACACAAACTATTAGAATTTGTAGGACACAGCAAAAGTAACACTGAGAGGAAAATTTATAGCTTTGCAAACATCAGGAATGAAGAAGGGGCATACCTGAATAACTTAACAACACAGCTTATAAAATTAGAATATAATCAACCAAAAATAGGGAGACAGAAGGAAATAACAAAGCTTAAAGCAGCATTAATAAATTGGAAACCCTCCAAAAATCAGAAAGATCAACCAAAGCTGGAGTTGGATCTTTGAAAAAATAAACAAGATTGATAGAACATTGGCAAAACTCACAAAGAAAGAGAAAGAAATGTGATGACTCATACTAGAAATGAAAAAGAGGAGATCACTACAGATATTGCAGAGATTCAAAGGTAATCAAGACTATTTTGGGAAACTTTATGCCATGAAACATGAGAACCTGGAAGAATTGGATAAATTCTAGGACTCTTACAACCTTTCACAATTGAATAAGGAAGATGTAGCATATATAAACACCCATATCACTATTGAAAAAAATTAAAACAGTAATCAAATATCTGCCCAAAAACAAAAGCCCAGGCTAATGAATTCTTTCAAACCTTTCAAGAGGAACTACTACCAATTCTGGCTGGGTTGTTTCATAAAATTGAAAAAAATGGGAACACTTCCAAACAGCTTTTATGAAGCCAACATCACCTTGATACCAAAACCAGACAGAGAAGCTGCCAAAAAAGAAGATTACAGACAAATATCCCTGATGAAAACAGATGCAAAGATCCTCAACAAAATCCTGGCAAACAGGATTCAATGCCTCACCAAGAAGATCATTCACTACGATCAAGTAGGTTTCATCCCAGAAATACAAGGATGGTTTAACATTCGTAAATCTATCAACATAATACACAAAATAAACAACAAGAATAATAAAAATCACATGATCATATCAATAGATGCAGAGAAAGCCTTTGATATGGTCCAATACCAATTCTTGATCAAAACTCTCAGCAAGATGGGAATGAAAGGAACATTTCTCAATATAGTTAAGGCCATCTACCACAAGCCAATGGTAAATATTATCCTCAATGGAGAAAAACCTTCCCTCTAATTTCTGGTACAAGACAAGTTATCCCCTCTCACCATTTAACATTGCACTATCCTATTCAACATTGCACTGGAAGTACTTGCTATAGCGATTAGACAAGAAAAAGATATCAAGGGAATCCAGATAGGAAAGGAAGAAGTCAAGCTCTCACTATTTTCAGATGACATGATACTCTACTTAGAAAACCCTAAAGACTACCAAAAAGCTTCTAGAAACAATAGGTTTATATAGCAAGGTGGCACTCTACAAAATTAACACACAGAAATCAATGGCCATTTTTTACACCAATAATGATAGGGAAGAAATGGACATTAAGAAAACAACCCCATTCACATTAGTGTCACACAAATGCAAATGTCTTGGAGTCAACTTGACTAAAGTCATGAAGGACCTATACAAAGAAAACTATAAAACCCTACTCCAAGAAATAAGAGAGGACACTTAGAAATGAAAACACATGCCCTGCTTATGGATTGGAAACATTAACATCATTAAAATGGCAATACTCACCAAAGCATTGTACAGATTTAATGCGATCCCTAAAGATACCCATGACGTTATTCAAAAAAGTGGATCAAACACTTCTGAAATTCATTTGGAACAATAAACACCCTCGAATAGCTAAAGCAATCGTTGGGAAAAGGAATATGGGAGGCATTAATTTCCCCAGCTTTAAACTGAATTACAAAGCAATAATTATCCCAAAAAAGCATGGTATTGGAATAAAGACAGACCCTCTGATCAGTAGAATAGACTTGAGTACTCAGAAATGTTTCACAGACATACAGTCACCTAATTTTTGATAAAGGAGCAAGAAATTCTAGATGGAGCAAGGAAAGCCTCTTCAATAAGTTGTGTTGGCACAACTGGTTAGTTAGACACTTGCAAAAAAGCAAACTCAATACCCCAGTTAACATCATGTATGATGGTAAAATCCAAATGAATTAAAGACCTTGATATCATACCTAAAACCATAAGGTATATAGAACAACATGTAGATAAAACACTCTATGACATTGAGACTAAAGGCTTCTTTAAGTGGGAAACAGTACTCTCCAAACAAGTGAAAGCAAAGATAAGCAGATGGGAATATATTAAGCTGAGAAGCTTCTGCACCTCAAAGAAAATAGTGCCCAGAATAGAAGAGCCACCCACTGAGTGGGAGAAACTATTCACCCAATACCCATCAGATAAGAAGCTAATATCCAAAATATACAGGGCACTGACAGAACTTTACAAGAAAAACATATCTAATTCCATCAAAAAATGGGGAAAATAAATGGACAGGCAATTTGACAAAAAAGAAATACAAATGGCCAAGAGGCACATGAAAAAAATGCTCCACATCACTAATCATCAGGGAGATGCAAATCAGAACAACCATGAGGTACCATCTCACTCCACAGAGGTTGGCGCGCATCACAAAGAATGAGATCAAGCTGTGCTGGTAGGAATTTGGAGAGAAAGGAACTCTTACTGCTGTTGGGAATGCAGTTTAGTCCAGTCGTTACGGAAAGCGATATGGAGATTCCTCCAAAAACTGGAAATTGAACTCCCATATTGTCCAGCTATACCACTCCTAGGGATATACCCTAGGAACACAAAAATACAATACAAAAGTTCCTTCCTTGCACCTATATTCATTGCAACACTATTTACAATAGCCAGACTCTGGAAACAACCAAATGCCCCATAACAGATAAATGGCTAAAGAAACTGTGGTACATATACACAATGGAATATTATGCAGCCATCAGGAGAGATGAAGCCATTAAATTTTGTATATGGAATCTATTATGCTGAATGAAGTAAGACAGAAGGAGAGAAATAGATGCAGAATAGTCTCATGCATTTATGGGTTTTAAGAAAAATAAAAGACACTTTTGCAATAATTCTCAGAGATAAAAGAGAGGAGGGTTGGAAGGTCCAGCTCAGGACAAAAAGCTCACCACAAAGAGTGATTAGTGCAGTTAGAGAAATAACTACATTGAAAACTATCATAATAATGTGAATGAATAAGGGAAGTAGAAAGCCTGTCTAGAGTACAGGTGAAGGTGGGGAGGAGGGAGATTTGGGACATTGGCGATGTGAATGTTGCACTGGTGAAGGGGGGCAGTGTTCTTTTCATGACTCAAAACCCAACCACAATCATATTTGTGATCAAGGTGTTTAAATAAAGATATTAACAAAGAAAAAAGTAATTTTAATTCCATAAAAATAGAAATACAAATTATAAATACAAATTAAAAGTGGCTACTATTTTAACTTTATATGCATCTTACTACCTCCAAAATTAGAATATATTTAAAATTGGCAAATATTATATATAAGCACATACATATACATAAATGTAAATTCTAAACTCCATGACCAATAAATACATCTGAATCCAGAAGTTTCAGTTTTATGCTGTGCAATTTAGTAACTTATAAATCTAATTTACTCCTAATCTAATTTGCTACTTTTTCTTTAATAAGTTATTGTTTCAATGTGACTTTTATAAACTATCAAGAGTAGGTAGACAAATTTTAAGACCAAGTTTTATATTTTATTTATTGTATGCCCCACAGTGGGTATAACAATGTTCATACAAAGAGATTCAAAATTATCAGAGAAACTCATTGAATTAATGTCTTCTCAATATTGAGGAACATAAATGTCAGAAAGTTTAACTTGCTCAGTTCACATAGTAAAATACAGCACCAAAATTTATACATTTCTTTCCTCAAAATAGCTTTTTGATTAATAATATATTTCCATTGAATTACTCTATACTTAATTGAATAAAAATAATAGACACAGCCTGTGAATGAATAACATGATAGGACTCAGGATCCTGTATCTAGCTAACAACACAGTCATTAGCATTTTAGAAAAAGCTTGGGAAGTTACATTGACTTGATTGTCAGGCTAACTTTGTGATTTTGAGCAAACTACTGAACTATTCTACATTATTTTGTTATTTTCTATAAAATGATGCCTGGCATCCTAGTGGACATCTTTGTTATAATTCATGGATTATGGTCACTGGGATGTTTTACAGAGAAATAAAAAGCATATTTGTAGGCAATTGTACTCCTTTAAAGCAATTGCTACCCATAGCAAAAGAAGTTTCATCATCTTCAAGCAATCCATATGTTTTTCTCCCACTGTAGTGCATCCTTTGCCATAGAAGTTTTAACCTTTTTCCTGAAGACCCCTTTTATTTGTGTGTGAAGCAAGGGAACTGTTCTAGATACTCAGTGCTATAGAGTTCAGAGATCTATAAAAGTTATCTCAAGTCAAAATGACTATTGGTAACCCAGCCTCGTTCACCTCATTTCACAGACATACACTATGTGTATGTGGAGATTCTCATATTGCATTATAAAATTAAGCACTCAATAAAAATGCTATATGACAGCCTTGATTAAATTTCACTGAGACTTAAATCTTTTGTAGAAAAGGCATCCAGCATTAAAGACTTTAACTCAAATGCTGGCTTTTCCAATTGTCAGCTACTAAATGATTCTAGTGAGTAGCCTAACCACTGATGCCTCAGTCTCTCTCTCTAAAACTGAAGGCACACTCCTGCTCAACAGTTTGGGAAGAATATATTATGAGAGTTGAGAAAAAGCACTAATGTGAAATATTATATGTAATAACAATGGTCATTTGTTAACTGTTTACTGTGTCTGTGTATCTGACCTATTTTATTTAATCTTTATAGCATCCCTTCAATATGTATAATGATTGGTATTCTGTAGATGGAAAACAGAGCCTGAAGAGGTAAAGTAACTATAGCCTGGTAGCAGAATTGAAAATTGAATAGAGTTGTTCCTTATAATATCAAGGCTGTGTTCATCACTCCAATGGAATTTTTCCTTATTAGTCTTGCATATCAACCACATAATAATGTAGGATACAATTTTAAAATACCAAATACTTTATATTTTGTTTTTCTTTGGGCCACATTGGGCAGCACTCATCGCTTACTCCTGGCTTTGTATTCAGAAATTACTCTTGGCAAGCTCGGGTATCATATGGGATGCAAGAGATAGAACCATTGCCTCATGCAAGGCAAATGTCTCACCGGGCTGTGCTATATTATATATATATATATATATATATATATATATATATATATGTGTGTGTGTGTGTGTGTGTGTGTTATTATATTTTAATAACAGAAATCTAAAATGTTATGTATGTATCATGCACATACTTTCATAAGTAACACTTTTTGCAATATAACTAACTTAAGTAAAAATTCTGTCCCTCCCTAGAGTTGTTTGTCGCATTCCTGATACCATCTTCCATGTTCCAGAGATGTGAGTTATGTTTGTCGCATTCCTGATACCATCTTCCATGTTCCAGAGATGTGAGATCTTGTTTGTGCTTGCTCAAGTGAAACAAGCCAATTGTTTTGCGCCTCTCACTCCCCAGGTGGCACGAAGCATTCCAGTTGCTTGGGGTGAGAAATGGAGTGACTAAAGCTAACGCTGAAAGAAAGCACTGCCCTTTTAATAGCGTCAGGATTTAAGGAAGACTCAAGCTAGTTCAGCAAACTTCCAATGGCTTATTGGTAGAACCCGACCCATCTAGGTCCAGGTCCAGCAATTTCCCATTTGTTCCTTCTCTATTCTGTCCCTCCCATGTCTCCACCTTCCAACTGCTGCTTTTCCCAGGCACCTCCCTCCTTTTATGATGACTGAATCTCTCTGGCTAATATGTCACTCACCACACCCTGTCTATTGTACCAGGTCTGGCTGCAGCAGTTCCTCTCTGACCATTCCCCAATACTTTAGCTTCTACCTTTATATAATGCTTACCCCCCCTTCCATAATCTGGTCCCAACTCGTTTCTTCAATCAATCTGTTTACATTTCTCATTCATCACCTGAAATTTACTCAAATTACTTCAACTCATAAGCAAACCAAGTTAACTGAATAAACCTGGAAGCCACTCCCACAAAACATCATCTTAAGTGGATTGCTTGACTCTAAATTAGTCATGAAACAATGTCTCATGTAAAATGCTGGATGATGATATCCATTTGTGCAGAACTCACCAACTACTAAAAATTATGCTGACGCATATTTCCTAATAGTAATTGGAACAATAACTTCCATTTATTGGTCCAGAATTCACAGTGTAGCAACAGCCTTTGTATAGTTGTTCTTTATTCAATCTTTAAACCAATCCTATTTAGATAGATTGAAAATCTAGACTCTTCACTTTTAATATGATTCATTTTAATTTAGAAAAATAACTTTAATGTTGTTCTCATTCTACAAATAGAGAGTTCAGAGATAAAATCACTTCTGAGTTTCTCAAAATGCATAAAACCATTGTTAGTTGATCATAAGACCCACACAATTCTGCACAATACACCCTTTATATTTACCTCCATTTTCTTTTCAGGTAATATTAATTCTATTGTCAATTTCTTACTTTTAGTTTTATTTTTTTGCTCATCAATTTTATAATCCTAGTATTGCTCAAAAATAAATAGAATCAGACATGAGTTTTGAACATCATAAACAAGGTAGCTTTTTAATTTTTTCTTTCTTTAAATCATTGATTCAAATGAAAAAGTGACTTTAGTATAAGATCTATAGCTATAAAATACAATAAGGAAATCAAAAGCAGAACTCCCTGTAAAATGACCTCAGAGAAGACTTCAAAGATCTCACAATAACCATCTCTGGGAAAGAAAACAAAAATATCTATATAACGTATTTATCACAGCACTATTTACAATAGCCAAGATATGGAAATAACCAAAGTGCCTAACATATGAATGAATAAATAAATAGTAGTATATTATATACACAATGGAATGTTACTCAGCTATGATAAAAGATGAAGATTTTTAAGTTCATGGCAATTGAATAGATTTGGAGAGTGCCAGGATACATGACAATATTAAAAACCAAATACTAGTGCTAGAGAGAGTACAGTGAGAAGAATTACCTCCATCAAGTCTGAGTTCCATCCCTAGAATCTCATGTGGTCCCCTGAGCATTGCCAGCGGTAATTTCTGAGTCTAGAGCCAGGAGAAACCCCTGAGAACCACTGAATGTAGCTCCAAAACTACACATAACACACACAAGTATAGAATTATCTGATTCACATGTAAAGTATAAAGAAACAAACATGGAATCTCCAGTGGAAATAAACCCTGAGTTAGTTGAGATAGTGTTAGCACAACTGTGAATGGAGAATGCAGAGGTGGTAGGTGTGAAGCAGGAGAGAAAGGATAATAGTGAATAGATACTGATATTCATTCTGCTGGTGGTATAGCACTATAATCTAAAACAATAATATTGATACTATTATAAGCCACAATGATTCAATACAAATAACTGATTATAAATAATTGAATATATATATAATTCTTTAATGATAGAAAATTAATCAAATTCTGTCTCTCTGTATATTTTCTTAGTGTGTCTCATATAATTAGTATGTCATTTTTATTGTTTTAATTTTTGTCCATTTTGCTGATATTTCTGGATCATTTTCATTATTTTTCTTCCAAGATCACATATTCAACTTTTTTTTAATTTTTAATATCTTTATTTAAACACCCTGATTACAAATATGATTGTGGTTGGATTTCAGTCATGTAAAGAACACACCCCTTCACAAGTGTGATATTCCCATCACCAATGTCCCAAATCTCCCTCCTCCCACCCCACCCCCACCTGAACTCTAGACAGGCTTTCTACTTCCCTTATTTATTCACATTGTTATGTTAGTTCTCAATGTAGTTATTTCTCTAACTGCACTCATCACTCTGTGGTGAGCTTCATGTCATTAGGTGGACCTTCTGGCCCTCCTCTCTTTTATCTCTGAGAATTATTGCAAAAATATCTTTTATTTTTCTTAAAACCCATAGATGAGTGAGACTATTCTGTGTCTATCTCTCTCTCTGACTTATTTCACTCAGCATAATAGATTCCATGTACATTTATGTACAGGAAAATGTCATGACTTCAGCTCTCCTGACGGTTGCATAATATTCCATCGTGTATATGTACCACAGTTTCTTTAGCCATTCATCTGTTGAAGGGTACCTTGGTTGTTTCCAGAGTATGGCTATTGTAAATAGTGCTGCAATGAATATAGGTATGAGAAAGGAATTTTTGTATTGTATTTTTGTGTTTTTAGGGTATATCCCTAGGAGTTGTATAGCTGGATCATATGGGAGTTCAATTTCCAGTTTTTTGAGGAATCTCCATATTGCTTTCCATAAAGGTTGGACTAGACGGCATTTCCATCAGCAGTGAATAAAAGTTCCTTTCTCTCCACATCCATTCTTTTGAACCCCTCTCTTGGGGATAGGGATTTCAAAAACTTTTCTTATATGTTTTCTGTTTTTACTGAAGTGGCCATCTTTGGGGATTTTATTTCAGAAATAATCACTAGGTGTATTGCTTTGATGTTTTCCTTAAGCAGCTTTCAAATCTTCATCAAAGATTTGATGAAGGCTATTATCTATTTTTGTATAGATGAGTTTCTCCAACTTATCATTATGTCTGGTGCTCCAAGAGATCCAGGTTGAGAGTTTGAGACCTATATTTAAGCACACCTGGGAGTCTATTAGGAAATTCGCAATTAAAAGTGTCTAGGCTTAAGTTCAAGCAGGTCTTCTTATCAGAATTTTGAGGTCACTGCCACTATTTGGTCAGCTAAAGCATCAGTTAAATGTGTCTAGAACTCGGTTTCAAGTGCTTTTTACTAAGTTTCAGCAGTCCTGAGCAGTGACCATAGATTTAAGAACACAAGTACCTTGGAGTACCTTTGAGATAAGTTTTGGTGGGCCTGGTCAGTGAGTGAGCAGGGAATCAAGGTTATAGTACACTATAGCCTTGAGTTCCCTCAATTATAAAGAAATGTGTGAGGACAGGGAAACTCAAGTCAGGCTTTGTTTTTTTAAGAGGATATAGGGCCCAAGTCCCAGATAGTAATGATGTGAATATAGGGCTTACAAAAAGCAAAATCTGATAACTGTTGGCCAGAATGGGAGCATAGCTGGCAGTAAATCCTGTCTACTATTCTGTTATGTTCTGGGAGATCTGTTAGGCTCCTAGTCCATAGGGATGTGATTTACTATCTAGTAATCAGATGTGAACTGGCAGAGATGGAAATTTTAGGCCCAGCGTCAAAGAATGAGAACTCACAATTGAAATAGAGGAAAACAAGACTTTATTTCATCTAACAGCTTCAAAATGACCAGCTAGGTTCACCTCTCACAGGAGGTGACTACACCCAGGGACCACTGCCAGGTTATATAGGGCAAGAAAAAAGGTCTTGACCTTTAAGCTGATTGGCTATTGTTTAGGGTGCTTCATTATGTCCTTTTATGGATAGATGTCTAGGGGTATATTGTATTTTAAAGAGCCTTAAGTGTTTTGATGTTTTTGTGGTATAGGTCCCTCACTTCTTTTGTGAAGTTGATTCCTAGGTTTTTGATGGTTTTTGAAACTATTTTAAATAGGATATACTCTTTAATCTCATTTTTCTCTCAGTCATTATTTGTATAAAGGAATGCATCCCTCCCGCTGCCACCACCTGCCAGCATAATAGACATATTTTTAATTTTAGTTGTTAAAATTTGGGTCTCATAATTTCATTGTTGTTAACTCTGATTTGGATATTAAGTTCTGTTTTTTAACACTACCAATACACCTGGGACCCCTGGGGACCCCGGGGATCCTGGGGGCCCTGCCGCCCATACTTTCATTCTTGTGTTTCTCCCCCTCCACTCCATTTCTAGACTGTTCTCAACAACCCCAAATTAAAGCATTGCATTTCTTCTTGCAGTTATTCTAAATATCATACTGGTGTTATACTGTATTTATCCTTCTTCTGTCTTCGTTTAATATAATAGCTTCCATTTCCATCCATGTTGAAGCTATTTGCATGATTGCATCATTCCTTATCAAATGAATGAAGTTATCCCCATGATTAAATATTTTTCCATCCTAGGGATAGATACCCAAAAGCAAGATTGCTGGATCATATGGCATTTAGATTTTGAGTTTACTGAGAATCCTCTATATTGTTTTCCACAGTAGTTGGAAATAGGCAGCATTCCTACCAGCAGTGGATGAGAGTTCTTTTCTCACCACATTTCTGCCAACACAATTTTTTCCCAATAATTTTGATATGTGCCACCCTCACTGGTGTAATATGATATCTCGTTGTCTTGATTTGGATTTCCCCTAATGATAAGTGATGATGAACATTTTTTGTCATGTGCCTGTGACCATCTGTTGTTCTTCATCTGAGAGGTTTCTGTTCATTTCCTCTCCCCTCTGGGGTTTTTAGATTTTGTGCAGTACTTTGTACTTTCTATATCCTTGATATTAATATCATGAATTAACTTGATATTAAATTCGTGCTGAGTAAAAATATTTTCTCCCACTCAATTAGTTATCTTTTATTTTTAACATGCATTTCTTTTACCATACAAAAACTCTTTAGTTTTATGTAGTCCCATTTATTAAGATTTAATTCTATAGTTCTTGCTAATGACATCCTTTTGCTGAAGTCCCCTTGAGGTCTAATTGGAATTCTCTACCTGTTTTCCACAACATACTTTGTAGATATGGGTCTGATCTCAATACATTTAATCCACTTTGAATTGACTTTTGTGTAAGGTATGAGATATGGATCGATGTTTAAATTTTTACACTTTGTTATCCCAATTATCCCAACACCATTTGCTGAAGATGCTGTCTTTATTCCATTTCATGTTCTTGAATTCCTAGTCAGAGATTAACTGACCATATACTTGGAGATTATTACTGTATTTTCTATTCTGAGTTTCTATTTCTTTGTAGTATATTTCATGATAGATTTTAGGGGCCTGAGAGATAGCACAGCGGTAAGGTATTTGCCTTGCACGCAGAAGGACGGTGGTTCGAATCCTGGCATTCCATATGGTCTCCTGAGCCTGCCGGGGGTGATTTATGAGCATAGAGACAGGAGTAGCTCCTGAGTGCTGCTGAGTGTGACCCAAAACAAAACAGAAATATAATGATTTGGTTCCCAATTTCTTGTTTTTCAGTATGGTTTTGGCAACCCTGTGTCTTTTATGGTTCCATACAAACTTTATAATTCATCATTCTAAGTACTTCAATAATGTTTTCTGAATTTGAATAGGGATTGCATTGAATCTACATAGTAATTTAGGTAAGATGGTCCTTTTGATAATATTGATTCTTCCAATCCATGAGCATGGAATAATTTTCCATTTCCTTAGGACTTCTTAAATTTTTTTCTTAAATGTTTTTAAAGTTTTTGTTGTATAGGTCCCTCAATTCTTTTGTTAAGTTGATTCCTAGGTTCTTGATGGTTTTTGAAACTATTTTCAATGGAATATACTTTTTAATCTCATTTTCCTCTCAGTCGTTATTTGTATAAAGGAATGCAACAAATTTTTGTGTATTGACTTTAGCCAGCCACTCTGCTGGTTTGGTTTACTGTTTTCAGGAGCTTTATGGTAGACCCTTTTGGGTCTTCAGTTTATAATATCAAGCCATATGTAAATAAGGATAGTTTGACTTCCTCTTTTCCAATTTGGATTCCTTTGATTTTCTTCTCTTGCCTGATTGCTATTGCTACAACTTCTAATATTATTGTTGAATAAGAGTGGAGCCAATAGACATCTTTGCTTTGTGCCAGATCTCAGTGGGAATTATTTCAGTTTTTACCATTAATATTAATATTGGTTATGGGCTTTTTATAGATAGATATTACATTTTTGAAGATTTTTTCCACACCTATTGTGCTGAGAGGTTTTAATCATAAATAGGTGTTGGATCTTCTCAAATATTTTTTATACATCAGTTGATATTATCATATCATTTTTATCTTTATTTTTACTGATGTGATGTATGATGTTGTTGGATTTGTGTATATTGAGCCATTCTTGCATCCCTGGAATGAAGGGTCATGATGTAGTATAATTTTTTGATGTGCTATTGGATTCAGTTTGCTAATATTTTTGTTGAGAAATTTTACATAATTATTCATCAATGAGATTGTAGTTTTCTTTCTTAGTTGTATATCTGTCAATTTTAGGAATCAGAATAATTCTAGCTTCATGGAAGATATTATGAATTATTCAATATTCAATGTTTACATGATAGTATGGGGGATTTCTATATTTTAATATTTTTGAAGAGATAAAAAATCAATGGTAGTAATTCTTTGAATGTTTGATAAAACCCACCCATAAATCTATCTTGGCCTGGGCTTTTATTCTTGGGGAGATTCTTAATTACTTGGAATTGGCCTGTTTAGGCTTGGTACTTCCTCCTTATTCTATTTTGGGATATTACGTTTTCAAACATTTGTCCATCTCTTCTAAGTTCTATAGCTTAACAGTACAGTTGTTCATAATAATCTCTCATAGTGTCTTCAATACCTGAGAATTCTGTTGTAATTTCTATCCTTTTATTTATGATATGATTTATTTTAACACTTCTACATTTTTCCTTATGAGTTTTGCCAATGGGATGCCTCTCTTATTTATTCTTACAAAAAAAGAAACCAACAATTCCTGGTTTCATTAATTCTTTGTATTGTTTTCTTCATTTCTATATATTTGATTTTGATTATTTTTATTATTTATTTTCTTCTATATGTGTTTGGGTTCCTTTTGTGAAATTTATTTTTTCTATATAGTAGATCTGGATTGTTTTGAGGCTATGGTTAAAATTAGTATAACACAGCATTCAAATTCTCCCAGAGATACATTGCATTTATGGTGGAGGTTGATTTTGGGATAATTGAGAGTTTTTTGGTTTTTTTTTTTTAAAGTTTCCTCCTCCTGTTTCTCCCCTTTCTCTTTCTAATTTACCTTTAAGATAGATCTTTATTTTTTTGTTTACCTCAAAAAATATCTCTCTGCACTGCTACAATCCCCAGCATGAATCCACTATTACATGTTATTAAATGCTTATGAGACTATTGGGAGAGAGGCAAGAGGAAAGTAAACAAGACTATGTTCCTGAAATTTGAGGCTTTGTGTTCTTGCTCTGCCCTCAAGTTACATTGTTCCACACATATTTCTGCCCTTTTACAAAGATCAGTGAATTCTTTTTTCTTCTTACAGAAATTGTGTTTCCTTGGTTCTACAATATCAACAATGCTTATTGTCACTCTTCCTGCAGTTGTCTGCCTTTCTTATACAGGAGAGATACAATGGAAGGATCTTCATGGGGCATCTTGTCTTCCCTGTAGGACAACACCATTCTGTTTCACAGAACTTTCTCTGTGAAAGGTGTGTGTGTGTGTGTGTGTGTGTGTGTGTGTGTGTGTGTGTGTGTGTGTGTGTCATGATGTTAGCAGGGAAGATTAAGAAAAAGAATATTTTTCCCAAGAGTTCTTGATGCTTACCTGCTCAAACACGTAGCACCATCAATTCCTTAACTAATTTTCTTTTTTTTTTTTTTTTTTTTTTTTTGGTTTTTTGGGCCACACCCGTTAGATGCTCAGGGGTTACTCCTGGCTACACGCTCAGAAATTGCCCCTGGCTTGGGGGACCATATGGGACACCGGGGGATCGAACCGTGGTCCTTTCCTTGGCTAGCGCTTGTAAGGCAGACACCTTACTTCTAGCGCCACCTCGCCGGCCCCCAATTCCTTAACTAATTTTCTATCTTGGATTCTCAATGATGTGTGTTCAAATCTACTCCAGGTAAACAAGCGCTCACACCCTATTTTGTGGCATATGTTTTTCTTTTTGTCTTTCAATATATTTTCCCTGTGCACTCAGTATTCTCGGCACCAAAGTCATCAGTTTGTAGCTTTTAAATATCTTCTACCTTTAAATATCTCATGTGACAAATGGAAGACTTTACATATTTTTAAACAATCACAGGAATTAGATGTACAGACCTTAGCTTCAATATATTTGTAGCAGTACAACATTGGTAATAAATACTATTGTGTCCATCATGTATATCACACTTCACTTATGTGACCAACACTTTTTCACTATTCTTATTCATTTCATTCCTACTGAGTCCCAATTTTCCTTGTATAAATTCAAGTTGTACAGTTGAAACAATAGCCCAAAACACTGTAAACCTATGTTGTAAACTAAAATTTGTTTATCTAGTATCTTACTAACAGTATGATTTTGAACATTTTATTACTTTTTATCTTAGTTTTTATTTTATATTCAAAGAAGCCGGTGTATATGATTGTTATACAATTTAGCATGCTATGATTTTGAAATACCCTTATTTTTATTATATTTTAACAATTTAATTATGGTCTATTACTTTTAATTATTGATAGTTGTCAATGTAACAAAGCTATAGGTCATTGGCTAAGTTAAAAATTAGATAAGTGGGGGCCAGAGCGGGGTGAGAGCTGTAAGGCATCTGGCTTGCATACGCAGTCTGGGACGAACCTCAGTTCGATCCCTCGGCATCCCATATGGTCCCCCAAGCCAGGAGCAATTCCTGAGAACATAGCCAGGAATAACCATTAAGTTTCACCGAGTATGGCCAAAAAACAAACAAACAAACAAAATTATAGGAATAAAACTGTCTAGGTTTAATTATTTTTTCATAATATTGACACAGTACTAAGCAGTATTTTTTATTTTAAAAATATGCATATTATACATCATAATTTGTAAATGTGTAATGCATATTACTTAAAAGTCTACTGAAAAACAAAGCAGGAATATGACTACTCGCTAACTAATGATTAATGTGGAGGAAGATTTATTAACATGCCCACTTGTATGAATTGGAACTTAACATATGGGGCTTTATATAAACTCACCAAATTTAGCCCGAAAGCCTGTCCAACAAATGGTGTTGGGAAAATAGGATAGTCACATGCAAAAGAAAGAAAGAATAGCAGAAAAAAGGAGATGTATAGAGAGGATAGGAGCAGAAAAAAAGACCAACCTGTATTTCACACCACTCATAAAAGTTAATTCAAATGGATTAAAGATGTCTACATTAGACCAGAATTATAAAATATGTTGAGGAAATAATAGGGAGAGCTATCCAGGATATAAGTATCAGAGATATTTCAATATGTTGGCTGCAGAGGCAAAGATAACTATAACAACATCAGAAAATAAATGAGCATACATAAAATTTAAACATTGTTGTGTGACCAAAATTCAGGCTAAAATAAAAGGACATCCTACTGAAAAACGGGGACTATGTATACACCATGCAGCAGATAAAGATACAGAAAGCACTAACAAAGCTAACAAAACATCCAATGACCCCATAAAGAATTTGGGGTAATGAGATAACAGACTCTTCCCCAGAAAAAAACATAAGGTTGGCAAGTATGTTTACAAAATCATGTTAATCTCACTATCAAGTAAATTCAAAGCAAAACATTATCAACCTACAAATTATAAAATAAACAAAGTGTCAAGTTCTGAAAATTGGGAATTGAATGATTCCAAGTATCTTTTATGCTCTCCCACAAATGAAAGCTATTCTGTTTTCCAATCTCTGCACTTCATCATGACAATTTTTAATCTGACACTCCAGGTTGAACTAGTCAGTTGCATTTCTGATCTTGAATTGTCATACTCCAATATGACATAGCATCTGCCTTTTCTCTTGGTACCAAGTCTCAGCTTATTGTCCCAATTTTCTTAGAATTGTCCAATGTTATTCACATCAATTACAGGAACTCAGAATTTTATTAAAGTCAACCCCAAGGATTGGATCTTGTTGCCAGAGAAGATACTGACAGTATTTGCCTTCATATTTTTACCACCTGTCATTTTGGATTTTCAGTCCAACAACCTTATTCAAATCCAAGTCTTCACATTTGAAAAGTCATGATTGTTATCCATGTATTTTAGCTCTTTGAGTTACATGTTTCTCATATTTATAAAGTTACTAGCAATAATTGCTTCATGTGCCAGGAATAGTAATATAATCAAATATGAACTGAAATGTTAAATCTGGTCATAGTTGTTCAATGGACACTAACTCACCCTTTGTAATTCCTTAATTTTCATAATCTTAATTTTTTCTCTAGTTCCATTTTCTCCTCAAAACTGCTTGATTCAAAAATAATGTTTAACCTTTTAAAGCTTGTATTTCACAATCCTTTTCACATCATAGCATGCATACACATAAAATGACCACATCTGAACTGAAAAATAGCAAGTAATAGCATTGCTGATGAACATATATAATCTGTTGGAAACCCCACCCTCTCCATGACTTAGAAGTTCTATATGCTAAATTAATAATATCAACCAATGTATAACATTACTTAATACAAGTTAGGAAATCTTGCTTTAACAAATATGTTCTGGCATTAGACTAGACTCTTTTCCAGTAGCTATAAATATGTGTTTTCTAATGTTTAAAACCCCCCCAAATTGGTTTTATTTCTCTACTATGATAATTCTTTTCAGTCCAGTGTAAATAAACTTTCAGAATAATTTTTTCATCATTTCACTAATTATAAAGAATGTCTTCTATATTTTGGTATCCTGTGGGGGTGTTGGCTGGGGGCTGTCAGGAGTTGAAGTCTGTATTTGTTTTGATGGTCAGCAGCAAGGAGCATCGCACAAGAAAAAAATGGATTCATGGGAAAAGGAGCAAAGGGAAGGGGCAGCCTCTCTTGAGTCTGGCCCAATTCAATGCTTTTATTAGTCAGTTAACCGAACAAAGGTGACTCACCTGAGGGATAGGGTTAAGGGTACTTATGTTAAATAAACCTAGGTGGGTCCCTAATTAAACCTGGTGAGTTTTTACAACTCAAAAAGTGTTGAGGAAAATGAAAAAGCAGGGAGTTATCTAATATCAGCAACAGGTATCTACAGTATCAGCAACAGATGTCTACATTTAGTAGTTAGAAGTTAGTCTATAGTTAGTCTACCCCACTTAAACCCTTTGCTATGTTTTCTATGTTCATCTTTTTTCCTCACATTCTTCTACTCTTTACATGAGACATTTTTCATTTCCTCATTCATAATCTATAAACAATGATATCCAGATATGCAACCACCTACTTGACATTTCTTTTCAACAATTAAGTAGACAGTCAAAACTCAAGTTAACTTAAACAAACTCTAAATCAAAATCCACATCCTGAATCTGCTCCTCTTACAATTTTTCCATACATTTAGTTTTTCTGGACAAAAATATAGAAATTTGGTTCTTTTTTCTTTCACCTTATATCTATTTCATTAACTAGATTTATCAGGCTTGTAACTGAAACATATCCAGAATATAAAATGATAATCACCTGACATTAAGCCATTTTTCCTGTGACTTGTGACCTTGTTTCAGCCCTTGAAATCTTTCTGTTCACACATGACCAGTTATTTCTCTATTTTAATATAAATCAATTTACATACTTTCTCAGTCCAATCATCTCTTGCAGATCAAAATTTTTATTAATCAGAACCAGAGCATAACATAACAGGCAAGATCCTTGTCTTGCATGCAACTGATCAAGCATCCCATATGGTGTTGATCCCCAGGATTCCATATAGTTCCCCAAACCAGTCAGGAGTAATTTGTTAGTGCAAAGCCAGAAATAATCCCTCAGCATCTGTGGGTGTGGTCCAAATCCTCCACAAATATTCCTAAATTTTCTTTTACATCATTTGTCTGTTATGTGCTTTAATTAACCTTTTCATTAATTCTCTTAATAATTTGAATAGTTAATTAACTCTATTATCCATTGTTTGACTTGCTCTAACATATTGTTTCAAATTATAGTTTAATGTGCTTTAAACCCAGGAGGACTTTTAAAAGAATGCTTCTATGATAAATATTTTTTCTAGAATTTTAAATCTTACATTACACTTTATTCCATCATTAGGGGGATTTGGAGGAGCTGGTTTCCTAGAAGTCTCAGATCATGAGTATTGAAAGCACATCTCTTTTTTATAAATTACTGGACTATTTATCTATTAGAATATTTATCAGCAAGCCAGAATCTCTATTCTTCATTTCATTTCCCTTATTCTGAAAATATTGAAGTACATGAAACTTTAACTTAAAACACTAAATTATTTAGAACAGTAAACACATAATTCTGGTTTGTAACGATCTTCGAACATCTTCAAGGTTTAACCTCTTTGCGATTTGTTACCTGTCACATTTTTTTCATTATATGTAATATTTTGCATTTTGATTTCTGCTTTCACTGTATTAATATCATTCCTCTTCCTGGATTGTGTTTTTCTGTCCTATTGTTGGCTATCCTTCATGTTTTTGACCTTCTATTTAATGCCTGAGTTTCAATTTTGGTTTTTATTGAAAGGAGAGTAGGAATACCTTTCAAAGTGTTGCTTTAGAGTCCCAAGGGTCACAGCAGGTTTATGTGCCTAAGAGAAACTGTTCAGTATGATGAAACACAGGAAGATAAAATGGTGCTCAAGGTACTACAATGCTGTGGCTATCTGGGCTATCCTAGATAGTTCTGGGGCCTCTAGGAGTGCTCAGGGAACCATATGGCCCTAGAATTGAACCCAGGCACATGCCAGCCACAATAACATTCCCACCTTAATGCATTTTAGAGCAGGAAATACTTAGATGTCCTTCAATTACTATATGAATTACTTCTATTTTGTTTTTTGACCAATTGAATCCAGAGTTGTCTCCCAATCTAATGCATTTTTAGAACAGGAAATACCTAGATATTCTTTAATTAATACCTTACATTAATTCTAGTTTTTGCCAATTGAATCCAAAATGTTAGCATTTAGTGAAATGCTAAATTGTCTTGATTTTATATGCTGAACAAATATGAAGCTATTACTTATGTTTTTGTTTTCTCATTTTGTCTTTTGTTTATGTTTGCTATTTGGCTTTGTGCTGCGGACGTGTTTGCATCCCTAAGCAAAACCTTACTGGGTTAGATAATTCTTACTGGGAATAAGGCGGACGAATATGAAATATTAAAATGAAATAAATGAGACCACACAAATGAATTGTATGGGACCCCTGTCCAAGGGATGAGAGACAAATTTACTGTTCAGCTGATGACATTTTTTTTTTTTTTTGGTTTTTGGGCCACACCCGGCGGTGCTCAGGGGTTACTCCTGGCTGTCTGCTCAGAAATAGCTCCTGGCAGGCACGGGGGACCATATGGGACACCGGGATTCGAACCAACCACCTGTGGTCCTGGATCGGCTGCTTGCAAGGCAAACACCGCTGTGCTATCTCTCCGGGCCCTGCTGATGACATTTTTAAGCACAGACCCTGGTATGCCAGGTGTTTTCAGGGAAAATAAAGAGCAGGAGATCTCCCAGAGAAACAGTACAAAGGGATCAGGCCTAGAACCTACATATCAAATGACTATCCTGTAGGTGAGAAAGAGCCCTGCTAGAGCTGGAGGTGGAAGTGTTTTTGGGTAAGCAGAAAAACAGGTTTTACAAGAAACCAGAAGGAGAGAGACAGAAATATTTATGATATTTATATAGTTGCCGGAAAATATATTTTTGGGGGGACAGAAATAATTGTTTACCATCATAGAGCTAGACTCAGTAAAACAAGCTGTTGGAGCCAGGTTATACTAGAAGTATGAGTCACAAATGAACTGGCCAGCGGGGAACTTTTGGGGGGCTTTTGGTACCAAAATTCCTTTGTCTGCAGGAAAGCTAAAACCGAATTTCTGTAGTGGCAAAAGATACAAAATTCAAATAAAGAGAAAATGTAATGTCACAGTATTATAGCCAATAATCCACGCAAAGGGTCAGTAATTGACTTCTCTGAACGGGCCTTTTGGCAAATAATTCTTGGGAGGAAAATTAGACACTGCACCAGGAAGGCAAAAGCCACGTCTGGTGCATGCCCCCCTAAGTGGGTGGCAACAGCTTTGAATCTATTGGTATTAATTAGAGAGGGTATTATGCTGAGTGAAAAAAAGCCAGATGATGATATGCAAGCCCTGGATGATCTCACTTGTTTATGGCATATAGAGAAACAAAACAAGATAACAAGAAATGTCAATTGATAACAAGCATTGGGTACTGGAATACAAACCGAGAGGACCAGAGTGGGGGGAGTAGGTGCACTGGAGATGACTCAGAATGTGGGTGGGGAGGTTATAGATATTCTCGTGGTAGTGGTGAGGTGAGGTAACTATACACCAAAACCATCAATATCAACACATATATACACATGATGTAAACTAATAAAAATTTTTAAAGAATTTATGAAACCACAAGAAAATTCGCATTTTACTACAACATGAATTGAACAAAGGATATCATGTTAAGTGTAGTAAGTTAGAGGCAGAACAGATGGCAGATATTCTCAATCATAAGCAGATAATTAAGAAGCAAGATAAGAAAATGGAAGGTAATAAATGATGGGAAAACCCTTGGTTCAGAACTAAACCCTTGGACTACAGATTTGAGAACACCCAGTAAGGAGATATGATAAGGCAGACTAGTGGTAACAGGATGGACTAGAGGAGTAGAACAGGGATTAAGGCACTTACTTGCCTTGCAATGAAGCCCACCCCAGTTTAATCTCGAACACTAAACTTGTTCCCCTGAGCATCACCAGGAGTAAACTCTAAGCAGAGTACCAGGTGAAAGTCTTGAGCTGATTATTGGCATTGGCAAGACATTGATATCACATTTTACACATACTTCCACACATATTGTGTATAATAATTCTAGGAAATATCAAAAAAGCCATATGCTCAACCTAAGTTGTATTACTAGAGAGCCAGAGAGATAGTTTAATGAGGTAGACTATGATTTTCAGGCAATGGGACTAAATTTAATCCCCAGCACTGCATATGGTCTCCCAACTACAGCCATGAGTGACCCTTGAGCACAGAGCTAGGAGTAACAATGAGCAACACAATGCATCACAAATCTCCCAACGAATAAAAAGAAAAAGCCAATTGTAAACTTTGGGAGACATCTATCTGCCTACATAGCTCTTTGGCTATGGTTGCTCAACAACTTAGACATAAATTTCATTCTTCTTTCCAAAGAAGAAAAAAATCCAATTCAGTTATTTCTTCCAGTTCGAAGTTCAGGATATCTGGCTAAAGAACAGTCCTCTTTATTAAGGTCTCCATATCTGTCTCCATATTTCCTTGCCTAATAATAGTAATGAAACAGGAGCTATGTATGTACAGCATTAAAAACTCCTGTTGGGGGACTGGAGCGGTGGCATAGAGCAGAAAGGCGTCTGCCTTGCCAGCACTAGACTAGGACTGACCGTGGTTTGATTCCCCAGCATCCCATTTGGTCCCCCAAGCCAGGAGTGATTTCTGAGTGCATAGCCAGTAGACCCCTGAACGTCATCTCCCAAAACAAAAACAAAAACAAAAAACAAACAAACAACTCCTGTTGGGAAGGGAAAATACAAAAACAAGTGTAATGGAAAGGATGATCTACAGTAAATTTCACTCTGCTAGATAGGACTAGTTCTCTCTGTGCATTCTCTGGGATGCATTCTCAGTTTATCCAAGATACTCTGATTCTGTTCTTGGAAAGGAATTCCTTTCCTCTGGTTCTTCCAAGCTTCTAGCCTTACCTTCTGAGAACTGTACCTAGTTTTTATACACCATAGCAATTCCTAATTGAATGTTAGGAAGTATGGCTTCCTCATATGTGCTTCAGGTACCATAACTTTGCATATGCATATGCTGATGGCTAGTACTTTTTAAAAGTTCTTAAAATTGTTAAGAGTAATCTGCAGGGGGGCGGCGAGGTGGCGCTAGAGGTGAGGTGTGTCTGCCTTGCAAGCGCTAGCCAAGGAAAGATCGCTACCGCCGGTTCGATCCCCTGGCGTCCCATATGGTCCCCACAAGCCAGGGGCAATTTCTGAGTGCTTAGCCAGGAGTAACCCCTGAGCATCAAAAGGGTGTGGCCTGAAAAAAAAACAAAATAAAAAAGAGTAATCTGCAGGAAAATTTTTATAAATTCTTGCTTGCTCCTAATTTTAAAAAGTTATATTTTAAATGTATTCTTCTTTTGTATTTGATGTTGTAACTATCTTCACTTAATCTTTCTAGAAATTTTCAGCTAATTTTTAACTAAGGGAAAGTAAGTTGCTTTACAATTCATTATGTATTTTACCAAATTTTTGCAGCACGTAGTGAGTGGAATCATCTTTCCAGTTTACTGTATTTGGGTCCTTGCTATGTAGAATATGACGTGCCAGCCAATATTAACTCTTTCCATTTTTGACTGTTATGCCTTATGCCAAGTGCTATTTCTAATATATTGAAAAAGGTAAAGTATAGCAATGAATAAGTGTCCAAGTACAGTGACTTTATAAAATAATTGTTTACAACTTTCCAAGTTCCTCTTATTTTGTTTTTCCAGACAATTAAAAATTTATCTTAATTTTGTTGCCAAATTTCATATGTAACTATATTTATATTAAGCTTGCTGAAATAGAAAAATAAATACATGATTTTCTCTAAATTATGTCAGATATATTCTTTAAAAATATGTGTTTACAATATAGTGGTGAGAACTTAGTCACATGACCACCATAAAGCAGTCATTAGTGTTGCGTGTGCCTTAACTTCCCCCTTTTTAGCTCCAAAAGCAGTAGGGAATGTTCACTTGTTAATTTCTGATATTTTATTGCCAAGAATTTATTTATTCTATGACATCTTTCTGGCCTGATTCCTCTTTACGGATTCACAAATAAATATTTCTCTGATTAATGTGTTCTTAATAATTTTTGTGTGTCCTTGGAAATTTTTCCTTGTATCACTATACACATAATCAGAATCTTCCTAACTCCTTTATTTTCCCCCCTCTCCCGTATTTCGTACATAATCTACTTTACTCTCAACTCTGGTTTTGACTCAGGCTTAGACCTAAGCTCTTAATTGTCTGCCCCTTGCAAATTTCACCTTGAAAAATATTTTTCTAGTTAAACAACTAATTTTAGGGTAAATTGCATTTGTTATTGAATCTTTCTAGTATTCTTCATAAATCCATTATCTTTTCTTATTTATTTATGTTATTTTTTGTTTTTTAGGATTATGTTTGGCAATTCTCAGAAGTTATTTCTGGATCTGCCTCAGGAATTACTCTTGGATGTGCTCAGGAAACTATGTAGGATGCTGAAAATCAAACTCAGGTTCACCTTATCTGCTTAATTATCTCTCTGGCTCCAAATTTTTGTAATTTAAATGAAGAAATAACTTATTCCCCCCTAATTTATCATGTACATAAATATACATACACATAATTTATGTATAATCTCTGTATTTATAATATATAAATATGTATAATTTTATGTATTAAATTATAAATTATATTAGTAATGTTGCATATTACTTTATTTTAATCCATACTTGAATATAATTCTAAAATGGGTCTATATATTTTCTTACTAATTTTATTATCACTTTATTATAACATGTTATGATTAATAATCATAATAATAATACACAGCATGTCATGTTGTATTTGAGAAATAGAAAATATTGTATTATGTAGATCAGTATTAGTAATAGTCAACAATGAGTAGGTGTATTTCCTTGAAATCTTACTTCTTATGGTTTCTGTGATTTGTTTATAGTAAGACTAATTATTGGTCTATTTTACCTGTCATCACATGTAGAAATTATTAATAATTTTATGTGCATGAAATTTTCTTTCAAAGAATTTTCTAGAATAAGAAAAATTTAAACATCACCAGCTGAGTAATGATAATAAAAAAGTAAGAAAATTGTGGAGAAGATAGCCTTACTCCACTCTTAACTCAAATCTACTGTTAATTATATGATTTGAGTGCCTCCAAATATGTGCTTATTACTATAAAACACTGTGCTGTTTATAAGGTTGTGAGAATGAAAAGCTTGTAAGAATTTGAATGATATTACAGTTAGATGAGCAGGATGATAAATGAATTTCTTAAAATGTGGCACATGGTTGATCACTGTGAAATATTTTCTACTTTAATTTACCTTTTTCTTGTTTATGACTATATAATGAGTCCAAACTAATTCCTTGGTCTGAGTCATAATTATGAGTGCATAGTAAAAAAAAAAAATAGAAAAAAGTCAGGTAGGTAGCCTCCTGTCTCCACTAAACAGGATCAACAAAGCACTGTTTAAACAAGTCTTTTCTGTAGAGAAAGATGCCCCTCCATTCAGTGAGTCATACCAAACCAGTGATTAGCCAGAATAGGTGGGAATAATAGAACCTCTGTCTTTCTTTTTTGAGATAATAAATGACATGTTGCCTAATTAGATATTTTTTGGATTAGGTGAGCTGTTTAATTGCCAACTAAGTACAAATTTCCCCAAAATATATGTGGTAGCTTAATTTCTAACAATTTGTATGTCTTATTTTGGTGAGTGCAATTTGATAGGTTGTTGAAATTAGAGCCTGACATATTTATAGTTCTTATAAAATATTTGATTAGAGGCAAACAGTTTGAAAAATCATGGGTAAATAAAAATTTTTAAATAATATAGCCTACTTATTTCTTTAAAAAATATTTTTTACAACTCCCCTCTGTTAGGGCTGAGAGAGAACTCAGGTCAGAAGTGCATGCTTGTCTCTATGGCATGAGATGGTACCTCATCGTTGTTTTGATTCGCATTTCCCTAATGATTAGTAATGTGGAGCATTTTTATGTGCCTTTTGGCCATTTGTATTTCTTCTTTGAGAAATTGTTCATTTCTTCTCCCCATTTTTTGATGGGGTTAGATTTTTTTCATATTAAGTTCTGTCAGTACCTTGTATATATCTTCGATATTAGCCCCTTATCTAATGGGTATTGGGTGAATAGTTTCTCCCATTCTGTGGGTGGCTTTTGTATCCTTGGCACTATTTCCTTTGAGGTGCAGAAGATTTCCAGCTTAATATAGTCCCATCAGTTTATATCTGCTTCCACTTGTTTAGAGAGTGCTGTTTCCTCCTTGAACATGCCTTTAATCTCAATGTCATGAAGTGTTTTATCTACATTCTGTTCAGTATACCCTATGGTTTTGGTTTTGATATCAAGGTCTTTAATCTATTTGGATTTGACCTTTGTGCATGGTGTTAGATGGAGGTCTGAGTTAAAATTTTTGCAAGTGGCTGACCTGTTGTGCCAATGCCACTTGTTAAAGAGGCTTCCTTGCTCCATTTTGGATTTCTTGCCCTTTTATCAAATATTATGGATTGTATACCTGGGCATATTCTCTGAATTCTCAAGTCTATTCCACTGATCTGAGAGTCTGTCTTTATTCCAATACCATGCTGTTTTAATGACTATAGCTTTGTCATGCAATTTAAAGTAAGAGAAAGTGGTGCCCTCCATTCTAGCTATTCATGGATGTTTATTGTTACAAATGAATTTCAGGAGTGTTTGATCCATTACTCTCAAGAATGTCATAGATATACTTATAGGGATTGCATTATATCTGTACAATACTTTGGGGACTATTGACATTTTATTTATGTTAATCCTCCCAATCGATGAGCAGGGTATTTGTCTCCATTTCCTTGTGTCCTCTTATTTCTTGAAGCAGGATTTTGTAGTTTTCTTTGTATAGGTCCTTCACCTCTTTAGTTAAGATGACACCAAGATATTTGAGTTTGTGTAATACTAATGTCAATGAGATTGTTGCAGCACTATTTATGATAGCCAAAACCTGGAAAGAACCAAGATGCTCTTTAACAGATGAATGGCTAAAAAAAACTGTGGAACATACACACAATGGAATATTAAGCAGCCATCAGGAGAAATGAAGTCATGAAATTTTTCTATACATGGATGGACATGGAAACTATAATGCTGAGGAAAATAATTCAGAGGAAAAGAGAGAGACACAGAATAGTCTTAATCATCTAAGGGTTGTAAGAAAAATAAAAGACATTATTGTAATAATGCCCAGAGACAATAGAGATGAGGGCTGAAAGGACCGGCTCATGATATGAAACTTACCACAAAAAGTGGTGAGTAGAAAGCCTGTCTAAAGTACAGGTGGGAGTGGGGTGGAAGGAGGGAGATTTGGGACATTGGTGATGGGAATGTTGCACTGGTGAAGGGAGGTGTTCTTTACATGACTGAAACCCAACTACAATCATGTTTGTAATCAAGGTGTTTAAAATTTAAAAAAGAAAAATAACTACACTATCACGACAACATTAATGAGTAAATCCCTTCCTCACACCTATATTCATCGCAGCACTTTTTACAATAGCCAGACTCTGGAAACGACCAAGATGCCCTTCAACAGATGAGTGGCTAAAGAAACTGTGGTACATATACACAATGGAATACTATGCAGCCATCAGGAGAAATGAAGTCATGAAATTTTCCTATACATGCATTTACATGGTATCTATTATGCTGAGGAATATATTTTTTAAAAACACATCAATTTAGAAAGATTTAAATGGCATACCTATGGTCACTGCAGTGATATTTACATTAGCCAAGGTCTGGAACAAATCCCCAGAAACAGATAAATGGATAAAGAAATTTTGGTATAACTATACAATATCATACTCTTCAGCTATAAGAAAAGATGGGATCCTGTCTCCCAATAAAACATGGATGTAACAAGAGGACATTGTATTAAGCAAAATAATCAGAGAGAGGACAAGTTCCAAATGATTTCATTCACATACAGTATAAAAATTAAAAAAGAAAAGGGAGAATGTTATGTGAAAACAAATGCTTGGTATCTGGTATTGAAATGATGTGCCTGAAGTGGTTTAGAGGTTGAAAAAGTGAGCGAGTGAGTAGTCTGGGACAGACAATACTAACTACTATCAAAATAAAAAAAGTCGTGAGGAAGACAAGAGATCAGAAGAGCTGGTGAGGTGGCAGGAGTGGTGGTGCAAGTGGGAGGGTGTCTGCCTTGCAGAGTTAACCTAGTATGGACCATGGGTTGATCCCCTGATGTCCCAAATGGTCTCCCAAGCCAGGAGTGATTTTTGAATACATAGCCAAGAGTAACCACTGGGTGTGGCCCAATAACCAAAAAAAAAAAAAAAAAAGATTGCTGGTGAAGATATGAAGAAACTAAACCACTTTCACTATATTGGTAAGAATACCAATTAATTCTATCACAGTGAAAATCTATCTTAAAATTTTAATAGATATATCATAATACAAGAATTAAATCTTGGATATATATTAAGTGAACTTAAAAATCATATTCAAGAGATCTGGACTCATGTTTACTTCGGTATTATTTACATGTATTAAAAGAATCCTTATCTAATGAGTGAATGATTTTGTAAAAGAGAAATAATAATCTATTTTTGCAATAAAAAGGAAAATCCTGCTTTTATGACATGTACTAACCTCCCTGAGAACATAAAACTGAGAGGGACTCTGACAAGAAAAGCTTTCCCTCAGAATTCAGTATTACAGACCAGGCTGGAATGAGCCATTCCATGCAGAGAAAGACACATCAAAGCTTGTCCTTAATGTATACATTAAGAATCAACATGGGGAAAGAGTAATTCATCCTTAATAGCATAGAATTTTATTCCTGAATAGACTGAAATATTGTGTAATTTGAATGTGTTAACCTGAACACATTCAAGTATCTAAGCAGAACTTCTTTCTGCCCTCAGATAGAATATAAACTGGATGTAGTTATTAAGTACAATTTAATTTTTCTATATGTAACTTTTGCCCATGTTTGGTAGAGTTACTACTCAGTGTGGATGTGGTTAAGTATATAACATGATAAGAAATCTTTCTTAAGACAATTTGTCTTAAGATATTTCTTAGGTATTTTTCAAGGAACTGGAGGACTGGGCTACTAAATAACCTGTAGTATACCAGGAAAGACTTGAATGTTAGAATTTGAATTCTGGCAGTAATAAACAGGATGAACTTCTCATAAGAAAAATCTTAAAGAGACATTAGAGAACATTAAACTTCAGTTTCTTGCATGCCTAGCTGAAAAAAGGTGTGAAGGTCATCGATTTTGTAAGAGAGAACAGATGGTTCTCCAAACCATCCCACTTAAATGTGCATGATGAAGTCTTATACCTAGATGAGTCATCGTGTGTGTGTGTGTCTGTGTGTGTGTGTGTGTGTGTGTGTGTGATGTGTGTATGTGTTTGTATCCAACTAAGAAAGAAAGAAAAAGAGAGAGGGAGAGACAAAAAGAGGCTTTTAAGTATGTATCCTTGTACTTGAACAGTGTGTTAGGAAGACATAACAGTCAATAGAAAATATAAGCGCAAGAATAGTAGCAAGATAAGAGAACATGGCAGTATATGTCATTGTGAATCTTTGACAGAACCGAGAGCTGACAGCACAAACTGGACTATAGTTCACAGAAAAATGACAGGAAAGGTAAGCAACATGGCAGAATATGATTTATTATCAATGCAACAAATCTTATTTGACATATTTTCAAGTTGCTGTCTGTCTCCATATAGACTTTTGAAAATAGAAAGAATTGTTTTTGGCCTAAGAGATACAATGTGATTTATGAGATGGGTAAAATTATATAGATTCAAAATATATTCTGGAAGTAGCATGTTATTTACTTTATAGTATTTTTATGAAATATTAGTTCAACAGTCACTAAAATTGTTTCAAGAAAATTTTGGACAAATGTTTTATCATTAAATTTCTTAATAAATGTAATTTGCTGGTTATTTCCTAAAATTATAAAAGTATTATATTTTCAGGAGCCAGGTAGAACCTGGGTCAGCTGCAAGCAAAAAAAGTGCCCTATCACTCCATTCCCAGGAAAAGATTTATTCTAAGTTGCAAAAAATCACAAATCAAATCAAATTTTACAAATTTCTTTATATAAAATAATAGGTAAAAGCTAATTTTATTTGGAGAAAATTTATAATTAATATTTTAAAATAATTTAGATTATGTAAATGAATGTTTTAAATAATGAATATAAATTGATTTATAGTAATAACTTTAAAATGTGGCAATTTTCTCTATCTTTATTATTTGTCATTATAAAATTTTTTAAGTAAAAATATCTGTCTATAAAGCACTTCAAAAAAGAGCACTTTAAAAAATGGATTAACTGGGGGGCGACGAGGTGGCGCTAGAGGTAAGGTGTCTGCTTTGCAAGTGCTAGTCAAAGAAGAACCGCAGTTCGATCCCCCAGCCTCCCATATGGTCCCCCCAAGCCAGGGACAATTTCTGAGTGCATAGCCAGGAGTAACCCCCGAGCATCAAACGGGTGTGGCCCAAAAAACCAAAAAAAAAAAAAGAAAAAGAAAAAATGGATTAACTGGGGAACAGAGAGATAATACAAAATACAGGCACTTGCCTTGCATGCAGCTGATCTGATTTGATTCCTGAACTCAATAACGTTCCCAAGCACCACCAGGAGTGATCTTTCAGTGCAGAACCAGGTATAAGTCCGGAGCACAGCTAGGCAAGTCCCAAACCGGAACTAAAACACACAAACAACCAAAAACCAGGAATAATTAATATTGGTATGTGTGTGTGGGAGGGGTAAATAGCAAGTCATAATATAAAAACTCTAAGTGGATATGAAAAAAATCTCTGCTGATTATGGAAGTCTCTAAATGAAATAAAACCTGACCCACAATAAAGTGTGAATTATTCATAACTAATATTCTAACTTGTAATTATTTATTAATGGATTCTCGAAACTTAGCTCCATCTTAACCTAGATATTTGACAGATCATTCATTTACTTATCTACATCTTAAATATTACTTCATATTTGTATTGGGCACTTTTCAGTGAGTGATTCAAGGAGCAACATTATTGGGGTACTTTGTATTAAATATTTAGATAATTCATAAGATTTATTTTAAGTTTAGAAGACTCCAACTATAAAAATGCTTATAATAAGCTAATTAAAGCAAAGTAGCAGTATGCAAAATCAATACACAAAAATGTATGCACTAATATTTGCAAAAAAATCTAGAATAGAAATAGAAGAAATTAGGTGACCCAATTTGAAATAGATGCCAAAATATAAAATCCTAACATCAACTTAACAAAGGATGTGAAAGACTTTTACATCAAAATATGTAAGTGGTTATTAAAAAAAAATAAAAACAAATGTTAGTAATTTTTTTAATGTTCTTTCACATAAATGGGGACCAGAAAGATAGAAATCATACAGTACACAGCTGACCTGGGTTCAATCGCAAGCACCACTAAGGCAGAGTCAGAAATAAGTCCTGAGCACTTCCAAGTGTGGCTACAAGTCTTGCTGCCCCCAAATATTTCCTTATAATGGACTGAAAAAAAATTAACATGGTGAAAATGACTATCCTAAGGAAATTCAAAGCAGTTCTCATCAAAACTTCAATGATACTCTTTAAGAACTTAGAATAAATTCTACTAAAATTTGTATGAAGCCATAAAACTCTAAATAGTCAAAGCTATTCTGAGAAATAAAAATAAGGGGCATGTAAACATGTGGTAGTAGGGATCAAATCATTGTTCTGTCTCTTTTTAAAATCAGTACTCTGTGCAGTTTCATTAATTCCCAGCTGACATGCTTATAAGCATGCTAGTGAGCCACACTTAAGTTCTTAAGTTCTTGAGGCTGGAGTGATAGCACAGCAGTAGGGTGTTTGCCTTGCACTAGTGTAACTGGGACTGACCCTGGTTCCATCCCTGGCATCCTATTAAGATTCCCCACCGAGCCTGCCGGAAGTGATTTCTGAGCTGAGAACTAGGAGTAACCACTGACCTTTGCCCCAAAACAAACAAAATTGTGTTATGCCCATTAAAAATCAGAAACTACTGTGAAAAAATATATATCATATATACTTTTATCAAAATGAGAAAAAGTCACTCTCCTTGGAAACTTAATAGAATCTCATAACAATTACATTTTTCAATGTCTATGAAATTATTTACCAGCCTTTAATTTGAAGCACTCAATTTTTTCAAGTTTTTTATATTTAAATCATAAAATCATTTTCTACTTTTAGTCTTTCAATTATATTTATAAACAGAACTATGAAAAAGTGGGGTTATGAAGAAATCAAAATTTATGGTTTTCCTTTTATCCATTTATTTCAAGTTATTAAAATTACTTTGTTAATTAAATCTGCCTCTATTTTCTCTGTAATATTATAAATTTGGAATCTTATATTCTTCTTGCTTTCTAATAAGTTAATTTTAAGTTCACAGCATTTTTTTTTTTTTTTTTTTTTGGTTTTTGGGTCACACCTGGCAGTGCTCAGGGGTTATTCCTGGCTCCAGGCTCAGAAATTGCTCCTGGCAGGCACAGGGGACCATATGGGGCGCCGGGATTCGAACCGATGACCTCCTGCATGAAAGGCAAATGCCTTACCTCCATGCTATCTCTCCGGCCCCAGTTCACAGCATTTTGATTTTTTCCATATACAATAAACTAATCCTTTCAATTTGAAATAAATAATAATTTTAATTTCTACTTTCCTGTACTGCTTTTTAAGACCCAATTACTGTGAAAGGATTACAAAACAATATATTTATTAATATATAATTACTATGATAAATATTATGACTATATTAATATATTGATAATAATATTATTAATATTATAAATATATTTATATTAATATATTTTATTGTATGGTTATTTTCTTTAAAATTTCTAATTTTATACTTATTTTTCTGAGAAGAGTATTCAATGGCTAATAAATAGTAAAATTATTTTAGCATCTATCCCACTTTGTAAAAATAAAGAAAAAAATGAAGTCTGACAATGACACAACTCAGCCTGATCTCATTATTATTTGTGAACATAAGATACCTACTATGATATTATTTTCCAAATACCTATCATGATCATCATTACTGGTTTTCACACAAACAACACACATATGCATATACACTCACGCTTACTCATATACAAAAGTGCTCTATTCCTACTGTTCTAAACTTCCCAGCTGTCTTCTTTAGTATTTTCCTATGGCTAATGAAATCATTAAAGTCATTTATTATTGGCTTAAATAGGTTTACTTAAGAAGTAAAATTGACTGTAACATGGAGGTCCCTTGTTATTTAGAAATGGCTTTAATGCTTGTTGTCTTTTAACTACTATCAGCATAAATAATGACTTTCTGGCAACACTGATGGAAAGAGGTTCATCACTGCTTGAATGTTTAAGCAATAAAACATGCAAGAATAACATGATAATTAAAAATACACAGCAAGAACACATAAAACATTCAATTCCAAGGTAGTAGTGACACTTACAACAATAAACCTGGCATCACTTAGCATCAAACAATGTACTTTGTTAATATGACAGTGTTATGACAAAATCATTCTATTAAAATACTTGTTACAGTTGTCAAGGCCTGTAAATACTATACAAAATGATATAGGCAGTGGAGCATCACACCCATGGAGTGTATGTAAAGATTGAGAATGATTGCTGAAGCTTTGAATGGAGATCTTAAAATCTTCATCTGAGCACAAAAATATTCCTTTACTTATTTCTTTTCCGGAATTCTCATATTGAAATTCTCATATTAGAAATGTCTGGCAAGGCCTGAAAACAAAAGCTCTTTCTGGAATATTTCAGAAAAGGTATTAACTATGGAAAAATTTTATCTTTCCTTTCCTTTCAAAAACTTGTGTATTTTTTTTAAATAGGAGTCTATGTTAAAGTAAACTCTAGCTATTAGTTTTCTGTGCTTTAACTTTCTTAATTAAAAGTATCTCCATTAAAAACTTTTTTGTTGTTTCTATTACTTAAAATTCAGAGACCAAGCAAGGTAGTTTCTAACCCAACCTTCTGTACTTCCACACATATCATGCTTCCAGCAATCATATCATGCTTCCAGTTTTGCAATGAAATTTGTACTAGAAGTTTGTATAGTTGTTTTTTTTTTTTAAAGAAAAGTATTGTATCTGACAGAACTAAACATAATGTGACTGAAAATCTGTTGTATCCTCAAACTTCCTTTATGAGGAAAGAAAGTTAATAACCACTAAGGACATAACTAGTTTCTATGTTCTATCTGAGCACATGGCATCAATCACCTGCTTAATAACAAGAATCTTATAAATTTGATAAAATTATTACTTCAGATTACAAATGAGGTACTTGGGATTGAGATAAGACGAGTAATTTACTAAAAGTCATGTGATCAGCAAGGGGTAGTTAAACTTCTTAGCCCTTAATGGGGTGTCTTCCAGTAATCTCTTCCATTTGAACTCTCTAACAAAAAAAAAAAAAAGAAACTAGGGGCTAGAGCAATAGAACAGTGAATAGAGCATTTGCCTTTCATGCAGTCCACCCAGGTTTGATCCTAGAACACCATATTGTTCTCCAAGCTCACCAAAGAGTTATTCATGAACACAGAGCTAGGAGTAAGCCCAGAGCACTGCTGGGTATGGGAAAAAAAAAACCCATAAAAACAAATAAACAAACAAACAAAAAAAAAAAACAAGAAGAATGGGCATGAGAGAGACAAAGAGAGTCAGTGTAAAATAATGAACACCTTTTTTTTAATTTGGCATTAATCTGTTATTATATTTTTGTTTCTATAGAAACAGCAGGCATTACTGAGTAATGAGAGGCACAACTCCTTTATAAACATATAACACAAAATATACATAGGCATTATATTATTATCCCCTGGGTTACCGAATGAATTGGTGAAACTATCTTTCTCATTTCCAAAAGTTGAGTTAATAAAGTTGAAAAAGATATGAATTGCCTTTGGTTTATGAAATAGAAACGATTTAAATTGCTACCTGATTCTTTTCACCCAAAGTATCCTTATTATGCCCCATGTTCACCCAAAGTATCCTTATTATGCCACATGTCTCTCTTATGTAAATAGAAATCAGAAAAAAATAATTTTAAAGTAAAGATATGCTTTCATAAGTTAACCTGTATTTATTAGTTTCCTATCATATACATGTTAGCCTCAATTACTTTTACATTTTCATTATTAAAATGGATTTGTGTCAGAATTGTAAGAGAATGCCATACATACATTTTTCCTCTCATTTCTTTCTTAAGAGAAGCCCTTTGCTGGGGCTGAAGTGGTGGTGCAAACGGTAGGGCATTTGCCTTGCACGGGCTGACCTAGGATAGATGGCAGTTCTATCCCCCCCAGCGTCCCATATGGTCCCCCAAGCCAGGAGCGATTTCTGAGCACATAGTCAGGAGTATAACCTGTAAGCATCACCGGCTGTGCCCCCCCCAAAAAGAAAAGAAACAGGAGAGAGAGACAGAGACAGAGAGACAGAGAGACAAAGAGAGACAGAGAGAGACAGAGAGACAGAGAAGCCTTTGCAACATTCAAAATGGGAATAGAGAGGGCTGGAGAGAGTACAGTGGTAGGGTGTTTGCCTTGCACATGGGCGAACAAGGACGAACTTGGGTTTGATTCCCTACATCCCCTGTTGTCCCCAGAGCCTTCAGGAGTGATTTCTAAGGGCAGAGCCAGAAGTAACCCCTGAGTGCTGCTGGTATGGCCCAAAAAACCAAATATATATATATATATATATATATATATATATATATATATATATATATATATATATATATATATATATATATATATATATATATAAAATTGTCTCATGTTATTTAAAACTCAGCAAAATTTAAAATTAAAAAATTTTAATTATTAAAATGCCCCAGATTTCTACTGCAGCATCTGTTAAAATATTCCCCAAATCACTCATGAGACACTAATGTAATGTATTCAATTCATTAAAGAAATAATATTCACATATATTCATACTAAATTTAATATACTCAGTAGAAAATAAAGCAGAATAAATCAATACACCCTAAAAGTGTATACATAGAGATGGGGGTTGGGTGGTGGGATCCTGACATTCTGTGTGTAGGCATGGTACAACTGCAGTGAAATTATAAAATGGTATTAGTACTAGTGCAAAAAAAGTTATAAAATTTAAATACATAAAATATTCATAGTAATGTATAGATAAATGTATATAGATAATATATAGATAAATGAAGTGTTAAAAATATGTATGTAAAGAACATAGTGCTTAGAGTACAAAAGGTAAAAGTTTGAGCCTTGTTTTTTCTCCCATGTATTAATGATTTTCTCTGACAGTGTTTCTTCATTACTGTTAAATGAGAAGAAAATACCTCAAAGCTTTGTTATAACAATTAAAAATTATATTAATGCAAAATATAATGCCTGAATATTATAGATCAAAAATGTATTTACCTTTTTACTTGAGTATATGAATACCAAAAAATTAAGAATACCAAAAAATTTTGAAACCCACCTGAATTTTAAATTGACAGTATTTTTATGTAACATATCAAGATCCTTGTTAAATAATTCCATGTACTCTTAGAACCATAGTCTTTGTAGCTACATTCAGAAGAATATACTTCCTCCCCCAAAAAAGCATAGTATAGATAGAAACATACAGCATTACGTATGTCATAAACTCAGCTATACAAAAATTGAAAATGACCTTGGAGGTCATTTTTATATGACCTCAAGCCAGTCACCGAGTACTTCCTGGTTTGAGTCTTTAGGACTCTTGACAAAGATAAAGAAGAAACCTTGAATCTAGGAGGCAAATAGAGGGAGTTCCAATTTGGTGAAGAGGGCCTGAATGTATGGTTAGGTCACTTCAAATTGTGAACCCAAATGTATTTTTAAAATTCTCTCTCTCTTTTTAACATTTGGCAGAGATCTTTTGATGAGAAAATAGGTACAGAATTCCTCCAAATTTAAGCTCCCAGACAACAATGTAAAAATGGTGGATACAAAGAATTTCATTCATAACTTTATTGTCCTAGAACATTCCTTTAATAACTACAATATTTAAAAAGTCAAGTTTTCACATTCTTCGGTTTTAAGAATCCAGGAAAAGGACTTGGAATGTGTTTGTGGTCTAAATCAATTTCTATTTTCTACTGTATAATCAGTATTTTTTCATACGTATAAGTGGCATTTTACAGCCTATCTCCATTTATTAATTGCTTTAAAAAAAAGTACTATACCTAAAGAAAATCATGCATGCCATTTGAATAGGATATTTGAAAAAACAGTAATATCATATGTTCAGTTCATTTTTAAATAGTTTAAAGAAAGAGGAAATCTTGAGCCTATTGACTTTGCATAGTTGTCTTTTCACTGTTTTCTGTACAAGTATTTAATAAAATGAGATTCTCTAAGTAGTTACTACTATTTCTTTAAAAGTCTCCACCAAGGGGAGAGGGGCGGGGTAAAAAAAAAAAAAAAGGCTCCACCAAACCACCAAGAAACCTGCTGAGCAACGTTCCAGGTGGATTCACCTGTGAATAATTAGCCTTGAGCAATGAAACTGTCCTGCTACACCCCTTAAAATCTTCAGTTTGTCTGAGTGAGACAACAAGATTCACAGTTTGGGCTCTGATTTTCTGTCTGAATTTTGACCAGCAAGAAAAAAGTTCTGCTTTGGATTTGATGCTTCCGATTTGATCAGTGGTAGTGGTCTCTGTAACTGTGCTGTGCCTCTCTGTATGGGATCTTTCATTCTCACTAAACTAGAGACTTCTCACACACCTGGCCAGTCCGGAAAGCTCCTTTCAGAGTTCTCCAACCCCACCTTCAAAGGCTGAAATTACATGACTCATTTATTTTGATACCATCAAAGTTTTGCTGACAACCTGGGATTTTTACCTGCCTTCTATTATTAACCAGAATAGTCCTTAGGTCATTAGACAGACAGCTTCAGACCTTCGTCAAAAAACTAGAAATGAAAATCTAACTCTGTGTTCATCCTAGTCCCCCTCAAATCTTTTTCTTAGGGTGGTCACTGTAGTAGATCGGGGAAGTGTGTGACAAAAGATGGCATGATGTTGGGACTTAGAGCTTGGAGCCAATAATTTTATCCAAAAAAATCATTGAATCACTGTGTTCAATAGAACAAAATAATATTTTAGATAATAGATACCTAAGTATATGAATACTTATATACTAATAATAACTATTTCTATACTTAACTTTGTATCAAATATGCCAAGCCCATTGTCTTGTCATCAGTGAATAGACCAAAGAATCAGCTGATTTAGTCACATTGGAGAAGCAATTATCTGGGGGAGTAGTTTCACTAGCTATGTCTTACTGTCAGGAAGTTCCTTGAGATGTTACTAGACTTACTGTGTACATCACACCACCTAAACAGTTGTCTGGCACATTGGCAAACATTTAGATGAAGGTACTTGAATTGGTGATCACAAGAAAGTAACTAACACATAGGAGAATATGAGAAGAGCCAAGGTTTTGCATTCATTAATTGCTGATTTTGAAAACAATTAAATCACTAAACTAGTTAATATTAATTAGTATTTAAATATTTAAAGGATGTACTGAGTAAAAAGTGCTTTCTGATATTTTTTTAGAGTTGTTTTACTTATGGAATGAATGTTTCTGCTTTAATGGAGTATATACCACAGATAAATAAGCAAGTGAAAAAATAGGTCATTTTCTAGTAATAATCACTATATGGACAGGACGACAGAGAAGATAATTTAAAAAGCTAACTCAGCTAAGATGCCTGTGTTGCTCTTCTGCTGTTGTTCTGCCAGACCTGGCAATGTTCAGGAGCCATTCCTAGTGATGCTCTGGGGATGATGTGAAAATGGTTGCAAAACCTCTTGTATACAAAGTACAATGTTTCTCAACCCTCTGAACTTCCTTCCTTCCTCTGCTTTCATCCCTAATGGCTGACCCCCTTGGAAGTTCCCTGGCCACCAGTTGAAAACATTGTTCAATCCCTTGGAGATATTTCCCTGGCTCTTGTTTTTCATTTGTCCTTTTCTCCAAATAGAAATAGCATATTTTTAAAGAGGAGGCTTTATATGTCATGCACATATGTTTATATCTAAGTTCTGCATCATTTCTCTAAAGGTAAAATTGTAAGACTTTCCTTTTTAAAAATCACCACAAGATTTTCTGACTTTTTATTGTCTGTCCTCATCAGTAAATCTATGGACTAGCTTGATTTCTCAAAAACCTGATGGCACAAACACAAATTCATTTGACAAAGTATTAAAATTCATTGATTTAGGTAGCTAATCTTCAAACAGAAGCTGGCAAGTTGGGGCTAGACTTTGTGCTCGCAGAGCAGTATAAATACTGCATGTTGCTCTTTTCAGTTACTCAGATAAAAATACTAGGTGGAATTACCTTATTCAAAGTCAGAGTGAGGACAAATATCAGATGACCTCACTCTTCTGTGACATATAAAGGTACAAAACAAGGAAACAGTATCAAATGACCAAAAACCCTTGGCCCTGGATTATAGAACAAAGAAATGCCAAGTATGGGAGGAGAGTGAATATGAAGAGGTGAAGTAGAAGTGCAAAATGGTGTGAGTGAAAGGTCTTGGACATGATGGTGGTGGCCAAGTGAAGCATCTGTACATCTAAAGCATCAATATTAACCCTATGTAAGTAACCATTTTGCCAAAACTGTACTTTTAGAAAATATGTCCTTATTCAACAGTGGCATAACAAGCATTGCCACATACAATGGAAGCGATTGTATATCTTTAATAACGTGTCTGCCCAAAGTAGCAGGTGGGAAACCCCACAAAACACAAGCATCTTTCAGCACTAAGAACAAAGCTGCTTCATCCTCCCTGAAGAGAGAACAACTGAGTTCCCATTCTCCTGAGGAGTGAACTATAATGGCCTTACTAAAGTGTTCATCGAAGTACTGAACATACAAAGTCAGCGACTTAAGGGTAGAAGACCCTCCAAGAAACTTGCAACCAGTATGGCAAATGTATCTTTTCCTTTTTTTTTTTTGGTTTTGGGCCATACAAAGTGATGGTCAGGGCTTACTCTTGCTCTTTGCCTTTAGATCTCTCGATGTGGATTGAAAGACCTGAGATCAAATTCAGGTGGAATATATGCAAGGCAAGCATCTTACCCAATGCACTGCCTTTCCAACCCTGAAAATATATTTTAATCAAATATATTTCCATACAGTCAGCACTTTAAACTTGCTATTTATCAGAAAAAATATACACTCTTGTCTCTTCTATCACTTAATTTTTGTTTGTTTGTTTTCTTGTTGTGGGGAAACATGGTGGTAGTGCTCACGACTCCATGCATTGCGAGGATGGGAAGCCAGGCCTTCAGCGTGAATAGCATGGTTTGCACCAGCCCTCTAAGCTATCTGCCTCTTTTTTCTTTTATTTCCTTTTTGTTTTGTACTTGTACTTTGAGGAACATGATGTAATAAAGATACCTAGAAAGATGCTTTGTCTAGAAAACAAAGGAACCAAACAATCTCCATTTACACCTGAATGGAATCTAATATATGGCCATTTGCCATTGTTAATTTAACTAAATTCTGTAATAAGGGGACTTCCAACTCAAAGAAACTTTGTGGTTTGAAGTAAAAACATAATTTGAATATAAAAATGTTCCCTGCAAGTCAAAGAGCTGAACATAGCTAATGACCTTTACTCCTGACTTTTTGCTGCTGGGACACTTATCAGAGTCTGAACACAGGAGTGACCTAATAATAACTTATTTGAAGTCAGCACCATGGCTTTGGAGATAAAGGTCTTATGAATATAACTGGAAAAGGAAGTAATCAGACTAACTTTCCCAAGCTCCTCCAGCAAAGAAAGGAAATGATATCCTGAGTCACATGATCTCAATTAACCTCTGTTTAGTATTAAGGTTAGTGCCTGCCACGGGAAGTGTACAGCAAACAAACCAAGAATCACACTTCTGATGACCAACACCATTTGCAATTTTCCCAGAGGTAGTATGTAAAGGATGAAGTAATATATGTGAAGAAACAAAATTTTAAGAAGACTGAGCATTTATTCAAAGTCGATCTCCTGGTAGAAACTTCAGCAAAATATGAAAAGGGTATCTGTTATTGTCTCTAACATACACTTAATTTCTTACCTGAATCTCTCATCACATTTACCCTCATGATTTAACTTGTCTTTTTACAATGCAGCTTTCTTAAACTGGAAAGAAAAATGCTGAATCTCAAATTGCTGTGTTGGTCAAACAATGGCAGCCTTCATTGCCAACTTCTAGAACACTCCCTTCTCTAATCCATTCTGCCTGCTTGAGCACAGCATTTAACTGCTGCCCTTTGAATTGCTAAAAGAATGTTGAAATGATAAACACAAAAAAGAAATGTTAAGAGTGAAATGAACTATGGGTTAATTGGTTGGAGATTTGATGAGAAACAGAATAGAACCAAGTTTATGTAAGGAAATTTAAGCTAATAGTGAAAATAAAAACAAAACACACACAAACAAAGCAAAAATCCACTTGACTGTAATTTGTATCTTTATTTTAAAGTTTATCAAAGTTTCAGAAAGTGATTAAAAATAAACATGATTCAACACTTTTGGTGGGAATTGCCCCAACTCACTAAAATTTTGTACCTTAAACATAACTGTGAAAGACTTATAGTTCACATCGGCCTCAACAAAAACTATTTAAAAAAAGAAATAAAATAAATGTGGATTGGAAAAAAAACAGTGTAGAGAGTCCTAAAAATATAAACATGATTTATATATAGATATATACATATACATGTATGTGTATACACATATATTCTAGGATAGGAAAATATATAAGGATAAAGAATAAAAAAATTTCTCACATTTAGATGAAAAGCATGGCTGACATTTCCTCTTGGGTATAGAAAAGATTTTGATGATGATAATGTAAACCAACAGTAATCTTATAAATGTATGTTTTCATGAAGCAAAAGGATAACTTTTAAACAATTATTAAAAGTAATCCATGATGGGCTGGAGTGATAAGCAGTAAGGTGTTTGCCTTGCATATGGCTAATCCAGGACAGAACCGGGCTCAATCCCTGACATCTCAGATGGTCCTCTGAGCCTGCCAGGAACAATTTCTAAGCAGAGAGCCAGGAGTAACCAACCCTTGAGTGCTGTTGGGCATGGACTCCCCTCAAATAAAAACAAAAAGGAATATTATAAAAATTACTTTAAAAAGTAACTCACAAACCAAGGATGATGCAAGTGTGTGATCTTGATTTGAAGTTTTTGCCTACATATGAACAGTTTAGTATCTCTTCTCTCTAGCTTGCCCTGTGACACAACAGAATCTGTGGTCTGTGGCACAGTCCTATGTATGAATGTGCTACTAATGTTCAACCTTGTTAAGTGTGTGTGTGAGCATCACAGCAATCTCCAGCGAGCACTACAACAAGAACATGTGCTAGCATTGCAACAGAAATTGTGACCTAGCAACTACCAGATCAAGTATGCAGGAACTACAAACACAAGCACCACACATGGATTTTAAGTTTTTGTACTACTTAAATATTTTATTTTTTTTTCAATTTTCTTTTATTATACTCTTCTTCTAAACTATGCTCCACAATGCAGAAGTAGTCTTCAGTCGTACTTCACAACAAATATGGTGTTTTTGATCCTAAAGTCTTTTACAAAGTAATATTGAAAATATGGGTAACATATTTCTAATATTGATTCTATCTTGGAAATATTTAAAAATCAAATATTTACAGAGCTAGTTCTGGGCTTACTCACAGGGTGTGGTCTTAAAAACCCAAAAACAAATAGTTTAGTAGAACTTGTCTTATAGCTACATTTTCATGAACATCTATGATATTTAAAATTTTCAAGCTCCTTGTATGTTACTCTTCTAATGAACTATTCCATATCCTGTATAGGTATTATCACCATTTTAGAAGTGAAAAATGAAAGATAAACATGAAATGTTTATATAAAAATGAAAGTAAAACAACTACTCAGAGCCATCATTAAACCAGATCTGATACTGAAATCCATGGCTGCTCTTTTTCACAAAAAATACTTTGACCAGTATTTGACCAGTACAATAAAGTCTCTCTACCATATTGATCAACCATATTATTAAATATGTTCATACACTTGGACAGATAAATAGTATAGGGATTATGACACAGGAATTTCATGCAGCCAAACCTGGAAGCCCACCATCAGTGTGTGTAGCCATGGAGGTCCTGAGCACCAAGCACCACCAGAAAAACCTGGGCAAATAATCTCCAGCACCATTAGGAATCACTACAACCTCAAGGCCTAAAACAGAATAGCCCATTCAGTTGATGGAGAATCTTCAAGATTGTCCTTGGGCTCACTGAACTGTGCTTGGACGGGCATCCAAAATATAAAATAAAATGTCCCCATATTAAATTATTCTAAAAATGGAGTTTCTATTTAAAGTGTTTTGCAATCAAGTTATTTTCATTCATTGCTTCAATGTAATCTACTTAGTGAACATTTGCTCTGTGGCAGGCATTCTTATAAACTTTGGCGTTGACAACCTCATTGGGTAGATAGACAATACGAAGTCAAATTCTTTTTCTCATGTTGTGCAATAAAGTGACTACTATTATATAGACACAGAATTGTTCATATTTATTATTTTGTAATTTCTAAGTATCAGGGATTTAAACTCAATTTACCTAATCCCTAATTAAGCATTACAAGGTTAAACCAGGTCTGAATTTTGATCTGAAACTTACTGCCTTCTTCTACCTTATGTTGGTTTGTGCATAAAATTTTGAGCTTCAGGTTTGTTATCGTGCAATTCCTTGCTACATGATTCTTTGCTTCAGTCCTCTCAAAACATAACAGTTTAAAGCCAAGAAAGGAGAAAAGTATCATGTAAGATCATGAAATGGAGATTTTACAATGTCGTAGTCATGATAGTATCGTTCTATCACCTTTATCTTGTTCTATTGGTTATAGGAAGGTCAAAGATCCTTTGCATACCAAAGAGAAGATTATACAAGTGGGTAAATACCAGGACACTGGGAATTATGGGGATCATCTTAAAGTTTGTCTATCATACCTGTAAATAAATGCACAATGATAGCATCAGATGAAAAGGAGAATAGAGCAAAAAGCCAAAGCAGTATTCTATGAGTGTGCTTTGGTATCTCAACTAAATACTCAGGCAATGTCATTTTAAAGAGGTCATCTAGATTGAGATCTCTAAGACCAGAAGTGGCCATCTACTTTGGCTATGTTGACAGTGAGAGTGGCTGAGAGTAGTGGATGACAGGGAAAGTGATATGAAATGAAGTAAGACTGGAAAGGAGAAGCTAGGTCATGTGGGAATTTATAAATGTGCACATGTCTTCTTCATGCTATTATTAGAGTATTGCAGTGAGTGTGAGGGTGTTATCTGGTTATATATATGTATATATACAACTTTATATTTTAGTACATGTATATATCCATATATATATATATATATATATGATAATTCCAAGTCCTGGAATAAGAATAGATCATAGTGATTTAATAGTGGAATAGAAGACCATGAGAAAATTATCATAGTATATTAGGAATATAACCATGAGAGCTTTAACAAGTGTGATAGTATTGTATATGGAGAGAGGAAGAGAAGCTTGAGAAATAACTATTATCAGTATGACTTAATTATATATTAGATGTGATAAATAAGAAATAGATAAATCCAAGGACTCCTTTTTTGTTTCATTACCTTGGTAGACACAAGTTGTGCAAGCATCCTTTTCTTGAAAGGAAAATATATAATTTATGTACAAATGTTCATTTTTGTGTTGATGGTCAGCGAACAATTTGTTCAGCATTTCTTGGAATATTGCTTTATTAAGAAACTATTCTCAGAATATGCTCAGATTCCCCTGGCCTATATCCATCTGGTTGGTTAGGCAATTCTCAGTCAGGACTAGAGATTATCATTTTTTCCAGCTTTTTATAAATATAGCATTTAAATAGTTGCAATTCATTCATTTAAAGCTCACAATTCACTATTTTCTAGAATAGGTACAAACATTTTTACAGTCTTCTTAGGGACATTTCATTATCTCAGAAAACAAATCCTGCTCGACCTTAATAGCTAATTTCTATTCACTAATTTCTCCATCTCCTGAAAACCATTAATTTATGTCTGTTGATTTGTCTCTTATAGACACTTTGAAATAGATGGTAGCATAGTATATATATTCTAGTGTTACTGGCTTTCACTTTTTTAATCTTAAATTTTTATTATGAGCCCATGATTTACAAAGTTTTTCATAAATGAGTTTTATACAACCTGTGCTCCAAGGTCAATCCCACCACCAATGTACCCAAGTTCCCTCCCAGCCTTCATTCATCATCTGGTTCTTCAAAACATCAAAATAAGCAAGGAAATACTTTTGTTGTTACTTTCTTAAATAGTGAGGTATATGGATTAAGGTTGATTTGGGGGGGTGCTTGATTTTTGGTTTTAGGTTTGGGGGTCACATTCTGCAGAGCTCAGGAGTTACTCTTGGTTCTGCACTCAGAAGTCGCTACTGGCAGGCTCTAGGGACCATATGGGAAGCCGGGATTCGAACCACAGTTCGTCCTCTGTTGGCCACATGCAAGCCTTACTGATATGCTATCGCTCCGGGCCCTTTTTCTGAGTTTTTGTTTTGTTTTGTTTTTTAATTTGGGCCACACAGTGATACTCAAGGGTTACTCTTGGCTCTGCACTCAGGAATCACTTGAGGTGATTTGTAGTGCTCAAGGGACTATATGGGATGTTTAAGATTAAATCAACATTGGCCGCATGCAAGGCCTTACCCACTGGGTACTCCCTCTTTGGCCCTCTTCCTTAACTTCTTTTTTTCCTTTATTTTCTTTGTTTATTTTTCTTCTTTTTTTCCTGATACTTGGCTCACGCAACCAATGGTTTAATGGGAGAAAGCAGTGTTGCTTAAGCCTAAGGTGCCATGGGGTCTCCACAGTTAGGCCTGAGATGATTGAGGTATCTCTTGGTGCTGTGAATTTAAAAAGGGTCAATGGATTCCAAGAGATAGTACAGTTAGTAGGCTGTTTGCCTTATACTGGGGGTTCAGTCCACAGTACCCCATATGATTTCTCCTACCCCCACCAGGAATGACTCCTGAGCACAAAAGCAGGTGTAAGACATGAAACCCACCAGGCATGGACCCTAAGTCAATAAATTAATAGTAATAAGAAAATATATAAATAATTTAAAGGGCTCATCTACATGCAAGGTATATGCCTTAATCACTATGTTATTTCTCTGATCCCCAGACATTTTGAATTTATTTTCTGATTGTTGAAGACTCACATTTCTGACTAGTATGAACATGATTGCATGCTCTGTTCATGCCAACTGTTCTAAAAATTTATGTTCAATTATATTCCTGCTCTTAGTTTCTTATATTATGTAAAGATAGAGGAATATACTAAATCCAAGAGGGACTCATTATCTTTAAGAGAGTTCCCTGACAAAAGCAAATATACAAAATTAATTATTATCTGTAAATTATTATCTGTAAATTTACAGGAGCGAATCCACAAGATCTACAGATTATTCAAATTACAAGTTTCAGTACAAAAGTACAGAACATGTCAGTGGCCAGTTGAACAGAGGGCTTTGCCTACCTAGAATCCAAAGACATGGAGTTATGCTTCTTTATTGAAGTGCATCTACTGGGTTAGAATATTGCAATTAGTTTCCTATAGAGATAGTACAGTGGATAAAGCATTTTCCCAGCATGCAGAACTCCCAGGTTCAATCTCTGGCACAACATACCGTCTCTATAGCACTACCAGGAGTAATCTCTAAGAAAAAGCCAGGAGTTAAGCCCTGAGAGCTTCCAAGTATGACCCCCAAAGACGAAACAACAACAACAACAACAAACAAATGTCTGATAGATTTCTTTTTTCTTTTCTTTTTTTTTTTTTTTTTGGATTTTGGGCCACACCTGGCGGTGCTCAGGGGTTACTCCTGGCTGTCTGCTCAGAAATAGATCCTGGCAGGCACGCGGGACCATATGGGACACCGGGATTAGAACCAACCACTTTAGGTCCTGGATCGGCTGCTTGCAAGGCAAACACTGCTGTGCTATCTCTCTGGGCCCTAGATTTCTAATTCAAGAAATATATATCAATATACAAATCTTTTTTTTTTACAAATAATTAAAACCCTTTTACACCTTAAAAGGATAAATATATTTGGACTAAATCATTCTTTAAAAAATTAATGCCCCAGAGATAGGAAAGGGAGAGAGCATCAAGGAGGGTAAGAGGGAATCTAGAGACATTGGTGGCAGGAAATGTGTACTGGTGAATGATGTACATTGTATGATTGTAACTCAATTATCAACAACTTTATTTGTAGGAAAAATATCAACAATTGAACCATTTTGTAACTACTATAAATTAACTAAAAATAAAAAATTTAGTAAACTAAATTATTCTTTTTTTTTTTTTTTTTTTTTTTTTTTTTTGTGGTTTTTGGGTCACACCCGGCAGTGCTCAGGGGTTACTCCTGGCTCCATGCTCAGAAATTGCTCCTGGCAGGCACAGGGGACCATATGGGACGCTGGGATTCGAACCGATGACCTCTTGCATGAAAGGCAAACACTTTACCTCCATGCTATCTCTCCAGCCCCCTAAATTATTCTTAAATGTAGTTTTAAAATATATATAATGAGAATAATAAATTCTTTAGAAATAATGGTGCATCATATTGCACTTTAGCACAAATCTGGGTTTTTTTTTCTGTCTCTTTACAATTGCTACTTACAGACCAAAGTGTGCTTCCTTAATATTTCTTGCACTAAAAATCAGATCCACATTCTTCTTATACCAGGATTATTGTGCTCTCACATTCAACTTAATGTTGACATAAAGTAGCTAACATTTGTTTTTCTTGACATGAGTTATTTCCTCTGACAAAAGAATTTGCACATTGAACTTTAGTGGATAAAATCAAGTGTAAACAATATTAAGAGCAACTGTAATATAACTGATACACTATCTGAAAATTAAAACCTTACTTTTTAAGGAAGAAAAACACTCCCAAACATAAATACTATGTAACTAATATGGACCAATATACAGTGAAAATTCATTAGATATCTATTCCCCGTGAATGTGAGTCATACTAATTTTGTTTTTAAAACGCGATCAATAAGGGCGAGAGAAATAGTACAGTGGGTAAAGTATTTGCTTTGCATGTGGCCTACCTGTCTTTGGTCCCTGGTCCCCATATGGTCACCCAAGACCAACCAGGAGTGATCGCTTAGCAAAGAATCAGGAGTAAGCACTGAGTATTACTAGGTATAGCCCCAAAAATCAAGAAATAAAATAAGTGTACAAAATGAATACTATATTTTTACTTACAAATAATGATTTGTTTCTTGGGGTCTAGAGATAAAGTACTGCAGATATGGTGCTTGACTTACACAGGAAAGACCTGGGTTCAATCCTCAGTACCAAATACAGTTCTCCAAGCCTTAGAATAGTGATATCCCTGAGCACAGAAACAGGTGTAAGCCTTGAGCACTGCTGGGTTTAAACCAAAATCTACTAATACTACTGTATGTTTCCTAATGGGAAAACAACCCATTTTAAATACTTTCTGGAATAGGTTATGTTTAACTTTTTCAAAGAATATAAATGTTTATATCAACAATAGTACTCAACTTCTTTGTCAGTAGGTAACATAAAACATCATTAGGCACAAATAACTTTCACTGACCCTTAAACAAAATCATAGACAAAATTCTCAAAGTCATAGACAAAATTTATCATAAAAGAAAAATTCCTGAAGGTGGCAGCATCCTAAGCAAATCAGTCATGTGGCTAATAGTTTTTAATTATAAATTAATTATAAAAATTTTAGTGACAATGACTAGTAACATTATTTTAAACTTATTGATTGTGAAAACAAATTGAAGTCCAATCATCCTAATAATGTGATTTCTAAAAGCGTCCCAGTTATTAATTAAACTATCATATATATGCTATTATACTTTTCTTTTGGGGCTACACCCTTTGACGCTCAGAGGTTACTCCTATTTAAGCACTCAGAAATCACTCCTGGCTCTGGGAACCGTATGGGATGCTGGGGGATTGGCCACAGGCAAGGCAAACGCCCTACTGCTATGCTATTGCTCAGGCCCTATACACATTTTCATGGCCTTTTATTTTTTTTTTTTTTTGTGGTTTTTGGGTCACACCCGGCAGTGCTCAGGGGTTACTCCTGGCTCCATGCTCAGAAATTGCTCCTGGCAGGCACGGGGGACCATATGGGACGCTGGGATTCGAACCGATGACCTCTTGCATGAAAGGCAAACGCCTTACCTCCATGCTATCTCTCCAGCCCCTTCATGGCCTTTTATATTTAGGGAGATTTTTGTTTCCTGCCTATCAAATTAATTTTCTCACTAATAAGTATTAGCAAGTGAAAGGCAATAGAGGTACAGTTTAATATTTAAATTTCAACTTCAAATTTTTATTATTATTTTGGTTTTTGGTCACACCCGGCAGCGCACAGGGGTTACTCCTGGATTTATAATCAGAAATCGCTCCTGGCAGGCTCGGGGGACAATATGGGATGCCAGGATTTGAACCACCATACTTCTGCTTGCAAGGCAAATGCCCTACCTCCATGCTATCTCTCCAGCCCCATATTTTGAATTATTCTCTAATCAGAAAGAAACAATTTTCTTCTATTTCTTGTGAAAAAGAATTATGGTGACTATCATAACGCTGATTCTTAAAGAATATTCATAAATCAGATAATTGTAAATCTAATTTACACATTAGATTTTAAAGTATTTATTTAAAGCAGACTGACTGTTTTAAATGAAAACCGTACAAAATTTTTGCCTGCCAATAAAATATTACTTGATGGTGATAGCATTACCAACTTACCTAAATATTTATGACAGCAGAATTATTATTAAAAGGCAAGTTTTAGATGTATATCTCCTGAATAAGCACTCAAAGATGAGAGCATTTATTAGCATGCCAGGTAGCTCACTGCCATGTCTGATTTAATGATACATCAGAAATTAAAGATCCTTCTAAGAAAACATTAGCTTGGTTCATTATTATGATCTATCGTGCTCAGGTCTTACTTTCTCTCATTCATTTAATAAAACATAAATTCTACTTTACTAAAATCCCTAAGATCAAATGAGCATTTTCTTACTTAGTTCAGTCACTAATCTTTGCCAACCTACACATTAACAGGATGCCTCTGAATCTATGTATTTTTACTGCAATGAAGATAAATGTTTCTCCCTTTCTAATAATATGTAGGTTTCAAGTCACATATTTATTGTTTCATGCCTTATGAAATGTAGCAAAATGTCTAAATTGCAGTCATCTATTTGATTTTAATACCTATTCATCATGAAAGTTAAATTATATATTAGAAATAGTAGAAAAATAATGACACTTTTGTTATAGGCACAGAAACATAACAAAATGTAAATAAAATGATTGTATATATGTATATGTGTATATATATATATACATTTTTATAAAGAAAAAATCTCTGAAGAGATTAAATGAAATCTCAACTGTTTTTCCTTTAGATTTTACCAAACCATTTTTCCTCTCTATTCATACTACATTTTTATACTTTCTCTAATGCCATATTTTTGCTTACTCTTTGAAATATCATTCATTATTCAACTCTGCTTCTTATTCTTCAGTTTTAAATCTTTGAGCCTTTTTAAATATAGGGATTTCCCTGAAAGGTGTTCTAAAAGTTTGGAGTGGGAGACCAGAAACAGGAGTTAAAGTAATAGAAACAGTAATAGCTGAGTTTCTAGGTGGTAAGATCGTTGCTATAATAATTTACCCAGCTATCACTGAAGTCAGGAAAAATGATAATAGGGATAAGGAAAATTTAGGATAACAAAAAAGACCATTTTACTTACACACTGAAAACTAAATACCTCCACATATTACTCAATAAATCTGGTGAGTTTTTCTATTTGGAACTAACAAGTTGAAATTCTTTAAAGGTTTGTCTTGAATACCTCAATTAAGAAACAAAAAGCATACTTTAGATTCAGATGAAGAACTTTTCAGAGAAAAATAATTTTGCTCCTTTATTCTTTACTTTATTTTGGGATCACACACCACTGTCCCCAGGGAGGTTCAGCAGAGAAAGGGTTACTAATAGGGTACTAGTGATCAGATCTTTGTTGATCCAGCCTGTCAGCCTGTGCAAGGGCAATGTAAACACATTATCACTGTACTCTCACTATCTCCAGTACATTGTCACTGTACACTCTCTTTCTCCTTCTTGCCCTCTCTCTCTTCCTCTCTTCCTCTTTCCCTCTCTCTCTCTTCCTTTCCTTCTCTCTCTTCCTCTTTCCTTCTCTCTTTCTCCCTCTCCCTCTCCCCCCACCCCCCTCTCTCTCACACACACACACACACACACTCTTCCAGGCCTTCTTTATTCTAAGCTTAGCTAAATAAAACTTAAGAAAAAAGAGATTTAAGAAGGGGAAAATGAGTAATGAGAGCTATCTTAACAAAATATCACTTAGGTTTGAATAATATAAAAGAATATTGAGAAGCATTTAATTTAAAAACAGGCAGAAAAGATGATAAAAATTGAAGCAATCATAAATGATAATTATCTCATATTGAAATTGAGGAATATTGGTAAAGGGAAAAAGATTAAAGTATAATATTGGGAATTTCAAAGGAAAGATAGGAAAGGGAGAGGGAAGAATGAGGGATAGAAAGAGGGAGGGGAACATAGGAAAGAAGGGATATGGGGGGTAGGAGGAATTAAGAGAGAGGTCAAGACAATATCATCAAAAGAAAAAGAAGAAAGTAACTTTGGAAAATGACAGAGGAAGAAGCAGTAATATTTGTTAATGTAAAGCAAAAAATAAAGTCTTAGTTGCTAAGTGAAAATTATCTAGGTCTCTGAGACAGCAAAGAAAAATACCAATGACTATTTATTATGTACAAATCAATTTTGCAACAAAGAATATGAAAGAGCACAATGGTTCTACATGGAAAGCTGCTTTTCACATCAAGCATAAAAAGACAACAACTTCTTAATTTAATTATCCTTGAAAATAGAGGTGACACTAATTGTGTTTTGCGTTCTTTATAATCCCATGGAATGTCATGTGTCAAATGTAGACAACCTCAGCTCATTTCACATTCTCGACAAAAGTCACATAAAATATTAGCAGGTGGGGCTGGAGTGGTGGTGCAAGCAGTAAGGCGTTGGCCTTGCACACGCGCTGACCTAGTACAGACAGCGGTTCAATCCCCTGGCGTCCCATCTGGTTCCCCAAGCCAGGAGCAATTTCTGGGCTCATAGCCAGGAGTAACCCCTGGGTGTCACCAGGTGTGGCCCAAAAAGCAAAAAAGATAATAAAAAATATATATTTATATATACATATATGTTAGCAGGAAGGCATTTTTGTTATTATTCCATTTTATATTATATGCCTGTAAAGTATTAATACATTGCATTTGAGACATGTTTTTCTTTTTGTGTATCCAACCTGCAAAATCATATGTAGTTCTTTGCCAAAATTAATAGAGAACAGTGACCCTAAGCATACCTCCCTCCTTTGTCCACAGTTAGGACAAACTAGTCAGACAAACTGTGTGACACCCATAGCCTCCACCCAGATAAAATTTCTCATTAGAAAATTCACTCTCCTCTATGGACTTGCAATACAAGAAAATAAGAACATTTGAATGATATAAATTCGTACATATTAGGTCACACTGTTACCAGTCCTTATGTAACCAGTAGTATGCTTAACCTCTTTAGATATCTATCAAAGGAATTTCATTTACAAAAGGTCCCTAAATTCAACTAGATGGGTAAACTGGAAAGTAAAAACCAGGTTTTCCTATAAATGAATCTGAACTCGGATGATTAGGTAAAGAGCTATACATTTTTAAATAAAATTTTAATGTTTTCTTTATACTAAGAAATAGCCCTGGAGTGAACATTTCATGGAGAAATATGCTGAGCACAGTTAATTTAAAGGAAAGCAATAAATAAAGCAGAAAGACTCAAGCTTAAGAGAGTTGTGGAGTATTTCATTGTTCTTTTAGACATTTTTGAAGATATTATAGCTTTTTAATTAACATATGATTTAAATATGGTGTAACTTCAGTGCCTATGAAAAGGGCACCCATCATATGCACCTAACCCAATAATTTCTCAGTTCACTACACCCACATAATCAGTGCAGTGCCCTGATAATGAGCTCAAAGATTATCAGAAGGCCTTCCAACATGTTACTCAAATGTAACACATAACTCAAATGTAGCTGCTCTTTTCAAGTCTATCAGAATAGTTTTGCCAACGTTTTTGCCTTTTAACATTATTCTATTTGTTTTAAATAAATTAACTAATGTTATATATCTCCACCTGTCACTGGCTTCTTCCATACAATACGATGCTCGTAAGATATTCACATATTTGGAAATTGCTACAAATTGGTTAATTGTATTACTATATAACATTCCATTATAGGAGTACACTATAATTTATAAATCACTTACTGTTGTTAGATATTTGAGAATTTTTAGTTTGGAAATATTAATAATAGTATGCCAAAAAAGTTCTTATGTGTCATTCACTGCAATTAGTCCTTCATTTATGATAGGTATATATCAAGGAGGTAGATCTGTTGATCCACAGAACATAGACATATTTAAGCTTTGGAAGAGAGTGCCAGAAAAAGACTTTCAGTATTTCTTGCAACTGAGATTTACATATTATATAAGAGTTTCAGTTCTACATTTATGACAGTACTCAATGTTTCATCTTGTGCAAATTAGTCTTTCTGATGAATGTCTTTTTGAGTTTAAGCTATATTAAAGAGTAGTTAAATAAATTTAGATTAATTATATTTTGATAATTCTAGTTGTAAATGATAAATTTGGGTCACATATACCTCTCCAGTATGCAGCATAGTTTTGATTACTGAAAATAAATTATGGGGTCTTTTTTTTTTGTTTATCAAGCAAGTTAACGTTACCCAAACAAAAACTTTAAAATAAATAGTTGAGAGAATATCTTCAATTCAATTATATAGAATAAACTTTAATAAAAAATTTGCAATTAACTTCATTGCTTGAAATTACAATACCATTGTAAAAACATTAAGTAAAAGTCCTTTAACATGAAGTGACTTCATATAACTATGCTTGTAGAAATATGAAGAAGCTTTGAATTAGTTATAAAAATTGATCAGCTCAACCAAATCTATCTAATAAAAATGGCATTGATTGTTCTGTATTGATGCACTAAAGTTAAACTTTATTCATCTGATAGGTACTGGGAAAATGAAGGGAGATATAGATGATAAGTGTAGAGAGTAGAGGTCCATGACCCCTAGTTGCTGCCATCAACCATGACCATACTCATTCAACTCTTGCAAGAGAGGCACTTCAGTCTGCAAAAAAATCTCATAAATATACATACTAGTCTCACAGTTGGTAACTCTGGAGCACCTCAGAATGGATCAAGGGCATGTCCTCCACCCTGCTGGAGCCTCTCAGCTGCACATACACAGACATCTCGTAACTGTCCGCATGCCAATGGCCCAACTTCACAGCTTTTCCACTGGTCAGAGGCACTTAACTGCCACTCCAAGAATGCAGTTTCGGGATGTTGAGATCTCTAAGGGCTTTTTGGAGTCAGGACAGGTAGCTTCCCCCATGTGCCTCTGTACTTCCAAAGCCTTGACAAGCTACCACCCATAGCTGCTACCATTTTAGCTCATTGGCCTAGGTCCACAGGTTCTTAAAACGTGAGGTAGCAAATATAGCCACACAGTACCTCCATATTTTTGAATACTGACATCCACAGTAGGATTGCTCCAGATTAGATATAAAATTATCATAGAAGCCACATAAGCTCAACAATCAAAACCAGCAAAAGAATGCTCAACTAACAACAAACATCTTAGTTAAGCTTCGGATTATAACTTAATGGTCCCATTGCAAGATATGACAATTTTCGCAAATTTTCTTTTAATGGAGGTATTCAAAATCTAATTATCATTGATTTATAACAAACAATATTAAATAAATTATTCATACCAATCAAGGTGCAGTCTTGGGGGAGGGTGAAAAACTGGGGACAATGAGGGAGTTTGCACTGATGGTGGAATTGGTATTGGAGCATTGAATGCCAGAAATAAATGTATTATGAGATCCTTTATAAACCATAAAGTTTAAATTTAAAAATAAAATGTAATCTAACTATTTAGGCAAAAACTTGGATGTGTTAAACTACAGAACAGGAAGAAAATTTAAACTTTTTATACTTTATATTTTCCAAATCTGAAATTCATTTCAATCATTATCATTAGAGACACAATATTTCTGTTCACTAGGTATTGATTAGTATTTTCTAACTTTACATGAAAAAAAATTAAGTTGAATTTTTCATGGTACATAGTTAACTCTATGTAAGGGAAGGGATTCATAATTCAGGTCAACAAGAATTTTTAATATGCTAAGTAGTAACTGAAAGCGATTGCTTTTGTTCCTTATCTTAACACTGGTTTTTGAACACTATATTTTGGTTTTCAATTTTGACTGTCTGAGATTATCTTATAAAATTTTCTTGGAAGTTTAACAATGACTCTGCATACAGTAAAATAATAAAAATTCTGAAAATAAATTTGAACTAATAAAGTTTTCCTCAAAAAAGAAAAATATTCTCAAAAGATGTTATCACATGTTTGAAACCGGTGTTGTAAAATATAGTTTCATGATGAAAACAAGTAAACAGTAGTATAAAATAATACTCCTCAAAATTAAATTGAAATTTGAACTTTTTTAATTTGAACTTTTCATTACTAAAAAATTAAAAAATTAAAATACTTTTCTTTTTCTCCTAAAAGTCAATATTTTTTTCCTGAAGGTAGATTTTTTGTTGTTGTTGTAACAAGCGTCATGGGTAGGATGACATCCTACTCAAAACTTTGAAGGTCAATGTACTATGCAACTTGTAAGCAATTATCAAGCGATTTATGTCAAAACATATTCAAGGAAATACTGTGTAAATCAAAGTTATTATTATAACTTTGTTTCCATACAAATTCTTTTACTTCACAAAAGTTGGAAAACTAACTCATTGGTTATAAACTTGACTTTACACAACCTAAATTAAAATTTGATACAATTTCCTTAACTTGATTTTCCATAGTCTAAATGAAAATATTGAAACAAATCTTTTTACTTTAAAATATAATGATTAAGTCTAAGTATTAAAAACATTAAAGTTTCTACCATATGCCTATACTTTCTCAAAGCCAAACTCATGAATCAAAAATTGCAACATTAATATTTGCCTCACCTTTTTAAAATGATCACTGATAACAAATAATGATGCTAATCAATTATACTACTTATGCTCACTTTGACACATCTACTCTTTCTGGCATTAGAACATTTAAACACTTAGTTGTCACTGGTTTAGATTCGTTCCTTCATTTACTTGCTTAAAGCTCCCATGTTTAATTTTTAATTAAGTTTAATCAAAGTAGATAAATTAATCAGAATTTGTTCATGGGAACCAACTGATTCAGAATGAATCTTCTTTAATTGTTTTGTATTCATATGGGTGTTCACTCTGGCTCATTTACAAGCTACTAGTCAAGGGCGAAAATTATATTTCCACACCCAACTTAAAGCAGAGTCAAATAATAATTTGTTTGGTGAGCAGCGTCCCCGAATAAGCAGTTTTAGCTTGGTACATGTGTTATTTTTTTAATGAAGAATTTGCTTGCACACTAAGTCAGCAAATGTATTTTTCACAAAGAATACTATTGTTGCTACTTTTAGAAATGATCTTCTGAAATTTGTGCTCTTTATTATCAAGTTCTATAAATGCCAAATAATGTTTGCTTTCATCAGTTTTATTTTAAAACCAAATACTATTTTTCTCAATTTACTGTATCTTTCATATTTCCCTTCCAAGTTAACATCTTTTGACTGATCTTTCATGTTCTTATATACAATTAAGCCTTTGAGTTTACTTTTTTTCAGAAGATAAATATTAGTGGCCCAGTTTTTTAAACAAAGCATCCTGAGAGTAGTAGTATGATGTAGGACTTTTAACATAGGTACCCCCAGCCCCACCCCCAAGTCTCTGAGTAAAAAAGTCAGGATTAGTCATTGTCTTGTTTGAGCTTGAAGAAATACCTCCAGAGACTTGTATTTTTCTGACAACAGGGATCACTGTTTAGGAGAGCAACATAGAATGGATTCTAATATAAGAGAAAAGAGGGGAAAAAAATCTCTATAAGCCAAATTGCTATTTGAAATGAAACAGAAAGGGCTTTTCAGAAGAATGAGTATGCATTGATGTTTCAGAGCCTCCTGGTTCTTGTCCAACATTACCTGTAGGAAGTTCCCCTGGTCCCTCTTTTATTTTCGAGGGGGAGAGCATGGTGTTAAATAAGACCATTTATTTTCCCTGTGTTGTCTGCCATGTGACACACTGGAATGCTGATAAACACGTGTTTTTTAATGGTGATATCAATCTAGTGCTTTTTAATTAAATAGGGTTTTTAATTAAATAGCTTTTTTAAGTGTAAGATATTTTAGAGACAGGATTTCTGAAGAATATCACCGTCTGAAATGCTAAGCAAAATCAATATAATATGCACAATTATAGAAATAGAAATTTAAAAACATTTGTCTTTCAAAGGTCAAGAAATTTACTCTGAATGCAGAAAATGCAGACTCTCTTTAATGTAAAAGTATTCTGACTTAAAATAAACATCAATATCAGATAACTTTGTTTGTAGTGTCAGTTTGGAGGAGGCACATAAACTTTCACCATAAATGTTTTACTATTTATTTACCTTAGTAAAGCATAACACTTGTCTGACCCCTTATTTTCTTAGAAATATACTACATTTTATAACTAAAAAAATTAGACTTTTTAAACCTATGTGAAGTGATGCCAACTTCTCAAATTATTTTATTTTCTAATAAAAAATACAGTAAATACAAGCTAGATCTAACATTCCAGACCATGTTTTTCAACCATATTGTTAGGTTCTATGCAGGAAACAATCCATAGGCAACTACTAAACATTTTTTCCAAAAATTTCCTGTGCAATATAAATTAAGGTACAAAATAAAAGACTTTTTTGGGGGCCAGAGGCATGGAGGTAGGGCTTTTGTCTTGAATGCAGAAGGATGGTGGTTCGAATCCCAGCATCCCCTATGGTCTCCTGAGCCTTCGAGGAGTGGTTTCTGAGTGCATAGCCAGGGGTAACCCCTGAGCTATGCCAGGTGTGACCCAAAAAAACAAACAAACAAAAAAAGATGTGTATGCTCTAGTCTTTTTTTCCTGGAGCTTATATTTGAGAGAAAGAGAGAGAAAAGAGAGAGAGTAAATAAGAAAGGCATAAGAGAAAAGAGAATTAAGTATAAAGTCACAAGAGAGATGGGGAAAAGGTTGGTTGTTCATAAGAGGTGGTTGAACTTAGGACTTACTTCTGGCTGTGTACTCATGACTCATGGATCACTCAGACAGTGCTTGGGGGACCTTATGTTGTTTAAGGTAAATCGGCTTCATATGAAACAACCACCTTGCTCTCAGCATGTTCACTCTGGTCCTTTTAGATATGTTCCTTTTGATTGTAATACATATCAAGTTAGTCACTGGAAAGGGGAAATACCTGAACTAAAGGTAGAAGTCTAGTAATAATATAATGGACAGTGAATAAGGTAGAAGCTTTCTCTGCCAAGACAGTTCAGAAAGGTGGTGTGAGGGTTGGCTGAGTTCCCTTTGTAAGGTTGCAAAGTTGTCTCTCAAATTGAAGTGAAAATTTGCTTTTATTTTTTTCTCTAGATATATGAAAGTTTCCAGGAGATGCCTTCCTTAACATACACAATGTCAGGCTTATCTAAGCACTGTAACAATTCAAGGAATTTAAAGAGTTTCTTGTTTATTTTTTGTGGTTTTGTTTCATTTGTAAGGGGGAAAAAAGAACAAAATTTCTAACGGGAAATCTAGACACACAGGGAACCATTAGAAAGTATTTTCTGCTCTGCCTAAAGAGTTGGGAAGAATTCCAGAGCACAGTTAAAACTGATACAAATGACAAGTAGCTAAGCAAAGAGAACTGCAGGCAAAGTATACATAAAGAAAAAGTATTAAAAAGTGCAAGAAACTAGGGTGGGGAGGGGAAAAAAGTGTAAGAAACTAGACAAAAAAAGTTTCCATAACACTGAGCAAAAAGAAGAAAGGAAAGAAAGAAGAGAAAGAAAGAAAGAAAGAAAGAAAGAAAGAAAGAAAGAAAGAAAGAAAGAAAGAAAGAAAGAAAGAAAGAAAGAAAGAAAGGAAGGAAGGAAGGAAGGAAGGAAGGAAGGAAGGAAGGAAGGAAGGAAGGAAGGAAGGAAGGAAGGAAGGAAGGAAGGAAGGAAGGAAGGAAGAAGGGAGGAAGGAAGGAAGGAAAGAAAGGAAAGAAAGAAAGAAAGAAAGAAAGAAAGAAAGAAAGAAAGAAAGAAAGAAAGAAAGAAAGAGAGAGAGAGAGAGAGAAAGAAAAAAAGAAAGAAAGAAAGAAAGAAAGAAAGAAAGAAAGAAAGAAAGAAAGAAAGAAAGAAAGAAAGAAAGAAAGAAAGAAAGAAAGAAAGAGAGAGAGACAGGGAGAGAGGGAGGGAGGAAGGAAGGAAAGAAAGAAGAAAGAAAAAGAAAGAAAGAAAAAAGAAAGAAAGAAAGAAAGAAAGAAAGAAAGAAAGAAAGAAAGAAAGAAAGAAAGAAAGAAAGAAAGAAAGGAGGGAGGGAGGGAGGGAGGGAGGGAGGGAGGAAGGAAGGAAGGAAAGAAAGAAAGAAAGAAAGAAAGAAAGAAAGAAAGAAGAAAGAAGAAAGAAAGAAAGAAAGATAAGAAAGAAAGAAAGAAAGAAAAGAAAGAAAGAAAGAAAGAAAGAAAGAAAGAAAGAAAGAGAAAGAAAAGAAAGAAAGAAAGAAAGAAAGAAAGAAAGAAAGAAAGAAAGAAAGAAAAGAAAGAAAGAAAGAAAGAAAGAAGGGAGGAGGAAGGAGGGAGGGAGGGAGGGGAGGGAGGAAGGAAAGAAAGAAAGGAAAGAAAGAAAGAAAGAAAGAAAGAAAGAAAGAAAGAAAGGAGAGAGAGAGAAAGAAAGAAAGAAAGAAAGAAAGAAAGAAGAGAAAGAAAGAAAAGAAAGAAAGAAAGAAAGAAAGAAAGAAGAAAGAGAGAGAGAAAGAGAGAAAGAGAGAGAGAAAGAGAAAGAAAGAAAGAAAGAAAGAAAGAAAGAGAGAAAGAGAAAGAAGAGAAAGAAAGAAAGAAAGAAAGAAAGAAAGAAAGAAAGAAAAGAGAGAGAGAAGAGAGAGAGAGAGAAAGAAAGAAAGAAAGAGAAGAAAGAAAGAAAGAAAGAAAGAAAGAAAGAAAGAAAGAAAGAAAGAAAGAAAGAAAGAAAGAAAGAAAGAAAGAAAGAGAGAAAGAAAGAAAGAGAAGAAAGAGAGAGAAAGAGAGAGAAAGAGAGAAAGAGAAGAAAGAGAAGAAAGAGAAGAAAGAAGAAAGAAAGAGAATGAAAGAAAGGAAAGAAAGAAAGAAAGAAAGAAAGAAAGAGGGAGAGAGTGAAAGAAAGAAAGAAAGAAAGAGAGAGAGAAAAAGAGAGAGAGAGAGAGAGAGAAAGAGAGAAGAGAGAGAAAGAGAGAGAAAGAGAAAGAAAGAAAGAAAGAAAGAAAGAAAGAAGGAAAGAAAGAAAGAAAGAGAGAGATATAGAAAGAGAGAAATAATAAAGAAAGAAATAAAGAAAGAAATAAAGAAGAAAGAAATAAAGAAAGAAAGAAAGAAAGATAGAAAGAAAGAATGAAAGAAAGAAAGAAAGAAAGAAAGAAAGAAAGAAAGAAAGAGAAAGAAAGAAAGAAAGAAAGAGAAAGGCCTAGTAATTATATTGAGTTTGTAATGCCTTTGGCAGTTGTTGTTCACATTTATTTTATTTCCTTTTAGAACTTGCTGTGGAATCCTGTCCTTGGCACCAAGTCCAGTTGCTGTAGAAGGCAATCAAGACTTACAGTTCTGAGACTACTGAACACAGTTCAATTTAGCTTTATTCTACCTAAAATGTCTGGCTCACTCTACAAGATCTAATTAAACAAATCTCTGTCTATGTATTTGGGGACCCTTCCTGATCCTAAGTCAACATGAACAATCGTTTCTGCTTTATTGTCATAATCTTACCTTCTTTAAACAAGTTTTTACAACATATGACTAATGATGCATTTCCTTATATTAGTTTATTTAATTATCATAACGTGTATAATGCACATTTTATCATCGTACCATTTTACAAATTAATAAACTTAGACAAAGAGTTTAAGAAGCCTTCTTAAAGACAGGTATATAAATCAGAAAGCCGGGATTTATCTCAGCCAGCCTAGCTTTAGGAGCCATTTTTCTCAGTTACCGTTCTATAAAGAATTTCTGACTAAGGACTGCTTTTTAGTTCATATTTAAATTCAGAGTATTTCTTGTTTGTTTGTTTTGGATTTTTTTATTAATATCTTTATTTAAACACCTTAATTACAAGCATGTTTGTAGTTGGGTTTCAGTCATGTAAATAACACCCCCCTTTACCAGTGCAACATTCCCATCACCAATGTCCCAAATCTCCCTCCTCATATGAAAATTATTTATTAATATTTTAGCTGGCACAGCATAACTTATTGGGGGCTAACCTAACTGTGCTCATGACTAATTCCTAGCTCTGTATCCATGAACCACTCTTCATGGACAGTATAGGACTATATGTGTACCAGGGATAGAACCGAGTTCAGCAATATGTGAGGCATGCATCCTGCACACCGTTAAAAGATAATAAATTGTAAAAAGAAAAAAAGGGAAAAAAGGTGTGTGTATGGTAGGTGTTTTGTTGTTGTTTTGTTTTGTTTTGCATAGGCACAGAAAAATGTGGAAAATAAAAAAGAAAAACCTTTGGCCTAAGAACAGGGAGACCCTACCCATGAGCATTCTGCTCATAAAACCAACTACAGGCTCTGACCATATTAAGTTGTCTAATCACAAAGTCTTGCTTTGTGCTCCCAGTGAAAGTTCTTCACAATCATGGTTGTCGCGGTCAGGTTTCTACAGTTAGAGATCCTGGTTTTTGCACAGATCCTATGTCCAAGTCAGAGTGTCAAGTCAGAGTGTCCCAGAGCATCTTCTAGTTTTATCTCAGCAAGTTGTTGCTGTTTCTAAGTTGTCAGGATGTCATAGGAATTCACTCTGGAAAAAGTCATTGTCACAGCAGCATTAGCACCTTCCCGGTAGAAGTTCAATTCCTGATGCTGATGCAGAAAACCTGAGCACATTATTTTTAAACATATATTTGGAGGAGAAAATGGAATTATCAATGCAGGTATCTAGAGGAAAGTATTTCAGATATAGGGAATATTCAATGCAGATATTGTAAGAAAAAGATATCTTATTAAATAGAGGGGAAGAATGTAAGGCAATAAAATTTAAGGAAGTAGAGAAAATATCGTGGCCCATGTGAAGGCTTCATAAATTTAACTTTTCTTCTGGATATTACAAATTATTGCAGATTTTTGAGCAGATATAATTTATTTTCATTTTAAAATAACACCTCTAATTGAGATATAAAATAATTTTACTGGGTAGTCTTGGTAAATAATATAATTTATCAATATTATAATTTTTGTAATTGAGGTAGAAGTTTGTCTTAAATCAATTTTGAAAGTTGAACCAATTGATTTGCAAACAAGTCAGATATAGGATATAAAAAGAATGAGAAGAAGATGTATTAAGATTGTTGGTCTAAGTTCTTGGAACTATGGAATTTGCAATTTCTAATAATGGGAGAGAAATATATGTTTTCATACAGCTATGGATACATACAGCTATGGATATATGATAAAATATATGTTTATCATATATTATGAGGAAACATTGAATAATCATTTGAAATCATTTGAAAAATACATTTCTAGTTCAGAAAGAAATGGGAACTGAACATATGAATCTGGTATTCATTGGTTTCTGCATAATTTGTAAGATCATAGGATAAGATCATATGATCAAAGGAATGTAGCATGAAAGAGAACCAAGGACTCGGTCTTCCACATGAAAGCTTATGCGTGAACCACTGTATATCTGAATTCAAATATAAAGGACTTTGTATAACACAATGATTTCAATAAAATAAAATTTAAAAATAAATAAATAAAAATTATGTGCTCAATAAAGTTATTGGTATCACACTTTAACTATGAAATGTATCCAAACTTAAATTCTCCTTCTTTAGCACTAATTTCTCCATAGAACATACTTCCTTACATGTCATTTAATCTGCTTATTATTTTATTGCACTTGCTTTCTTTGCTTCCTAGACTAAAATATTTAATAACTGAGCTTTTTAAAGTAAATTTTAATTGAGTAACCATGAGATACACTGATACAAAGTTATTCATGATTAAGTTTCAATCATAAAATGTTCAACATCCATCCCTTCATCAGTACACATATACCACCAATATCTTTAGTTTCCTTCCTGTGCTCCCTTTGCCTTCCTCTATGGCAGATATTTTTCTTCTTTCTTTCTCTCTCTCTCTCTTCCTTTTTTCTTTTAAATACTGTGGTTCTAAATATTGCAACTGAAAAGGTATTTTTGCATATCACTTTTCCTCCTTTCAGCACCCAGTTTTTGTCTGAGAGACCATTTCCAAATATCCTTGCCAAAAAGTTCCTTCTCTTGTCCTAACTGCACTTCCTTGCTCTTTGTAGCAAGATACCTACTATAAATAAGTCCTCCTGGACTTTGTCTCTATTATTTTTGGGTATTATTATGGTACAATCATTTTTATAGCGCACAAATGAGTGCAGTCATTCAATATCTATTTGTCTCCCTCCAACTCATTTTACTCAGCATAATATTTTCCAAATCCATCTGTGTATAAGCATATTTCATGACTGAATTTTTCCTAACTACTGTAAAGTATTGCATTGTGTAGCTATATCAACTGTTTTTATCCACTCATCTGTTCTTGGACATTCAGGTTGCATCTAAATTCTAGTTTTTCTGAATTTCTGCTTTAGGATCCTGAAGGTATATTTCCAGGATTAATACTGATGAGTCCTATGAGAGCCCAGTTTCTATTTTTGTGAGGAATTCACATATTGTTTTCCAAAAAAGCTGGGCCAGTTGACATTTCCACCAGCAATAAATAGGAGTTGCTCTCTCTCTGCATCTGTGCCAGCACTGATTGTTCTTGTTCTTTTTCATGTTTTCCAGTTTTTGTGGTGTGAGATGATATCTCATCATCATTTTGATTTGCACCTTCCTAATGATTAATGATATGAATTTTTTCATGCACCTTTAGGTTGGTTGTATTTCTTCTATGAGGAAGTTTTTGTTCTCTTCTCCCTAGATTTGATGGGGTTAGATTTTTTGTTCTTATAAGATTTACTGATGCCTTATATATCTAAGATATTATCCCCTTATCAGATGTTTAGGTGAATTTCTCTAAATCTGCAGTCTTTATATACTGGTCACCATTTTATTTTATGTGCAGAAACCTCTTCATATAATGTAGTCTCATTTGTTTAATCTTTGATTCCATGTGGTTGGTCAGTGGTGTTTCATCCTTGAAAATGACTTTAGCTTCAATGTCATATAAAGTTCTACCTAAGATTTTTTTTTTAATGGTCTCAGATCTGGATATCAAGGTCCTTAATTGTGATTTGACTTTTGTGTTTGGCATTAAAAAGAAGTCAGTTCTGTTTGGGGGTTGTGTTTGTTGTTGCTGCTGGTTTTTTGTTTGGGTTTTTTGGAGGGTTGTTTTGTTATCATTTTTTGTTTGTTTGCTTGCTTGCTTTGTACACAGCTGGCTGGTTTTCCCAACACCATTCGTTGAAGAGGCTTTTCCTGCTTCACTTTGTATTTCTTGCCCCTTTATCAAAGATTAATCTTATGCCTGAAGGTTGTTTCAGGATATTCAAGTCTATTCATGTATTTATTTCTTTTAATTTTTTATTTTTTTATTTAACCAACTTTATTACATACATAATTGTGTTTGGGTTTTAGTCATGTAAAGAGCACCACCCATCATCAGTGCAAATTTCCCACCACCAATGTCCCAAATCTCCCTCCTCCCTACCCAACCCCCACCTGTACTCTAGACAGGCTTTCGATTTCCCTCGTACATTCTCATTATTAGAATAGTTCAAAACATAGTTATTTCTCTAACTAAACTCATCACTCTTTGTGGTGAGCTTCATGAGGGGAGCTGTAACTTCCAGCTCTTTTCTCTTTTGTGTCTGAAAGTTATTGTTGCAAGAATGTCTTTCATTTTTCTTAAAACCCATAGATGAGTGAGACCATTCGCACCTTTCTCTCTCTCTCTCTGACTTATTTCACTCACCATAATAGATTCCATGTACATACATGTATAAGAAAATTTCATGACGTCATCTCTCCTGACAGCTGCATAATATTCCATTGTGTATATGTACCACTGTTTCTTTAGCCATTCATCTGTTGAAGGGTATCTTGGCTGTTTCCAGAGTCTTGCTATGGTAAATAGTGCTGCAATGAATAGAGGTGTAAGGAAGGGATTTTTGTATTGTATTTTTGTGTTGCTAGGATATATTACTAGGAGTGGTATAGCTGGGTCGTATGGGAGCTCGATTTCCAGATTTTGGAGGAATCTCCATATTGCTTTACATAAAGGTTGAACTAGACAGCATTCCCACCAGCAGTGAATAAGAGTTTCTTTCTCTTTACATCACCACCAACACTGCTTGTTCTCATTCTTTGTGATGTGTGCCAATCTCTGGGGTGTGAGGTGGTACCTCATCATTGTTTTGATTTGCATCTCCCTGATGATTAGTGATGTGGAGCATTTTTTCATGTGTCTTTTGGCCATTTGTATTTCTTCTATGTCAAAGTGTCTGTCCATTTCTTCTCCCCATTTTTTGATGGGATTAGATGTCTTTTTCTTGTAAATTTCTGTCAGTGCCTTGTATATTTGGAGATTAGCCCCTTGTCTGATGGGTATTGGGTGAATAGTTTCTCCCACTCAGTCGGGGGCTCTTGTATCCTGAGCTCTATTTCTTTTGAGGTGCAGAAGCTTCTCAGTTTAATATATTCTCATCTGTTAATCTCTGCTTTCACTTGCTTGGAGAGTGTAGTTTCCTCTTTGAAGATGCCTTTAGTCTCAATGTCCTGGAGTGTTTTACCTACGTGTTGTTCTATATATCTTATGGTTTCAGGTCTGATATCGAGGTCTTTCATCCATTTGGACTTAACCTTTGTATATGATGTAAGCTGGGGGTCTAAGTTCAATATTTTGCAAGTGGCTAGCCAGTTGTGCCAACACCAATTGTTGAAGAGGCTTTCTTTGCTGCATTTAGGATTTCTTGCTCCTTTATCAAAATTGGATGATTGTATGTCTGGGGAACATTCTCTGAGTATACAAGCCTATTCCACTGATCTGAGGGCCTGTCTTTATTCCAATACCATGCTGTTTTGATAATTATTGCTTTGTAGTACAGATTAAAGTTGGGGAAAGTAATTCCTGCCAAATTCTTTTTCTCAATGATTTCTTTAGCTATTCCAGAGTGTTTATTGTTCCAAATGAATTTCAAAAGTGCCTGATCCACTTCTTTGAAGAATGTCATGGGTATCTTTAGAGGGATCGCTTTAAATCTGTACAATGCTTTGGGGAGTATTGCCATTTTAATGATGTTAATCCTGCCAATCCATGAGCAGGGTATGTGCTTCCATTTCCACATGTCCTCTCTTATTTCTTGGAGCAGAGTTTTATAGTTTTCTTTGTATAGGTCCTTCACATTTTTAGTCAAGTTGATTCCAAGTATTTGAGTTTGTGTACACTATTGTGAATGGAATTGTTTTCTTAATGCCCATTTCTTCCTTATTACTATTGGTGTATAGAAAGTCCATTGATTTTTGTGTGTTAATTTTGTAGCCTGCCACCTTGCTATATGAGTCTATTGTTTCTAGAAGCTTTTTCGTAGAGACTTTAGAGTTTTCTAGGTAGAGCATCATGTCATCTGCAAACAGAGAGAGCTTGACTTCTTCCTTTCCTATCTGGATTCCCTTGATATCTTTTTCTTGTCTAATCACTATAGCAAGTACTTCTAGTGCTATGTTGAATAGGAGTGGTGAGAGAGGACAGCCTTGTCTTGTGCCAGAATTTAGAGGAAAGGCTTTCAGTTTTTCTCCATTGAGGACAATATTTACCCCTGGCTTGTGGTAGATGGCCTTCACTATATTGAGAAAGGTTCCCTCCATTCCCATCTTGCTGAGAGTTTTGATCAAGAATGGGTGTTGGACCTTATCAAATGCTTTCTCTGCATCTATTGATATGATCATGTGATTTCTATTTTTCTTGTTTTGATGTTCTGTATTATGTTGATAGATTTATGAATGTTAAACCATCCTTGCATTCCTGGGATGAAACTTACTTGGTAGTAGTGGATGATGCATTGGATCCTATTTCCAAGGATTTTGTTGAGGATCCTTGCATCAGTATTCATCAGCGATATTGGTCTGTAATTTTCTTTTTTGATAGCATCTCTGTCTGGTTTAGGTATCAAGGTGATGTTGGCTTCATAAAAGCTATTTGGAAGTGTTCCTGTTTTTTTGATTTCATAAAAGAGTCTTGCCTGGATTGATAGAAGTTGCTCTTGAAAGGTTTGAAAAAATTTATTATTAAATCCATCTGGGCCTGGACTTTTGTTTTTGGGCAGAAATTTGATTACTGTCTTAATTTCTTCAATAGTGATGGGTGTGTTTAGATATGCTACATCCTCTTCATTCAAACGTGGAAGATTATAAGATTCCAAAAATTTATCCATTTCTTCCAGGTTTTCATTTTTAGTGGCATAGAGTTTCTCAAAGTAGTTTCTGATTACCCTTTGGATCTCTACCGTATCAATAGTGATCTCTCCTTTTTCATTCCTAATATGAATTATCAAGTTTCTCTCTCTCTCTTTCTTTGTTAGTTTTGCCAGTGGTCTATCAATCTTGTTTATTTTTTCAAAGAACCAACTTCTGCTTTTGTTGTTCTTTTGAATTGTTTTTCGGGTTTCCACGTCATTGATTTCTGCTCTCAGCTTTGTTATTTCCTTCTGTCTCCCTATTTTTGGGTCTTTTTGTTGAGTACTTTCTAATTCTATGAGCCTTGTCATTAAGCTATCCAGGTATGCCCCTTCTTTTCTGATGTGTGTTTGCAAAGCTATAAATTGTCCTCTCAGTACTGCTTTTGCTATGACCCATAGGTTTGTGTCTCCATTGTCATTTATTTCCAGGAAGGCTTTTATTTCCTCTTTGATTTCATCTCGGACCCACTGGTTATTCAGTATTAGGCTGTTTAACTTCCAGATATTAAAGTTTTTCTTCTGTGTCCCTTTGTAGTTCACATACAATTTCAGGGCTTTGTGGTCAGCAAAGGTAGCCTGCAAAATTTCTATCCTCTTGATATTATGGAGGTATGTTTTATGTGCTAGCATGTAGCCTATCCTGGAGAATGTCCCATGTACATTAGAGAAGAATGTGTATCTGGGCTTCTGGGGCTGGAGTGTCCTGAATATATCTACTAGGCCTCTTTTTTCCATTTCTCTTTTTAGGTGTAGTATATTCTTGTTGGGTTTCAGTCTGGTTGACTTGTCAAGTGTTGACAATGCCATGTTGAGGTCTCCCACAATTATTGTGTTGTAATTGATATTATTTTTCAGATTTGTCAACAATTTTATTAAATATTTTGCTGGCCCCTCATTCGGTGCATATATGTTTAGGAGAGTGACTTCTTCCTACTCTACGTATCCCATGTTTAATACATAATGTCCATCTTACAACTTTCCTAAGTATAAAGTTTGCATCATCTGATATTAGTATGGCCACTCCAGCTTTTTTATGTGTGTTTTTGCTTGGATGATTTTCCTCCAGCCTTTTATTTTGAGTCAATGTTAGTTCTGACTATTCGGGTGCATTTCTTGTAGGCAGCAGAAGGTTGGATTGAGTTTTTTGATCCATTTAGCCACTCTGTGTCTCTTCACTGGTGCATTTAGTCCATTGACATTGAGAGAAAGAATTTCCTGGGAGTTAGTGCCATTTTTATATCGAAGTTTGGTGTGTCTGTTGGTCAGTCTTGTCTTAAAGTAGGCCTTTCAGTTTTTCTTTTAATGATGGTTTTGAGTCTGTAAAGTTTCTGAGCTGTTGTTTGTCTGTAAAACCATGTATTGTTCCTTCAAACCTGAAAGTGAGTTTTTCTGGGTGCAGTATTCTAGGCTAAGCATTTATTTTATTGAGTTTTGTCACTATGTCCCACCACTGCCTTCTGGCCTTGAATGTTTCCGGTGACAGGTCTGCAGTAAATCTCAAGGATGTTCCCTTGAATGTAATTTCTCTTTTTGATCTTGCTGCTTTCAGAATTGTTTCTATCTGTGGGATTCGTCATTGTGACTAGGATGTGTCTTGGGGTGTTTTTCTGGGGTCTCTTTTAGTTGGTACTCTTCGGGCATGCAGGATTTGATCGCATGTATTCATTAGCTCTGGTAGTTTCTCTTTAATGATGTTCTTGACCATTGATTCTTCCTGGAGATTTTCTTCCTGGGTCTCTGGGACTTCAATGATATTTAAGTTGTTTCTGTTGAGCTTATCATAGACTTCTATTTTCATCTGTTCCCATTCTTTGAGTAATTTTTCCATTATTTAATCATTTACTTTAAGGCTGTTTTCCAATTTATTTTGCTGTATGGAGTTGTTATTCATCTCATCTTCCAGTGTACTAATTCTATCCTCAGCTGCTGTTAACCCGTGGGAAAGCTCAACCATGTTTTTCGTCAATTCATCTACTGAGTTTTTCAAACCTGTTATTTGACCTAAAATTTCAATTTGGAGCTTTCTGATTTCTAACTTCATATTCTCTTGATTCTTATTAGTGTTCTCTTCTATACTTTCTTTGAGTTCTTTGAATATCTTCCATATTGTGACTCTAAACTCCTTATCTGAGAGACTGACTAGTTGTTGGTCATGTTGAAGTCATCAGAGTTGCCATTATCATTCTCTATGTCTGGCGCTGGTCTACATTGTTTCTCCATTGTCACACTTGTATTGTGTGTTTTTCTACGTGTTGTGGTTGTATTCATTGGCTAAATGATGTGCACTGCCAGCCGGGAAGCGAAGCGGAGCTGCCATGCTCCTCTGGCTCCACCTGTTCTGGGTGTGTAAGCTCAGCTTCAGGGAAGGGAAGGGAAGGTGAGCCATCCACAGATGAGCAACACACAGGATAAAATCAGGTGGAAAATGAAGCACAGCTCAGAAGACAGGCAGATAGGGGTGCTGGCATCTGAGTTCCAACAGAGTTCAGTGGCTTCCCCTTTCTGGGTGTGTAAGCTTACCTCCAGGGAAGGCTCCAGGAAAGGCGAGTTGTCCTCAGATGAGCCACACACAGGATGAAATCAGGCCGAAAATGGAGCACAGTTCAGAAGACAGGCAGATAGGGGTGCTGGCATCTGAGTTCCGGCAGAGTTCAGCGGCTTCCCCTTTCTCGTATTTATCTTTTTTAAATTTAAATTACTTTATTTAAATACCATGGTTACAAAATTGTTCATGACGGAGTTTCAGTTAAACAATGTACAATACCCTTCACACAATGAACACTTCCTGTCACCAGTGTACCCAATATCCCTTCCCCCAGGACCCCTACCTACCTCTGGGCAGATGTTTTACTCCTTTCTCATTTTCCTTCTCTCTCCCTTTTATTTCATTTTGAACATTACGGTTTGCACTATTGTTAATAAAGGGGTACCCATTCAGCATCCAATTTTCTTCCAAAGTCATCATTTCTAACTATCATTATTAGAGGGGCCATTCTCTGCCCTAACTACAATCCTGGCTCTTTGTCACAAGCTTTCTGCCATGTATTGGTCCTTTTGGCCTTCATCTCTATTGTCTTTGGGTATTATTACCATACTATTTTTTCTCATATCTACAAATGATAAGTCCTATATTTTTTATTGCTTCATTTATTCCTTATCTCAAATGCCTAAAATAGTACTTAATTACAGAGTGAGTCTGATACATGTTTTCTGAATGAAGACATAAATAAAGCTCTCCTCTCTCAGGTTTTAATTTTCATGCCTGACAAATACAGTTTACTACATTTATTAAATTAATTTATTTTAAACCAGAACCTTTTTATAATTTTCCACTGAGTTTTCTAAACATTTGAAATATTATGTCATAATTTTTCTAAATATTTGGTCACTTGCAAAAAAGCGAACTCAGACACCCAGCTGACATCATGTATGAAGGTAAAATCCAAATGGATTAAAGACCTTGATATCAGATCTGAAACTATAAGATATATAAAACTACATGTAGGTAAAAACACTCCATGACATTGAGACTAAAGGCATCTTTAAGAAGGAAATAGCACTCTCCAAAAAGTGGAAGCAGAGATAACAGATGGGACTATATTAAGCTGAGAAGCTTTTGCACCTCAAAGGAAATAGTGCCCAGAATACAAAAGCCACCTACTGAGTGGGAGAAATTATTCACCCAATACCCATCAGATAAAAGACTAATATCCAAAATATACAAGGTATTGACTGAACTATACAAGAAAAAAAATCTAAGCCCATCAAAAAATGGGGAGAAGAAATGAACAGACACTTTGTCAAAGAAGAAATGCAAATGGTCAAAAGGCACATGAAAAGATGCTCCATATCACTAATTGTCAGGGAGATGCAAATTAAAACAACTATGAGGTACCACCTCACGCCACTGAGATTGGCACACATCACAAAGAAGGAAAACAATCAGTTCTGGCGGGGATGTGGAGAGAAAGGAACTCTTATCCACTGCTGGTGGGAATGCCATCTAGTTCAACCTTTATGGAAAGCGATATGGAGATTCCTCCACAAAGTGAAAATTCAGCTCCTATACAATCCAGCTATAGCACTCCTAGGAATATACCTGAGTAACACAAAAATACAATACAAAAATCCCCTCCTCTCACTTATATTCATTGCAGCGCTATTTATAATAACCAGACTCTGGAAACAACCAAGATGCCCTTCAACAGATGAGTGGCTAAAGAAACTGTGGTACATATACACAATGGAATACTATGCAGCCATCAGGAGAGAGAAGTCATGAAATTTTCCTATTCATGGATGTACATAGAATCTATTGTGCTGAGTGAAATAAGTCAGAGGGAGAGAGAAAGACGCAGAATATTTTCACTCATCTATGGGTTTTAAGAAAAATGAATGCCATTTTTAGCAGTATCTCAGAGACAAGAGACGTGGGCTGGAAGGTGCAGCTCATGACATGAAGTTCACCACATAGAGTGATGAGTGCAGTTAGAGGAATAACTACACTGAGAACTATCATAACAATGTGAATGAATGAGGGAAGTAGAAAGCCTGTCTTGGGTACAGGTGTGGGTGGGGTGGGAAGGAGGGAGATCTGGCACATTGGTGGTGGGAATCTTACACTGTTGAAGGGGAGTGCTCTTTACATGACTGTAATCATACAACTACAATTGTATTTGTAATCACGGTGTTTAAATAAAGATAATTTAACATTTAAAAAAGAAAAGTAAAGAAAAAGTAAAGTCTACATATGTGAAAATAGAAAAATTTTTATTTTGAAATCCCCAGCTCTATCTACCTTATTTGGGAGAATTAAATTACTTACTTAAATTATTTACTTAATTAAATTATTATTTGATTAGTATTATTATTATGTACACAAAATTTTCCCTAGAAAATAACTATAAACCTGAACATTTTACTCAATGGCAAATGTGACTAAACTCTAATATTTATATGATTCAACTGGCAGATTATTTATTCACTGTTATATCTCCCTAACTGCTCTATTCTTTCCACTAAAATAAAAAAATTATGTTCTCTGTATAAAACCATAAACAACTATCTCTGTCTTCCTCTATCACTTAACATTAGTAGAATCTTTTCTCTTTTTTTCTGTTTTTCCTTGCTTCACTTTGTATTTCTTGCCCCTTTATCAAAGATTAACTAATCTTATACCTGATTTTCATTTCTCTTTTCTTATACTCCAAAATCGCTAAATAATTCTAGAAAATCTGCAAGGATTTTCTTTGCTTTTTAAAATTAATTAGTTCATTAATTCAAGTGTTCATTAATTCAAGTGTGACCAGATTTTAAAACTACTAAGAGCAATATAATATAATATAATAAGAAAATCTGAATCTAGTATCTTCTTTTAATATTTTTTAAAGACCTTTGTTACTAGCATGATTGTGGTTGGGTTTCAGTCATATAAGATGACACCCCCTCCATCACCAGTGCAACATTCCCATCACCAAATATCCCTTCTCCCCTCCCAGCCCCCACCTGTACTCTAGACAGGCTTTCTATTTCCCTCATATATTCTCATGGTTAAGATAGTTCTCAATGTAGTTGTTTCTCTAACTAAACTCATCACTCTTTGTGGTGAGGTTCATAGAGTGGGCTGTAACGGCCAGCCCTTCTCTTTTTTGTCTCTGAAAATTGTTGAGAAATGTCTTTCATTTTTCTTAAAACCCGTAGATGAATGAGACCATTTTGAGTCTCTCTCTCTCTCTCTCTCTCTCTCTCTCTCTCTCTCTCTCTCTCTCTCTCTCTCTCTCTCTCTCTCTCTCTCTCTGATTTACTTCACTCAGCATAATAGATTCCATGTACATCCATGTATAGGCAAATGTCATGACTTTGTCTCTCCTGATGGCTGCATAATATTCCATTGTGTATATGTACCACAGTTTCTTTAGCCATTCATCTGTTGAAGGGCATCTTGGTTTTTTCCCAAAGTCTTGTTATGGTAAATAGTGCTGCAATAAATATAGGTGTAAGGAAGGGATTTTTGTATTGCATTTTTGTGTTCCTAGGGTATATTCCTAGGAGTGGTATAGCTGGATAGTATGGGAGCTCAATTTTACAGGTGTTATAATATATAATTACATAGTAACACTTTTAAAGATACACAGTTTATTTTATTTTATTTTTATAATTTTTATTGAGACCAATATTAATTACAATTATTTCACAGTTGTATTTCAGGTACAAGTGACAGTAGATATAGGCCATTTCAACCACATGTTGACATCCCCCCACCATAATTCCCAGTCTCCATAATCTTGGCCCTTAGCCCCCTGGACTTCTAGTGTAACAGGTCCATTTTGTGTATAGCTTGTTGTGGTTTGGGTCTCTTGATTTTATTATCATTGACATTGGTTTAGATATTTAGGTTTGACCATAAAAGTACACATTTTAAGTGAAGTAATTGTATTTTGCTACAACTTGCATGGAAAACAGGGTGTTACATGTAAAATATATAAGAGAGAGGACAGATATCAGATTATTTTACTTGTATGTGGTATGTAAAGAAGCAAAGAAAAAGAATAGACAATGTCCAGTAAAAATAAATCCTTGGATTTTGATAACTCAACTCAGATTTAAAGAGGAAGTGAAGAGAAGGGAAAGTGTAGACTAAAAGGAAGAAAACTGCATAAGAAAACTAGTGGATAGTCCTTGTGATTTTTAGGCTGCACACATTTCAATAATTTGTTAGATCGAAACGTACATGTTAGCATTATTGTAAATGTAAACCATGCTACCACAATAATAAAAAAGTAAAAATCAAGCATAAACATACATTTAATTGGAATCGAAGATGGATAGAGAAGTGGAAAATGGTAGGATTTGTTTTTATGATTTTTCAATTTAATATTGATTTATTTATTGCAAGATTTGATAAAGAATTCTAATTATTTGGCTAGATACCAAATTTAGTTCTGGTACCAAATACCAAATGTGGAGGTGAAAATGAGGCAACCATTTTATGTATCTGGGTCTTTTATATAGAGATAAAAGTACTGACTTGATCTAAGGTGCCATCACAGTTCCCTTATTGAACAAGATAGTATAATTTCACTTCTATCACCTGTTCAAAAGTTATGGGGATTTTAGGCAGTGGGAAGGGTGGTTGGGTTGCACCTGTATGTGTTCAGTGTTTTCTCCTGTAGCTGTGCTCAGAGATATCACATATTGAAGTGCATAGGGGACCATTTGTAGTGATTAATAATCAAACCTTGGTCAGCTATGGCAAGGCAAGCACCTTATACTTTGTACTATCTGTCTAGACCCAAAAAGTTATGGGGCTTTTGAGCTGGAAAGGGTATACTATATTTGATATGCTTTACTCATTTATATGTAGAATTAATTTATGTATATTTTAAATTCATATATTTAGAATATATTTTGTTTTATCTCTTTTAAAAAACAGAATTTTAGAGGCTTGCCTAAAATGATTTTCTCTTTGCTTAATTTCTTTCAAGTGATTGTTTATATAGCCATGAGTCTATATAGTATGAAAGCACAAACAGGGTGAGCTCAAAGCATTTTAAGTAAAATTTCTGTGAGAAAAGTATTCATGGTAAAAAAACAAAACAAAAAAAATAAGCTCTAATTGCCATCTTCAGTTACTTAACCAGGAAAGAAATATCTTTATGATACAACTCAAATTAGCTTAAGTCAAGTTCAGCGGCTCACTTTATAGAAAAAATAAAAAATACAGCAGATAGGGCACTGGTTGACCTAGCAGACAGATGATCTAAGTTTGATCCTTTGCATTTTCTACAATCCCCTGAACTTGACAATAGTGATCCCTGAGTTAAAAGTCAGAAGTGAGCTTTGAACACCTTGGGCATGTCTCAAAACCTATTTTTTTAATTTATACAAATTAAATGTATCATTTTTATTTGAAATATTTCTGTCAAATTATCTCTCAGTTGAGATAAAACATCACTAAACAAAAAAGCAGGATTTAGAAAATATTGTTCTTTAAATTTTGTTTTATATGTATTTCCTCGTTTAATTGGCCAACTATATATTTAATGTCTATAATCCCTATTGATCTATCACTTTGTTAGGTACTTGTAAAATATACAAACTCTGTTTTAATGATGGTATGAAAATGCCAGATATTCTAATAGAAATCTCCATTAGAACATTGTTTTTCCCCTAGGGAATCAGAATAGTCTGTCAAAAAAGCCACATCAGATGTATATTTTATTTATTAGTTATCAATATCATAGACTTATTAATTTTACATCTCTTAATATTTATAATACTCAGCATACCCGCCACCAAATTTTCAGTGGCATCTTTTCCTGCAAATGACCACTCTCCCTTCCTCTCATATCTGCCTCCATGTTCTAACCACCCTGTTTTCACTGAGTTTAAGATTTACTTTTTTTTCTGTTAGTTTATTTGCTTTTATTATTTATTTTCCACAAACAAATGACCACTTAGTAATTGTCTTTCACTTTCTTATTTTCTCCATCTAGAACCACAACCTCCAAGTTAATCAATTTTGTCATGTCAGGCATGAATTTATCTTTATATCACAGTGAAGCATTTCACTGAGCATAGATGTGTGTATATATATATATATATATATATATATACATACACACACATAAATATATACCATGACTCTTTTATCTAGTCATTAGTATGTACCAGAGCTCTTTTTTCTCCATATATTAGCCCCTTTTATTTCAATCATTTTCAGGCTTTGGTGTGAAGTGAAAACTCACTGTTCTTTTAACTTGCATTTCCCTAATAATAAATTATGTTAAGGGGCTGAAGTGATAATCTCAAAGCTAATCTGAGTTTGATTCTCAATACCCAATGTGAGCTCTAGACCCTAACTGGAATAATCCCTGAGCACTACCAGATGTGATCCCCAAACCCAAAAAGTGAGAGTAATAATAACCGTAATGATAAACTATGTTGAGCGTTTTTTTTATATTTCTGTGGGCCATTTGTCTTTTTATGGGAACCTTTTATAGGGTGTAGAGAGATGGGATAGGGGTTAAGTAAGGGGCATAACTTGCATATGGCCAATCCTATTTTGATCCCTAAAACTTCATGGTACTTCAGCATCAAGTGTTGTCTTAGGGACCAGGAGCTGGTACACTGTGAAGACTGGATTTCAGTACTTCAGAGCTTGAGCAGCATCACATCCTGGAGCCCTTGCATTGAACTGCTGACCTTGTAGGAAAGTACCACTTGGAATAAACAAATAAATAGTTCTGTAAGAAAACTGTTAGACTTTTCTTAAAATTGGGAACAATGTTTCACTATCACCAGCATTCCGTATTAGGTTTTTTAGGTTTTGATTACAATGACACTTCTACATTCAGTTTCTCCTTTTCCAGTGTATTCAAGAGCACACAGAGTTCAAGAAACAAATTGATATGATAAATAGCAATCATGAATTCGTGATTATTTCTTTCATTTTAATAATCAGTTTGCTTCCTAGGCAGAATTTGTCTTCCTGAGTCTCTTCACATGTAAAATGTTCTCTTATATATATCATGGCTCTCGTACATACCTAAATTTTTGATTAAAGAAATCAAACATAATTACTCCAGAGGCACACAGTAGAGCAGTGAAAAGGAGCAGTAACTATACTTAAAATCATGTTTGTACTTGACAACTCCTATTTGCCTTCTAGGATCAATTTCAAAAAGAGCAAATACAGCCTATGTTATTAATGTATTCACTCATTAAAGTTACAAAATACTAAAATATTTTTTGTCTAAAAAATCTTTGAAAGATCAAAAATGAAATAAAATTTTTGACAATTTTTTGTTTTGTTTGGGGCCACACCCTCAGTACTCAGTGTTTACTTCTTGTCTTGTGCTCAGGAATCAGGCATGTTTTGAACCTTATAGGATACCAGGGATTGAACCCAGGTTAGCTACATGCCAGGCAAGTGTTCAGCCTGCTGTACTATTTCTCTGGAACCACCAGTTGAATATTTTAATATTTAGATTCCTTTGAAAAGTTTTCTGAAATTCAAATTTTGAAAATTTTTCGAAATTTTTAAAAATCCTTTGAAAAATTTCTGAAAAGAATTAAGTGAATTTACTCATAAATGTCTACCCTGATGATCAGTCTGGGATAGAGAACTACAAATGTCAGAAAGAGAGGTATAAATGGGTCTATGTAATCTGCCTTGGTTCCGAGAATATAAAGCATATTGTGAAGTACAGTGGGTCATACTAAGATCTTTCTGGCCACCCATGTGTGGCATTTAAACAGAAATTATGCAAAAATCTTTTCCTTCAAAACATAGTATAATGCATCACTAATTTAACAATAAAAGAGAGAACATTATCTTTTCTTCTCTCCAGATGATTACACAGGTTGTTGCCGGGACCTGCCTCTTTTGCACTGAGAACTAGATCCAAGCAACAACCTGATGCACATGGTTGCCAGATCTGCTTGTGGACACTGATAAAATCCTCACAGAACTCTTAGAACTGCTTGGGAATTGTGCGAGTGGTCTTCCCAGTAAGTTGGAAATAGGTATTTACAAATGTTAGTCTTATCTTGTAAAAGATTAATTGTAATTTAAGGAATCAGAAGTCCTTATCTTTTCCTTTTCCCATAGACCTTAATTGCCCCTCTCAGCTTATCAGTTTTAGTGTACAACTATAACCTTGGCCAAGTTTCTTGTGTGGTTCTCTACATTAGAAGATTCTGCAAACAAATGATACTGAAACTCATAGCATGACCCTTGGTGCTTCTTCAATTTGTTATGAATTTACCAGTAAAATAAAAGGTCCTTGTCAGCTTTGGAAACTCAGTGTTGGGCTTTACTGATGCAGCAAAAGCTTTTTGTTCTTATTCACTGTATCTAGAATAAAGTATGACTAGCAACAACACTTTTTTTCAGTTTAGTCTTAATTGGTTTGAAAGTATTGTCCAACATCATGTTGAATCATCAGGAGTCTAACATATTTAGAGTTTTATTCAATTGATTCCAACTTCTCCTTATCTCCTCCTCCAACTTTTCCCACCACTTTACCCCCACTCTATTCCTCTATCTTTTCCCTTCTAAATTTGTAATAGTGCTATTTCCTCACAATACATCTCAGGCCACGCAAGGGTTACCAGGCTTACAACTTTTTTCTCTCTTCTCTCAATTTGCATCCTAATTTTTCAAGGACCAAGGCATCTAATCTGAGTGGAGCCTCTCCACCCTTCATACAGCCCAACCCAGAGTCTGAGCACAGGTTGCTGCATGCTCTCCACCCAGTTTTCTCCACCCACTGCCTCTGTCTCCCACCCAGTCTACACCTGGAGGCTATCGCCTGCTCTTCCCAAGCTACTAGTATTATTATCTTCACTCCCCAACTCAGAGCCAGTTTTACTGCTGCATTTTCACTAGAGGGAGGGAAAAACACTGAGGCAGCACTCAGTAATTCTCAGGAGGAAGTTGAAGAGAAATTCAAATGCTCCGATGACCAAAAATGTTTAATTCAATTTGTTTTTGCTTTTCTAATAATTCATCACACAAATATATTTTGCACTCCAGTGATATAAATTAATATTCAAAATGTATCTTAATACAACACATGAGAGAAAAATTTATTAATGACCATATACATAGAATTAACTCATATGAATTGAAACGTATTTCTTAAACTGGAATTCTATATTGTAGCAAATACTTTTTTATTATATCACATACATTTCTGTGTTTCGATAATAGCTAACACTAATTTGGCCTTTGTACTGTGCTAAGAACATCTGTTTATGATGTAATTTTCCTAAGACTATGAGGAAAGTGCTGATATTAGCTTTATTTATAAGAAAACTTAGGTAACAGAAGTTAACTCACTCTCTGAGGCTTCTATGTAAAGAAATTGACGAGAGCCAGATTTGAATCCAGACTGTCAACATTCCAGGACTACTATTGTGTCCCTTTATATATTTGTCTTCATATTACACATAGAATTATGTTTAACAAAATTCATATTAGAAAATAAGAAGTGTGTTTCTTTTAAGGGTTTTCTAAATTACCATGATCAATGTGATTCAGGTTTCATTTATTTACTTGAAAATTTTATTAATAGATTTTATTAAGTACTCATATTCTACGCTTTAAAATATTTTGAAGATGGCTACCTTGATGTTGGTGATAGTGGTGTTACTGACAACATTGAGAAAGCAGGGTTTGAGAAGGCTCAGGAATTTTCAGTGGGGTCAATGTCGCTAGGAACTGAAACTAACATTTCACACATGCAAGGCATGTGTCCTATCACTTGAACCAAATCCCACTACTGAGATAGCTAATGTGATGCAATGCCACCACCATTGCTGCTAATTTGCTCTTGGTGGCCCCTTTCTCCCAAATCCCTTCTCTGTGAACTGTTGCTCGCTACTAGATTTAGTTTTTGAGAAACCATCAACTCAAGGACATTTCCTGATCTGTGACTGCTGGGAGCATTTTTCAGACTCCACAAGACCATGTCACAGGCTCCAGATATTATCTCCCCTCTCCCCTGAATATTTTAAGACTTAAAAGGGTTTTACTTATTTCATTCATTATTCTTTTAGATGTATTTCCTTAATAGGTATAATTCTTATAGTCTGTTTTCTTATGTAGAGGTAGTTTTCCCCTTTTCTTTTTTGAATCTGTTTAGAAGGAAATTCTACTGCATAAGTTTCTCTTGAGTTTTGAATTCATGTTAGATTCAGTTTATAAGGATTGTTTAGCTTGCTATTTTTACCCTTCTATGCACCAGTAGTCTCATGTGGAATTGTTCCTTTTTGCATAGGCACATACATTAAAATGAGGAAATCATATGTATAGAAACAAGTTCTTATCTAATAGCAATAGGAACTCAGAAATTTTATATTGCAGTGGGGCCTATCACCCTTAACATTTGTCATAGTGAGTTGACTTAGGCTTCTGAAAATCAATGGCCATTCACCCCTGAACCTTGGATCCCATATATGGGATCAGCACTGTTTTCTGTACCAGCACCAGAAATCAGACTTCTACTGGGACAGGCCCTAATGTTGTCCTGACACTGACTTACTCCAGAGTGGGTTTATATGACATCCTGATAACTAGGAACTCCTGCCTTTTTCATGAAACTTTAGGACATGAATTACTTTGTTTTACCACATATTTCTGCATTTTTCTATAAAACTAAGAAGAAAGTTAAAAGAATGGATGGGGGCCAGGGATCAAGTGGTCTCAGAAGCATTGGTGGAGAAAAAAATAAGAGAACTAAATATCCAAGCTAAAGTCAATAATAGAATCAAGATACCTAAACTTTAAAATCTAAATTTGAATGGGCCCTAATATATCGGCAGGCCATGGGCAAAGTGTGGTGGTATAAGATGCACTCTGGGTTCATTGGTGAAAGGAGGTCAATACCGGTGGTGGAAATGGTCCTGTATATCTGAATTCAACTATGAAAGACTTTGTAGATCATAATGGTCTTAATAAAATAAAAATTTAAAACCAACATCTCTGATAAACACATTAATAAATGCTTAAATTAAGTTCATTACAAATACATTAAAGGAAAACTTGTCATGATCAAAGATCAAGTCCGTTGATACAATATAATTAAATATATGGTAATCACTAAATGTGTACACTATATCATAAAAGAACATAATTATGCCTATAGACAGAAAAAGCATTAAACATGTTTTGTTATATTTTTTGTAATTAAAACCCTCAAAAGATGGGAAGAAAATAAGTTTACCACACATGATAAAGTCCTTTTATAACAAACTTACTGTCAGTCATACATAGTGACAAAAAATTGGACAATTTCTCCTTTTAAGATTAGGAAGAAAACAAGGACTTGTACTTTTCCCAATATTATTCAAGATACTATCAAAAATTTGAACAAAAATAATTAAACTAAAAGGGATATAAAAGAAACCCAAATGTGAAAGGAAGAAGTAAAACTATCATAATAGGCTATAGAAGAAGAAATAGAAAAAATAAGTGAATATTTCCAATTATCAGACTATAAAATCAATATAAACCAGTTTTATTTACATACACTTTTATATATATATAAAAGTCAACCATAAAAATACAAATAACTCAAACAAAATATGAGAAAAGGATTTGAATAGACACTTCTCCAAATAAAAAATACAGATGTCAATTAAAAACAATTCATTGTCTCTTATTTAGGGGAATAATAAATAAAATTACTGCAAGATATCCCTGCACAGCTGTGAGAATTATTATCATTCAAATGACAGAAACAACAAGAGTTGGAGGAAATATGAAGAGAAGGAATCATTGTGCACTGCTGGTAGTATAATCATTTTTATAATCATTATGAAAAGCAGTATAAAGATTCTTAAAATAAAAAATAAAATAAAAATTATATATGATCTGGAAATTTATACCCAAAAATCACAAAATTAAAGAGATATTTTTACATCACTTTAATAAAGCATTATTTTAATGGTTAAGAATTGGAAATGGGCTGCAGTGATCGCATAGTGGGTAAGGCATTTGCTTTGCATGTGGCCAACCCAGGTTTGATCCCAGACAAGTGGAAACAACCTAAATGTTCATCAACTGACAAATGGATAAGGAAGATTAATGAATACATATAATAGAATATGATTGAACTACAAAATAAAAAGAGAGAAAACACTAGAAATGGACCTAGACAAGCATTATTAGCAAAATAAGACAGATAAACTAACATTGTATGATGTAACTTATATGTAGCCTATAAACAAAACAGTTTAACCTAAATAAAACTAAAAACAAACTTTTGGACAAATTATTCCTTACTAGAATTACCATAATGAAAAAAATAAGGGAGTTAGACAGTTCTAAGAAAAATATACAAATTTGTGGTTCAAAATAAAGAATAAAATTGAAAGGTTTGAACCAGAGCTATAGTATAGCAGTTAGAGCTAGCGATTGCCTTGCACACAACTGATCTGGGTTTAATCTTCGGTATCTCATGTGGTGTCCCAAGCTCTCCAGGAATAATTCCTAAGTGGAGAGCCCAAAATAACCCCTAAGCACTGCTGCATGTAACATGTTATCAAAATACAAAAAAGAAGGAGAAATGGAGTATGAGGAGGAAAAGGAGGAAGGGATAGAGAAGGGGGATGGGAAAAAAGACATTGAAGAAGGAAAGGGAGAAAGAAAAGGAAATAGAGCAGAGGAGGAAAGGAGAGAATTGCTGGAGGAAGAGAAAGAGAAAAACAAACTTTGGGAGATGGTAAAGCTGGTTTTCAAACACACGGCTTCACACATAGAAGAAAAGTGCTCCCCTGCTGAACCACATCCCTGGACCCAAATGCCTCATTTTAAATATAATACATTTTGAATAACTATATAAGTCAATTTATCTCCTGCACTCTGAAATGTATACCTACTCAGAAAAAAAGTTTAACAAGCTGTTACTGAGAATATAGATTAATTTTACCTATCAACTTAGCAAAATGATAGCAATATTGATATAAAGTAATGTAAAAGGTGTATAATAATAAGATAACAATGGACTTGGGATAATGGTATAAACTTTCCAAGTATCATTAGTTTGATTTTGTATATCTATAATAACAAGCTTATACATGTATGATATATTTTCAGATATGGTTATATCTGGGAGATATCTTTAAATAAATAAATATGTATTTAGAAAGTAAATAAAAGTCTATTCAGTTTTTAATGATGTCTCAATTCAAATTATTTTAAAATTAAGATCTTATCATGGTTTTAGTGTGAATCTAGAAAACTTTATCATGTATCAGCCTCATAACTTAGCAAACATTGAAGTTTAAGGAAGTTGTTACCTGTCTTGATCCTGCAAGTACTATTCTGAGAGTTAACAGCCCCTAGTTAGCAACAGGACCTTAACTATATATATATATATATATATATTATATATATATATACAGTTAAGTTGAGAAGATGAGAAAGATAGCCATAATCTATTCAGTGTTTAGTACCAACAAGTACTGACTGTTTCTCGATATATCCTAAACCATTGAAACATCCACTTATCTTTTAGCAAGTTTGGTAACATTTGTTTTAAATGTCTGCATAAACTATATATAAGAATCTCAAGTATAATTGAAAAGTTGTAAGTTATTTATCACATAATGTATGCAAACATGAGTTCTTAATGTAAATATATGTATTAAAATGTACTTTTAATAATGTCTTTATTTAGGCATCGTGGTTACAAAATTTTTATATTTGGATTTCAGTCATTGAAAGTACAACACCTTTCACCAGTGTAACTCTTCTACCCCAATGTTCCCCATTTTCCTCTCCACCACCACCCCCAGCAGCCTTCTGAACAGGCATTGTATTTCTATCTCTCACTATCATTGTCATGGCAGTAATGAGTGCAGTTATTATTCAAATGGTGCTCACCACTCTGTGGTAAGCTTCACATCATGAATTGGTCCTTCAAGCCCTTTTTTATATTGTTTCTGGATATTAATATCATACTATCTTATTTTTCTTATGGGGCTGGAGAGATAGCATGGAGGTAAGGCATTTGCCTTGCATGCAGGACAGTGTTTCGAATCCCGGCATCCCATATGGTCCCCCGATCCTGCCAGGAGTGATTTCTGAGCCCTGGAGCCAGGAGTAACCCCTGAGCACTGCCGGGTGTGACCCAAAAACCAAAAGAAAAGAAAAATCAGAGATGAGTGGGGCCGGAGTGGTGGCGCAAGTGGTAGGGCATTTGCCTCACATTCACTAACTTAGGACAGACCACAGTTCGATACCCTGGAGTGGTCTCCCAGGCCAGGAGCGATTTCTCAGTGCATATCTAGGAGTAACCCCTGAGCATCATTGAGTGTGGCCCAAAAAAGCAAAGCAAAACAAAACAAAACAAACAAACACATACACACACACACACACACCAAAAACAAAAAAACCACACACACAGATGAGTGAGATTATTCTCTCTCTGACTCATTTCATTCAGATAATAGTCTTCAAGTCCATCTATGCATAGACAAATTTTATATTTTATTTTTCCCAATAGCTGCATAGTATTCCATTGTGCAGATGTACCACTGTTTCTTTAGCCACTCATCTGTTCTTAGGCACCTAGATTGTTAACAGATTCTGACTATTAGAAATAGAGCTGCAGTGAACATAGGTGTGCAGAAGGCATTTTTGCATTCTGTTTTTGTATTCCTAGAGTATATCCCTAGCTACTGAATTGCTGGATCATAAGGAAGCTCAATTTCCAGTTTTCTGTGGAATATCCATATTGTTTTCCAAAAAGGTGGGACCATATGGCATTCCCACCAGCAGTGAATAAGAGTTCCTTTCTACCTACATCCAACCACTGGTTGTTCTTGTTCTTTGTGATATGTGGTATGATATGACACCTTATTGTTGTTTTGATTTGCATTTCCCTGATGATTAGTGATGTGGAGCATTTTTTCAGGTCCCTTTTGACCATTTGTATTTCTTCTCCCCCCGCTTTTTTGAATGGGTTTCGATTTTATTTTTCTTTTAAGTTGTTAGCACCTTGTAGACTTTAGATGTTAACCCCATATCTGATGGGTAGTGGGTGAATAGTTTCTCATATACAAAGGCTGGCTTTTGTATCCTAGTCACTGTTACCTTTGAAGTACAAAGCTTTTCAGCTTAATGAATTTCCATTTGTTTAATCCTGCTTTCTCTTGATTGAACAGCAGTGTTTCCTCCTTGAAGATGACTTTAGTTTCAAAATGTCATAAAGTGTTTTGCCTATGTTTTCTTCTATATACCTTTTAGTTTCAGATCTAATATCAAAGTTTCTTTTTGTTTTCTTTTTATCTTTTTTTTTTTTGTTTTTTGTTTTTTTCTTTGGGGCCACACCCATTTGATGCTTTACTCCTGGCTAAGCGCTCAGAAATTGCCCCTGGATTGGGGGAACCATATGGGACTCTGGGGGATCAAACCGTGGTCTTTCCTTGGCTAGCACTTGCAAGGCAGACACCTTACTTCTAGCACCACCTCTCTGGCCCCAATATCAAAGTTTCTAATTCAATTTTATTTGACCTTTGTGCATTGTGTAAAATAGAGATCTGAATTTACTTTTTTGCATGTGACTATCTAGTTGTCCCAATACCACCTGTTGAAGAGGCTACTATTGTGCTATTCTGCATTTCTTGCCTCTTTATCGAAGATTAACTGATTGTATGTGTGGGTATTAATCTATGAATATTCAGATCTATTCCATTGATCTGAGTTTCTGTCTTTATTCTAATACCATGCTGTTTTAATGTCTATTTAAAGTTGGGGAAAGTAATGCCCCACATTATTTTTTTCCCAAGGGTTGCTTTAGATATTTGTGGGTGTTTATTGTTACAAATGAATTGCAGGAGCATTTAATCCACTTCTTTGAAGAATGTCATAGATATCCTTAAAGGGATTGCATTAAATGTGTACAATGCTTTAGGCCCTAAAAAGTTAGGCCCTAAAGTTTAGGGATTATAGCCACTTTAATTATGTTAACGGTCCCAATTTATGAACAGAGTATATGTCTACATTTCCATGTGTCCTCTGTTATTTCTTGAACCAGGGTTTTGTAGCTTTCTTGTATAGGTCCTTCATCTCTTTAGTTAAGTCGACTCCAAGGTATTTGATTTTCTGTGGCACTAAAGTGAATGGGATTGCTTCTTGAATATCCAGTTTTTCTCTAGCATTATTTGTGTATAAGAAGCCCATTGATTTTTTTATGTTAATTTTGTATCCTGCCTCTTTGCTATATGAATTTATTCTTTCTAGAATCTTTTTGGTAGCATCTTCAGGATTTTTCTAAATATTGGGTCATGTCATCAGCAAACAGTGAAAGCTTGACTTCTTTTTTTTTATCTGGATGCCCTTGATATCTTTTCTTGCCTAATTGCAATGGCAAGTACTTCCAGTACTATCTTAAATAGGAGTGGCGAGGGGGCCAGTCTTTTCTTCTGTCAGATTTTAGAGGAAAGTCTTTCAGTTTTTCTCCACTGATTATATTTGCCATGGGCTTGAGGTAAATGGAAGAAAAGTTCCTTCCATTCCCATCTTGTTGAGAATTTCTGTCATGTATTGGTATTGGATCTTATCAAATGTGTTATCTGTATTTATTGTATAATCATATGTATTTTGTTTTTCCTTTTGTTGATATGCTATATTATGTTAATTTACTTGCATATATTAAAGCATCCTGTATCTCTGGAATGAATCCTACTTGGTCATGGTGTTTGACCTTCTTGATAAAACATTGGATCCTATTTGCTAGGACTTTGGTAAGGATTTTTACATCTGTGTTCAGTGGAAATATTGGTTCATAGTTCTTGTTTTATGTGACATTTCTGTCTTTTTGATATCAGCATTTCTTGGTCTTGTTTTTGGTATCAGAGTGATATAAGTTTTGTAAAACTATTTGAAGTATTTCTGTTTCTTCTGTTCCCTGGAAGAGCCTGAAAATGATTGGTTGTAGGTCCTCTTGGAAGGTTTGAAAAATTTTATTAGTGGGGCCAGAGAGATAGCATGGAGATAAGGCATTTGCCTTGCATACAGAAGGACAGTTGTTTGAATCTGGGGATCCCTGAGCCTGCCAGGAGTGATTTCTGAGCATAGAGCCAGGAGTAACCCCTGAGCACTGCTGGGTGTGACCCCCCAAAAAATTTTTATTAGTGAATCCAACTGGGCTTTTATTTTGGGAAAGACTTTTCATTACCATTTTAATTTTCTCAATAGTGATGGGTCTCTTCAGATTTGCTTGGTCATCTGAATTCAATCTTAGGAAGTTATGAGTCCAAGAATTTGTCCATTTCTTCCAGGTTCTCTATTTTTGTAAAATAGTTTCTCAAAATTTTCTGATTTTTCTGATACCTTTTGAGTTTCTGTAGTATCTATAGTAATCTACCATAACATGTATTTTAAATGAAGAATTCACCACAGAGATTTTTGGGTGCAGTCACAGAAATAATTACACTGAGAACTATCAGAACAAAATATGACTGAATGAGAAAAGTAGAAAGCCTGTATAGAGTACAGGCCTGTGTGGGGTGGGGCAGAGGGACACTTGGGATATTGGTGATGGGAATGTTGCACTGGTGAAGGGTTTTATATATATATATATATATATATATATATATAAAATAAAATAATAAATGAAGAACATAAAAAGAGTTTTCAAGTACTTGAATTAATTTTATAATTTACTTGTCTGCACTAGAATGCATATAACCTAAAATCATACAACTAGAATTTCTGACTTTAAATTGTTTTCATTTCTAGTAATTAATTTATAATAACAATTATGAATATTAATTGCTCTAAGTAGCTATTATTTAATATAATTATTTTTTAATTTTTGAATATCAAAAACAATGACTTTTAATCAAACACATATGAGGGTAATTCAAGCATTGTATCAAAAAGCAAAATAGAGGAAATTTAAGTTTTTTTTTCAATTTTTGTTTGTTTGTTTGTATTTTGGTTTTGGGTCACATCCAGCAGCACTCAAGGGTTATTCCTGGCTCTACACTCAGAAATCACTCCTGGCAGGCTCGTGGGACCATATGTGATGCCGGAATTCAAATCATCGACCTTCTGCATAAAAGGCAAATGCCTTACCTCCATGCTATCTCTCTGGTCCCATGTTGTTTGTTTTTTTTTTCCTAATGTTTGTATTTAAAATTGTTTTGTTTTGTTTTGGGGGCATACCTGGTGGCACTTAGGGCACTTCACTATGTACTACATCTGGCTAGATATAGCATTTAGCCCCATAGAGTCTTTAGAAACCCAATAATAAATTGGTAATAAACAAATATTAGAAAGAATAAGGAAATCTTTCTTATATTTCAAAATAATGATAGCAAAGATGAATGGCTATTCTCTGTAAAAGAGATGCATGACAAATAATCAGTAGGGACAAGTTGTTAAACAGATGTTTGTAAAGAAATACCTGGCATTTAAGAATTTGTTTGAGGGGCCGGAGAGATAGCATGGAGGTAAGGCATTTGCCTTTCATGCAGAAGGTCATTGGTTCGAATCCCGGTGTCCCATATGGTCCCCCGTGCTTGCCAGGAGCAATTTCTGAGCATGGAGCCAGGAGTAACCCCTGAGCACAGCCGGGTGAGACCCAAAAGCCAAAAAAAAAAAAAAAAAAAGAATTTGTTTGAATTTTTGTGGAAATAAAACAAACACAAAGTTTCCCATTCTCAATTTGTGTTGAGTAGAAGCAGTTATTATAGGACAACCTAAGATATTTCATAGATGAGTAATACAGACCCACTGTTGAATATACACAGGGAAAGTAATAGTTGGCCTTCAGAAAAGTAAAGTTGATGAAGGTAATATGAATAGGTAGGTATTAATTGTAAAGACACCTGCTAGGGTGTAGACTGATGAGAAAATGATGAGGAGAATGAGAATGATAACCCACATACCATGCTTTCCATATAAGGCCATTTGCAACCCATTTGAGGGCAAGAAAAGGAATATCACTGTATTTGCTTTTGGAGTAAGATAAACAGAGTCATTTACAGTAGATGAAAACTCTAATAACAATTATTTGCTGTTCAATGGTAGGTTGTGCATTCTACAATCCCAGAAAGGGAGAGGGATTCCCATGCCCCCGGTCGGGTAAGAGGTGTTTCTTACACAGGTCCAGTAGCAACTCCAAATCAGAAAATAATTCGCACACCATTGGGAAGGTATAGCAGGCCAGAAAACCACCACAAGTTGTTCACCCACAAGCCAGTCGCTCCACTATGTGGAACCAGGATCCAAGATGTCAGCTGCTCCTCCTGCCGCCAAAGTAGTCTTTATTGGGATAAACAAAGTCCACCCCCCCCCCCAAGAGGAGCGGCTAAAGCCAGATGAGGAGGCAATGGGGAAACATCTTTTTAACCGGAAAACCAAAGGAACAGATTGAAAAATCTACTTAGAAGACAATATGAGGACCAATCCAAAGGCCTCTACCAACAATTTGCCAAGTCTTTCAGTCTTTCAGCTCTGCAGGATTTGTCTCATGGTAACTTTGGCAGTCTTTGCCTCTAGGATTCTCAATATAGTCCATCTACAAAGGCCCTTACCTGTTAATTTTTTAAGAACAGTTATGTTTTCTTTTTTATCTTATAGAAAATTTGAAACACACCTACATTGAAGAAATTCCACTTACACATTCTGATTTATTTTTTTAACTGCAAAGATGCTATGCAGCCCTAAAAATGAAAAAAATAATTTGATTTCTTGTAATATGGATAGAAAAGGATACTATGCTAAGTGAAGTAAATAATAAAGTGAAGGCTATTGAATGATTTAATTTACATATGGAAATTAAAGACACAGCAATGTAGCAACAAAGGGTGAAAGGCAACACAAGGAGAGAACTGATCCACAAAACTATGATTTATGGTGAGGAGGGAGCAGGAAAGGAAGGGACATTGGGATCCTTGCGAGTGAGGAGTGTACATTTGTATGTAATTTTTATATTATGTACATAAAAAACCGTCATTAACAGTATAGTTAATAACAGTGCCTCTATCGATAAAAAGTAAAATTCCAAAGACAACAAATGTCATTTACAGCATGTATACCTCAATTACATTTTATATTCACATCCTATTCCAGTGTGCATGCTTGCTAAATATCGGCTGATGCTTCAAGCCACTGAGTATATATTTCTGATTTGCTGGCAGCCTCGTAGATCTGCACTACGCAACCATAGATTTGCAATACTTATTTCCTCAGTGTTCTCAAGGTTCCTTAAAGAAGTGTCTCTTTCATTTTATTAGGATTCTTAGTGAGACTACAATTAAATAGGGTCAATGTTATTCAAGGTTAAAAAATAACTATGTGTCTGTAACAAATTTAAGATTTTGGAGCTCTGGATACTATCTTCATTAGAAACAAATGACTTCTTACAACTACAAACTACAATAATCAGTCTCCTGCTTATATTGATAATTTTTATCTTATCATTTCTTTCCAAATACTTAATTTAATGTCTATTGGACTGCTGAAGTTCCAAAACCATCATGATTTCTTATATACCTATACATATGCTCTTGCCTATTTTACACGAATCCTTTCCATTTATTAAATGATAAATTCAAAGATATTGATTTAGCCACAGTGACACAATGAAAGATCAAGACTTTAATCTGTCTAAAAATTGTCTTCTTTCCTTCTATGTCAACTAATTTTTAGAATTAATGGAAAATTTGGGCTGGAAACATAGAATGGAGGTAAGGCACTTGCCTTGCATGCAGAAGGATGGTGGTTCAAATCCCGGCATCCTATCTGATCCCTGTGCCTACCAAGAAAGATTTCTGAGCCTAGAGCCAGAACTAACCCTTAAGTGCTGCTGGGTGTGACCCCCCCCCAAAAAAAAGAATTAATGGAAAATTCTATTCTCTATTGTTAAAAATGTAACAAACTGTCACTAATATCATAAGTAATAGAATAATATATTTTTAACAGTGTGATTTTTGTAACAGTGATATTTTTGTAACAGGTGAACAAGACAATTTATAAACAAAATCTTACTAAGTATCTATATAAGAGACTTTCAAATATTAAGATACATTCAGTGAATTTGGGGGACTTATTAGAAATTTATCTTATGAGCCCTGTTCTCTAAAACTTTTGAAAATTTAAATAACTAAATAAATAATGTGAATTGATGTTTTAAAGGTTTGCTGAATTTTCTATATATATTAATTATTGTATGTGAGGTTTTTATTGTGATCAAAACTTAATACTTCATGTTTTGTTTGATAAAGCTTTTATTAAGACTTTATAATTTTCATGACATAATTAGTATGAATTGATATAACAGGATTGTGGCACAAGATGCTTGAAGAATTGAGAGTTACTCTTATACTTACTTTTGATCAATATCTCCAAAAGTATGTAAATTTTCCTGGGTGTTCTCTCGCAATCTAAGTTCAAAATTCAATGACTCATAATATACAAGTTTGACAGCGTATATGTGCAGTTCCATGGATTACTCACCAGCATTTCATAGTTCCTAGTTGATTATATCATGGAATTTTGATGATGTTTGCAGTTGCTTAAGCTAAAAAACCCTCCCATGAACCAGAAACATATTTTTAACATCTGCTATTTGGTTTATTGTGGTAACTATCACAAGTGTCACAAAACATGTCCTGGATGCAACAAATATTGTTTTTCAAAGAGTTGTATTAAAGTAGAGTTTATGTGAAGGTAATTTTTAGACAAATTCAGAAAAATGATATAAGACTTAAAATGACAAAATTGATTAAAAAATAGTGTTTTATTTCAAATGTAATTTTAGATATGTTTTAGTCATATATGAGGGAGGGGGTAGAAGACAGCCCAAAGGATGCAAAGAGGAAAAATAAAACATGCCACCAACTATAAGTAGCTTTTAACTGCAGAGAAAAGGTGCATATTAGCTAAAGTACAATTCACACAATCATAAGCCAGTTCCCACCTTAAGACTTGTGAAATTTTCAATTCCTGATATTAAATTTTACTGCAACATTTTAGGACTCTCAGGGCCAGGAAATAGTTTAGAAGACTGGAGTGTATATTCTGTTTGTTTTGTTTTTGTTTTGCACCACATCCAGCACTACTTGGGGCTTGCAACAAATTGACTCTGTACTAAAGAATCATTCCTGGTGGGGCTCAATGGACCATATAGGACACTGGGAATTGTACCTTCTTGCCCTTGGAGCACATGTTTTGCAAGAAAAAGCCCCAGATTAAATCACCAGCACCACATATTCCCGTAACAACCACATAGATAAGCAAAACTAATAAATAAAAACTAATCAGGACTAAAATATACTGTTATTCTCATTGTAAAGAAATCTCATTTCTTTGTTTCTAATAAATGTTTATGCCCTTATTGAGATACATATGTATATATACTATGACCTTTGCATTTATTCAAAATTAATCCATAAAAGATCTATCTTTCATTTTCTTCTTTCAAATATTCTCCATAATTAATAACTCTGGAGTCTGCTCTCAGTATTATGGCCAAGTTCTCCTAGTTGTGTCCGGCTTCATCAAAATACTCTCAAAAATTTTTTGAAACATACAGCTTTCTTCTTGTCCCATTAACTTTAATTCTTTAATTCATTAATATAAAAATATATATCATTGTGCCAGAATGATAGGGTAGCTGTCTTGCATGCAGCTGACTCATGTTTGATTCCCAGCATTGCACATGGCCACCTGAGTACTCCCAAAAGTGATTCCTCCAATGCAGAACCAGAAACAATCTGTGAGCATCAGCAGCAACAACAATAAAAGCAAAAACAAAACAAAACAAAACAAAACCCCGAAATTTGAAATAGAATAGTCAAGCTAGGTTTGAGGAATACTATTTTGAGCAAAAATAAATCAAATTTTAACACCTGTATATAATTGACTAGTGGTCAGGAGAGAGAGTAATCATTATACAAATACAAATTCATGTAAACATGCAACTATAAAGCTAAAGAAGAGATACAAGGTACTGTGAGCACCTTTTGAATGTAATATGGTAGAATTTACTGGAGTGGAAACATGCGAGACTTACAAGACTTTGTAACCAAAATAAAACATTTTCTGTTATTTTAAAAGCCACTGACACTTAAAAATAGATTAGTGTGCTCATTTACTTTTTCAAAGATTATTTCAGTTTTATTTTTTTTTTGTTTTGGGGCACACTCAGCTATTCTCAGGGCTGACTCTTAACTCTGTGCTCATGAATTACTCCAGGTGGTGCTTTAGGGACCACATGGGATACTCAGGTTGGTAGCATGCAAGACAAGCAAGTGCCTTACCCACTGTGCTCTTTCTTTGGCCCCTGCTCATTTACTTCTGGAAATTATAATGTAATCCAGATAATATATAATTGCTTAGCTAAATTTATATAGTCAAGAAGGTAAGAAGAGTGAATTTGGAGTAATTTAGAAGTAAAATAGAATTTGGTGTTGGATTGGGAATGGAAGAAAAATGTATTATGATCCCTTGGATTTTTGTCTTATACAACTAGATTGATGGTGATCACAATACTTAAGTAGCAGACATAGGTCAAAATAAAAGATCCCTTCTTGAACAGAAGAACCTGAGCTTTTTGTGGGACTTCCAAGAGAAATCAAATAATCTGTTAGATCACTGGTTTGGAGTCTGGGTATTTGAAGATCTACCTTGAAAAGTTCTCTATAGATTGTTATTGGATGTGCCCAATTAGATATTAGATAGAGAAAGGGATATTGGAATAATCATTGGGAAACAAAACAAAACTATTGGTTAATGATAAGAATATGCCTGCAGAGAGAGATTGAGAGAGAAAGAGAAGAAAGGGAGAAAAGAAGAAAAAAAGAAGAAAGAAAGAAAAAAGAAAGAAAGAAAGAAAAAGAAAGAGAGAAAGAAAGAAAGAAAGAAAGAAAGAAAGAAAGAAAGAAAGAAAGAAAGAAAGAAAGAAAGAAAGAAAGAAAGAAAGAAAGAAGGAAGGAAGGAAGGAAGGAAGGAAGGAAGGAAGGAAGGAAGGAAGGAAGGAAGGAAGGAAGGAAGGAAGGAAGGAAGGAAGGAAGGAAGGAAGGAAGGAAGGAAGGAAGGAAGGAAAGGAAGGAAGGAAGGAAGGAAGGAAGGAAGGAAGGAAGGAAGGAAGGAAGGAAGGAAGGAAGGAAGGAAGGAAGGAAGGAAGGAAGAAGAAGAAGAAAGAAAGAAAGAAGAAAGAAAGAAAGAAAGAAAGAAAGAAAGAAAGAAAGAAAGAAAGAAAGAAAGAAAGAAAGAAAGAAAGAAAGAAAGAAAGAAAGAAAGAAAGAAAGAAGGAAGGAAGGAAGGAAGGAAGGAAGGAAGGAAGGAAGGAAGGAAGGAAGGAAGGAAGGAAGGAAGAAGGAAAGGAAGGAAGGAAAGGAAGGAAGGAAAGGAAGGAAGGAAGGAAGGAAGGAAGGAAGGAAGGAAGGAAGGAAGGAAGGAAGGAAGGAAGGAAGAAGAAAGAAAGAAAGAAAGAAAGAAAGAAAGAAAGAAAGAAAGAAAGAAAGAAAGAAAAGAAAGAGAGAAAGAAAGAAAGAAAGAAAGAAAGAAAGAAAGAAAGACAAGAAAGAAAGAGAGAGAGAGAGAAAGAAAGAAAGAAAGAAAGAGAAAGAAAGAAAGAAAGAAAGGAGAAAGAAAGAAAGAAAAGAAAGAAAGAGAGAGAGAGAGAAAGAAAGAAAGAAAGAAAGAGAAAGAAAGAAAGAAAGAAAGAAAGAAAGAAAGAAAGAAAGAAAGAAAGAAAGAAAGAAAGAAAGAAAGAAAGAAAGAAAGAAAGAAAGAAAGAAAGAAAGAAAGAAAGAAAGAAAGAAAGAAAGAAAACAGTACAAGAGTTGAGAAAACAGAATATTTCCACTTTTCCTATTTTTATTCTATCTTTAGGACAGTAGAACATTTTATCTTTAAATTCTTTTTATGATTTAAATTATGTTAGACTTAACTGGTTCTATGACTTTTGTGGAGTCCTTTTATCTCTCTCTTTTGCTGACTTTTTTTCTCACTTAACAAGCAAATGTGAGCATGAAGGTCTTCTTCAAATATTTGTATGTCTTTATCTTTTAGATCTCCCAAAATTATTTTATGCACTTACACAGTTATTTGCTTCTTCCATACATAAAATTTTATTGTTGCCTTTAAAATTTATTATTTTCTGGGCTGGAATGTTTGCACAGAAATAGAGAGCTTGCACATGACTGACCTGAATTCAATATTCAGCATCCATATGGTCCCAAAAACCCACCAGGATTAATTCCTGAGTGCAGAGGCAAGAGTAACTTCAAGTACTGCTGGGTGTGAACCAAAAACAACAAAATTTAAAAATTAAGACCTGATAATTTTCTTACAACCTGATCATTATCTGTTCCTTCAGATAGAGAGAAACATCATCTCTTCTATATATAAATGGCTAATTATTAAAATTTAAATATTTTCACTAATTTTGAGTAAATAGTCAACAGAAGAATACAAAAGTAAACAAGCAATCTCTTTTCCCTGTAACAAATTTATGTTAGTAATATCTGAAAATGTATCTGCACATAAAATATATTCACACATATTTTATATAAAGGTGCTATATTGTGTATTTGTAGTATTAGTTTATTTTTTCGAACTTATAATTTCTTTTCATATAAGTATAGACAGCTGTCTCATTTCCCCCCTTCCTTTTGGTTGCTTCTTTTTCAATGACCAGAGATTTGCATGACTGTTGGAGGGCACACACACTTCCTGGTTAGGGTGCTCACTCAGGATCATACAATTAGTTGTAATATTGCACATGCACTTGCTTGGGGTTGCTAAGCTTTAGTTGTATTTGAACACACCTAGCCATGTGTCAGAGATCAAGCACTGAGATCCCGTCCAGAAGACTTCCTGTAACTTCATAGATATTGGAAGCTCTTAAGACAAGCTCATAGCCTGCAAGAAAGGCATTTCTGACTTCTGAGTTATTTCTCCATCCCATCTCATTTTTTTTTAATTTCACTAAACAAATGTATCCTAATTGATTGAAAATTTTCTTCTCTCCAATTTTCAGAATAATGTAATGAGTCATCTTCTAATTGTTACCTGTTTGTTTTGAGGCCACACCTAGTGCTACTCAGGGCTTACCTGGGTCCTGTGCTTATAGATCACTCTTGCTGCTGCTTTGGGAACCATATGAGGTTCTGAGTTTTCACTAGGGTAGGCCACATCCGAAGCAAACACCTTTACCACCTGTACTTTCTGTCCAATCCTATGTGTATATTTTAGTCAGTTATGCACCAGTGTGTCTTAGAAAAGATTTCAAGAAGGAAAATTATTTCATCAAATGATGTATGTATATATTTAATTTGCCACTATAGAGATGTCTTTCTCCTTAATTATTTTTATTAAGGTGTTTGACTTACAAAGTTATTCATAATCGAGTTTCAAAATTAAAATATTCCAACACCAATATCTCCACCAATGTCTTCAGGGTCCCTCCAACCTCCTTGACAGGAACAATTTTGAGTTTGGTTCTTTAATTTGGATCTAATATTTTCAGTGTTGCTGGCGCTTTCTCAAATGTTTTGCCATCTTGCACTTCCACTTTCAGTAAATCAGTAATAGATGAGTTACTGTTTTCCTATTTCTTCCCAGAAATGTGTGTTATCTAATATTTATGTTAATCTGAAACCTCTTACTTGTGTTTTAATATTTTGGTTGTTATTTATATATCAAATTCTTATTATGCTTAGCAAATGAACTGGAAAATAGTGTGCCAAATTAAGTAAGCCAAAAGAAGGATAAATAAAAATTATATTACTTATATGTGGTATTTAGAATAACTGCAGAAATAAATGCTATGATTTAAGTAGGAGTTGTCTCAAACACTCTTGGCCCCAGAGAATGATAGAAATTGAGTGGAGAGGAAAAACACAATATGAATAATGGGCAGGAGTCAAGTGGTATTTAAAAAGGACAGAACTAAATACCCAAGTCAAAGTCAACTACAATGAAATCATGAGACTCAAACTTTCACAATCAAAAATTAAAATGTGTCTGTTATTTTCTTAGGTTGGGGGCAAGGGTGATGTTTGGGAGGCAGTCTGGGAACATTGGTGGAGGGAGGTTGACTCTGGTGGGGGGATTGGCCCTGAAACATTGTATGTATTAAATTCAACTATGAGGAACTTTATAAATCACAATAGTTTCAATAAAATATAAAATAATTTTGAAAAAACAATACCCAATCTATCCTTAGACTTCTTAATGCATTTTATTGGATGTTATTTTCATTTTTTATTGCAAATCATGTTCATTTCAACTCTAAATGGACATGAAATCATGTAGTCAATATCCATAAAAACAAATTTTGGTATTCCTTTGCATATTGTTTCTTTCTGTCCAAAAGAAAAAAGATAAATATATGTTATGAATTGAAATACCTTCCCAGACCAATTATACATTTTTAATAAAAACACAAAAAATGGGTTAGTTATAGACTGGGAAGATAGCAAACAATCACATGAATAAGCACCATAACTATAAAAGTTCTAGTGAGACCCATGAGACTGTTACTACCATAACCAGGTGTGTGGAAAACCCTTACCTCCTCAAAATAGCAACAGAGAGAAGGAAGACAGAGAAGGATATTTCCCAGCAATCCAATTCCTCCACCCTGTGGAATCTACTAACTAAAATGACCTATTTTACCTCTTTCTCCCCTCAGCCTTCCCAATGAAACATCAGATTTCAGAGTTGCTGCCTCACTTTTTAGGATGTTCTCAAATGTTATTTTCCTCATTTCTCTTTTATATATTTATTCATCATGGGGATTAATGGGAAACACCCAGTGGTGCTCAGGGTTTACTCCTGACTCTACACTCAAGTTAATTACAAGTGGAGCTTGTGGTACCATGTTGGTACAGGGGATCAATACCAGGTAGCTTACATACAAGGCAAAAACCTTACCTGCTGTACAATATATCTGGAACCACCAGGACAAAGTTTTAAAACACAACATTCACTAGGTAAATTTCTTGTTCAAAAGGCTACAGTCACTATGTTGTTCATAGCATAAGACCAAAATATTGAAGTTCTACACTTACATCAACTACTTTGATTTAGTCTGAGTTTTCTGGGTCTGGAAAAATCCACATTTTTTCTGTTTTATTTTTTATTAACAACTTCATATGTCAAAGATGCAGTTATTTAGAAATCTTCAAAAATCTACCTCTTCCATGACATTTAATTTCTTTAATATAGAAAATTAATTCCTTCTGAGAGACACATGAAACACTTCGTCTTTCTCACAGCATATTTGTCAATATGCTGAGTAAAATGAAAGACATTTTTGCAATAATAATTTTCAGGTACAAAAGAGAAAAAAGCTGGAAGTTACAGCTCACCTCATGAAGCTCACTGCAAACAGGGATGAGTTTAGTTAGAGAAATAACTACATTTTGAACTATCCTAATGATGAGAATATACGAAGGAAATAGAAAACCTGTCTAGAGTACAGGCGGGGGTCGGGTGGGGAGGAGGGAGATTTGGGACATTGGTGATGGGAATGTTGCACTGGTGATAGGTGGTGTTCTTTACATGACTGAAACCCAAACACAATCATGTATGTAATAAAGTTGGTTAAATAAAATAAATAAAAAACATAAAATTTTGAGATCTAGTTAATATGAAATTATTCCTCAATTTGAAGATATTTTATATATATTAATCTCTCCTAAAGGTCCCAAGGAAAGCTGATAAAATTGAATTTTAAAGCCACATGAACAATTTCATAAAATGATAAAATAAAAATATTAACAATCATAAACTAGATAGATATCCTAAGTGAAAGATAAATGTGATCTATATGCATTATGAAACAATGGTATCATTATGAGACAATATATAGTGTTTCAACATTTCAAGAGATGCTATAAAGTCATAAACTGTCAGTGTATTCACATTTTTTTCTAACAGACACAATAAATAAACAGGAAACATAAATTTGTTGCAGAGCAGCTGCAAAACAAAGACATTTTCATCTGGGAAAAAATTTAGCAGTTTCTGTGATTTCTTGCTATAAGAAACATAAAAGCAGCAATGACTCCAGAACACTATTTTGGAAAATAAATGCAAAACTAGATTGAAAAGTAAGACACGGTTACAAGTGTGATGTAGCAATGAAAGGTGAATTGGATTCAGATTTATAGGGGGAAAGTGAAGTCAGGACAAAGTTGAAATAATGAGGAGACAAAAATTTACAACTAGTATTTATTTAAGTAAGATAAAAGAAAAAGAGACATTAAATAAAAAAAAGTGTAATTTTTAACAATCTAAGATGTTCTTTATGTGACTTCAAGAAACACAGGTAAGGTTCCCACAGTACATGAATATCCTAGTATGCTTCAGTTACCAAGTCTATCATATTTCTCATATGGCTAGCCTAGAGCCTAGGCTCATGTTCTGTTCATCTCTATAACCATGCTCCGTTATATAGTAAAATATATATTATATAAATATATATAGTTATATAGAAAATGAATGCACTGATGGCCAGGGAAAATACTTAAAAGTGTTAGTGCATAGACTGTATATGTGAAAGACATGGATCTGCTCCCTGGTACCAGATGCCAGAAGTAAGCCCTGAGCAACACTCAAAAGCTAAAATCAAAGCAGAGCAAAAATTGTAGAATGAAACAGATGAAAAACAAAGAAAGCTATACACTATCATTTAGATTTAAGAATTAACATTTGGCTATTTATGTCACTATTTATTACTGAAAATTTCTTAACATGAGAATTTGTCACTATATAATTTTATATGTATCTTAAAAATAAAGACAAAGTATACAAAATAGCCTACTAAAATTAAAAATAGCTACCTAGAATCTCACAAATAATTTCTATAGCCTTCTTGATTAAATTAAATTTGATTTATATATTAAAGAAATGTCAGAATCAAAGAAATAGTACAAAGGCTCAAATGCCTTCCTTACATACAACTACAACATTGGCTTGAATTCAGGCACCACATATAGTCCACTGAATACCGCCTGATGTGTACCCTGAGCATAGTGTCAGATGTGAGCCCTGAATACCACTTGTGACCTAAAACCAAACAAAAATCTAACTAAATAAAATAATTTAATTTAATCAACAACCCAACTCCTATAGTTTCTGTGTGACTCACCAAAAAATATCCTGAATTAATATCATGAATAAATAAGATCTGAATCAGTCAGTTATAGGAATATTAATATGGAGGCAAAGACAAAAATCTCACTTTCTAAAATCTTTGTTACACTGCTGCTGTGGGCGGCTTCTGTCCCACAGCTCCAGTGGGCTTCAATGAGTCTACTTCATGAAGGTGGGTGAACACAAACTGGTTGACAAAATAATATTGAAGAAAATATGACCACACAAAAGGATTGTATAGGGACCCACATTCTGTCAAATGTGTGACAATTTTAATCTCCAAGTTAGGAGTATTTAAAGGGGTAAAAGGACAGTCAAACATATGAGAAGAATGCTCACATTTGTTTCCTGCCAAGTACAGAAACTTATCAGTGTTCATTGTTTGATCTTTAAAACAATACACATGGCTCTAGGTGGTTTGTAATCTTAGAATAGAATATATTTCAGTTAGGAGCCCAGAGGAAGGCAAGATTTTACATTTCAAAGTAGTTCTTCTCTGGCCTGGCCCTAGGTGTCATACTGATGTAAAATTAAGAGATTAGCAAGAAACCATGTTTTCTATAACAAATGTCCTTTACATAAGGGAACAGGTTTCTAGTTTAGGGACTAAGACTAACTTCCTAAATTCGGGTTTTGAAAGAGATAAAAGTTAGATGAAAGAGGTACAGATTTATACCTAGTAAATTCAATAGCCCAGTGCTATACTGGCAAAACCTATTTGGAGTGTAGTTTAGTTTGCAGGTATTCAAGGTGACTAGGGGAAGTCCCTGAAGTAAAGCAATCCTGCTATGGTGCAAATCGGGCTGACAGAGAGAAAGGAGGCTTGTCTAGTTTCATTTTTGGTGCAGAGAATTAGCACCAATTCTCTGAGAGAGAATTGATAGAGGACATATTTTAGTCTGTAAATTTACAAAAGAGAAATAAGGCAAATAATATGAAGAGAATGTAATGTCAGTACCATGACATGAATCTCAGAAATATCTCTTCAGGAATTCCTCAACTCTCCAAGCAGGGCAAAGCTCCCTTAGTGGGCCATTGAGGAACCCCGTTGGGAATTTTCAGTTATCCACTCCAGGAAAGTTATATCTGGTAGGCCTACTGAATCCCCCTATAATGGAGATGCCTATGCATGGGTCTGACATACTGCCTTAAATTTCTTATCTATTTTAGTATATTTTTAATAATTTCTTTATTTAAACACCATGATTACAAACATAATTATAGTAGAGTTTCAGTCACAACAAGAACACCCCCTTCATCCATCTCCATCCATCAACCTTCCCATCACCAATTCCCCATCTCTTCCCTCCCCCCACCCCCTACCTGTATTTGAGACAGGCTTTCTACATTCTTCATTCACTGACATTCTTATGATCATTCTCAGCATAGTTATTTCTTTAACTGCACTCACCACTCTTTCTGGTGAGTTTCATATCTTGAGTCAGTTCTTCCAAGCCTCAACTCTGAGAAAATTTCAATGTCTTTAATTTTTCTTAGAACCCATTGATGAGCGAGACTATTCTGTGTGTCTCTCTCTCCCTCTGACTAATTTCACTCAGCATAATAGATTCCATGTAAATCCATATTTAGGAAAATTTCATGACTTCATCTCTCCTGATGGCTGCATAATATTTCATTGTGTATATGTACCACAGTTTTTTTTAGCCATTCATTTATTAAAAGGCATCTTAGTTGTTTCCAGAGTCTGGCTACTGTAAATAGTGCTGCTATGAATATAGGTGTGATTATTTTTATAGTTGACTTATTTTTGTCAGTTTTATCTTGAAGTCATACCCAGTAGTGTGCAAGGTCTACTTACTTCATGCTCTGGGTTGAGGTTGTTAGTACAAGGGCATAAATATCCCAAACCCCAATTATGTACTTCAGTCTCCTAAACTATCTTTCTGAATTTATTTCACCAATTTAAAAAGCAATTTACATAGCTGATTAGGTTAGTTGAAATAAATATATGAAACTAAAGGTTCACCTCTGATATGAAAAGCATACTCCAAAGTCTTTCTCTAAAGTACAAGAATACAAAGACTTAAATGAAGAGGGATAGTGAACTATTTTTATTTGACTGAATAAATTTTAGATCAGAATAATACATCATTTTAGCAAAAGATAAGGTAATGCAGTATCCCAGCTGTGAACAATAAAGATACAAGGCTACAATATAAAATATGAGGTGGTTTATGAGAGGAAAGAAAAACTTTTCCCAAGATAATTTTTAATCCCTATGAAGAAATTCGTCAGCTTTCCCAGGAAATATTTAACATAATATTCACCCAAATTTTATAAATTATTAGGAATGAGAATTTTCGGCAAACATGTAGAAATACATATATAACAATATTCAGAAAAAAAGAGCAGCAAGAAATGAGGCTACATAGAAGAGACAAACTTGATACACAGTTATGATACAATTTTGTGTAAGGTTAGAAATTAGAGAACCTGATAATACCATTGAGAAAAACTTAACTATTAAAATAGGAAGTGTTTGGGTATCTTAACTCATTGTATTATGTGGAGATTCAGTAGGGAGTCAAGAAAAAAAGGCCAACTGAGAAAATTGGAGAACATAAAGGAAATTCTTTCAAAAGGTACTGGCTAGAAAATGACAGCTAGAATTGCCTCAGCTTAGGAGACAAAAGAGAATTAACTGAAAGGAGTTGAATTTATAAAGCTAAGTAGTTAAAATTTAGTATATGATAGGAGATATTTTTTAAAATTATGTGTATGTAAATATGATAACCAATAGCTTCTGTTGATTATTTAAATTTAAATCAAATCAAATAAAGTTAAAATTTCAATTATTTAGGCATACTAGTCATGTTTCAAATGTTTAATAGTTATATATGACTATTTGTCTGCTATATGGAAAATTATAGATAGAAAACATTTCCATTTGAAAGTTCTATTGAATAACACTGTAACTGTTATATTAAGGTAAGTACAAAGTAGGGCGATATTAGAGGAGGAGGGATGGTGATCCGTAAATCTTCCATTTGTACAGAATGGCATAAATGTCCATGGATAGTCAAAAGAGATGCTAATCTGAAACACTAGGTCCTGTCACACACCTTCTCCAGATCAGAGAAATTAAAACTGTTGAAGTAGGGTACTGAGTTAAGGGTGGAGTCAGGGCTGGGCTTGGAGAAGGATCATCTCAGGGATTAAAAATATGTAGACATCCTAAGCTACTATGCTCATAATTCACAGTAAAGAATATATTCACTTATCACTAGAAAGTTGGAGTAGTTTGTTGTTTTATTTTTAGTTGTTTGTTTTGTTTTTACTAATATAGACACCCAAAACAGCTTTAATCACTCATGGTCAGATAATCCTACTACTAATATATTGCTCAAACTAACTCATAGTTGACAGCCATATTCTATCTTATGATAATGATTTTCATATCATTCTGGTTTTTTCCACACCAACTAATTCATTATTTTAGTATTCTTATTCACTGTAAGTCATACAGGCAGACTGTCTCTCTTTCTATGCTCCATGATGAGTAATATGAAATTAAAACAACTCTTGGGTAACCAGTTGCAGAAATTACAGTATTCCGTAAAATTTCCAAATGTCCTTTATTTCTAGTACATTGTTAGCATCCATTTGTCATCATTTTATCAGAAAAATCTCTTATTCTAGACTGACATTTTGAACCCTATAGCTGTCCTCGTGCTCACAATATTTATACTGAACATTGCCAACTGAAGAAAGATATTCCAGGAACAAGTTCAAATGCTGCCTGTGAGAATCCCTGTTTATTTCATAAACTTCGTGGATTGTGTCCAGTTTCTCATTTGCATGTGTGGGCAGCCATTTCTTCAGTATATTCCCCATGTTCTAATTGGCTCACCAAACAGATTCTTGGCTCTGTGCTTGGGAATCGTCACTTACTTTTAACCCACCTCACCTGAAGAACCACTTTCTGTGAGTCCATAGGATTTCAGGCACTGATCCACATTTAAAACTTATCTATGTTATTTTAATTAGTAGTTCTGATTGTTTAATTTTAATCAGACTTAGTGATAGTCTAAATTTTGTTTTACTTTGTTTAAGGAAAGAAGCTTAAAGAGAAAAATGATGTGAAGAAAAGACATTCACTAAGAAAGAAAGAGAGTCTTATCTGGCTTTAGACTGACCACATGAAGGGATTTATTATACAGAAGACCCTCATCATAGTAAGTATCATAGTTTTGCTTATTGAAATAAATGCTTTTTAAAAATCCTCAGTCTCAATAATATATGTTCTACCTTTTTTTAAACAACTAATTAAACAACTTAAAATCTTAAATTCCACTGAAATGAAAGTTTATAACTTTGCAGTGTGACCTGAAGGTCTGTCTATGAGCCTAGGCTGGATAAGCCTCTAAATTATAAAAGCATTTAGAATACACTTTTTGTTTTAATAAATAAGGGGAAAGTAAGCAATTTGTAGTACAAGAATAAGGTAAGAAGACCCAATGAACTGTATGAGGCTCCATATTTCTGATCAGTTTTCCATGCCTGCCACTGTGAGCCATTTAAGCCCTTTACACTATGGGAGTAAATCTTTCATATCCAAGAGAAGGGATCCAGCTACTGGGAGAAGGGTGTGTCCCTAAGCTTTTACCTGGAGCAATAATGATCTTGTCAAGCATTTCAACGAGACCAGCCCAAGTTTTAGGGTGGGGATCTGGACTGGTTATACCTACCATCTTCTGTCCTTCTCCCACAGCAGGCAGAAACACCTCAAAGCCTGCATGTAAGAACATCTACTGAGAAATTATTTTAATCAGACACCTGTTGAGTGGGGCAAAGGAAACAGAAAGAGAACAAACAAACTTCCGAGGTTTTGGATGTAAAAGAACCTAGCAGCGATGGACTGGCAGTTCTTCAGAACAGCTGCAGTGCTGTTCATTTTTCTGGTACGTGAATTCTTTTTAAAATCCTTTATAAGTCATTCTCATTGTAAGCAAGTGAGAGCGTTTAAGAAAATGTTACTGGCTTTTCTTTTAACCTAAACCCATTAAAAAGTTTATGTTAATGACAAGGTGATTTTTATGAACTAGATTTTTACATAGTGTTTCTCTTTTTAATTGAAGACTTGAGATCATATAAATGCATCAGCATCAACTCATCCTATCACATCTCTGACACTCAAGTCATTGCTAAGTCATGCTGGGAATATATTGAATTGGGAAGGTCATGTCACTAATTGTATTTTTTCTACTCAAATTCTCACTGAATTTGAAAAGCAGGTGGGATTCTAAGTTACTGTCTCTCAAATGTGTCATAATTTTAACTTACCCATTTTCCCATTATTGGGAAAATACTACTAAATACACTAGAACTTATAAAATATAAGAGTGGAAACCATATAAATCATATCACTGTGTCACTGGCCTCACTATCTAACTAACTTCATTGGTTTCATATATGGTTACAATTCATTTAACTGATATTGAGAGTCCCGGACTGATTTTTATTTAAAACACATTTGATTTTTTAAGTTGTTGGCTTGGGAGATTTATAAATCAAATGTTGGCTTTGGAATTTATAGATAAAAGAATAGCTATAATTAAGGAATACATATAATTATTGTGATACTGGATCTTACTACTGGAAAGTCAATAATGACTGTGATGTAAAAGTTGTACATTTGATAGTGTGACAAAGGTAAGGAAATGCTTTGTTATTGTTCTCACACATAGGTTTCTCTTTTTTAGAGATAATCCTAAAAGCAACCAGTGTGTTGCATTGATTTCACTCAACAGAAAATTTTAAAGTCATAGTTTCACTCACAGTAAGGTTAATGTAATACAGTGGCAAGCACCAAGTAACTCGCCCTCCAACTTGGCAGGATGTAGAGTTGTGGTTCATGTTTGTTTTTACTTGCTTAGTTTTTGAACTTTATTGTTGGGTTTCTAATAATAACAATTATAAATTTTATTCTAAATCTGATAGCTTGATTTTAGTTGATTAAGAGAGGTCATAAACAATGGATTTATACAGAAATATCAATAAGCTGGTATTATTAGCTCAAAGTTGTGTTTCAAATTTAGCTTTATTTTTGGACTAATTTTTTATTAAACTTTTTATTTAAGCACCATGATTACAACCATGATTATAGTTGGGTTTCAGTCACAAATAGAACACCCCCCTTCACTAGTGCAACATTCCCATCCCCAACGCTCCCCTCCCTTTTTTGGACTTTTTAGTGGAACTTTTTAGAATCAACTGATAGAAACATTGGGATATGATAGGGACTAATAGGCTGTGTGTCACTGAAACATAGGTGTATTTGTATCATGAATTAGCCAAGTTATGTACCAATTTGATCCATGATAGCCTATCATAATTTTTATTCAATGTACTTCCTTTGGACATATATGAATTCTTTACTTTTATGAATATGTTTAATTAATTACATGTCATAAAATCCCTTTGAACAACTACTTTCTAATTAGTTATTCTTCAATAAAAAGTATTATTTTATCAAAATGATGTAGTCTTATTACTTTTCCTCTTTACAGAGTGTTGTCTATTCATGTACACTTTATTTTCCAAGTCTGTGTAATTTTTCCATTTATTTGTGGATTGTGAATGGCCTCATTTTAATTTGGAACATCAGATTTCTCATAGGCATCCCTAAGCTGATTTATCAATAAAATTATGATAAATTAAAATATTTCAAGTTAATTTTATCATAACTTTCTTTGACAAAAAGGTTTACTTCCTAAGTTTGGAAAAATCACAATCTAATTCTACATCTGATATTTTCAGATGATTTAGATAAGTGCCCTTTGAAGAAACATAAAATAACTTTTTTTTTTAATTACACTCTTGTCCTTAAAATTCACTATCACTGGAACCGGAGAGATAGCATGGAGGTAGGACATTTGCTTTGCATGCAGAAGGATGGTGATTCAAATCCCGGCATCCCATATGGTCCCATATGGTCCCCTCCCAGGAGAGATTTCTTAGTGTAGAACCAGGAGTAACCCCTGAGCACTGCCAGATGTGACCCAAAAAACAACCAAAAAAGTTCACTACCATTATAACAAATTATTACCTTTTATTAGTTTTCCTATTAATGTTTTATTTCATACACACATGTATGTATATATGTATGTATGTAAAATCTGCAGTCTTCTCAAAGTTAGTGCTAATTTATAGGAGAAAGCATATCTAGGCAATTTTGAAAAAAACTTTAAGACATTTAAACCTTGCTATCTTTAATGCAAATTCACTTGAGATACAAGCAGTCATCTATTTATGTTGTTCATATATTCAATATACCTAAAGGTTTCAGAACTTATTCCAATTAGTGAGTTAGATCAAGGAGAATAAAGCTGAGGAACCTGCTCTTACAGAGTTCAAGATTGCCACATGACTGTTTAGTCTTTAGTGTTTAGACGAGTCACCTGGATTGCATATATCTGTTAAAAAACTGCAAACCAAACAGATGTTTTTAACTCTGCATTTCTTTTAGTTTTGATTCAATATAACTGATGCTGGATAAGTTAAGGTTTAAGTGGTGTAAAATGTATTCTAGATTAGAGAAAAAATACTACTCTTTGATAAATAGAGTAAGTTGCTATGAGCAATTGTGAATGTAGAAAGGCAAAATGGAAAGTTAATTTTATTGTTAGTGATTTCTAAAAATTATTTGTGATTTTGTCAAATTTAATTAGTTCATAAATCAGTACGAACTTCAAATTATTTTCTCCTTTAAAGATCAATTGCTAGAGTTTAAGCCTAAATAATATACCTATTTTTATCGATTACCAAAGATATCATAACAGCCAAACTTTTCTTAGTCCTATGACCAATATTTCCTTTCAAAGAAATCTTCTAATCATTTGACAAACTTCTTCCACAATTTTAACTTAGCTGAATTTATTTAAGACATAAGCAGGATTTAAGACATAAGAGGATTTCTCAGCACTCAGACTAAAACACATGGAAAATAATATATGTGGCTATATGATTGTCAGTTATATAATTATCAATTAAAATAAATTATCATTTAAATTAATATCTTAAAATCCAATATATCTATTCACTGACACCTAAAGTTAAAGAAATAATGAACTAGTTCAGACAAAACCATGCAAACAAAGATTTATGCTTTATTTTGCTCATATCATGATATATTATAGAACTTTATATATCAGTAAAAAAATCTTAAAGAAAATAAAAGCAGTATTTTGTTTATCTGAGTCAGTAGAATTTGTAAAATAAATTTAAATATTATTTTCATTTGGACTGTGTTCTTAAGATCTTTATTATCTCACTACAACTTTAAGATTAACATCTTTCATTTTTCAAATTTTTCTAATTTAACATCTTTCAAATTTTTTTTATCTATTTTCATGTTGTTGGTTTTATTGGGGGTTGTTGTTGTTGTTGTCATTTTTGGTTTTGGGGCCACACCAGGTGACACTCAGGGGTTACTCCTGACTATGCGCTCAGAAATCAGTCCCTGCTTGGGGGACCATATGGGTCGCTGGGGATCAAACTGCTATCTGTCCTAGGTTAGCGCGAACAAGGCAAATGTCCTACCACTTGTGCCACTGCTCCGGCCCCTATTTTCATAGTATTTTTTATCTTTTTACATTTCATTTCTTCATCTTTCAAATTTAAGATTAAGATCTTTTATCTTGATAAACAAAATAATCATAATTTATAAACATAGAAAATAATCATCATTTAATTGGCTAGAATTGCCATAATGTAAAACTGTTTTACATGTCTGATTTAAGTAATAAAAAATTTTAAAAAAAACCTAAAGCAACAGAAAATGGTCTTAAACAATTAAAACTTGAGACCAGAGAGATAGCATGGGGGTAGTGCATTTGCCTCGCATAAATAAGGACAGTGGTTCAAATCTCGTATACCATATGGTCCCCTGAGCCTGCCAGGAGCGATTTCTGAGCAAAGAGCCAAGAGTAACCCCTGAACACCACTGGGTGTGACCCAAAAACCAAAAAAATATTAAAATTTATCCCTTAAAACATCCATTTGTTTGGGGCCGGAGTGGTGGCGCAAGTGGTAAGGCGTCTGGCTTGCCCACGCTAGCCTAGGATGGACAGCGGTTCATCCCCCTGGCATCCCATATGGTCTTCCAAGCCAGGAGTGATTTCTGAGTGCATAGCCACGAGTAATCCCTGAGTGTCACCAAGTGCGACCCCAAAACAAACAAAAATCTATTTGAGTATAAATTATTTTCAATATATGTGAGATATTTTTTTTCAGTTTTTGGTTTTTGGGCCACACTGAAGCTCAGGGATTACTCCTAGCTATGTACTTAGAAATTGCTCCTGGCTTGGGGGACCATATGGGACAATGGGGATCGAACCTAGGTTCATCCTGGGTCAGCCGCGTGCAAGGCAAATGCTCTACATGGCATTATCAATCTGGCTCCTACGTGAGATATCTATTAAGAAGATATTCATCTGGGACCAGAGCAATAGCACAGGAGATAGAGCCTTAGCCTTGCACACGGCCATCCTAGGTTCAATCCCATATGGTCCTCTGAGCCTGCCAGGAGTGTGTTCTGAGTGCAGAACCAGGAGTAACCTGAGTGCTGCTGGATGTGGCCCAAAAACCAAAATATAAGAAAAAAGAAAACATTCATCTATGTAACAAGTCTCATGAATCTTAAAAAAATCAGTACTCATCTCTATATTCAGAATCTTTAATTTATGATAATTTTTATTCAATCTACATTATTTATAGAATTTGGTCCATGAATAATGAATATCCATCCCTATATTTTTATAGGATAGACTGTCCTATAAATAAAACATACTTGACCTTGCAGCTAGAATTATTATGTTCTATCAGTAAAGGAGCACCCTTACAGAATGTAAGGAAATGTTAGGCTAGATATACAAATTTTTAATCATTTTAGGAATCTCAACATAGTTTAAATGTCATAGAATGATTGCTAATGCTTGTTCTCAATTGGTCTATGAAAATACAGTGTGGTTTTTTACAATTATCAGATGAAAAACCACATCATCACAAATTAATGAGTCATTATTATTCACAAAACCACTTGACTGTAAGTTATTTGAAAGTAGGTTTTGTCAGCCAAGATACCCTTCAACAGCTGAATGGCTAAAGAAACTGTGGTACATATACACAATGGAATATTATGCAGCTGTCAGGAGAGATGAAGTCATGAAATTTTCCTATACATGGATGTACATGGAATCTATTATGCTGAGTGAAATAAGTCAAAGAGAGAGAGAGAAAAATGCAGAATGGTCTCACTCATCTATGGGTTTTAAGAAAAATGGAAGACATTCTTGCAATAATAACTTTCAAACACAAAAGAGAAAAAAGCTGGAAGTTACAGCTCACCTCATGAAGCTCACCACAAACAGGGATGATTTTAGTTAGAGAAATAACTACGTTTTGAACTACCCTAATAATGAGAATGTATGAGGGAAATAGAAAGCCTGTCTAGAGTACAGGCGGGGGTTGGGTGGGGAGGAGGGAGATTTGGGACATTGGTGATGGGTGGTGTTATCTACATGAATGAAACCCAAACACAATCATGTATGTAATAAAGTTGTTTAAATAAAAAAAATTTAAAAAAAGAAAAAAACTGATATTTCAGATAGACATTAGAATATATGGACAGAAAATCTTTGACAAAGTAGACTGACATTCTAGTGGTTTTAGTTATTGTGTTAGAGTATGATATTCCCTAAGCTTCCTAATATTATGAAGAATATTATAAATCATCATACCTAAATAAAAATTGGTGAAAAACAGTAAAATTATAAAAAAAGAAAGTGTCTGATTAACTTTTGTAAGTTCACCGTGCCTTGCTCAGCTGGTGTCAGATTGTACAATATAGAGGCATCAGATGGGAATTTTTGAATAAATTGTATTTCTCTTTTCAGATACTCCAAATATCATTCAATGACACATTTGGAAATAGCCATGTAAAATTTCCCTGCATTTATGTATTTTAAGGGTTTAAGGTCACACATCATGGTAAAAAGCTGCCATTCCTGAATCTGTGCTCTGGAATAGGACCAACTGTGACAGGAATGAAAGACAAGTAGTTTAACCCTTGTTCTATCTCTTCAGTTTCTCCCAACATTCTTTTATGGCATAGTGCAATATTTAATTTACATTTTCTCTAAGGCTTATCTTAATATTTTTAGATTAAAATGGCCTTAGTTCTAATTTAGTTCAACCATAGATTCTTGTGATGAACATTTGATATGAATTTGTCAACTAAGTAAATAAATCAGTGAAGAAATAATAGAATTTCCACTACCGAAAGTTCAAATGTAGGAAAACAAAACACATGGGCCTTGTTCAAGTAATATAAGGGGGAAGGAGATTGAAAAATATGCAGATTATTCTATTTTAACTTTTTTTTAAAGTTTATCTTAAAGGGGGCCAGAGAGATAGCATGGAGGTAAGGTGTTTGCCTGGCATGCAGAAGGTCGGTGGTTCGAATCCCGGCGTCCCATATGGTCCCCCCGAGCCAGTCAGGAGCGATTTCTGAGCATTGAACCAGAAGTAGCACCTGAGCGCTGCTGGGTGTGACCCAAAAACAAAACAAAACAAAAAATATCTTTGAGATATTTGTAGCAGTTGAAGTAGAATAAATATATATTTTACATTAGAATGAATACATAGGTGCTTGCTTCAGCAGCACATGTACTAAAATTGGAACGATACAGAGAAGATTAGCATGGCCCCTAAAAAAATGAATACATAGGTATCTAATACTTAGATAAAACTACCATGTTACTGTGAAATACCAACTCAATATGATTAAAATAAAGATTTTTTTAAATATTTCTTGTCATCATCAAGACTATTTGTGTTCATTGAAGAGAAATGTAGACTCAATATAAGTCAAAATAGCAAATTCAAGACGAAATTAAAATAGTAATATAATTAGAGAACTATTAAAGTCAGCATAAAATTTTGGATCCTGTGTCTTTAAAAATATGTAAAAAGAGGAACCAGAGCGATAGCACAGAGGTGGGGCATTTTTCTTGCAAGAGGCTGCCTAGGACAGACCTGGGTTCTATCCCCAGTATCCCATATGGTTCCCCAAGCCAGGAGCGATTTCTGAGCGCATAGCCTGAAGTAATCCCAAAAACAAAAAAAAAAAAAAAAGAAAGAAAGAAAGAAAGAAAGAAATTATTTTCTAAACTAGAGATGAAATGAGGACTTAAAGATAACTAAGTACTCAAGTACTCATGTTCTTAATTCACTCAAAGTGCTCATGTGCTTTAAGTGAAATAACTGTCCTCTTAGCATCTTCAAATGTGAAAAGTGTTAGTATCATATACAGATGAGTAAACTGAGATATATAGTGACTGGTCACTTAAAATAATCCCTGTTTTAATGGGGAAAACTGATCTATACAACCTGATTACTCTTGTTTTCATTTCTCAGTGACTCTCCATCAGAGATTCCAGTACACATTCCCTACTTAGTTCCTTCAAATCCCCTCCATACTCAGTGGACTGCAATGAAAGTATTGCGGATATAGTGCTTACTTTGCATATGATCAATTCAGGTTTGATCACCTGCACCCCAGATGATACCGTAAGTTTTACTATGTGTGACTCCTGAGCACAGAGCCAGGAATAAGCCCTGAATACTACAGGGTGTTCCTTTTTCAAAATAAAATAATTCCTCTAATACCCAAGCAATTTAATTTCCTTCTTTCCTCTACCTATTTTCAAAGTTTTTGGGGTGTGTGTGGAGAGAGTTCACACCTAATGATGCTCAGAACTCATTCCTGGCTCTGTCCTCAGTAATCATTCCTGGCATTACATGAAGAACCATGTGGAAAGCCAAGGATTAAAATCAGGTCAGCCACGTTCAAGGCAAGGGCCTGCCCACTCTACTACCTCTCTGGCCTTTCAAAGTCTTCTTTATCTACCTATTCATGACCTCAACATTACAACATTCCATCAAGAATAAACTTTCTGAAGTTCTCTTTTAAATCAAAGTCTTCTACTTTGTATAGAGAAGAGAAAAATGTAGCAGGAAAGAAGTCAAAGGGGAAAGTAAGAGATTAGTATGAGAAGTAACAGGGGATCAGGGTTCAAATGTTTTGGCAGTCTGCAATGTAGGAGAGTGATATGTGTGTGTGTGTGTGTGTGTGTGTGTGTATATATATATATATATATATATATATATATATATATATATATATATATATAAAACCAGAGAAACATAGAAACATGAGGTTCAAACTGCAACAACCAAACTTAAAAATAAACCTGTCAAGGTGGCAGGTTGCAGGGCTAAAGGGAACTTGAGAAAATTATTGAAGGGGAATTGTCACTGGTGGTAGCATTGGTGCTAGAGCATAACAGGTTGAAAATTCAACTATTAATAACTGTTCTTTAATAAAAAATTTATTTATTTATAAATTCTCCTACTTTCTTCTACCTCTGCTTTCAAGTACCCACATGTTCATATCACATGGTATTCCTTATATGCTAAGTATAATTATCTATTATAAATAAACTCTGTAACCAATGTACTTGAAAAAAATACAATTTGGGGGGGGGGGCACACCTGGCAATGCTCAGGTGTATTCCTGACTCTGCATTCAGAAATTGCTGAATTCAGGCAGTGCTCAAGAACCAATATGTGTTACCATGGATCAAACATGGGCGGGGTAAGACACATACCTACTATATTATTTTAGGCCCCCAAAATGCAGTTTTTAATGGGGAAATTCTCCACGAAATGTTCAGGGAACCTCAGGTGTCTCTCACAGTGATTCTCAGCCAACTATGTATGACTGTTTGGTGTGAGGTCCCAAGGACTCATGGTGCTCAGGTTCTGTGTTGCCATGTTCTAGCAGGCCATTTTGGCAAAACTTAGTGGTCTCCAGGGACACACTCAATAGAGTGGGGAGGGGGGAATGAGTAGTAATAAAATTGAACTGGATTAGGCGCATGACCCCTGTAACATTCCTAGCCAGAAAAAAAGTCCCATTCTTTATGTTCCCTTTGTTTTCATCTTATTCGTCAATCTCTTTCTGTAAAAAAAAAAAAAGGTTTATTCCATCCAAATTAAAACTCTTCTGAGATCACAGAAAACTTCAGGAACCATTTAGCTCATAATATTTAATGTCAAGGCCAGAGCAATAGTACTGCAGGTAGGGTCTTTCCCTTGCATGCAGCCTACCTTGGTTGGATTCCCAGTAACCCATATGATCCCCCAAGCACACCAAGAGTGATTCCTGAGTGCAACGCTATAAGTAAGCTGTGAGCAGCACCAAATGTGGCCCAAAAAACAAGCAAACAAAAATTATTTACTGTCATCTAACACTAGTTCATTTCTCCTTTTTATTAACACCATGATATTGTATCTTCTATTTCTTTGCCTTCGTTTTTATCTCTTTTTTGTTTCCTGTCATTGTTTTTAGGCATATAAATTAAGGAATTTCTTTGATTTAATTCTGTCATGAGGTGTTCATTAGTAGAGTTGATCCTAGTAATTCTCCAACACCACAGGGTCTGAGCAGCAATGTCTCCTTGGGACCTGGAACTAAATTATGAGCCAGGTTGGCCAAGTATTGCTAGGAGTGCCACCCCATTTCCCCCTGAGTACCACTTGGGAATAAATACTTCACTGGAGAAAAGTATCATCTCATGATATTCTTGAATATTTCTTTCAAAGAGATTAATGCTGACACCTTATTTTTTTCTCAAGCCCTGTTATTTTTAACTGAACAGAATTCCTCACTTGATCTTTCATTGTCCACTTCTCCAATTAAGCTCCTTCTCCTCGTTGCCTGATTTAATGCCAAAGACTCAACTGTACATGGTCTATACTTGCCGCCTCTTCCCACTGCTCCCACTAATTGCTGCCAGAGTAATTTTTCAAACCCACAGGTTTATCATACCTTTCCCATGATCAAAAACTTTAATATTGTCCTGCAGGGTTTGGATCTAGAATTGTAAAGATGACTGTATATAATTAGGCTACTCCTGTCATTGTGCAAATGAAAAAATTACAGCCTCGTGGATTTAGGAAGTACGTTGAAAAGTTCTTACTCTACCAATGATTTGTCTCTCTCTTTTATTTTATTTTGCCTTTCAATGTCTAACTTTGTTTAGAGTTTATTTTTAACTCTGAAAGCATCAAGCTTATGTGAACTCAACATATTTTAAAAGTAGACTTGGAAGTTTTAAATTTAGTTTTTAAATTTTTGATTCAGTCGAAAGCCTGACACTATCACAAAACCTACTTGGTATTCTGCCTAAGTTATCTCTCACGGGAAAAAGAATAACCTTTCATAAAGTTGAGAGATTCTTAGTCACCTGGCATCATTCTCCAAAACAAACAGCAGACACTGAGTCGTCAGTATGCCAAGGGAAATGCAAGTAAGGTAACAAATGCATACACACTGCTGTAATGATGAAGAAATGGTTTCCAAACAACTAAGGTATCCCCACACCTCTGTCCCTCCCCCACACATGAGAAAGGACTGAGAGATGAAGTCAGAAAGATAGAAGCAGAGACAGAAAAAAAATGTGTTCAGAAGTTCGCAGGTAACGTGCTGCCACTCTGAGCCCAAGAATGACTTACCAGTAATATTTCAGCCACTAATCATTAAAGTACTTTTGTTTTCTTGCTGAAATTGGTATTATTATTTTTTGATATTTCTATAAAAATATGAGACTTCAATTTTAATTTTTAAAATTTTCTGCTTTAATGTCAATTTGGGGCTATACATTACCTAATAACTTACATGGACTAGGTTATCTTATATTTTATTGTAAACTATACATATCAAGTGCAAATGTAGGCTTTAATGGGTTGGACTGTTGACTATGAATTTATATGCAAACTTAATATTCTGATCTGTAAATTGAAACAAACTGATGACAAGATATACTAACCTGTTATGGTAGGATGCATTTTTTCCTACCAAGAAAACTACCAAGAAAATTAAGTGTGAACTCATTTTCACGTGAAATTATTTTTTTAATTTAGAAATGTTTTATTGTCATATATGAGAACAAGTGAAAAAATTTTCCTGTTTAAAGAATACTATATAATCACTCTAGAATTTGCATTGGAAAAAAATAGCGGCTTTGTACTCTTTGGACATTTTCTGCTTCATTTCTTCTTTTAACGCCATAGTATTGCCCTTATTTCCATGTGAACCTGATCATAAACTGAAACTCCAGTTAAACGTTTTAGTATCACAATTTATCACTGAATGGCACACAGGTGGCTTCAGTACTACAGACACAACATTTACTAAGAGAGCCTGATTTCCCAGCCATCATTCTTCTTGAGTTCAAATTATTGGTCTCCTAGCTCATATGATTTTAAGTGTAAATGCATATACAAATAACTTTAAGACTAAAAAATATAAAATAAGAAAAGAAAAATTAAAAATAGAAGTAAAGAAATACTTAGCATCATCGTCAGATCTGAAAAATGAATCCTATCCACTTGTTAGTAGAGTGATAAAATAATTCTAATAAATAACATTTAATGTCATGCAACTGAATACAGTATTATAAAGTATTAAATTAAAAATTAACTATAATCTTTTTTTACAGGTGGTGGTAGAAGTTAACTGTGAATTTCGAATCCAGGTAATATACAACAAGTCTTTTTATTAGACATGGGAAAAATAAATGAACAGTAATAATATATCTTGGTTTTTCATATGTATAAAGCTGTTCTATTAAAAGATTGCAAAAGTGGCCTATTTTTCCAATAAACTATTCTTCCTGATATCAATCACTCCCCCACACCCCAAAAATTATGAGTATAAGTTAGTATTATTTTTACCTTATCTATCTCTCAAGGTAAGAGATTATAACACTAAAAATGGCACCATCAAGTGGCATTCAATAAGAAGGCAAAAACGTGAATGGATCAAATTTGCTGCAGCCTGTCGTGAAGGTGAAGACAACTCAAAGAGGAATCCAATTGCCAAAGTAAGTACCCAACCAATCAGAATAGACAAGGATACACTTTCAAAAAAACCCAGAATTTTTAAATATTTTTATGAACACGTTTCACTGAGAAACTATGATACAGACTACATACAGTCCATATTATTACAACTGAAACTATTAAAAAGTCTAAAAAAATTTAACACTTAGATAGTTAAAACTTAGACAGACATTGTTGAAATAAATGTATATGATTTTGCACTACCCTAAAATTTTGATGAAGAAAGCATGGTTGGGGCCGGAGAGATAGCATGGAGGTAAGGCACTGCTTTTCAATTGGTTATTGGTTCAAATCCCGGCATCCCGTATGGTCCCTCGAGCCTGCCAGGAGCAATTTCTGAGCGTGGAACCAGGAGCAACCCCTGAGCACTGCTGGGTGTGACCCACCCCCCAAAAAAAGCATGGTTATTTAAACAATTGATTCAAAATTCTGTATATTCAAAGTAACTTGATGGGATGGGGTTGGGGATAAATGGGTATCATAGTTCTCTCCATCAGTGCTCAGAGATGCTATTTCTAGGTTAGACCATTCTAACCTCCAGTCCAGCTGATATTGTGTTGCTTGAGCCCTTTGGCTGTATAGGCCACCAGGGCCACATCACATGCCACTAAATTGTGGCTGGGGGATGTTCAATGGCAGGAATCAAACTTGGTTCTCATATAAGATGTACACTCATATCGTCTGAGCATATCCTTGTCCCTGCAGGGCCTATTTTAATGTGTGGTCCCTATTCCTCATACTCAGAACTGAATTCCTATTTGGGTTTTGTAATGAACATTTAAATAATAGCCTTCTTTTTTAATTTCATTTGACTTGATTAAAACCATTGTAATTTATAAATTCTTTCATAGTTGGGTTTTAGACATACAATAATTCAAGGTCAAACCCACCACCAATGTTAACCTCCCTCCAACATGTTCCCAGAGTATATCCCAACTACCACCTTTTGGCCCCAGCCTGCCAGTATAACAGGCCCAATTAAAGTTTAGATTATTAGAGTTTGGGTCTCTTGATTCCATTGTTGTTGACACCCTTCTTTACAAAGTCTCTTTCTTTCATTTTTCCTTATCTTCATTAGTATATATAAACATGTACACAGTATCCACACACTCTCAGGCATATGTCACCCTAGACATGCGCATATACACACAATATAGATAGACAGATAGACAGACAGACAGGTAGATAGATAGATGATTGATAGATGATAGAGTGATATATAGGTAGGTAGATAGATGATAGATGATAGATAGATGATAGATAAATGATAGATAGATAGATAGATGATAGATGGATGGATAGATAGATAGATAGATAGATAGATAGATAGATAGATAGATAGATAGATAGATAGATAGATAGATAGATAGATAGAAAATAGAGAGATAGATTATAGATAGATAGAAATACATACACATTCACACAGATAGACTCAGAGACTACTCAATAACATTTTCTTATCAAAAAGCATTTTTAAAGGAATATTTCTGGCTTCTACAATCATTTATTTAGGATGAATTCCTTAATTTTCTGCTAATACATATTCCCAAATATCAGAATTAAATGCAAGTTTTTCATTACTGCTATTTTTTTTGTTTGGGGGCTACACCCAGTGATGCTCTGGGGTTACATCTCGGGCTATGTGCTCAGAAACCACTCCTGACTTGGGGGACCATATGGGACGCCAGGAATTGAAGTGAGGTCCATCTTGGATCAGCCACGTGCAAGGCAAAAGCTCTACAGCAGCGCTATCACTCCGGTCCCTAAATACAAGCTTTTCAGTGAGATCTAATATTACCAGGCAGAACAAGTCATAAAATAGCAATAAATTTTAAGTGTTAAATGAGTATGTAATCAATAACAAATGTATAGATTTTTATTTATTATGGTAATTGTTTCTTATTTGCTAGAAGTAAAATTCCTGTTTATTTAATAACATTAAGGTATTAGAGTTATATAATTGATTGTGTCTAGGAAAAATGTCTATTTTCATCATTTTCCCTCAAAATAAGTAAATAAGTAACATGGAGCCACATCTTTATTAATTCTCAGTAAAGAGAGTCACTACATAGTAAACATTAAACTCTTTATTTGCTCCCTTTAACATTTTCAAATATCTCTCCTTACAGATTCATTCAGATTGTGCAGCAAACCAGCAAGTTACATACCATATCTCTGGAGTAGGAATTGATCAACCACCTTTTGGAGTATTTATTGTTAATCAAAAAACTGGTGAAATTAATATAACATCCATAGTTGATCGAGAGGTCACTCCATTTTTCATTGTAAGTAAGACGCATATTAAATTTTATATAGAAAAACCTAAATAATTTTGAGGAGGGTCATTTAAGTGCAGATCACATTTGATATGTTTTTGAATCTCAAGTAGCTATTTTTGGTTATTTTTCCGATTCATGAGAAAGTTATGACCCAAAATAAGCACAGAACATTAAAAGAGGACTATTACACTTAACTGTTAAGTGACAGCAAAAATGCTAACCTCTAGTCTGTTTACAGTGGTAAAATAGACAGACAGTTATTTGGAAAAATGAGCACCCAACCTCAATTGCCTTTTCTGATTCTGTTAAAAATATAAGTTTCTCTTCACTGTGATGTCATTTTGATCCCGGAGTAATATGACCATAAGAAAGCCTACTCTGAGGAAGTATATCTAATTATAAGAAGTCTCATGGCCCAAGCACACTTGAACTCCAATAATGTCTTGGAAATACTTTAATTTATCCTTAACTGAATCTCATGCTATTATTTACAGTAGCAGTTATAAAGCTTACATATATTCTTTTGAAATCTTCAACCTCACTTTTATTCTAAGTAGTTAATCTTCTGGCTAAGGTTAAGACTCTTAACATAAATTTTTACAATTCTCCTTCTGCCAGTTCAGACATATTCTGCATAGAATCCACAAGCAATATCAGTTTTCCACTTTTCCCCACAATTATCCCCAAGATATATCCACTGTCCCATATTTACTTCTTTCTTCAAGATCCTTGTTCTGTCAATTCCATTGTTTCCATGTTCATTCGTCAATAGGACCAACACATTTTAATACTTAAAATAATAAATACTTCTTTGACTTGGCGACACATTTGTTTAAATGCTAATCATTTCTCCAAAACACAAATATCTATCTTAGCTTGCAAATTCCTCTGATAGTGCTTAGCTGTATTTTACTGACACTGCTCCTCAAATTTACTTTATTTCCTTAGTCTTCTATTTCAAATATGTATTCATGCCTCATTACCAAAATGTTTCCTGACACACTCTTACTTAGCCTGGTTGATTATCAATTTTTCCTGCAGGCAAGACATTTTACATGAAAGTAGGCTAAACAAATCTAATTGTTTGGTATAATTCAAATTATAATGACAGTAATAATCAATCACTCACATATCCATGACCGAGTTTATAAATGATATATCCTTTAAATCCCCTGTATGGCTGTCCTTCACTATAACCTTAATCCCTCAAAGCACCTGTCAAAATTCAAGTAATGCCTTTTCATTTATTATTTTTTTTCATGAGTCCCTATTTTGAAATACCTGACTTATCTTAATCATAACATTTTCCTATGATGTCCACAGTAACTTTCTTTTTTGTTTATATAACTTGCCTTTTTCTTTGCTCAGACTGTATTCTGAATTAGCGTTGCTTTCCATGAGTGATTATAAATAATGCTTGTGCCTACATTCTTGTGGGAAAAAGTTTTTGTTTCCTTTTACTTACATGCAATGCCTAGCACAATATCCAAACAAAGAATTTTACTAATACACATCACAACATAGAATTATTCCTCTTTTCTTTCCTAGATCTATTGCCGGGCTCTAAATTCCATGGGCCAAGATTTAGAGAGGCCTCTAGAGCTTAGAGTCAGGGTTCTGGATATAAATGACAACCCTCCAGTATTTGCTATGTCTACTTTTATAGGACAAATAGAAGAAAATTCCAATGCAAGTAAGTAATCTTTATTCAGTAAATCATGCCGTATCAGATTTCAGGTCATTCTTATTATCCAGTCTAAATCATATTTGGGGCCAGAGAGATAGTACAGCAAGTAAAGCATTTTCCTTGAACACAGTTGACTTCGGTTTGATCCCCAGCATCCCAGATTGTGCCCTGAGTCTGCCAGGACTGATCCCTGAGCACAGAGCCATGAATAATTTTTGACACACCTAGGTACGGTTCCACAACCTCATCTGCAAATAATAAAATATATCAGGATACTGTGACCAAAGATAGGACAATTTCATCAGGAAAAAGGTTTGTATGTAGAAAATAATTATCATTTATTTAAATCATTTTTCTACTTTCTCCAATGTCTCAATCAAAATTATAAGAGTAGCATAAAGAAGAGAGACAATATGTGTACAAAAAAGAAATTCTTTAAACTGACTAGTTACTTAGGGATCAGATAAAACAGAAAAACACTACACAAACACACAAAGTATGCCTTTTTGAATAGGAATTTTATATCATTCTTTATATAATTTTATATAATGTACACTGTATTCTTAAAACCAGTAGTACATGATTCACATGTATGAGTCTCTAGGTTTGATCCCCACTACTGGGAGAAAAATTTCAAAAAAAGTTTTGTACTTCTTTAATTAAGTTAATAAGGACCATACTGTTATCCTCATTCATAACTGTGTAAACTAAAGCTAAAGCCAAATAGCTTAGAAAGTACTAATATTGGCAAAATGTTAGCTTGACTTTATATCATTTTATTGTACCAAACCAATCTCATATAAATGAAGCTTACTACAAGGAGAGGTGAGTTCAGTTAGAGAAATGACTACACCAACAACTATCGCGACAATGGTAATGAGTGAGAGAATTAGAATGCCTGTCTCAAAATACAGGCGGGGGGGGGGGGGAGAAGAAAGGGAGGGGCATTGGTGGTGGGAATGTTGCATTGGTGAAGGGGGGGGTGTTCTTTTTGCAACTAAAACCAAACTACAATCATGTATGTAATTATAGTGCTTAAAAAACAATTTTTTCAAATAGAGTTAAAGTAGATTAAGAAATTAGAAACAAAAACAGTTCTTTGTTCTCTATCAGTAATCTCAACACTCCTCATAAACTCTGGTCTTTCTTAGTTAAAGAGAGGTATAGAAAAACATAGAAACTGAAATTTTCTACTGAAACAATATAGAAAGGAAAAATTTCAAAGTGCACATATATTAATCAGTTAAAACCAACATTTGTTGGGAAAGAAGTATGCTATACTACAGCAAAGGAGCAAACACTTCATTTGTAATCGATTTTCCTTTATTTCTAGACACACTGGTGATGGTAATAAATGCTACTGATGCAGATGAGCCCAATAATTTGAATTCCAAAATAGCTTTCAAGATCATAAGACAGGAACCTTCTGATTCACCAATGTTTATTATCAACAGATACACTGGAGAAATTCGAACTATGAATAACTTTCTAGACAGAGAGGTAATTTCTTTTTCTTTGAAAGGGTTGCTATATATAAAGGAGCTAATTCTATAATCAATATTATTTAAGAATATTATATTCTGATGCATTCTGAAAATTTTCTGACATATATTCTGAAAATAAGTATGATTTAGAATATAAATGGACAGAAGTTCCATCATTTATTTACAGTGTGCTAGGGCTAGATAGATAAATACAGGGTTAAGGTACTTTCCTTGCATGCATAGAACTGAACCTAGCTTGATTCCTATCACTACATATGGTCCCCAGAGCAACAGCAGAAGTGATCCCTCAGCAAAGAGCCAACATTAAGCCCTGATTATCAAAAGATGTGGTTCAATACCCCATACTCACTCCAACAAAGGTGCACTCTACAATTACAAAACATTAAGAAAAAATATATCAGAGATGTGGTATAGGATTAATTTTCTTATTTGCATTCCACCTGCCTCAATCTGCCTTGGTTTGACCCATGGGATCACATGATCCCTTGAACACAAAGACTGAAGAACACCCTGAGCATAATTGAGTGGAGTCCCTTTATCCCCCTCCCACCAAAAAAATTAATGTTGGCAGCTAAAGAAATAGTACAGACATTAAGACTTTTGCTTTCATGTAGCTAATCCTGGTTTACTTCCTACACAATCTCTGACACGTTATGATTTCCCAAAACACCAATAGGAATTTGACCCTAGGAATAGACTCTCTGTCTCTTTTACAGGTTAAAAATCATATTTACTCCTAAATCCTCTAAACTTATTTAAGAAATAATTTTTGGACAATGAAGTAGCTCAAAAGGCTAGAGCACATGCTTTGTGAACAGAAATTCCTAGAAAAATCTATCACCACATGGTCATTGAAGTAGTGCCAGAAACCATCCTGAAAATAAAACCAGGTGCAGCTGACAAACACAAAGTATGTGCCTCTACTCTCAAAAAAAAAAAAAAGAGAGAGAGAGAGAGAGAGAGAGAGAGAGAGTGAAAAGAACTTTGTTGTTGTTTATTTGAGTCTTCCACCTGGCAGTGGTCAGGGCTTCCTCCTGGCTCTTTGTTCAGAAGTGTCTGGTGGAGCTTGGGAGACCACTTGGGGTGCCAGGATTTAAAGTGGGCAAGTGCCCTACCCAATATACTATTCCAGCCCTAAACATTTTTTTCAAAATTTTTCCTATGTCACATTAAGTGATAGTCCTCTGATTACTTTAGATAATGAATCACATGATAAGAATAATATATGAAAATTAAATAATAGCCAGACTTATTACTCACCAAAACAATAACTAGCAATTTATACTAGAGTAGAATCAGCATTAGTATGGTTTCTGTGATGACAAATATTCCCATAAGTTTATATTTTATTTCATAATACTTGGTTTAAAAAATTGAAAAAAGGTAAAATAGAATAATCAGAAAATAAATCCAAAAAGCCAATTTGTGATGAGAAATTGCTATATGTTTTTACCTTTCTTAATCTAAGTAGAAAATAGCAATATGCAACACATGTACCGTTATTGAGTACCATAGTAAATGCCACATGATAGTATCTCCTATATTCTTTTTTATAAAAAAAAATCAATGTTTAAAAATAATTTTGAGGATTAATAAAACTATATCTGACCTCTATATATTTATGAATAAATATAAATATAAATGATAAAATATTTGGGAGCAAAATTTTGGGTCACACCTTACTATACTCAAGGCTTATCCCAGGCTATGTACTCAACTATCACTCTATGATGATGCTTAGGGGACTATATGTAGTGTAGGGAAATCAACCCAGGTCTATTAGTACATCTTACCTGCTGTACATATAAGTACATAAGCACATATAAGTGATAAAATTTTAATTATTATAGTTACTTTAAAATGTCAAATCTCTTTAATGGCCCTGAAGTTTAGAAAAAATTAATTTTTACACCCTTGAATGTAAAAGCATAAGTTTCTAGATGCCTAGATCTTGTTACCTAAATCTTTCACACCTGTTTGAAAATTACCCTCAGGAGTTGGAGAGAAAGTACAGTAGGTATGTCATTTGTCTTGAACACGGCCAACCTGGGTTTGATCCCAGGCATCTCATATGGTCTCCTTAGCCTGCCAGGAGTAATTTCGGAGTGTAGAGCCAGAAGCTACCCCTTAACACCACCAGGTGTGGCTCCAAAATCAAAATTGATTTAAAAAATAAAAAATAAATAGAATCACCATCAGAAGAAATTAACTATGTATCTTTAATTCTCTCAAGCTTTCTTTAAAAGTGCAATGGAATTCATTTTAGGTCAAAAATGTTCAGGCCACCAAACTTCAAAACATTAATATCTTTATTTCTGCTTACCTTAGCAAGTTTTGCCATACATAAAATTTTCATCCCCTAAACCTAAGAAGGAATGAATATTTTTAAATATTCTTTTTTTAAGTGGGATTGCATAAGCATTTTAGGAAATAATCATGGCAAGTTCTATGCTGATTTATGTGACATTTATAAATTTTAATATTCTATGCTACTCTCAATGCCAATAGTTTAATATAAGTGTTAAATAAACATTTACAGTAACTTTGCATAAGACATATTGAGACTCTATTTGGACTATAATATTTTAATGTCTATTTTTAGCAATACGGTCAATATTCTCTTGCTGTGAGAGGCTCAGATAGAGATGGTGGTGCTGATGGTATTTCAGCAGAGTGTGAATGCAGTATTAAAATCCTAGATGTAAATGATAACATCCCATACCTGGATCAACCTTCAGTAAGTATTTGTTCTTGAAATGAATAAGCTTAAATTCAGTAAATTTAAAATTTATTCAAACAATTCTAGCTATAGATGCTCATGGTATCCTTATTTACATATAACCCAAACACAAATCTTGCATTTTTCTAAATAATAATTTGAAGATGATATATATATTTGAACACTGGAAAAACATTTATAATAAATACATAAAGCGAGAGGCACAGCTGGGCTCAGACCACTCCACATGCCAGGATTTCTGGGTGTCTTTGACTGGTATGTTGGGGGCTCTGGGCAGGACAGCTAGCCACAGGTCCCCTGGGCTGAACTCCTAGTCCAGGGGGCCAAGGTCCCCCCCAAACCTGGTGGGTCTTCAGGGCCACGCCTGGTTAATCGGGCCCTGGGGGGAGGGGGGGGAGAAATCCCGCCCTATGCATCGCAAAACTACAGAGGCACAGCTGGGCTCAGACCACTCCACATGCCAGGATTTCTGGGTGTCTTTGACTGGTATGTTGGGGGCTCTGGGCAGGACAGCTAGCCACAGGTCCCCTGGGCTGAACTCCTAGTCCAGGGGGCCAAGGTCCCCCCAAACCTGGTGGGTCTTCAGGGCCACGCCTGGTTAATCGGGCCCTGGGGGGGAGGGGGGGAGAAATCCCGCCCTATGCATCCCAAAACTACAGAACCGCGCGGGGGCTAGTGCCCCCGCGCGTACTTCATATATTAAGAGTATTCCTTACTGTTATGTTACGTTTTACGTATCCAGAATCTTTATTTTGTATCGTGCCCTTTTCCACATCGCTCCAAAGCTCTTTTTTATTCCTTTATTCTCTATCACCCCCAAACATCTCTAATCTACATTACTCGTTTTAATCAGTAGTGTACAAGCCTTATCACAGACCAAAGACGTGTATTGTGTGTAACAACCCCAAACTGTTTCAAGATACATAAAATGGACACGTATTTCTTTAGAATATTTTGTGTTTTTTCTCTGACAGCTATAATTCTTACTAAATGTTGTCTTATATAGTGACGATTCTAACCGCTTTTCATCTTCTCTTTTTGAGCTGTTTAACAAGGAATCTTAGAGAAAGAGTCCCCCAGATTAATGCTTATGATTGAACCATAATTGTTCTTATCACCCCCTTATGGGCCAAGAACACCATGTGGCATTGCTCCTTTTTTGCATAGGCACATTAAAATGGGAAAATACTATACATATAAATAAGATCCTATCTAATAGAGATTGGTACAGACAAATCTTATAGTGCAAAGGGACCTTACACCCTGAACATTGACATAACGACCTGGCACAGACCTCAGAAGAAAGGGCATTTCCCTGAACCAGGGAAGCCATCCACAAAACATCCAGGCTGGTCTATAGCATCACCTGGAAGCAATCCTCTACCAAGGAAGACTCTACACTGCTCAGACATTGTCCTGCTCAAAAGAGACTTCCATTAACACTGAGAAGACTTAACAACAACAACGACCTGCTTACAGGACAGGGCTCCCTGCGTTGCACTTTGACTGTGAGGTGAAACCAGAGGACGCTCCACATCCTGACTTCAATGTTGGACATACAGATTCCAGGATCTTAAATACAGAAGCTTGATACCAACAACAGAGACTGTGTGAAAAATATAAGTGTGTTGGCACTACAGACAATGTCTTGGATTGGACGATCTAGCTTGCCTGGAGCCTAGAGTTGGTCTTGTGCCAGGAACCTTCAGGGGTCTGGTCTTTTTGTATTTAGGCCAAGGTTATTTCTTTCCATGTCCCTCATATTTTGGTGGGCCTATGCAAACAACAATTGCCACTCTAACACCATTTTTGCTGTGCTCCTTTGACTCTAATCCTTAAAAAGAACCCAGTTAAGATTTGAGGTTAACTTAAGCTAATATGCATGAATATGGAAATGAAAAAAAAAATGCTATGCCTGTAATGTTTAAGGAGTTATGTAAGTTTTATGGCTTTAGATTGCCTTGTGTGCTGTTAAGAAATATTATAGTGTGTTACAATCTTAATGTTCTTTGGATGAAATTTCAAAGTTGGGATATCAGCAAGGGGACTTCTGAGAATTATGTTATGTATTGTCCTTCCACTGTAACTTTACCTTGTCCTCTTTCTTTGCATCCTTGTTCTCATAATTAAAAATAAAAAAAAATAAATAAATACATAAAGCCATTTTCAAAAAATGATTAACTATAGCCATTTTATTGTAAATGTTGTACAGTTTTCTCACTCATTTTTGACAATATTTCCTTGTTTCAGTATTCTTTCTCTATAGATGAAAATGCTCTATATACAGACTTGGCCCAAATTAGAGTCATTGATTTGGATGAGGAATACTCAGCTAACTGGATAGGAGTAATATTCTTTATATCTGGAAATGAAGGAAATTGGTTTGAAATAGAAATGGATGAAAGAACAAATGTGGGAATTTTAAAAGTCGTTAAGGTATGTTATCATTAACTTAAATATTTTATTTTCCTATTCTTTTTACAATTGTCAAGTTTAGAATAAAGACTAAGAAACAATAATAAGAACTTCACAAATTTCTTCAGGTACAAGAGAAAAATTACAGTTTGAAAACTATGAATGACTTGGAGCTTTTTTAAGTAGAATTTTTATTGACACTCTTGCAGAAACAGATCCTGAAGTGTACTTTAACACTCTTTTCTGAACATAGAATTTTAATTTATTTTATATAAATTTAAAACATTTTAAACATGTATCTTATTTCATATTGTAACTATGTTTAATCCTTAAAGTTTTAAGTTAGATATTTAAGAATATTTTATCACTTTAACATAAATTTTTAAAAATACATTATGTAAAAAAGGATTGCATGTTCATCATTATGCTCCAAGAATATCGGTCATATAAGTTGAAAGTTTATTCCCCTGGAGTGTTTTGATATATGTTAGTTGCAGAATTATAACAATCGTTTCACTGTAGGTGCTGATCAAGGTATTTATTTTGAGCACAAATATACTTGAGAATAAGTCTAGTGACATAATCCAAGTTGAGAGTACTTTTATGCTCTCCTATATCAATAATCCATTACATTTACCTGTAGCAGAATTATCTCAGATGTGGTCACTAAGTGAACATTTCATGCTCTACAATGTAAGACTTATAAAAGTCTATTTTTAAACCTGGCATCACTGCATGTTTATTGCAGATGATGGATTCACTGTTTGTTTGTTTTTTCTCCAATTGGTCCCTACATAGCAGTGCTCGGGTGTTATTCCTGGTTCTGAGCCAGGAATCACTCCCCATGATGCTCAGGGATCATATGGAATGCCAGGAATTAAACCTAGTCAGCCAATTGCAAGAAAAGTACCCTTCTCTTGTCCTTCAACAAATATTCTTTATGACAAAATATACCTTTTCAAACTAATTTCTTCTTCATAATATCCTTTGAAAGTTGAGACCTAAAGAATTCTGTTAGAAAGGAATGTATGATCATTTGTTTTATTTGGCTTCATAAAGTATGATCATACATAATTCAAAGTCATTTATCCTTCACATATCAGAACTTTTTGAAAATTAATACAGTGAGTTACAGAAAATGTTTACTTGCTTATGTCCTCATAATTATAAAGCTTAATTAAAATATCTACTTGTAGAGCTATACAGAATTCATATTATTATTATTATCATATTATACAGCTATTCATATTATTTTCACCACCACACTACAATATTAGTAATACAAGCTGAGTAAACTTTCCTAATTTATTAAATCAAACTAGTTACATTACTTTATGAAATTAATTCATTCAATCTCCATAATTCTGTAAAATGAATTGATGTTGATTTTCTCCCAGATATAACTTCATACATTATTCCCCTTGCTTTGATCATATGTGTGTATATAATATATAATTTTATAACATGATGATAATTGCACATAAGACCAATGGAAAAATGTACAATGGGTTAAAGCTTGCCTTACACATAGATGATCCATGTTCCATTTCTGATACTCCTTATGGTCCTCGGAATTTCACCAGGCATGATTCCTGAGCTCAGAGCCAGAAGTAAGCACTGAGCACAACATGTGGCCCAGAAACCAAAAATACAACAATAACAACAAAAAATTGGGGAAATATTTGCTAGTTATAGACAATGCATTGTTTTAAAATTAGTGGGTCTTGGCACTATAATAATAATAAGAATTTTATAATATATAAAAATACTTGATCACTTAATAAATGATTTATTTACTTAAAGTTTTGAAAAAGGACTTCCTATTACTATATACATACTATATTCTATTTCCTTATTTATTGAAAGTCACATTTACAGGAGTGAAATGTCTTCTAAATCACTCCTTTTAAATAAAAAGTTTAACTGAATCTATAATGTTTTGGCCCAAGCATTATAATAAGTACAGTAAACTCTTTGATAAATAAAAATGACAGGACTAACAACCTGTCATTGCAACGTAGATGTGACCATTTGTGTACTTAAGGTGTTTAGTAAACAATTATACCTTATGTCATATATTTTAATTTGTTCAACAAATATTAGACAGTTACATTTTTATTGCTACATGTTCATGTATTTGCATTGAGTGAGTAATAAAATAGCATAATTATATATTACTAAGTATATGTATATTGAATAAAACAGATGTAAAAAAGTTGAATTTATTCTCTAAGAACTTTTACTTTTCCAGAACAATTTTTACCTTTAATAAAAATATTTCACTTTGTACTTTCTAGCCATTAGACTACGAAGAAATGAAGAATTTGCAACTTAGTATTGGTGTTAGAAATAAAGCTGAATTTCATCAGTCTATTATATCTCAATATAAACTCACAGCAACTGCTATCTCTATAACTGTGTTAAATGTGATTGAAGGCCCAGTGTTCCGTCCAGGTTCAAAGACATTTGTAGTAACTAGCAATATGGGCCAAAATGATGAAGTGGGAAAGTTTATAGCCACTGATCTGGATACGAATCAACCTTCAACAACTGTTAGGTAAGAATTAATATCTAACCTATTTTTATCACACTGATAAACACTGATTTTCCTGTTTCTATTTTTATTTACCAGTTGATTAAACATATCCCACTAAATTTTTTCTCAGTTTAAAGTAAGTTATATTTAATTTGCTCAAATGTATTCACATTCTTTAGCATTTACTGTCTATATATAATATTGGTACTAAAATAGTTTTATTATATTGGGGGCCAGAGCAATAATACAGTAAGTAAGGTGCTTGCCCTGATGCAGCCAACCCCAGTTTGATCCTAAACATCCCAGGTAGTCCTCTAAGCCTGCCAGGGGACCTGTGTGCAGAGCAGCGCTGGATGTGCCCTCGCGAAAAAGAAAGAAAAGCTATATATTAAGATTGAATGTGGCCATGTAGCTTTTCAAATATTTCTATTTGATCAGAATATTTGAGTATATATGCTCATGAATTTCATACTAATGATTGAGATCAGTAATGAGGAGGGTGGTATAGAGGAAAGAAATATATTATAAATAATGGGGCTTTGTGGGGGTTCTCTATTTTTTTCCTCATATGTGTAAATACTCTACTTAAGTTCTTATCACCCTGTACCACCACTTCTGACATTCTTATGATCCACAATGAAGTTCACTTAGAAAAGATAACTTCTTTCTCATATCATTTATTTTGTTTTTTTTAATCTTTTTATTGTTTGTTAGTTTGTTTTTTATTAATACCTTTATTTAAACACCTTGATTACAAACATAATTGTAGTTGGGTTTCAGTCATGTAAAGAACACCCTTTTTCACCAGTGCAACATTCCCATCACCAATGTCCCAAATCTTCCTCTTCCCCACCCCACCCCTGCCTGTATCTAGACAGGCTTTCTACTTCCCTCATTCATTCACATTGTTAGGATAGTTCTCAATGTAGTTATTTCTCTAACTGCACTATCACTCTTTGTGGTGAGCTTCATGTCGTGACCTAGACCTTCCAGCCCTCCTCTCTTCTGTCTCTGATAATCATTGCAAAAATGTCTTTCATTTTTCTTAAAACCCGTAGATAAGTGAGACTATTCTGCGTCTATATCACTCCCTCTGACTTAATTTCACTCAGCATAATAGATAATTTTATTTCTACTTTCAAAGCTTACTTAGCTTGGTTCCCTAGAAAACAAACCAACAGCTATATTATATATGTTATATATATTATGCATATTAAATTGTTTTATTATATATATATATATATATTGGTTTTGGTTTTGGTTTTGGTGTTTGGGCCACACCCAGTGATGCTCAGGGGTTACTCCTGATTATGCGCTCAGAAATCACTCCTGGCTTGGGGACCATATGGGACGCTGAGGGATCAAACCATGGTCTGTTCTAGGCTAGCGTTAGTAAGGCAGACTCCTTACCGGCCCCCAAATATATAATTCAAAGAAGATAATTAAAGTTAAAGATGATAAAAGAAAGAACAGAAAATAGAAGGAAAATTCAAGAAGATTATTAATGGGGCCAGAGTGATAGCTCAGCAGTAAGGCTTTTGCCTTGCATGCCGTTGACCCAGGACGGAACTCGATTGGATCCCAAGCATCTCATATGGTCGCCCAAGCCAGGAGAGATTTCTAAGCTCAAAGCCAAGAGTAACCCCTGACATTCACGGATGTGGCCCAAAAACAAACAAAAAATAGATGAAAGAAGATCATTAATAATTTAAATAGACTGCCTCCTGTAAAGTCATGATATATAGCAATAAGAACAAAACAGAGATGATAATGGAGCCAGTAAGGAAAGAAATTAGTGTCTTTGGTAAGGGACAATTTAGAAATAGTAGTAGTCTATCAAAACCTAGTCTAGATTGTACTGATTAACTCTCATGCTAACCAAATTTAATACAGATAAGACTATAAGCATAGGCTTATTCTGATGTTTAAAATGCGAATTTAAACGGAAGTGGCTGCTCAATAATTATTTTCTCTTAAAATTTAAACTCAGTTCAGATTGCTGTCAAAGAATTAGAACTACATGATTAAAAAGTAAGTCTTAGGGACCAGAGTGATAATACAATGGGTAGGACATTTATCTTTCATTGCTGCTAACTTGAGTTAAATCCCTGGCATATCATATGTCCCCTGAGCACCACCAAGAGTAATTCCTGAGTGCAGAGTCAGGAATAACCTTGAACACCATCAGGTATGGCCTCAAAACATGCAAAAATAAAATTTATTCTCAAATCATGAACACTGTAGTCAGGAACTCTATTCATAATTAGTACTAAGGAATTGGATTTTATAACTAAAATATTCTTAGGTAATTGATAGTGATACATATTGTTTTTTCTCAAATACAGATATGTAATGGGAAATAACCCTGCAGACCTGTTAGCAATTGATTCAAGAACAGGCATGATTACTTTAAAAAATAAAGTTACAAGGCAACAATATGAAATGCTTAGAGGACAATATCAAGGAACAATTCTATCTATAGATGGTAAGCAAGCAATTAAACCTTTTTCCTCCTTCTAAATACATATATTCTTATATATTAAAATTTTAATTTTTGTTTGAAAGTGATCCTGCCTTCAACAAAAGTTATACTGAATATAATAAAAGTTAAATGTGAATAATATATGTGGGCTAGAAAAATAATGCAAGACACATAACTTGCACACAGTAAACCCTGGTTAAATTCCCAACATTTCATATATTCCTGCAAACACTGCTACGAGTGACCCCTGAGCACCAAGTTGCATTAGTGGCACTGACTGTTTCTATTTCTCTACGCAGGTGACAACTGTTTTAGAAATAATATGCATACTAATTTTTTTATTAAACTTCCAAGTAACAATATGGAAAATGAATGAAAATAATCTATTAATTTACATATTTATCAATTAACCAATAGTGATGCTTTTTTAATAGTGATGCTTTTTGATACCTATACAATAGATATATGTTGTCCACAAGTTATTGTTCTAAATATGTGAAATATTTCTTTCATTTTGAAATATGTTACAGATAATCTTCAAAGAACTTGTACTGGTACAGTTGTTATTGATCTTGATGGTTCTGGATGGCCAGATGGTCCAATAGATCCAAATGTAATTGATAAAGGGTGTTACTACTGATGCACCCACTGATAATTATGGTGGTGGTGCCTCTGGAAGTTTCACTAATAATTACAATTACGGTAATACTATCAGTACAGTCGGAAGACCATTTGAAGGAGGAGGAGGAGATACGGGTGTAGGTCAAGCACTTATTTCAGATAATATCCATTTTGGTCCTGCTGGTATTGGATTACTCATCATGGGATTCTTGGTCTTAGGATGTAAGTACTTTAATGGTCTTATTTATATCTGCCCCCCAAAAAACCTCTGGGAAGAAATTAAGTTCTTAGTGTGTGCAATCATAGCATGTCTATATTTGGTACTGGGTTAGTCACATGCAGGGGGGTTCAAATTTTAAAGGCATAATGAAAACAATTAGAAAAAATGACTGTAACAATTCAGAAAAAATGTTTATATACAGATGTAAATTTTGATTGTGGGCATTTAACTGATGAATAGGAGATTACCCCAATGGGTATGATAAGGGGATCACAATTTAAGAAAATAAAATCTATGAATAAAACCCCTAAAGAATGAGTTCAAGGTACTGAAAAGAACTCCAATAAATGATATACCTTACAGTAAAACAGAGAGTGTTGGAACTAGAAAGGTAGAAATAGGCCATATCTGGACGAGATTTTGTAATGTGTTAACATAGCCTAATGAAAAGAGAGTGAAATAGATTTAGCTTTAAACTTCAGCTTCTAAATTCAAGTAAATGAGTCTCTCAAAAATGACATAGTATATATAGATATAGATGCTATAGTAGGTAAGATGTTTTCCTTGCACACAGATGACCCAGGTCTGATCCCTGGCATTACATATAGTAGTTCTGCCAGGAGTGATCTCTGAGCAAAGTATCAGGAAAGTCCTGAGCATTGTCAGGTTTGGCCCCAAAACAAATGAAGAACAACAAAATAAATGAGCCTCAATGCTATTGCTTGTAAAATAACACTTACTTAATAACATTGCTTTGTTGATGAAAAAGAAACATTCACTCTAGATAGAAGAGTCCGAGGTCAGGTCTCCCCATAAAATGGATTCTCCATATGCCATCGATTGTCCAGGGTAGTCATTCGCATTATCATAGACAGTGATAAAAAATTATAGTGAAGAAGAACAAGATGCTTCATCTCTGAAATTAGGGAGTTCTGAAGTAGATAGGTGGGTCTTTATATTTCATAATTGATTTAATACAAACGACACCATTTTAAAATATAAAAACATAAGTGACTTCATGATTTGACTAATGAGGTTAAATATATACCCAAACTTAAAAAACAGACACAAATATTAAATACTTTCCTGCCTATTTTTATTATATCCTCAACCAAAAAAATAGATACTAAGATTTTTAGGGAACTTCATTATATTTTTTTACATAAATATTTTATTCTTTTAAAAAATTTAATCAGGGGCAGAGCTGTGGTGCAGCAGTAAGGCATTTGTCTTGCATGTGGCTGACCTAGGACGGACTGCAGTTCGATCCCCCAGCGTCTCATATGGTCCTCCAAGCCAGGAGCAATTTCTGAGTGCATAGCCAGGAGTAACCCCTGAGCATCCATCAATGGATGTGGCCCCAAAACAAACAAACAAAATAATTTAAATCGAAGCTTAAATCTGACAAGGAGTTTTATGCCACAACTAAAAGTTGAAACCTCTTTTCTGTAAGTTAAAATTTATATATTTTAGAAAATATCTATATTATAGAATTTCTTATTAAATCTTCTTTTACTCGTGAAAATTTCAATGAAAGCTAAAAGATTTAAAAAATGAGCCCAAACACAAAAGCTATTAGTATTCGTTTGTAGTTTTGTTTTTGGACTACATCCGGCAGCACTCTGGGATTACTCTTGGCTCCGCACTCAGAAATCACTCATGGCAGGCTCAGGGAATTATATGGGATGCCAGGTACCAAAAAGAAAGACAGAAGAAGGAAGAAGAAGAAGGAAGGAAGGAAGGATGGAAGGAAGGAAAGGAAAGGAAGGAAGGAAGAAGGAAGGAAGGAAGGAAGGAAAGGAAGGGAAGGAAGGAAGGACAGGAAGGAAGGAAGGACGGAAGGAAGGAAGGAAGGAAAGGAAGGAAGAAAGAAGGGAGGGAGGGAGGGAGGGAGGGAGGGAGGGAGGGAGGGAGGGAGGGGGAGGGGGGAGGGAGGGATGGGAGGAGTTTAAGGCATTTTTTTTTGCACATGATTGACCTAATTTTGATCTCTGGCATTGTATATGGTCAACACTATCCACTGCTAGGAGTAATCACTAAACAAAGAGTCAATAGTAAACCCTGAGCACCATAGGATTTAATCAAAAAACAAAACAAAATAGATATACATTTCGGTGGCCGGAGTGGCCTTGCATGTGGCCAACACAGGAAGGACCCGGTGTGAATCCCAGCATCCCATATGGTCCCCCAAGCCTGCCAGGAGTGACTTCTGAGCTCAGAGCCAGGAATAATTCCTGAGTGCTGCTGAGTGTGACCCCAAAACCACATATATGTAGTTTTTTATATAGACATTTATATAAATATGGATATATATATACATTTCAGGGAAATAACCTCAGAGAAAATATTGCCTGGTCTCTTCGACTATCCTTTTCCCTCCTTTACTATTTTAAAAAGTAATGAGAGGGGAATGGGATCCTTTTAAATATTAAGATATTTATACATAATCTGTTTTAAAGACATAAACTATTTAATATGACTACTATTTGACAAATTAAAATTATGATAGCCTAATACATTGCAACGCATTGATTTTTTATTGATAAGCAGTTTGGTTTCTGAAACATAAGTCACGTTGGAAATTTAAGTTTAATCGTAAATATAATAGGTTGTTTTGTTTCAACATAGCCTGTTGCTCATATCAATATTTTCTCCTTTTACTACAGTGGTACCATTTTTTGCTGATATGCTGTGATTGTGGAGGTGCTCCGGGTGGTGGAGCTGGCTTTGAGCCAGTTCCTGAATGTTCAGAAGGAGCAATACAGACTTGGGCTGTAGAAGGACCACAGCCTGAACTAACAGTAAGTGCTAATTTTTAGCTGAAATGACGTTTAGGTGCCAGGTAAACTCAGTCTTTTACATATGAACCAAAATGTTGGCTATCATTCACAGTCTGTGCTGTTCTTTGTTTTGGGAAAGCGATGGAGAAAATGAAGAGAAATAAAACTATGCCAAAATTAGATAGCAATATACAAACAGACTTTTTCAATGAGATTTGAACTTTCAAAAAATTCCAAAGCTTCTGAAAGATTATTTTTAAAAAATATATCTGAAATAATTTGAGAATCTAATGATAATTGAGAAAATGTCTTTTGTTTTCTAGGATTTGACCACTATCTGTGTACCACAAATGCTTCCTGATAATGCAAATTTAATTGAATGCATTGACAATTCAGGTAAAATTAAGTGTTTAAGAGCTCAAATTGCTAAAGAAATGTTGTTCTCTCTATTTGTATATTTTACTTAATTTCAATTATTTTTTTCCTTAAAATTGTTTCTATCATTCCTCTTCCAGTGAATAATTTTTACTTATATATTAAGGGCAAATCTACAGTAATATTGTTATGTATTTAATTTATTACTTTTAAATGTTTTTTTTTAATTGGGTTAGAGTTAGACTGCAGTGTGTTCAGTTTTGAGCACTAGCAGTGGTTCAGAGGGACCGTAGGTGATTTCAGGAATTCAAACCAGTGTGGCAACCGTCACAGAGCATGCTAGTGTCTTATTCTTTATCCTATCTTTACAGACTATACTAAATCTTTTAAAAATCTTCCTCAATTATAAGAGAATACTTATGAGATGATCTGATTGAAAATTCTAAAATAGAAAGGAAGACTTGAATTGTAATTATGAGTCAATTTGAGGTTAAAGTAAATGCTTACCGAAAATCTTTTTATTATGAGAGTATAATCCACTTAAAATATATATTTATTTACGAAGAAATAGTATAGCATATAGGACACTTGTCTTGTACGCAATGGTTCTCCTCCATATCTGTTGGGAGTGGGACTGAATGGAATTGGTGGCGAGAACTGACACAGTGATCGGCAGCTTATATCATGCAATCACACTTAGTTAGTTAGTTAGTTAGTTAGTTAGTTAGTTAGTTAGTTAGTTAGTTTAGTTAGTTAGTTTAGTTAGTTTAGTTTTGTTTTGTTTTTTTGGGCCAGACCCTGGTGGGTGCTCGGGGGTTATTCCTGGCTATCTGCTCAGAAATAGCTCCTGGCAGGCACAGACCACCAGATGGGGACCCAGGATTCGAAACCAATCCACCTTAGATCATGAGGGGGATCAGCTGCTTGCAAGGCAAACCGCTGTGCTATCTCTCCAGCCCCACACTTTTATTTTTGATTACTCAACCCTTCGCTATCTAAACCCCAAGTCTAATACATATTGTATGAGTCCGCTCACCAATGGGTCCCGCTGCGACATGATTAACTCGAAGAAACTGAAGTTGATGACAGGTCCTGATAAATCAGTGTCTGGTTCCATTGTGCTTCAACACCAGAGCAGAAACTTCAGTTGGCTCAAGGGGTGTCATCCCTCTGACATTTCAATCGTGCATTACATCTCTGCATCTCTTTTCTTGTGGCACTCTGCTAAATTGGTAGTGGCCTGTTCCTTACTTTTATCCTCTACTATCACTATTCTAATGAATGATGCAATCACTATAAAAGGTTCCTCATAGGTGACACCCAGAATCTCTGGGCGTTTTCTGTATGAATCCAGATGCCGATTCCTACAGCAACCTGGTCAGCAAGCCCCATGCAACTATGGTGGGGGGAAAGAGACTGATGTTGGTTGGAGAGGACAGAGGTGGGTGTAGGCAGGCAGGCAGGGGCGAACCCTCTTCCTCAGATTTGTCCCAATTAGCACCAAGTTGCCAGACAATCCAGCAACCCAAGGAATCTTGGGTTTGATCCCCTCACCCCAATACAACACCCCATAGTTGAAATTAATGGGGAAGAAGAAAGAAGAAGAAGAAGAAAAGAAAGAAAGAAAGAAAGAAAGAAAGAAAAAGGAAAGAAAGAAAGAAAGAAAGAGAGAGAGAAAGAGAAAGAAGAAAGAGAGAAAGAAAGAAAGAAAGAAAGAAAGAAAGAAAGAAAGAAAAGAAAGAAAGAAGAAAGAAAAAAGAAGAGAAAGAAAGAAAGAAAGAAAGAAAGAAAGAAAGAGAAGAAAAAGAAAGAAAGAAGAAAGAAAGAAGAAAGAAAGAAAGAAAGAAAGAAAGAAAGAAAGAAAGAAGAAAGAAAAGAAGAAAGAAAGAAAGAAAGAAGAAAGAAAGAAAGAAAGAGAAAGAAAGAAAGAAAGAAGAAAGAAAAGAAAGAAAGAAAAGAAAGAAAGAAAAAGAAAGAAAGAAAGAAAGAAAGAAAGAAGAAGAAAGAAAGAAAGGAAAGAAGAAAGAAAAGAAGAAAGAAAGAAAGAAAGAAAGAAAGAAAAAGAAAGAAAGAAAGAAAGAAAGAAGAAAGAAAAGAAAAGAAAAGAAAGAAAGAAAGAAAGAAAGAAAAGAAAGAAAGAAAGAAAGAAGAAAGAAAGAAAGAGAAGAGAAGAGAAGAAGAAAAGAAGAAGAAAGAAAGAAAGAAAGAAAGAAAGAAAGAAAGAAAGAAAGAAGAAAGAAAGAAGAAAGAAAGAAAGAAAAGGAAAGAAAAGAAAGAAAGAAGAAAAAGAAGAAAGAAAGAAAGAAAGAAGAAAGAAAAAAGAAAGAAAGAAGAGAAAGAAAGAAAGAAAGAAAGAAAAGAAAGAAAAGAAAAGAAAGAAAGAAAGAAGAAAGAAAAGAAAGAAAGATAGAAAGAAAGAAAGAAAGAAAGAAAGAAAGAAGAGAAAGAGAAAGAAAGGAAAAAAGAAAGAAAGAAGGAAAGAAAAAAAAAAAAAAAAAAAAAAAGTAAGAAAGAAAGAAAGAAAGAAAGAGAGGAGAGAAAGAAAGAAGAGAGAGAGAGAGAGAGAGAGAGAGAGAGAGAGAGAGAGAGAGAGAGAGAGAGGGAGAGAGGAGAAGAGGAGAGAGAGAGAGAAGAGAGATGAGAGAGAGAGGAGGCTGTGCGCCCTTAGGCCTGGCAGCTAACTTCCATAGATAGGACCAACCCTGGGGCCATCAATGTCTCTCCAAGTTGTGTTTGGGGAAATAAAAAAGAAAAAAAAATCTAGATGCCTGGTTGGGCCTGCTGGTGGCTTTCCTCATTAGCATTGTCATTTAAAATACTTGTCAACTCCTGGGAACTTCCCTTTAAGTCCAGAGCTTCCCTAATTAGTATGTCACCTCCTCACACAAACTTTGCTGTGAGCAAAATATTTTCATTTAGTTTAGCAAGAAAGCATGACTTTTTTTAAATCATCTTTATTGTGACCAAAGTGAATTACAAATCTTTCACAGTAATATTTAAGGTACATAGTGACAATGAATCAGGGCCATTCCCACTACCAGTGTTGTCCTACCTCCAGCCCTGTTCCCAGCGTGCATCCCATATCTCCTTCTTTGCCCCCTGCTGGTCCCCTCCTTGTATAGGTTGCTTGTAGAATGGATATTGATTCTGATGTCATTAACTTTGGTAGAAAAGCATGACTCTTTTTTAAAAAAATCACTCAGTTTTAACACAAACATCATTGGCCCTAACACTGTAAACCAGTACAACTCTACTGTAAAACCATGTTCACTCAGATCATTAGTCCATGGGTGCCTGAGGCTGGAATCCTATGGGTCCCTTAGCTATTTTCAGGCATTCATTACAACACCCCATATGGTCCCCTGAATCCTCCAGGAGCACACAGATCAGGAGTAATCACTGAGCACCATCAAGTGTGATCTAAACACACAAACACACATCCACACACCAAATACCTACACACAAACAAACACAACAACAAGTTAATCGTGTACAGGAATCAAAGGAGAGTTCAAAAAGGCTGAAGTTACATACTATTCATTCTAAAGGTCGAATTTTATAAGCTCAAACTAGTCTTGAGCAAAACACAATGGAAGGCACCAAAATAATAAAAGTGTGAAGGAAGAGACAAAAACTTAACTATAATCAAGATTTTAAAATGTGAAAGCCAAAAAATAAAATAAAATAAAATGTGAAAGCCTTAAAGATGCATCAGTACTGGTACTCCCATTATTTGTGTGATCATTCACTTTTTATGCTCTATCTGAAATACTGCAATAGATTTCTACTCACTTTTTGCACAAATTCAGAGTTATCCTTGCAAATTTTTCCGCTCTAACATAACTATCTCTTCTCCGAACTCTATTTTCTCATGTTTCTTTGGAGATTATTGTTTCTAACAACACAGTGGAATATATATGTGTATATATATATATATATATATATATATTTCAAGCATTATGATTTAAAATACTGTTAATGATAGTGTTTCATGCATGCAGTGTTCCAACCACACCTGCACCAGAGCTCTTATCCCTCCCTCATGGTAAACTCAGTTCTGTAGATTAATTCTCAGGTTCTATTGTCTTTAACCATTTGTAACTCCTTACTATGTCTTCTTTTAGTCTATATATGAGAGATTCTTCATTTATTAAGAGTGATATTTTCGGGGCCGGAGAGATAGCACAGCGGTGTTTGCCTTGCAAGCAGCCGATCCAGGACCAAAGGTGGTTGGTTCGAATCCCGGTGTCCCATATGGTCCCCCGTGCCTGCCAGGAGCTATTTCTGAGCAGACAGCCAGGAGTAACCCCTGAGTACCGCCAGGTGTGGCCCAAAAACCAAAAAAAAAAAAAAAAAAAAAAAAGAGTGATATTTTCATATTAAAGGCTTACGTTATTCTTAAATGAGATTCTTAGATGAAATTCTTTTTAATTTTCTTAGACTAGTTCTTAATGTTTAAACTTTGGGCATTTTCTCCAATTCCTTCAATATAAAATCAAAGTCTCTAACATGTCATCATTTTGTAATCACTTATAGTCTACTTCTCCTGTGCAATATATAATTAAGTCCTCTTCTAGTAAACAATTAGAAAATTATTTAAATTATTAGTAATTAAAAACTGTTTCAACTTACTATCATAGCTATTTCTCCTTTGTGTATCACCTTCATTTTATTCATCCCCACAAAAATGAAAGTAGTTGTCCATAACACATTGCGAAAGTAAATTTAATTTGATTGAATTTTTAGGGGTTTATACAAATGAGTACTGTGGCAGAGAAATGCAAGACCTAAGAGGAGGAGAAAGAACAACTGGATTTGAATTAAGTGAAGGTGTGAAAACATCAGCAGCACCTGAAATATGTCAAGAATATTCTGGAACACTCAGAAGAAATTCTATGAGAGAATGTAGAGAAGGAGGCCTGAATATGAACTTTATGGAAAGCTACTTCTGTCAGGTAAGGCTCTTATTCCATGCCTCTCTCTATCCTGCACTCCTTCTCTACTCTAGGCTCCTTCTAATTGCCAATAAGGCTTTTACAGGCATCTTCTAACTAAGTTCCCAGAGTCTAGTCTTTATGTCTTTATAAAGTCTACATTGCTGCTGAAAAGTTCCTGAACTGACATGAGCATTTTGTTCCCAGATCATTTTGGCTAAAGTATTGAAATTTATCATCAATCAACCTCTTTTTAGCTTACATCATAAATTGCTTTCACCACTAACTTCATTTGCCAAATATCTTACACTTATTCATAGGGTTTACTGTCCTTCATTCTTTTACTCATGCTATTCTAACTTATCATTCCATACCCTGTCACAAATCTCTAACCAACTTTCTATTCCAGTTAAAATATCACTTCCTCTCTGAAGATTTACTATTGAAATTTTTACTTCCTGCAAAGGATTGCTGTTCCTACATTTGTATTTCTAGAATACTTTGAACTGAAAATTTTATATTTAAAACTGTCTTTGGACATCTTCCATCTTGATTCCAAAAATGGAATTTTCAAAGTTAAATTATTCTATTATTTTACTGAAAAGCCACATTGAGTAATTTTCACAAAACTACCATATTCACTCCATCTGAGGGGAAAAAAACCCAGACCCATATGAACTCAAATCAACTATTAAGTAACTTTAAAAGCTACACAATTTTATATACTTCAAGTTCAACATTTTTATATATCACTTTTCAATCTAGTTACAAAATTATTTAATTTTTCTCATATGTTGTGTTCAACATGCATTAGTATATAGAAATTTTATTTGTAAATTTAATATACAAAATGTATCACCAACGTTAAGTTTAAATTATTTTTCTTTTAATTTGAGAAATTATTGGACCAGAGAGCAAACAACAAGTTGGATGTTTGCCTTACACACTCAACCGAGTTTGATCCCTTTCACCACATACCATCTAATAATGACTAGTCAGTATAATAACACAGAGCCAGGAGAAAGCAAGTCCTCAGAACAAAGGCCCAAAAAATCAAGAATGAAAAATAAAAAGTATTTTAAAATAAATACAAGAAATTATATGATGATTTTAAACCATCCTTAGTAGATAGAATTTCTTTCCTCTCTGTTCATGTCATGGGAAATAAAATACTGATAAAGTGTTCTTTTTATTTAATATATACTCCTAACATATTTCCTTTTTTCTCTACAAATTCAGAAAGCTTATGCATATGCAGATGAAGATGAAGGACGCCCATCCAACGACTGTTTGCTCATATATGATATTGAAGGTGTAGGATCATCTGCTGGCTCTGTAGGGTGTTGTAGCTTCATTGGAGAAGACATAGATGACAGCTTCTTGGATACCCTTGGACCCAAATTTAAGAAGTTGGCAGATATAAGTTTGGGAAAAGAAGTTGAAGAATATCCATACCCAGATTCCACTTGGCCACCTGACAACAATGAACCTTTTTGCCCTCAACAGGGACTAGAACCCAATTTTAGTGGACACCAACCCACGTCCCCACATATTGGCACTACCACAGTAATTTCTGAGAATGTCTATCCCTCAGGACCTGGTGTTCAGCATCCTATGCCAATTCCTGATCCTCTGAGCTATGGTAATGTCACTGTGACGGAGTCATATACCACCTCTGGCACTCTTAAGCCCTCTGTCCATATTCATGATAATCGACATGGGTCAAATGTATTGGTAACAGAGAGGGTAGTTGGTCCGATCTCTGGTGCTGATTTTCATGGAATGTTAGATATGCCTGACTTGAGAGATGGATCAAATGTGATAGTGACAGAAAGAGTAATTGCCCCAAGTTCAAGTATACCCACCTCTTTGACTATCCCTGATCCTAGAGATTCATCCAATGTGATCGTGACAGAACGAGTAATCCGACCAACTTCTGGCATGATGGGCAATTTGAGTATGCATCCTGACTTATCAAATGCCCACAATGTCATCGTGACAGAGAGGGTTGTTTCTGGTTCAGGTATGACTGGAATTAGTGGTGTGGCTGGGATAAGTGGTGTGGCTGGGATAAGTGGTGGCAGTGGTGTAGGCAGCAGTGGCTTGACTGGCACCATGAGTGGACTTGGAATGAGTGGTGGTGGCATCGAGTTAAGTAGCCTGGGAGGAGGTGGGGGCATGAACAGTAACATGGGTGGGACAGCTACTATAGGTCACATGATGAATTCATCTGACCATCACTTTACCCAGACAGTTGGATCTGCTTCTCCTAGCACAGCTCGAAGTCGAATTACAAAGTACAGTACAGTGCAGTATACCAAGTAGTCAGGAATTATACCAGTAGTCACAATTTTTCTCAGAAAATATAATTGAGATTCAATTCCCAGCACCAAAAAAAGAGAGCAAATTATGAATCACAGCTAAGGTAATTGTGAAGCAAATAGAAAATAGATAATGTCAGTGTTTTGGAGCTGAGTTCACAGAATTTATAAATTTTCTTATATTAAGACTAGTGGAATTATGACCGGGAACCAAAACTTTAAACAAGGATTTCTTTTGCCTTTATGTTCTTAGTGTCATCTTTGCTTCTGTTTGACCACATGGTTAAAAAAAAAAAAAAAAGCCTTGATCACAAAAACAAACCAAAACACTGGCTTTAAAATGTCAATGTGCATAGTTCTCCTTGACTTGTTTCAGTTTGCTGTGTGCTTTAGCAATATTCAATCAAGAACATACATTGTGTGCTCAAACATGTGGGAAGAATCTGAATGTGACAAATGAGTTTGGACTTAGATTTAAATCATGCCAAATGCCCTGAAAATTTCACAGGTAATTTAAATGAAAACCAAGCACAGTCCAAAGTTAGCCATTTTTAAAAGATTAAGGCCACATAATCAAGTCACTAAGTCATCAAGCCACCAACTACTTCGACCTTAATAATTATACTTAATAAACCTCAATTAGGATTAGGAATTGTTTGCTGGATTCTCTGTGAGTATAGCATCAGGATCAGAAATGTTTGGATAAACTGAGCAATGTCTGAGATTAAATCATGAAATGGGATTTCAGCTACAAGTCTAGAGATCCAAGGACTTGTCTAATTCTCATTTTTGTTTAGTAATCCAAACAATGCTGATGAATACTGCCTATTGGCAAGGTTGCATGATATCACACTCATTTACTTTCCCTTTACCACTATGGCTCTGACTCAATAAAACAAAATTTTTCAAGTATACATCTGGCATGGTTGTTATCACAAGTAGTAAATCACCTTCCAGGCAAGCAGATGGAAATTGCATTTTATTTTCAGATTGTGGCTTTAGTGGTACTAAGTTTTATCCAGTTTTTTTATTACACATCTCTTAAGTTAAAGTGGTTTACTTAAGGTGAGCTATGAAAATAAAAGCCTGCAATATGATATAAGCTTTGGGAATTTTTTAAATAAAATTTAACAAGTTTTTAGAATATGTAAAATGTTGAAGGGCTAAAGTAGAAAGGTTTGGTAAAATAATATTATTTAGTTTTACTTGAATTTAGTACTTTTAAGAATGACCCTCTGCTGCTATTTCAAAGGGCTCAATTAGAAATTTTCCACAGAGTTGATGATATTGTGATAACAAGAATAAAATTGTGAGCCAGTGCAATAACACAGGAGATAAGATGTTTGCCTTCCATGAGGTTGACCCAGGTTCAATCCCTGGCTTTCCAAATGGGCCAATGCCAGGAGTGATTTCTGAGTGCAGAGCCAGGAGTAACCCTTGAGATAGGTTAACCCTGCTAGATGAAGCCCTAAAATAAAAGAATAAAATTATACTAGACAACCTAATTTCGTTAATCTATCACATTCCTGAACTAAATTTTCTCACTTTAATTTTACATTCCATAATTTTACATTCCTCATTTGAACTGTCAATAAACTCTTGGTTGATAAATGCTTGAATTTAGGGACATGGGAAATTCTGAAACTATTGATATATTTTTAGCATCAAAATTTAGTTATGCATTATTTATGATATACCATTTTTGTGTGTTTGCTATACAGTGTTAACTGGTATAAATTTCTAAATAGGATCAAAGTCTTCCTCAACTCATAAATTTATTATTACATTGTGGGAATTATTTCCTCATTTCTAAAATTAAACGCTAATGGACATGAGTAACTCTTTTTAGAATTATCTCTTCAGTTATTAAAACTTCCCAGTTGTAAGAACAAAGACTAGTTGTTCAATTTCCAATATTTGTCAAAGTTTCCTGAGGAATGACTACTTGTTTTTATACCTAGAGCAACTTTGGTTTGTTATAAACAGATGCTATCAATATTTTTAAACCACAATATACATCCTATATGAACTCTGTATACTGTAACTTTTTTTATAGTCTGTAGCATGTCAAAATGCAGAGGTGTAAATAAAGACATTCACAGGAGTCTATCTTTTATCTTTTTCTCCCCCCTTGAGTTCTAGTACTGTGGGAAAAATATTTACATAATTCAAGTCAATAATATTTTTAAAATGTAATTGAGTTTGCCTAGTTTCAGAATTTTGAAGGAATAAAGTATTATTAAATTTTAATTATTAAAGGAAATAGAATAATTTTTGACCAGAGATAGCTTACTTACAAAGATAGTCATTTTGTTATGACACCATTCTAAATGTTTTGTTAAAATTCCTGATAAATTTAAAATTGGTAGTAAATTTTATTTTAAAGATAGTTAAAGGGGCTGGAGGCAGGGTGTTTGCCTTGTATGCAGAAGGACAGTGGTTTGAATCCCAGCATCTCATATGGTCCCATGAGCCTGCCAGGAGCGATTTCTGAGCATAGAGCCATGAGTAACCCCTGAACACTGCCAGGTGTGACCCAAAATCAAAACAAAAAAAAAAGGTGAAATTATTATACTTTACAATTGTTGACATTAAGATCTAATTGTTATTTATACAAAATTACAAAGACACAAAATAATATGTCGATACTAGTTATCAATCTATTTGAGAAATTACTTTCAAATCAATTGCTTTTTTTAAGTTATATGCAAGTTTTCACTTATACTATTTTTTATTTCTAAAGTTCTCTCATTGTCTTTAAATACATTAACCATGGGACTGTAGCAATAGTACAGTGAGTAAGGTGCTTGCCTTGTATATGAATGACCATGGTTTAATTTCAGACACCCTATATTTTCCTCCAAGACCCACCAGGAGTGATCCCAAAACTAGAGCTAGAAGTAAGCCCTAAGCACCTCTGGATGTTGCAAAGAAACAAATCATTCTTTCATTGTTTTCAATGAATAGGAATTAATAAATTAGGGATAACTTAATTGCTATATCTAGATGTTTTACTCTAACCCTAAATTTTTTGCCATTTCAAAAGTCTAGGAAGAGGGGCGAAAGCAATTGTACAATGGCAAGACATTTGCCTAGCAAGCAACCAACCCGGGACAAACCCGGTTCAGTTCCCAGCACCCCATATGGTCCCTTTAGCCTACCAGGAGCAATTTCTGAGCACAGAGCCAGGAATAACCCCTGAGCACTGCCAGATGTGGCCCAAGAAAAAAGTAGTCTAAGAAGAAATTTGAAAATTATTTTATCATTAACTAATCATAATTCAAATCCATAATTCAAATCCATAAATCTCAGTTAAATTTCCCCTTTAAAAAGTAAGAAGAATTTAAACATTATGTATACATAACAAATATTTGAATGATTACTTAAGATCATAAAATATTTTTTGAAAAGGTATTCCTTAGGAGGAAAATTAGTGTGCCAAACACTTTCTACATTATATTTGATACACAAACACATAAATATACCTAAATTATATATCATATCATTTGATTAAAACACCATATCAAACTTATTCTGACTTGAAATTCCAGATATAACTGGAATATCATTAACCTGTATGAATGTTATCTGATTACTTGTATATGTACTAAAATTTTTACAGAATAAACTATTTTGGGAAATTTATCTGACTGCATCTGTTCTACATTCATCAGTTTCCTAATAGAAGCATAAATTTCAAAGTTTAAATAATAACTCTAATTTGGTGTTTTTAATTACATTCACAATTCATTTATGATTTATGCCAATATTTGAATGTGAACAACAGTGTAGCTAATCATTCAGAGCACTCAGCCTGCTTCCCCCAAAACATGGACTTTGCACTAACTTCCTCTTCCCTTCACCCACCCCTTTTGATATGTAAAGACCCATTTAGGCCTAATTAGCATTAACTAGGTACTTTTTTTGTCTGCACATCCTCCCTCCCCAAGTGGATTGAATTTGGTCAATAAAAAGATCTTGTGGTGAGAACCATCTTTACTCTATGGGATTTAGCAAGTATCCAAATCCACCAAAATGTATGAATCCAATAGATGAGGACCACTGTTAAGAGGCAATGAAAGCCATGGCAATAGAAATCAAGGAACCACTAGCCAGCAAGTTTAAGAAATCTATAGATGAACAAATCAACCAACTCAAAGAAGAACTTTTACAGAGAATCCATACAAATGGAATTATAGGAAATGAAAATATATCTTAGCAATTCATAATAGCAGAATTACACAGTTCGAGAATTGAATAGAACTTGAGAAAAACTAATATACCAAAAATGACAAAGTCAATAGGAAATAAAAGTTAAAGCATTGGAAGAAAGTATTAGATATTTAATGAACAAAGACAAAAGAAATAATCTATGGATTGTAGGAATATCAAAAGGGGACAAAATAGGGAAAGGGGAAGAACAAGTGGTGAGGAAAATAATAGCATAAAACTTTCCCACCCTATGGAAAGAGGTGCAAATTTGAGTGCAAATTCAAGATGTGAAAAGAAGTCCCTAATAAAATAGACCCTAATAATCCATACCAAACACATATAGTAATCCAACCAGCAAAAGAGAGAGAGAGAAGGAGAGAAAGATGAATTTCTTAAAGCAATCAGGGAGAAAAATACCATCAAATACAAAGGACAGAACATAAGAATCAAACCAGATCTCCCATTTGAAACAACTTAAGCAAGAAGACAGTGAAATGACATATTTAAATGACCAAATGAAAGAAACTCTGACCTAAAGTCCACTACTCAGCAAAACTCTCATTCATATGAGAGGGAGGACTAAAAACATTCTCAGACAAAAAATAACTCGCATTATTTTCACAAATAAAACTGATTCTAAATGATCTACACATAGTTGAATAACACAAACCAAACAACCAATTGTAACAACAACCACCCTACATAATACAATTGCACAAAAGACCTTTCTGTCAATAATCTCCTTAAATATCAGTAGATTAAACTCTCCAATTAAAAGACACATAGTAGAGAGTTGAATTAGAAAACAAAAACTGGATTTCTGCTGCCTGCAAGAAATACACCTAAAAAAGTATAGGATAGACATGGCTTAGAATAAAAGGATGGAAATCAATTATTCAAGCCAATGAAAAAACAAAAAAACAGCAGGGACAGCCATTCTTATATCAGACCAAATTACATTCAACCTCAAGAAAGTGATTAGAGAAAAAGAGGGTCACTACTTACTGATCAGTGGAACACTAAACTAAGAAGTACTAACTTTGGCCAACATTTATGTACCAAACACAGAGCCAGCAAAATAGGTAAGGCATTTGCTTGCAAACCTGGAGAAACATATGGAAGGAAATGTGATAGTAGTAGGAGACTTCAACACACCATTGTCACCACTGGACAGATCAACCAGGCAGAAAACTAGCAAAGACATAAGAGCCCTAAATGAGAAACTAGTAGAACTAGGACTAATGGACATATATAGACCCTTCCTCTCCAGAAAGCAGAATACACATTCTTCTCTAGTGCACATGGAACCTTCTCCAGAATAGTCCATGCCTTACATCTGACACAAAAGTCAACTCAAAATAGATTAAATACCTTGAAATCAGACCCAAATCTATAAAGTTTATTAAGGAAAAATTAGGCAGATCACTTCAAGATCTATATATCAAAAAAGTCTTTGATGATAGAATGCCAATGGCAATAACTTTAGCATCAAACCTAAATAAATGGTACTACATCAAATTAAAAAGTTTCTGCATGGCGAATGAAACCCTAGTTAAAACTAGAAAACAGTTAAAGGAATGGGGAAAAAATTGCACTCAACACGTCAGACAAAGGACTGATATCTGGGATATACAAAGCACTCAGAAAGGTGAGCTCCAAACAAAATCTAATAAAGCTGTAGAAAAATGAGGAGAATGAATAAATAGACACTTCTCCAAGGAAGACCAGAAGATGGTCAATAGACACATGAGAACATGCTCACCATCACTCATCATTAGGAAAATCCAAATCAAGAAAACAATGAGATACTACCTTACACCAGTGAGAATGGCACACATCAAAAATAATGGGACCAATCTCTGTTGACGGAGATGCCGTAAGAAAGAAACTCTCATTTACTGTTGATGGAAATGCTGCCTGGTTCAACCCCCCCATGAAAAACAGTATGGAGGGTGCTCAGTAAACTCAGAATAGAGTTGCCATATGATCCAGCAATCACACTCCTGGGTATCTATCCCCAAGACAGAAGGACATTCATATCAAAGTATGTATGCACTCTACTATTTATTGCAGCACTCAGTACAATAGCCAAAATTTGGAATCAACCTCGATGTCCAACAACAGATGAGTGGATCATGAAGAGGTGATACTTTTACACAATGGAATATTACATAGCAGTCAGAAATGATACAGTCATGGATTTCACAGCAATATGGATGGATCTTGAAAACATTATGTTAACAAAGTGAGTCAGAAGAAGAAAGATAAATACAAAATGATAGCACTTATCTGAAGTATTTATAATATATATGCCATATATGCATATAATACTCCATGAGAAATCACAATGATCTAAAGGGCAGAAACTCCAAGCATCATAGGTGTTAGCATATAGAGAGGGGAAGTCTCAAATCAAGCAGAAGAGGGGCAACACAAAGCCTTGACTATCCTTTGTACCATAAAGATACTAGCAACAATGGAAACAGCAGTTTAGAGGGAATAGGTAAACAATCACCCTCTAACTAAAAAGGCTTAATATCCTAATGTATTTATCCACAGAAGCAAGTGCAGAATATGACTGGAAGCCAGGAACTCCTGCAGCAGTAATTACTAGAAATATCTTCTAATGCATTAATTATATCAGACACAAAATAATTCTTCAGCTTCTGTGTCCACAGTGGTTCTAGGAAACATAGGGTGGACACCCTAATTTTACGCCTCATTGCTCAGTCATACTAGATACCAAATACAGTGCTCATTATGACAATGCCTTGATAAAAATATTCCAATTTACCCATCTCCTTTTGTTTTATGGCTTCTATTAGAACCTAAAGCATATGATTATTCAGACCACTGAAACAGTCAATGACACATCACAGATCTATATTACAGATTCCACTCATTGAATACGTTTTTGCAAATTACTGTCTCCTTTTATCTTTTCTTTTTTTCTCTTTTATTTCTGTCTTTCCTTCTCTACCTCCTTCTTCCTCATCAATTCAATCTATCTTAAATAAAGCCCACTCTTTAGTAAAGGAACCTCGATAAATAAGGTGTGACGGACAATACTTCAGAGTAGCCACCTCTTATAGTCCCTGTACCATATTACTTAGTACTCTAGATGGGAAAACTATCCTAATATGTTCTGTTCACTATCTAACCCTGAATCCTTCACTTAGCAAAGCCTGTCATTGATGAAATGCCTAGAAATTGGAAACTCCTTCAACTCCGACACACTGGCTCAATTTATTTTAAAACTAATTTTTAGTGTCTTGTCTTTCTTTTTCTCTTCTCTCTTATCTTCTGCTTTCCTGTTCTGTCTCTCCTAATCTATATCTTATCTAATTATCTTTTCTTAATTCAAGTATTTCTTTGGGGGGGGGGTGTTTGGATAACACCGACAGTGTTCAGGGGACACTCCTGGCCATAGGCTCAGAAATCACTCCTGGCATGCTCGGGGGGCCATATGGGATGCCAGTTTTCAAACCACTGACCTTCTGCATTAAAGGCAAATGCCCTACCTCCATGCTATCTCTCAGGCCTTCAAGTATTTCTTAAAAGCTCAGACCCATTCTATGAGGGTCAGGCCTCACCAACATCTTAAGAACAGATCTCTAATGTCTGTCTATATGTGGACATGAGTTTGTAGACAGGGACTCCTCTCTGATTGCCAAACTAAATTGTAAATAATCCATGCTTACAGTGTTTATAATAGCCCCTCATATATATATACACACACACACCCCCAAAAAAGACCTTGGGGTGTGAAAATGAGTGTGTATGGAGCCTGTAGTAGTTCCCATGGCAGTATGTTTCAAGGGTGAAGAAACCCTGTATCTCTTAGGCCAAGGGAATTCTAATTTCCCCAATACTTATAGTGCCTATGCACAAATTATATATATGCACAAAGCCTTGTCACACCATGTTTTTCTTTTTCTTCTCTTTTATATTTTTTTCATTTTTTCTTCATTTATTTATTTTTAGTTCTTGGCCATAGTAGGGATTTATTTCAGTCGCCCTTCCTCTGGAATCTTAACATTGCAGGGTGGGTTTGTTTATTTTGTTTTGTTTTGTGTTCCTCTAATGCCTATCTGGGTACTAGTCTGATGATTTCTAGATAAGGATTTATGAGAGTTTCTCTCCCCCACCCCCACAACCCTTTTATAACCTTGAAAAGCACAGCAAGGTCTTTTTTGGAGTGTCAGGAAATCCGTGGTGATGAATAGCAGCAGGCAAAAGCATGCTGGCCTCCTCAGTGACAAGGGCCACCATGGGGCTGTCAGGTGTGAGGTCACCCTGTGGCTGTACAGGAGAGGGGTGTGCAGTCTGGATGTCAGTGGAGCAATGGGGTTGTCCAGTGGAAGGTATTTCTGGCAGTCTGGAGCTGTTCTGAGTTCCAAGAGGGTGTCAAGTATTCTAGAGAGAGGTTACTGTTTCTTTCAAATAGTCCTAGTCAAAGGTTCTCATAGACTGAGATGCCAGGCATTCGCGCAGACATGAGATGACTGGGATTCCTTGATATGCATTTGACAAATATCCACAAACGAGTTTGGACTGATGCACCAAACAGACTGCCTCCCTGAAGTTTCCTGGCATAAGACCAACTCTAGGCTCCAGGCAAGCTAGTTTGTCCAATCCAAAACACTGTCTGTAGTGCAAACACACTTTCATTTTTCACACAGTCCCTGTTGTTGGTATCATGTTTCTGTATTAGAGATCCTGGAATCTGCATATCCTACCTTGAAGTCAGGATGTGGAGCATCCTCTTGTTTCACCTCACAATTAAAGGGCAATGCAGAGAGCCCTGTCCTGTAAGTAGGTCATTGTTGTTAAGTCTTCTCAGTGTTAAGGGAAGTCTCTTTTGAGCAGGTGGATGTCAGAGCAGCTGTAGGGTCTTCCCTGGTAGAGGATTGCTTCCAGGTGATGTTATAGACAAACTTGGATGTTTCGTGGATGGCTTCCCTGGTTCAGGGGTGAATGGAGAATGCCCATTCTTCTGAAACCTGTGCCAGGTCTAATTATGTCAATGTTCAGGGTGTAAGGTCCCTTTGCACGACAAGATTTGTGTGTTCCAATCTGTATTAGATAAGATCTTATTTGTATGTATAGTATTTTCCCCTTTCAATGTGCCTATACAAACAAGGAACAATGCCACGGGGCATTATCGTCGCATATGGGGGCCATAAGAACAAGTCCAACAATCTTTATGACATGGTTCAATCATAAGCATTAAATTGGGGGACTCTTTCACCAAAATTCCTTATTGAACAGCTTATCTGGTCGCCTGGGATGGTACCCAGGGAAGGCCTGGAGGCTGGGGCAGAGAGGGGATGGCTGGGGCCTATTAAGGCCCCCAGCGTACCCAAGTTAGGGAAAAGGCCTTCCACATGGGGTCTCCCCAAACCCCATGCCAGCTAGAGCTAGCCTCCAGATCAAGAAAGGATTCGATAGAGAGCCAGAAGCCGGGGCCGGGTAGGTGGCGCTGGAGGTAAGGTGTCTGCCTTGCAAGCGCTAGCCAAGGAAGGACCGCGGTTCGATCCCTCGGTGTCCCATATGGTCCCCCCAAGCCAGGGGCGATTTCTGAGCACATAGCCAGGAGTAACCCCTGAGCGTCAAACGGGTGTGGCCCAAAAACAAAAAAAAAAAAAAAAGAGAGAGAGCCAGAAGCCAGGATCTGCCTGCCCTCCACCCTGTGCCCTTCCCACCGTAATGCTGGGGGAAGGTCGAGAAAAGCTTGGGCCCCCATCCAGTAGGGACCACCCAAACACCCACCTTCTCTGGCCGGCTGGGTTGGCACCCAGGGAAGGCCTGGAGGCGGGGGGCAGAGAGGGGACGGCTGGGGGCCTATCCAGGTTAGGGAGAAAGTCTTCGACATGGGGTCTCCACAAACCCCATGCCAGCTAGAGCTAGCCTCCAGATCAAGAAAGGAGTCAGTAGAGAGCTGGAAGCCAGGATCTGCCCGCCCTGCCACCCTCCACCCTGTCAATTTTTTTTTTATTATTTTAACATCTTTATTTACTTTCATTCTCATGGTTATTATATATGGTGGTGGTTTTTAGTATCTGGGTGCCTTTTTTCTTTCTTTCTTTCTTTCTTTCTTTCTTTCTTTCTTTCTTTTTCTTTTTTTTTTGTCAATGCTGCTTTTTTTGTCTTTGTTTTTTGTTGTTGTTTTTGTTTCTATTTTTGTTTTTTTGTTTTGGTTTGGTTTGGTTTTTAGGGTCACACCTGGCAGCGCTCAGGGGTTACTCCTGGCTCTAGGCTCAGAAATCGCTCCTGGCAGGCTCAGGGGACCATATGGGATGCCGGGATTTGAACCACCTACCGTCTGCATGCAAGGCAAACGCCTTACCTCCATGCTATTTCTTCAGCCCCTTGTTTTTATTTGGTTTGGTTTGGGTTTCTTTTTTCCTTTTTCCCTTTCTTCTTTTAATCGATATTTATAAACTCTAGAAGGAATCCTCCCATATTTTTGTTGTTGTTGTTTTTGGTTTGGTTTTTCGGTTTGTTTTTTTTTTTGTTTTTTTTTTAACAGAACCACATAACATGAATCATTTTGTTCTGCCTCATGAATTCAGGGGGGAAATAATGGGAGGTACTAAGACCAAACAGTCATATGAACATTGAGTGGAAATAAAAAATGACCAGAGGGAGGGACTTCAGAGCATAAAAACCGGCTATCCTTTGCAAAAGCTGGCTCCCTGTGTGTGACACCAGGCGGGGAAAATCCGCGAAAGTACACCGGCCCAGTGGGGCTCAGCTGTGAAAGACTGTGAGTGTGACCTGTCTATGTCTGTCTACTGTCCTCTTGCGTGAAACTCTTGCGAGTGGGGCAAAAAGAGCCTCCAGAAACCTCGCTCGCCCAGGCGCCATTTTCAGGGAGGGACTTCAGAGCATAAAAGCCGGCTATCCTTTGCAAAAGCTGGCTCCCTGTGTGTGACACCAGGCGGGGAAAATCCGCGAAAGTACACCGGCCCAGTGGGGCTCAGCTGTGAAAGACTGTGAGTGTGACCTGTCTATGTCTGTCTACTGTCCTCTTGCGTGAAACTCTTGCGAGTGGGGCAAAAAGAGCCTCCAGAAACCTCGCTCGCCCAGACGCCATTTTCAGGGAGGGACTTCAGAGCATAAAAACCGGCTATCCTTTGCAAAAGCTGGCTCCCTGTGTGTGACACCAGGCGGGGAAAATCCGCGAAAGTACACCGGCCCAGTGGGGCTCAGCTGTGAAAGACTGTGAGTGTGACCTGTCTATGTCTGTCTACTGTCCTCTTGCGTGAAACTCTTGCGAGTGGGGCAAAAAGAGCCTCCAGAAACCTCGCTCGCCCAGGCGCCATTTTCAGGGAGGGACTTCAGAGCATAAAAGCCGGCTATCCTTTGCAAAAGCTGGCTCCCTGTGTGTGACACCAGGCGGGGAAAATCCGCGAAAGTACACCGGCCCAGTGGGGCTCAGCTGTGAAAGACTGTGAGTGTGACCTGTCTATGTCTGTCTACTGTCCTCTTGCGTGAAACTCTTGCGAGTGGGGCAAAAAGAGCCTCAGAGGAGCACGGCCGCTCCGCTTCGCTACGCGGCCGTGCACTCTTTCTAAGGAAAGAACTCCATTGCAACAAGAAGGAAAAATCACACTAAGAACGGCGCTATATCACAGAAGCAAACATTTCTCTCTGGACTGTCTTCTCTGTTACATGCTCGGGCCTAAGATTTGACCCAGTGTGAGGCTTCATCCACGGAGGACTCCCCTCCCTTAGAGGCAAGTCAGCCCATCCAGAAAGGGAGGAGCCAGAGGAGTGTGCTGCCTACATCATATAGACAATGAATACCACTACAACACGTAGAAAAACCCACAATACAAATGTGACAATGGGGAAACAGCGCAGGCCAGCATCAGACATAGAGAATGAAGATGACAATTCTGAGGACCAGATAATGACTGAACAACTAATCAACCTCTCAGATAAGGACTTTAGACTAGCAATATGGAAGGTGCTCAACAGACTCCAAGAAACCATGGATCGAGTTGAACAGAACACTAATAAGAACCAAGAAAATATGAAGGCAGAAATGACAAAACTCCAAACTGAAATAACATGTCAACTAACAGGCCTGAAAAACTCAGTAAACGAAGTGAATGACAAAATGGATAAGCTCTGGGACAGGGTATCAGAAGCTGAGAATAGACTTGGTGCTGTGGAAGATGAGATACATAACAATTCCATACAGCAGGAGAGATTGGACAAAAAACTTAAAGCAAATGAGCAGACAATGGAAAAATTAGTCAAAGAATGGGAACAGACGAAAATAGAAGTCTATGATAAGATCAACAGAAACAACTTAAGAATCATTGGAGTCCCAGAGACCCAGGAAGAAAATTTCCAGGAAGAATCAATGGTCAAGAACATCATTAAAGAGAAACTTCCAGAGCTAAAGAATATATGTGATCAAATCCTGCATGCCCGAAGAGTACCAACCAAAAGAGACCCCAGAAAAACCACCCCAAGACACATCCTAGTCACAATGACAAATCCCACAGATAGAGACAGAATTCTGAAAACAGCAAGATCAAAAGGGGAAATCATGTTCAAGCAAGCTTCCCTGAGATTTACAGCAGACCTGTCACCAGAAACGCTCAATGCCAGAAAGCAGTGGTGGGATATTGTGACAAGACTGAATGAAATGAATGCTTCACCCAGAATACTATACCCAGCAAAACTCACTTTCCGGTTTGATGGAAGAATACATGGTTTCACAGACAAAAAACAGCTCAGAAACTTCACAGACACAAAACCAGTCTTAAGAGAAAAACTGAAAGACCTAATCTAAGACAAGACTACCCAAAAGACACACCAACTTTTGAAATAAAGATGGCGTTAAATCCCAGGACAATTCTTTCTCTCAACGTCAATGGACTAAATGCACCAGTTAAGAGACACAGAGTGGCTAAATGGATCAAAAAACTCAATCCAACCTTCTGCTGCCTACAAGAAACGCACCTGAATAGTCAGAACAAACATAGACTCAAAATAAAAGGCTGGAGAAAAGTTATCCAAGCAAACAACACCCATAAAAAAGCTGGAGTGGCCATACTAATATCAGATAATGCAAACTTTATACTCAGGAAGGTTGTAAGGGACAAAGACGGACATTTTATATTAATCAAGGGGTACGTAGAGCAGGAAGAATTCACTCTCCTAAACATATATGCACCGAATGAGGGGCCAGCAAAATATTTAATACAACTGCTGACAAATCTGAAAAATAATATCAACAACAACACAATAATTGTGGGGGACCTAAACACGGCTTTGTCAACACTGGACAGGTCAACCAGACTGAAACCCAACAAGAATATACTAGACCTGAGGAGAGAAATGGAAGAAAGAGGCCTAGTGGATATATATAGGACACTCCATCCCCAGAAACCTGGATACACATTCTTCTCCAATGTACATGGGACATTCTCCAGGATAGACTACATGCTGGCACATAAAACATACCTCCATAAGATCAAGAGGATAGAAATTTTGCAGACTACCTTCGCTGACCACAAGGCTCTGAAATTATTTGTGAACTCCAAAGGGACTCAGAAGAAACACTTTAACACCTGGAAGTTAAACAGCCTCATGCTCAATAACCAGTGGGTCCGAGATGAAATCAAGGAGGAAATAAAAAGGTTCCTGGAAACAAATGACAATAAAGACACAAACTCTCAGAACTTATGGGACACAGCAAAAGCAGTACTGAGAGGAAAATTTATAGCTTTTCAAGCACACATCAGGAAGGAAGAAGGAGCTTACCTGAGTAGCTTAATGACACAGCTAATAGAACTAGAAAATGCTCAACAAAAGGACCCAAGAACAGGAAGACAGAAGGAAATAACAAAGCTGAGAGCAGAAATCAACGAAGTGGAAACTCAAAAAACAATCCGAAAGATCAACGAAAGCAGAAGTTGGTTCTTTGAAAAAATAAACAAGATTGATAGACCACTGGCAAACCTAACAAAGAAAGAGAGAGAGAGAAACTTGATAACTCGTATCAGGAATGAAAAAGGAGAGATCACTACTGATATGACAGAGATTCAAAGGGTAATCAGAAACTACTTTGAAAAACTCTACGCCACTAAAAATGAGAACCTGGAAGAAATGGATAAATTCTTGGACTCTTATAATCTTCCACGGTTGAAGGAAGAGGATGTAGCATATCTAAACACCCCCATCACCATTGATGAAATTAAAACAGTAATCAAATGTCTGCCGAAAAACAAAAGCCCAGGTCCAGATAGATTCACTAATGAATTCTATCAAACTTTCCAAGAGGAACTACTGCCAATCTTGGCAAGACTCTTTCATGAAATTGAACAAACAGAAACACTTCCAAATAGCTTTTATGAAGCCAACATCACCTTGATACCTAAACCAGACAGAGACGCTACCAAAAAAGAAAATTACAGACCAATATCACTGATGAATGCAGATGCAAAGATCCTCAACAAAATCCTGGCAAATAGGATTCAATGCCTCATTAAGAAGATCATCCACTACGATCAAGTAGGTTTCATCCCAGGAATGCAAGGCTGGTTTAACATCCGTAAATCTATCAACATAATACACAACATCAATAACAAGAAAAATAAAAACCACATGATCATATCAATAGATGCAGAGAAAGCATTTGATAAGGTCCAACACCCATTCTTGATCAAAACTCTCAGCAAGATGGGAATGGAGGGAACCTTTCTCAATATAGTGAAGGCCATCTACCACAAGCCAGTGGCAAATATTATCCTCAATGGAGAAAAACTGAAAGCCTTCCCTCTAAATTCTGGCACAAGACAAGGCTGTCCTCTCTCACCACTCCTATTCAACATAGCACTGGAAGTACTTGCTATAGCGATTAGGCAAGAAAAGGATATCAAGGGAATCCAGATAGGAAAGGAAGAAGTCAAGCTCTCACTGTTTGCAGATGACATGATACTCTACTTAGAAAACCCTAAAGACTCTATCAAAAAGCTTCTAGAAACAATAGACTCATATAGCAAGGTGGCAGGCTACAAAATTAACACACAAAAATCAATGGCCTTTCTATACACCAACAGTAATAAAGAAGAAATGGACATTAAGAAAACAACCCCATTCACAATAGTACCACACAAACTCAAATATCTTGGAATCAACTTGACTAAATATGTGAAGGACCTATACAAAGAAAACTATAAAACTCTGCTCCAAGAAATAAGAGAGGACACACGGAAATGGAAACACATACCCTGCTCATGGATTGGCAGGATTAACATCATCAAAATGTCAATACTCCCCAAGGCATTATACAGATTTAATGCCATCCCTCTAAAGATACCCATGACATTCTTCAAAGAAGTGGATCAGACACTTTTGAAATTCATTTGGAACAATAAACACCCTCGAATAGCTAAAGCAATCATTGGGAAAAAGAATATGGGAGGAATTACTTTTCCCAACTTTAAACTGTACTACAAAGCAACAGTTATCAAAACAGCATGGTATTGGAATAAGGATAGGTCCTCAGATCAGTGGAATAGGCTTGAATACTCAGAAAATGTTCCCCAGAGATACAACCATCTAATTTTTGATAAAGGAGCAGGAAATCCTAAATGGAGCAGGGAAAGCCTCTTCAACAAGTGGTGTTGGCACAATTGGATAGCCACTTGCAAAAAATTAAACTTAGACCCCCAGCTAACATCATGTACAAAGGTAAAATCCAAATGGATTAAAGACCTCGATATCAGCCCCAAAACCATAAGATATATAGAACAGCACATAGGCAAAACACTACAGGACATTACAGGCATCTTCAAGGAGGAAACTGCACTCTCCAAGCAAGTGAAAGCAGAGATTAACAGATGGGAATATATTAAGCTGAGAAGCTTCTGCACCTCAAAGGAAATAGTGCCCAGGATACAAGAGCCACCCACTGAGTGGGAGAAACTATTCACCCAATACCCATCAGATAAGGGGCTAATCTCCAAAATATACAAGGCACTGACAGAACTTTACAAGAAAAAAACATCTAACCCCATCAAAAAATGGGGAGAAGAAATGAACAGACACTTTGACAAAGAAGAAATACGCATGGCCAAAAGACACATGAAAAAATGTTCCACATCACTAATCATCAGGGAGATGCAAATCAAAACAACGATGAGATACCACCTCACACCCCAGAGAATGGCACACATCACAAAGAATGAGAATAAACAGTGTTGGCGGGGATGTGGAGAGAAAGGAACTCTTATCCACTGCTGGTGGGAATGCTGTCTAGTTCAACCTTTATGGAAAGCGATATGGAGATTCCTCCAAAAACTGGAAATCGAGCTCCCATACGATCCAGCTATACCACTCCTAGGAATATACCCTAGGAACACAAAAATACAATACAAAAACCCCTTCCTTACACCTATATTCATTGCAGCTCTATTTACCATAGCAAGACTCTGGAAACAACCAAGATGCCCTTCAACAGATGAATGGCTAAAGAAACTGTGGTACATATACACAATGGAATATTATGCAGCTGTCAGGAGAGATGAAGTCATGAAATTTTCCTATACATGGATGTACATGGAATCTATTATGCTGAGTGAAATAAGTCAGAGAGAGAGAGAAAAACGCAGAATGGTCTCACTCATCTATGGGTTTTAAGAAAAATGAAAGACACCCTTGTAATAATAATTTTCAGACACAAAAGAGAAAAGAGCTGGAAGTTCCAGCTCACCTCAGGAAGCTCACCACAAAGAGTGATGAGTTTAGTTAGAGAAATAACTACATTTTGAACTGTCCTAATATTGAGAATGTATGAGGGAAATGTAGAGCCTGTTTAGGGTACAGGCGGGGGTTGGGTGGGGAGGAGGGTGATTTGGGACTTGGGTGATGGGAATGTTGCACTGGTGATGGGTGGTGTTCCTTTTATGACTGAAACCCAAACACAATCATGTATGTAATCAAGGTGTTTAAATAAAAAAAAAAATTAAAAAAAAAAAAAAAAAAAAAAAGAAAATATTATCCTAAAAAAAAAAAAAAAAAAAATGACCAGACTCCAACACCAAACCCAAAGTCATTATCAACAGAATCGATACCCAATCTACAACAAGCTATACACAGATGGGAGCAGTTAACACTAGCAGATGGAGGATGGGTGCTAGAGAGGGAGATATGGGATGCATGCTGGGAATAGGAGTGGAGGGAGGACAACAGTGGTGGTGGGAATGGCCCTGATTTATTGTTATCATGTACCTTAAATATTACTGTTACTGTGAAAGATTTGTAATTCACTTTGGTCACAATAAAATTATTAAAATAAAAAAAAAACAAATGTTAAGGGCCCAAATACAAATTACTCAAGAGTACTTATATTTTTGAAAAAAAAAAAAAAGTAAAAAGTACCTTGACCTCTTTCCTAGTCCAGTATCTTTCAGTCTGCTGCACACACAAACTAAGTTTCCTTTTCAAGCTTGTATTCTCCCTTGAAAAATGGATTTCACTTGCTCATCTCTATGTCTCTATGTCTCTTTGCTTTTTTACTATATGGAAAAGCCTATGTTTTCTCTCAAACAAGTATTTTCTCTTTCTTTCCCTCACATATTTCCAAGAAAGTTTCATTCAACAAAATGATCTTGCTAAAAATTCTTGGCTCTGGACCTCCTGACAAGCACTTGAAAGGCCACCCCTCAAAAGTAAATTTATGGGAGTTTGTATGAGGGTTTGTAAAGATACATGGGGAGGATACTTGCCTTGCTTATGGTCAATCTAGGCTTGATCCCTGGCATCTCATAAAGCAGAGCATTAGGAGTAAGCCCTGAGCACTACCAGATGTGGCCAAAATCAAACCAAAATAGAACCTAATGGCCCCTGAATTCTGCAATTTAATTACATTGCAGAGAAATAGTTTGCTAATATAAAAAAAGCAAATATTAAAACAAAATATCAAATACACATCATCATATAGTATTAAAGAACTCTTTGGGGGCCAGAGAGGTAGCATGGAGGTAAGGCGTTTGCCTTGCAGAAGGACAGTGGTTCAAATCCTGGCATCCCATATGGTCCCCCGAGCCTGCCAGGAGTGATTTCTACGTGTAGAGCCAGGAGGAACCCCTCAGTGCTGCTGGGTGTGACCCAAAAACCAAAAAAAAAAAACAAAAACAAAAATCAAAACAAAACAACAACAACAACAAAACCACAACTCTTTAGGAAATTGTAGAATAACAGCCCTTTGGATGGGCTGGATGGTGGTGAATGGTGATGAAGGGATGAGAGGCCTTTCTCCTCCAGCCCAGGACCACGTGTCTCCACCCCCCTTCAGCCGGCAGGTCCACAGCTTCAGGATAGTGGCGGGTAGAAAACTTACAGGTAGTTAGGCTTCAGGAAATCTCAGCTTTATTCAGGCCCTGGCCAACAGGTGTGGCTTTTCTCATAACCTTTTACACTGGATCTCTATTCAGCCCTGCATTGTACCTTGTCCTTCAGCCATTTCTCCTCCTGCTCCTTCCATCCTCCAAAATTTCTCAATCCATCCCCTCCTCGCCTTCTGGCTAAACGTTTTGTTACCTACCAAAGACCCCTCCCAGAAATGGGCAGGTCTTATTAGCAGGTAAGGTTACAGGAAGAATGGGGGATGAGCAACAATCTGTCCCTTTCTTAAAACAAAAGAAACATAGGTTCTTCTTTGTTTTCCTGGCTTCCACCTTTAGCCAAAGGTGGGTAATATTCCCATAGCAACAACGTTTAAAGTGTAAAATTAACATATCAGCCTTTTCCATAAACATAACTTTTCTGCAAAATACAATCTCTCATCTCTTCATCACCATCCACCACCATCCAGCCCATCCAAAGGTCTTTTATTCTACAGGAAATGACTCACCATAAACAGATGTTTATCCTTTACTAGAAAATAATATTTTTAGTCATTAATATTTCTCCAAAATCACTCATTAGGACAGACTCATAAGTTTCTAAACTTCAAGCTGCAACCGGAAATTATATAGATGAGCACCTTAAGAAAAAATTAATTTTAGGATGAGGCATTGGTGAAGGGATTAATGTTCAAACATTATATGCTCAAAACTAAATCATGAATAACTTTGTAACTCATAGTGACTCAATTGGAAAAAAATGATATTCATTTTCAGATATGTTCAGCCCATGTTCAGATATCCTACTTCAGTTCATCTGAGACCAATATATTTGCATTGTTTACACACTAGGTATTTTCAAGTCCCCAAACTATGTATTTGGAAACTAATGACTAGCTTTTGACCTTTCTATTCCTTGGAATTTTTTTCCCTTTCTAAAAACCTGAGTCCAAATGCCATTTTGAGCATAATAGGATATATAACAGCATCAAAGTAAACTACCACACTCTCTAACTTTTCTGGAAGAGCATTACTAATGCCATCAAAGTAGCCAGAGTGACATCTAGGTAATAACACCTAAATAGAATAATTTAGTCGTCATGATCAGATGTCAGGGAGCAGTTAATCAGGCAATTAGGGGTGGTAAATATGTGTCTAGTATGTGATTAAACATGTAAGATAGACAGGAATAAACAGAACTGGAAGCCAAACTATTTTCTGTGCTTATTTAGAAGACACTCCACACTCAGGACATGAAGTTATAGGAAGAATCACAAGAAACTATTCAGGGTATATGATATATATATATATATATAAAGTATGATTTTAAGACACAAATACACATCATCCTATAGTATTAAAGAACTCTTTAGGAAATGACTTTTAATCTCCATGTTCTCAACATCCACTGCATGAGTTTGCTGACACCCACCTGAGTGCATATGTGTGTGTGTGTGTGTGTGTGTAGGGGACTTAATAAAGAGATGGGTTGTTTGTTGTCAGTGTCATTATCTCAACTTGAACAATCAGACATGTAATCACACAACTGCTCTAGGTTAAAATCAAGCAGGCTTTGTTTACCTTTTGTCTATTCCCTAATCCACAGGCCCATGCTGATGAAACACTTTTGCCTGAGTCAACTCATAACATAGCATTTGACAAACTTATAACCATAACTATTTTTCAAGTATCCTTTTCTTTAGCATTTCCTTTCAAGAAATACAGTTACCCATGTATATATAAGTAATCCATGAATATATTCAATATATCCATAATATTCAAGAGCAACCCCACATTTAAAATAATTTGATAGGAAATTTTGACAAAAGATTTCATTTACATATCTTTACCTATAATACATCTCCATTAGATCATCTCTACATTTATAATGCATTTCTTTTTCTCTCAAAAGCAATTTGTACTGGAATATATTGAATTAGCTATCCTCTGTGGAATTAAAAACGTAGGCTGAAAAATATTGGCTTGAAAAATAATTCTTGCTGAGTTACTTGACTTTACATGCATTCCATGATGATTTGATCCTTAGTATTATATATAGATTCAAAGCACCACAGGGGTCACTTCTGGTGACTTTATAACAACATCAGATAAGGTGCCAAATCTTCCCAAAAGTTAAAAAAAAACATACTCTATACTAGATAGATATAAAATGAAAACTTCCTCCTAATTTGAAAGCATAATGAGATATTATAAAACTATAAGAACAATGTGAAAACTTCAATAGCATTCCCGATTTTAATGTATTCTATCTATGATCAAGGGAAATATTAATGGTTTAATTTCAAACATAATTAATAAAATTAAGTTACCTTAAAATATTCTTATTGAATCAGTTATTAAAATCTGTAGTTTAGAAGTAAACATCAAATGTTTCAATCTTGTAGTTTCCAAGTGGATATCAACCATTCTCTGTCATGGAATTGTTTTTAGTTTGTGTGGGCCAATTCAGCTGTGCTTACTTCTGTCAAGGATACTTCTAGAAAGTCTTAGGCAACTATATGGGTGCTGGAGATCAAACTCGGGTTGGCCACATGCAAAGCAAGTGACCTATGTACTATCTCTCTGGCACATATTCTGGAATTGTTAAAGTTTGATCATGACTAATTTGCCACACTCTATCAACATAGACCACACTCAACATAGCCAAACTCAACTTTGATTTGTGTTTATAAGAGTAGTGTGGGAAGATATTCTTATTTTCTTTGCTTTTATTTATGTATTCTATCATGTATAGGCATCAGTTTTTTTAGGCAATCATCTATTCTTGGACATTTGAATTTTTCAAGATTTGAACTATTGTGAATAGTGCTGCAAGAAACAAACAGGGGAGTTAATATCTTTTCTTCATTTTTTGAAGGATATAAAGAAATATACTGGTGGAATAACAATACCTAAATACAATGGAAATAAATAACATGAGAACTGGTATTCACTTGGTAACAAGACCTTTGAGAATGCTGAAGGATAAAGTTGAGTCAGTAGAGTTAGTGGGTAGAGGCATGCATATGGTGGAGGAAAACATTCAACCAGGAGAAGAAAGTGGTGCTAGAGTTGGTAAAGTGTGCTATATGAAAAACCATATCAGCAACAGCACTATAAATCATGTGCAAAGATTTGTATTATGAAAAAAGGCAATCTTGTAGAAGCAGCCTGGTGGGACAGATAGGAGGCAAATGGGGGTCAGATTGGGGACATTAGTGTAGAGAAGTGAATACTGATAAAAAGAGTGGAATTAAAATATTATGTACCTGAAACCCAATCATCATGAATAATTTTGTAATTTCATAGTGATAATGTGAAAAAATAACAATTTTAAAATTAATTAAAAAATTTTAGAATAAAAATGATACGTAAGTTAAAATTAAATTATTGAATAGTTTGGTATTCTAACCTCTAAGATAAAAAACGTTTTTTAAGACTATTTGTCATCAACCTTTCCTTCCTATTTTTCTTCACATATCAAGACAATATTTATAAATAGATTGTAATTTATACAAATTGACTAAAATCAGAAAATGAAATTCTTTCCATATTTTTGGCGTTAGTTAAGTGCACAGCTTCTATAGGCTAAGCTTATATAATGAACAGAAGAAAAGGAAGAATAGATTAGATGATCTCTGGGGCGTCTTTTAGCATGCTCTCTTTCTATGAATGCTATTGCCTCATGAGAGAAACAAAAAGTGTATCTATCTGTCAAGTTCATCAGCAAGACCATGTTTTATTTTGTAAATGATTTCACAGACTGCAATTCTTTAGGGAATTCTACCTTGGGATTATCCCTATAAGTCGCCCAAGAAGTTAAAAAAAAAAGAGGTCCTTTCTCAACAATTGCAGTCTATAATCTGTTTCATCTTGTACCTGCCTCACTAATTCTCTTGAGAAAATTAAATTATTCTAATCAATAATAATTCTAATCAATTATTTATTAGTTTCAGGGCCACACCCAGCAGTACTCAGGGGTTACTCCTGGCAAACTCAGGGGACCATATGGGATGCCAGAAATCGAACCAGGTCCCTCCCTGGTTGGCCACATGCAAAGCAAATGCCCTATTGCTATGCTATCTCTCAGGCATCATTCTAAATCAACATTAGCTAAAATACACAACTGTTACCTCTTAAAGACCCTCTCAGAAATGGGCAGGTCTTACCATCAAGTAAGGGATGTTACCCCCACCCCCTATTCTTCCTGTGTAACCTTACCTGATGGTAAGACCTGCCCATTTCTGGGAGGTGTCTCTGGGAGGTAACACACAACATAAGTTTATATTAACAATGATTAGCCTATTATAAGATGCATGCTAGTATACTATATTTTTACATTGTCTCAAAGTCTGCTTAGAGTTTAATGAAATAAAATCATCTGAACAGTTACTGAGCCCTCTATTTCCTTTTTTAACTCTGATTGGCCCACCATATATAAATTACATATATAAATTTACAAAATAATATTATTTAGTTTCTGTCACTTTCTTCTGCATTATGGTGATTCGCATTGTAATCAAGATCTCCCTTCATTATTTCTGAACAAGTCCTAGTACATAATACTGAAAGCTTAGAAGTTTATATTTGAGTTCTTTCTCTCACATTTCTCTTTTTATTTTTATGCCATGAAGAATTTACATATGAGCCATGATAAACTAATAGGTAAATAGAAAGAGCTTGATATTTTCAAGTCTAAAATTCCATATTTTGAGAAACTTTATATACTTTTCTATATTTATTAAGCCAAATATCAAATATTTTCCAAAATATAAATCATCTCCACAGTTGCTTATTTAGTGCCTATAGAGATAGAAATATACATTTAACTAAGGAATATTCCCATTCACTAGTTACAGTGGAAATGCTTATCATTTTTCTCTGTTAAAAGACAATTCAGGAAACAGGGAGATAGCACAAAATGCTGAGTGAAGAGCCTGCTTTACATGCAGAAGGCACAGTTAGATCCCCAGCAATACATGGTCCTTTAAGCACTGCTAGAAACAACCCCTGAACATCTTATATAAATTCTGAGCACCTCTGGATGTGACCCAGAAGTCACTTCCTCCCAGTCCCACCATAAAAGCCAATTGCTTTATACAAAAAAAAAAAAAAAAAAAAAAAAAAACTGGAACAGCTATTGCCAATAAAAAAAGGTACAGCAGCACCATTTGTATTTTCCATTTGTGAAAAAAGGGGGAAATGCCATCATGTCCCCGAGGCCCTAAGATCACTGGTGCTATAGATAGAGGTTTCAACAAAACAGAAAAAAATAATTTAAGATTTTTGTTAACAATATAAAATATATACAAAGTTGTCATATTTCAAACCTTTTACATAAATAGATGAAAATTCTGAGTGATTTAAGCTCAGTAATATATGAACTAGCATATACCTATTTTAAATTACTATTTACCAGACATAGCTTTCTATAATTCTTGGCTTAAGCATCTGTCTAGTTAATAAGCATGTGGTTATTAACACATTGGGCTGAAGATATAATTCAGCAGATACGGTTCTTGCCTTGCACATGGCCAACCCATGTTCGATCCCTGAGGAGTACCATGAGGTACCACAAGGAGTAATCCCTGAGCACAGAGCCAGAAGTAAAGCTTGAACAGCAATGGGTATGACCAAGAACCAAACAAAAAACAAAAACGCAATAAACACTTCAATAAATGGATGCCTATCATCATTTCAATCTGAAGACTCACCTAAACATATATGTTAAGACACATAGATGCATTCTTTCTATAATGGCTTATATTTTCTTAATTACGATTTGACTTGGGAAAATATACACAAATACTGCCTCGTTGTACCAATTTATTTTCCCCATTGCTTTCACATAATGTTCTGTTCACTTTCTCATAAAAAGCTTCAGCATACAATTCATTTTCCTTCATTTTAGTTAAGGTATTATGCCAGAGTCCTAATTGCCTCGATTCTTCTCTATGAGGCCACTAATGCTAATGTAAGACAGTCGACAGTCCAAGCATTTATTTAGAATATGTTCCAGTCCTAGAAACAGAACCTGTCTTGCTTCTGAATTGCAGTGATAAGAGTAGAGAAGACAAGATTCAGTCTTTCTTTGAAGTTATGCAAACAACAAGTATTAGCAATTAGAAAACATTTAGCTACACTTTATCTTTACGTCTGTTGCTGGTGCTACCAGTCCACAATTTCTTTATGAGGAAAATAACCCTCTTCTATGTACATTTATGAGATAAATGAAAAAAAAAGAAAGAAAAAGGCAAAAATATCTAGATGCTGTGGTGATTCTTTTTCTTAAATTTTCACATTTTTCATTTCAGCTTTGTAAGAAATTTTTACAATGGTTTACAGTGCTTCTCATTGAAAAAATACTTATTTTAATAATGATGAAGTATGAGCAAACTCTGAGTTGTGGTTACCTTAAAACAATTTAACATTCTGTCCTCTGGGTTTAACTGTATTCACAGAAAAGTTGGTTCTAAAATATAGAATTATGTATACTAGTTAAATAAGTTTATTTGTCTTATTCTCTTCTTTCAAAACATCTTTAGTATTGAAAAATGCAGCTTAACTACTGGGTTTCTTTAGGAAGGAGGCAGAAATTGTAAAAGATGAGCCTTCCTTGTTCTTTTTACCTATACTATGCTTTTCTTACTTCTATGCTTAAGATCTAGTATCTTTTCACAATGTCCTCTGCTCAGTCATTACTTGAAGTTGGTTCTGTAGTGGACATGTGTATGTTTGCTGCCAGTGTATGTAATTTTGCTTTTACAATGCTGGCAGTAAGAAGAAGGCTACTAATTTTATTCAGCATGATGATAGGTCCTAGCATTTTAATTATTTTTCATGTTGTGAGTAATTTATTATTCATTGGGTATCTTCCCTGTAAATCTTGTCCTCACTCTGTAAGATTTTTTTCTTTGGTGTCCAACAAAGGGTTTCACTGCAATAAGAATCAAGGTGTGTCTATGTTCTTACCCAGAGCCCAAACAATGCCAGCCTTCCAGACCAGCCCAGGGGTTTGGGGTGGGGAAACAGAGTCATTATAGAACATCTTCATTCCTCTGCCCAAAGAGCACTAGAGTTATCACTCATGCCAACCTGAAGGGCACCTCAAAGCACATCTTACTGCAAAGCTGAAATCAGGACTCAAAGGACTAGGACTAAAATCAAACCTCCCTGGAGTTTGTATGCAAAGAAACCGGAAGAAATGGACTGGCTCCCTTTCAAGAATATTTGCCTTTTGATCATTTTAATGGTAAGTAGAATTTGCAAAACTAAGAAAGAACTGTATTTGTAAGGTCTTATCTCTTCTTTCAATGTTATGTCAAATGATTTGTTCTGGTTTTAAACCCCCTCCTGCAAAGAGAATTCTGTGTTCAGCCTCTATTGAGTTTAAAGGACTCTCTATGCCAATAATCCAAATGAAATAAAAAAAAGTAGGGTGAGAGTCTACATGAATTAAACTTAAATAGCACCAGAAACATAATATTCCAATTTCTGTTAAGTACTAGAATAATTTTAAAATGTATAGTCAAAAGTAAGATAGTTTTCTGCATTACCTATATTTATGATACTGTTCTCCAATTTTCCAGTGCAAATGAGTTCTAAACTTGTTAAAAAGAAAAATTATCACACCTATTTCTTTAAAACAGTTATTTCCCTGTGATTTTGGATCCAGGTGAAATCATATTAGGTATGTTAAATGTACATTGCAATTAAATATGATATGTTAGTCATATGATCATTTTTATGATCAGAAATATCTACAGAAAATTAAGAAAACTTACCAAGTAGAAATCATGTAGGTAAAATGAAAGAGGTCAGACAGTTTGAATGTGAGGTCCTTAGAGGAGAAAGAATCAAGGTCAACTCACTGATTGCCAATACTATCAGAAAGTTTATATAAAGAATCGAGTTAGGTTAGGTCAGAGTAAATCTATTAATGATGGGCCAAATGGTAGAATGAGTAAAGAGAAACTATTTATAAAAAAAACATAATAAATGGCAAGATTGGAGAAAAGAACTATTAGGAAAATGCAAAGCAAAGACAGGTAAATATCCTATAACTCACTGCTGTCTCAGCCTCCAGAAATGTCTACAATAAAGCTAAGGCATAAACTTAAGAACTGGCTTCTACTCTGAACCCTGACCTGAAATAAGTGGCATTTAAAGGGATTCACCTGAACATAAATTCTGAGAAGCTACAGAATCTAAGACTGGAAAATAAGGGATCATAACCTACCAGGTGGTCTAGCAGGTGCCATTCTTTTGAAGTTCACCTGTCTGTGGACTTCAAAATGTGCATGAGCCTAATAATAGTGACAAAGGCCACATAGTCTAAGCTTGAGACCAGTGGTAGAATAGCTATTTTCTGCTAATAGATATATATTATTAAACAAACCATTTAAACAATTTTTGTAAATTGATATGCTTCGATGAGAATAGAAATTCCCTGCTTAATGATCATATTTATTTTACTAGAGGAGGAAGGGAGAACCTGATGATTCTTTTACTTTATAAAAATTAAAATTACCAGTATAGACTTCTTGCAATATCTTCTTTGGGGTATCTTCATACAGTAATACATTTTCTGAAAGATAGGTCAAGATTATAGAAAGTTCTGAGAACAAAATTTTTCACAGGTGTGTCTTATGGCAATGATATTTAAAAAACAATTTAATGTTTCTTCTTCTTGATCTTGAAATTGATCTCAGTATCTCTTCTTTTCGGTAACATTATTATCCTTGGTCATTTTAGTCCTTTTGATACTTAGTAACTACCCACTCCCCACTACCCACCACTACCAAAATAATTGTGTTATATAGGAGTGGTAATTAGGATAGCTTTTAAATTTAAAGTGTCTTTTGTGAGTTTGGGGTTTTAGTAAATTTTTATTTTCTACTAATTTCTTTAACATATCAATGAACAACTTTGGAGATTAAATAGTCAAGATTGCTTCAAGATTGGAATAAAGGCAAGAAATGTCAAAGGAGAATCAATGTATTAGTTGTACATATTGGGGGAAATAGTTATACTACATTTTCTTTCATTTACTTAATACAATCTCTAACCCCTTTTCATTAACTAAATCAAAGGTTCGCTGAGGCATACTTTCAATTTACTGAAGAGAGGGTGTGTCAGCTTCTCAAAGTCTTATGGGTTCTTAGTAATATCTACATCTCAGCCACAAAAAGTACTTTAAACAAGGTTTTGACTTAACCTATAAAAGCTACTCAAAACTTTAAGCTACAATAGGGTGTTTCATTCTATCATGTAAGTCCTTTGGCGTTGTCTTCCTAAGGATGTTCATTATGTTCTTATGTCAAATGGATCAGGTTGATGAGGTACAATCAACTCTGAACAGAGACTCACAAGCTCCTAAAATGAGTCAGTGTTCCACACTCAAAGAGGCTGTGTTATGTTGGCGAAGGCACCAAACTTCTCAGGGCCTCAATGTGACATACATGAGAAAGTGTGGTTAGACATGATGTCACCACCAAGTTGCTTCCAATGCTAGATTTTCTAATTGTCTCTACTAAAAGTAGTTCATACCTAACTCCTACATTTTTTTTTATTTTTGGTTTTGGGGCCACACCTGGTGACACTCAGGGGTTACTCCTGGCTATGTGCTCAGAAATTGCTCCTGGTTTGCGAGACCATATGAGATCGAATCCAGGTCCATCCTGGATCATCCTAATGCAAGGCAAATGTTGTACCTTTGCGCTATCACTCCGGCCCCCTAAATATTATTCTTATAAATTTTGTTGAAGTATCTAATATTTAAGTAATGCTATAAACTGTATGAGTTTTATTTATCAGAAATAATCATAGGATCCAGAATGGTTATTAACCATGAGAAGCCTATATTGTATTTAGTAGATAAGATTATTAAACAATATCCACCATACTTTTTATCAGATCAAAATTTTGATACACATATGGTGATCTTCCATGCTATATATGAGATGTAAACACTTTAATTAAGTAGTTTGATTCTTGGAAAGTCAGGAAGGCTAGAAAGCAAACATATACAGTAATTGTACTTTCTCTTAGTTAAGACAGACATAAAAATTTAAATTTGTAAATTTAATTTGTAGCCACTTATTAACTGAATTCTCACATAAAACAACATTATTTTAACATGGGAAACAAAAAATAAAGTTTTTTTAAATTTCAGACTATTTTTTAAAGTATATACTAATGGGGATTAAATGGCTTATATTATTGATATTTAATTTGCACTAAAATATTTTTTCCTAGGACAGTATAAATGATGTGTTTTGGTACTTTTTGTTACATAAACTATTAGTATTCTCAAAGCACCATAGGTTATATTGAAAATAATTTATGATTCTTTGTCAGTGGTGGTAGTGACCAGAAAATACAAAATTTATTCTAAACCAAGTATAAAACTTAATATTATTTGCTTTAAATTTCTGAAAGATTCATGATGAACTAAAAAAAGTTTTATATCCCAAGAGATAGGTCATATTAATACCACAGTCATATATACTATAAAAATATAGTATATATAATATATATATGTGTGTGTGTATGTATAAAAAAAAGACTTTCCAATGTAAGATAAAAACACTCAAAAATGTATCATGGCTCTTAAAGTTTGAAGATGTTTTTCTCTTTTAAAAAAGTTTTAAAAGATATCCCTTATTTAGAGAACTTTTAGATACTAAATACATAGTCTTACAGCTTCTATCTAGTTTTTACAAATCCATGGAGGCGTTTCTTATAGAGCAATGAAACAGTTGTTTGATGTTTCCTTCCCTTTCCCAAATGGGATCCCAGTTGGAATTCTTCACTCACAAATAGCAGCTCTGATGACAGGGTTTGTGAAACGCAAAGCTGTAGTGAAACCTTCAGGTATTGCCTGCATGAGAAATGTTTGACCTTCCTTTTTACATAGAAAATTATACGGCTTACAAACGCAAATGCCACTACTTGATATCCCTGCAATTAGAAGAAAAAGTGGTATAATTAGACTTAGACTTGGCATCTCTACATATTCCTAAGAGATGGCAATTGCTTTACTTAATTATTTTTATAAGTAGTATTCAAGAGAGAACTGCTTATTAATAATTGGTCCTAGGTGTGCAAAGCATTTAGAAACCAGCTTCAAAAAGGTAATTCATAGAGATGAAAGTATCCTTTTCAGTAACCACAACACTAAATACACTTCATATATAAGAGAATATGTATTAATATACATTAAGAGTTATATAATATATAGAAGATAATATATAAAATATATTATAATAAGAGAATTTATAAATTCAGGTAGTTAATGATTTAAACTCTATAGATCTTAAATAAAATCATTTTCTCTCAAATAGATTAATAAAGAAAACTATGACCCAAAAACCTTTACATATCACCAAAAGTAAGATAGCTACAAAAAGTTGAATATTTTATTATTATCCCTAAAAATATACATTATAGCCATTCAGAATTTGTCTTGCAAAGAGAGATAATATGTATTTGTCATCTGTGGGGCCTTTTAGTGGTTTTTAGTCTCTGTGTCTGTGATGTCTCAGACAAAATATAGGACCTCACTCATCAAAGACGACTAAAAGGTTCTACTAAAAAGCTACCTTTATGGTCCTGTGCCTATCTCCATACTATTTTATCAATGAAAATGTTTGAACAAATAAATGGTTTGTTTTAATTTAACTTTCTTACCAGGTCACTTTCCCATACTTTTACTCTGTACTAATAGGTAGCTTTAATGTGGTTAGTAAGCTTCAAAGTAAGCTTGAAGTATTCAAAATTAAGACAACAAAGGAGCTGGTCCTCTGGGATTTGTTCTGTCAACTCATTCCCAGTTTATCACCTTGCTCCAGCAGAAATTTTTACAGTAATAAAGTTAAATATCAGCATCTTCATTTCACAGATACATTTTCAAAGCATAAATGATTCATAAAAATATCAAAAATAAAGAAACTAATATTTGAATCTAGTAAGACTACTTGACTGTTCCAGAGTTAACTCTTTTCCCTTCCAGCTAAATTTTTATCCTATGCCCATATCTTTTATAATGTCTATAATATTTCATTATTTTTTCTCATTTATTTAGCACTTTTCCTCTCACATTTGAGTCCTTTCTGCAGGGTTTTGTTGTCACTGGAAAGTAAACTATAACATCATTTTAGTAAAATGCTTTACCTGAAAAGGCATATTTATGAATATAATTAATATTTAGTTGTATTTATATAATTTTAAGGAAGTTAAAATAAAATTTAATAGACTAAATTAGTTATATAATTATTAATAACACATGACACTAAAATGTTTCTTTGTACAAATAGCCAAGAATATAGTGACGACAAAACCCTGACGTGTGGCATTTACAAAATGGCATCCCTCTTGTTCAGAACTCAGGACCCCACAAGTAATAATGAAGATACAAGCTATTACAATCTATGAGATACAGAAAAACCTGTTCTATTGGGGAAATTCATAGCATTGCAGGCCTACATTAAGAAAGAAGAAAAACTAAATTAAAAATCTAAATAGATACATTATAAAAATCTGTGGGAAAACAGTAAATGAACCCCCCAAAAAAGGCAGAAGGAGCTAATATTAAAAATGAGAACAAAAATCAACACAGACACCAATAAAATGATTTAAAGAATCAGTTGGTACTTGAAAACACAATAACATAGACAAATCTTTAACTAGACTCAAGGAGAAGACAGAAAGATAGAATGTTGAAATTAAAGGAATCAAAGGAGTAAGGGGAGAAAGTATAACGGATCCTTCAGAAATTCAAAACATAAGGAGAGGTTACCATGAACAAATTTATGCTCTTAAACTGGAGAACCTAGAAGAAACAATTCCTAGAGTCATGCAATCCTGAATGAGGAGAAAATAGAAAGCCTAAGCAGGGAAATGACTAATAAGGAAATTAAAACAATAATTAAAATTTTCCCAAAGATCAGTAGGGGCAGGTGAAAGAAAGGGTATAAGCTACTTCCCCTGTTTTGACATATATGAATTCTCAAACATCAACTGAATAAACTTCATCTTTGGAAGAGTAGCTTTAGTTTCTCAAGTTGTTTCTCTTCAGAGGCTGCCAGCCCCGCCTGGCATTTAATTGACTTACAAGGGCCAGCCTGTAAGTAAGTCAACTACCCCAGGGGGTTAGCTGGGAGTAAGTCCACAGGCCACTGAAGAATAGACTGGTGACCAAACTAAGTGGGAAAATTGGTTTGCAAAGAAGCTTACATATGTAAGGAATTATTTCACACCGAATGGGGGAAAATGGTATGACTTCCATTAAATACATGAAAGGTTACTTCCTAGGACAGGAAGCACTGAGGGTCATGGCAACTCCCAAGTCTAACTTGTCTTAGTTTCACCCTTTTAACAACTGTCCTTTCTGAATGTTCAATTATACCTGTGTTATGTTTAAATCTTGAAGCTTTAATTTCTTTAGACTAGTCATCTTATGATCTTCCTGTTGCTCTCCCTGTTAACCTCCCAAAAGCAGCTTTTATATAAGTCACATACTTGACCACTAGGTAATCAAGTGTAGAGCTATCAAAAAAAAATATCACTGCTTTTCATGACTGTTGATTCTGGGTGTCTTTTTTCTTTTTTTTCTTTATTTAAACAATTGATTACATATATGATTGTGATTAGGTTTCAGTCATGTAAAGGACACCCCCTTTCACCAGTGCAACATTCCCACCACCAATGTCCCAAATCTCCCTCCATCCCACCCCACCCCCACCTGTACTCCAGACAGGCTTTCCAGTTCCCTCATTCATTCACATGATTATGGCAGTTCTCAGTGTAGTTATTTCTACAACTGCACTCACCACTCTTTGTGGTGAGTTTTATGAAGTAAGCTGGAAGTTCTAGCCCTCCTCTCATTGTCTCTGAGGATTGTTGCAAAAATGACTTTTATTTTTCTTAAAACCCATAGATAAATGAGACTATTCTGTGTCTCTCTCTCTCTATCTCTCTGACTTATTTCACTCAGCTTGATAGATTCCATGTACATCCATGTATAGGAAAATTTCATGACTTCATCTCTCCTGATGGCTGCATAATATTCCATTGTGTATATGTACCACGTTTCTTTAGCCATTCGTCTGTTGAAGGGCATCTTGGTTGTTTCCAGAACCTGGCTATTGTGAATAGTGATGCAATAAATATAGGTGTGAGGAAGGGGTTTTTGTATTGTATTCTTGTGTTCTTAGGGTATGTCCCTAGGAGTGGAATATCTGGGTCGAATGGGAGCTCAATTTTCAGATTTTGGAGGAATCTCCATATCGCTTTTCATAAAGGTTGGACTAGACGGCATTCCCACCAGCAGTGGATAAGAGTTCCTTTCTCTCCACATCCCCGCCAGCACTGATTATTCTGATTCTTTGTGATGTATACCAATCTCTGTGGTGTGAGATGGTAACTCATCATTGTTTTGATTTGCATCTCCCTGATGATTAGTGACAAGGAGCATTTTTTATGTGCTTTTAGCCATTTGTATTTCTTTTTTTTATCAAAGCATCTGTTCATTTCTTCTCCCCAATTTTTGATGGAATTAGATGGTTTTTCCTTGCAAAGTTCTGTCAGTGCCTTGTATATTTTGGATATTAGCTCCTTATCTGATAGGTGTTGGGTGAATAGTTTCTCCCACTTGGTGGGTGGCTCTTGTATCCTGGAAATTATTTCTTTTGAGGAGCAGAAACTTCTCAGCTTAATGTATTCCCATCTGTTGATCTCTGCTTCCACTTGTTTGGAAAGTGCAGTTTCCTCCTTGAAGATGCCTTTACTCTCAATGTCATGGAGTGTTTTACCGATGTGTTGTCCTATATACCTTATGGTATCAGGTCTGATATCAAGGTCTTTAATCCATTTGGATTTTACCTTCGTACATGATGTTAACTGGGGGTCTATGTTCGCTTTTTTGCAAATGGCTAACCAGATCTGCCAGCACCACTTGTTGAAGAGATTTTCTCTGCTCCACTTAGGATTTCTTGCTCCTTTGTCAAAAATTAGGTGATTTTATATCTGGAGAACATTGTCTGAGAACTCAAGCCTATTCCACTGATCTGAAGGTCTGTCCTTATTCCAATACCATGCTGTTTTAATAACTATTGCTGTAGTACAGTTCAAAGTTGGGGAAAGTAATGCCTCCCATTTTCCTTTTCTCTAGGAATGCTTTAGCTATTCAAGGGTGTTTATTGTTCCAGATGAACTTCATAAGTGTTTGATCCACTTATGTCATGGGTATTTTTAAGGGGATCGCATTAAATCTGTATAATGCTTTGGGGAGTATTGCCATTTTAATGATATTAATCCTGCCAATCCATGAGCAGGGTATGTGTTTCCATTTCTATGTGTCCTCTCTTATTTCTTGGAGCAGGGCTTTATAGTTTTCTTTGTATAGGTCCTTCACTTCTTTGGTCAAGTTGACTCTAAGGTATTTGAGTTTGTGTGGCACTAGTGTGAATGGGGTTGCCTTCTTGATGTCCTTCTCTTCCCTATCATTATTGGTGTATAAAAAGGCATTGATTTCTGTGTGTTAATTTTGTAGCCTGCCACCTTGCTATATGAGTCTATTGTTTCTAGAAGCTTTTTGGCAGAGTCTTTAGGGTCTTCTAAGTAGAGTATCATGTCATCTGCAAACAATGAGATCTTGACTTTTTCCTTTCCTATCTGGATTCCCTTGATATCTTTTTCTTGCCTGATTGCTATAGCAAGCACTTCCAGTACTATGTTGAAGAGGAGTGGTGAGAGCAGACAGCCTTGTCTTGTACCAGAATTAAGAGGAAAGGCTTTTAGTTTTTCTCCATTGAGGATAATATTTGCCATTGGCTTATGGTAGATGGCTTTAAGTAGATTGAGAAAGGTTCCTTTCACTCCCATCTTGCTGAGAGTTTTGACATTTTTATCTTTATTTAAACACCATGATTACAAATATGATTGTAGTTGCATGATTTCAGTCATGTAAAGAACACTCCCCTTCACTAGTGCAACATTCTCACCACCAATGTCCCAAATCTCCCTCCTCCCCTGTACTCAAGACAGGCTTTCTACTTCCCTCATTCATTCACATTGTTAGGATAGTTCATAATGTAGTTATTTCTCCAACAGCACTCATCATTTTTTGTGGTGAGCTTTATCTAGAGAGCTGCACCTGCCAGCCCTCATCTCTTTTGTATATGAGAATTATTGCAAAAACATCCTTTATTTTTCTTACAACCCATAGATGAGTGAGACTATTCTGTGTCTATCTTTCTCCCTCTGACTTATTTCAGTCAGCATAATAGATTCCATGTACGTCCATGTATAGAAAATTTTCATGACTTCATCTTTTCCTGATAGCTGCATAATATTCCATTGTGTATATGTACCACAGTGTCTTTAGCCATTCATCTGTTGAAGGGCATCTGTTGATTCTGACGCCTGTTCATTTCTGCTCCTGTTACCATAGTCTTTTTACACCCTTAAAAACTCTAAAAGTAATGGTCGTAGATGGTGAGTAAGAGTAGAGAAATGGGCAGTTCAGTCTGGGGCTTTCCTTTCAACCTTGATTGGATTGGTTGCCCATACAAAGTTTTTAGTATTTCCACTGAAACCTCACACCAATGTTTGGGTTTGTAATGTGGCCTAGACCAATATGTTAGAGGTTGTTTGGTTTTTGTATTGTTTTGCTTTTGTAACCCTGACAGAATAAATAATAATGGAGAGAAAAAAAAATTTCCCAAAGAGCAAAACTCCTGGTCCATATAAGGCTCATTGATAAGTTCTATGAATCCTTCGGATCTTCTAAAACATTAAAGGCACAGGAATTCTTAACAGTTCCTATACCCAAAACATAGACATTTCCATAAAAGAAAATTTCTGGCCAATATCCCTGATGAATATAGTAGGGGTACTGCTTGCCAGAATCCATCCCCTGGTAAATGAATCTGAAGCAGGAGCACCACAAGGATCAAGAAAACAGAACTGATATGAGAGAAAAGCATGTAAAGAGAGACTTCCAGCCTTGTTGACTGAGTACTGACTGTCCCCCCATAGGATCTTCAGACTGAATCAACATGAGATAAAGGACAGACATTGTTAACAGACAAAAGTACATATCTAATGATAGGTGGGTCTTTACATCTCAAAAGGGGTGTGAGAAGGGAAGAGGAAGCTAGAGCGAAGTCTCTCTTTTGTGGAAAGTAGGGTATGTATGGTTAGCTACAAATAATAATATTTTAAAAAATCTTAGCTGACTAAATTCAACAACAAATTAAAAAATTATACACCTAATCAATTGGGATTTATACCAAGGATGCAAGGATGGCTCAACATATGTAAATCAATTAGCATAATATACCACATTAAAAAGAAAAAGATAAAAAATCATAAGATCATACGATTCGATGCGAGACTTTGACAAGATACAAGATCCATTCAAGATAAAATCCCTCAACAAATAGAAGTGGAAGGAATCTCCCTCAAGATAATATAGGCCATGTATATAGCAAATTCATAGCCAGTATCATTCTTAATGGTGAAAACTAGAAAGTATTTCCTCTGAGGTCAGGTAAAAAATAAGGCTGTCCACTGTTTCCACCTTTATTCAATACAGTACAAGAAGTCCTGGATTTAGCAATCAGGCAAGAAAAAGAAATTAAAAGGAATTCAAATTGGAAAAGATATCAAAACGGTCACAATTTATAGATTCAATATAGTATTAGATGTTCTGGCTTTAGCAATCAAGGAAGTAAAAGAAGTTAAAAGAATTCAAATTGGAAAAGAAGTCAAACTCACAATTTGCAGTTACATGATAATATACATAAGAGAACTCAATAAGTCCACACAAAAAAAGCTCCTAAAAAAAAAAAAACCAGCAAAGTAGCCATCTACAAAGTCAATACACAAAACTAGGCTAGCATTCTTTGTTGTTGTTGTTTTTTTTTTTGGGGGGGGGGTAACATCCAGCAGTACTCATGGGTTACTCTTGGCTCTATGCTCAGAAATCACTCCTGGCAGGTCCAGGGGAACATATGGGATGCCGAGATTTAAACCACCGTCCTTCTACATGCAAGGCAAACACCCTACCTCCATGCTATCTCTTCGGCCCCACAGGCTAGCATTCTTAAATTAAAAAGAATGAATCAGAAGCAAAAATGATCAAAGAGTCTATATTTTATAAAACAGTATCTAGAGGCTAGAGTGATAGCACAGCAGTAGTGTATTTGCCTTGTACACAGACGACCCGGAACTGACCCGGGTTCAATCCACGGCATCCCATATGGTCCCCGAACCTGCCAGGAATGATTTTGAACACAGAGCCAAAAGTAACTTCTGAGTGCTGGTAGGTGTGCCCCCCCCCCCCCGCCAAAAAATTTAAAAAACCCAGATTCCAAAAATATTAAGTATATAGGATTCAACATAAGAAAAAACACATGGGAAAAATATACCGTGAATAGCTTTAAATCACTTAAGAAAAAGCTAGAAGGCCTTAGAAAATAAAAAAAATATCCCTTGCTTGGGGATTGGAAGAATAAATATTGTTAAAATGCTCAACTATTGTGTAGATTCAATGCAATTTTCAAATTCAGACTATATTCTTCGAGGATCTAAAAATCTCAACAATAAAGTTTGTATGGAATCAAAAGAGACCATAAATGACCAAAACTAGAAAAGACATACAAAAGTATCACATTACCTAATTTGCAACAGTATTATAAATTTTTAGAGATCAAATTGCATGGTATAGGAATAAAGACAGGCTCTCTGATTAATGGGTCAGAACTGAATACCCAAGGGAAAAAAAACAGTGTGTTTGTATGTATATATATACATATATATGTACATAAATACATATAGAGAAATACAGTGAATTTTCCATAAAGAAACTAAGGACATGAAATGGAGCAAATATAGGCTCTTCAACAAATGGTACTGGAAAAACTAGATAACTACGTGTAAAAAAGTAAAGCTCAATCCATATCTCGCACCTTACACAAAAGTTAATTCAGAGTGGGTTAAATATCTTGAGATCTGATGTAAAACTATAAAGTACATTGAGAAAAATCCAGCAGAATGCCTTAATATTTGAACCTCAATGGCATCTTTAATGATCTGATACCAGTGGCAAGGCAACAGATTTAAAAATAAATGGAACTACATCAAAAATGGGATCAAATCAAATTAAAAGAATTTCTGTATGGTAAAAGAAACAATGATTAAACCTAAAATACAACTAACTGAATGGGGAAATATTTGCATTCAACCTATTGTTAGATAAAAGATGCATCCTAGAAATGTACTCAAAAAGATTAATTAAAAATTTTAAGCCCTATCAAAAATGCTTAGAGGAAATAAACAGTCACTTCTTAGATGCCAATAGACATATGAAAAATAGTTCAACATCACTTGTCATTAGGGAAATCTAAGTCAAGACAAACATGAGATATCATCTCACACCACTGAGAATAACACATCTCAAAAACAGTAGGAACAATTTGTGCTGGCAGTGGTGTTGTGAAAAAATAACTCATCCATTACTTGTGGTAAAGTCTGGTTCAGCCCCTGTTAAAAATGGTGTAGAGAATGTTAAGTAAATTTAGTATTAAACTACCATATGGCCTAGCATCTCCACTTAAGCATCCACTACAAGTACTTAAAACTACTCATTCAGGGGCCAGAGCAGTGGCACAAGGGGTAAGGCATCTGCCTTGCCTGTGATAGGCCGAGGATGGACCGGGGTTCAATCCCCCTGCATCCCATATGGTCCCCCAAGCCAGGAGCGATTTTTGAGTGCATAGCCAGGAGTAACCCCTGAGCATCACAAGCTATGGCCCCAAAACAAACAAACAAAAAACCTCATTCAAAGGGACATATGTACATCATTATCCATTGCTGACTTAGTACAATAGCTAAAATATAAAATTCACCTAGGTGTCTCAAGACATACTAATGAATTATATTTATGCACATCTTCATAAGCCATCTATACACATGTATACACAGTGGATATAATCCATATTTACATATCCACATTTATCATCCAAAATTCATATATACTTAAATATACACAGTAGACTATTATGCAGCTTCAAGAAATTATGAAATCACACAATCTGATGCAACTTGGTTGGAACAGGAAGATATTTTGAGTGAAATAAGCCAGAAAAAGACAAACACAGGATAATCTCACATAGCTGTATGAAGAAATGTAATGTATAAAGGGGAAGATGTCTATATGACCCTTGACCCCAGAACTTAGGGAGAAAAGGAAGAGAGGGATTGAAATCAGTGGGTGAAGAAAGATGAGAGTAGAAGTAATCAGGTCAGGGTTTCAGTTATACTGGTCGGGATTCAGTTATACTGGTGATGTGGGAGAGTTGTATATACCTAAAACACAGACTCAACAACACTGAAAACATAAGATTTAAACTCCAACCACAAAATTTAGTAATGTACTTGTCAAGATGGCGGGTGGAGTAGTGGTGGATTAGGGGTTGGGAGATGGAGAATGGAGTATGGCAACATTACTAAAGTGAAGTTGACCCCGCTTGTGGGATTAGTATTGAAATATTATATACCTAAAACGCAACTGTAAATCATGTTTCTTTAATAAAAAATATTTTTTAAAAAAGAAATTACTATGTTGTACCGAACATATCAACTCTTAATTTCACTATTTTCTCAATGACCTGAATAGAAAACAGTAATTGAAATTCTATATAAAACATCATCAAGATGTCTGTTTCCTAAGTGTAAGTCACTAACATGGAAATTTACCAAGATAATCATTGAATACAACAAGAAAATAACCAAATAGTAATATAATAATTTTTGATGAAAGACTCATAATTTGTATATGTGTTTTAGAAAATAAACAAAAATAATTTCTCAAAAAACAAGAGTGATTCCCAGGTACCAGAATTTTCCATGTGATTTTCATATTTTCTTATATTTCCATATTTATTCTTATTTCTATTCTTATATGCTTTTCTAACCAAAAGAATATCCGACCCACAAGACAACATTGCTAGAAAATAAAATATCAAATTCAACAGATATTTTACTGCAACAAGACCATCTTCTAATAAGTGTTATTCTTTTCCTAATCTAGGTGCATTACTAAAGTCAGTCATATTAAATGTGAGGAAGACAGTGAGTAATGAGGCTACATTACATACTTTAATCTGGATTTTCCCCTTTAGACTTCCCTAGTATTCCCTCACCCACCCTGGAACTCCCTCATACACACACACATACACACACACACACACACACACACACACCTGCAAACTTGGCTTTGTCCACTCCTGCTATTTCTGTTTCTCTGGTCACAATTCCCAGTTTCCAGTTACTCTGCTCATTGATTCATTAGTGTTCATAAATATATATGTCAGCTCCCAAGTTTTCGGTTAATCTTGTTAAAAACTCCCAATTCTGGAATAGCGTTGACAATTCTCCTCTAGAGAAAACGAAAAATAGGTAGTTAGCACATCAAATTCTTGTTTTCTAATATTAGAAATCAAATGATTCTCAAAGACTTCATTATCTATAAAATAACAGTTTTTCTCTGTTGCATAATTGTTATGTTCAAATTCTCCTAATTTAAGGTATCTGGGTAGGCCTACAATTCCTCCTGAGTTCCTAATATTTATTTGGCTCCTTGTCTCTATCTCTTGCTAGATTTTTCAAGATTTTGGCATTCTCCACTAGTCCCTTTCTTTTCTTATTTACTTCACCTCCACAAAACTATGTAATAGATATGTACATAGTTTTTCTCCAATTATACTTCAAAGTTATCTCATCTCTTGATAATACTGTTTTGACCTTTCGTTACAGGAGAATTCTCCTTCTTGGATCTTTTTTACCTTTACTTTTATTTTTACCTTCAGCCACTCCTATTTTCTATAACATGAAAATATGAATAATTTTTCTTACTTTTCTCATTCCTTTTCTTCTTAACTTTTTGTCATTTTTTCTTGACACCCATATTCCTCTTCTTGTAGATTGTATATTTGGTCAAGCTTTGAAATCTAAAATATTTGATCTGATCTGCATCATATTTCTCACATTGCCTTTATTTTCTAATTTGTTGAAAACATAATTTATAATATATAATTACACTGTTTTTCAATCATTCTCTGGGAGAAGGTTAGACTACATTCAGCAGCTCTCAGAAATTACTCCTGACTCTATACTCAATCATTCCTGGCATGTTACAAGGATTAAATGGGATACCAGGAACTGAAACCAGGTTGGCTGCATGTAAGGCAAATGCTCTACCCACTGTGTTATCCCTCTTTTATATTATGACCCCTTACTTGACTACTCATGCAATTTTCAAAAGTTAATAACAATTATCTTGCTTTAAGATTTCATCACTTTGTTAGGTCTCATTCCTCATGATGTTAAAGAATAGTCCCTTTTCATCAACTTCTCAATATTCTAATACTTGGTTCATTTTACTTTCTTTCTTGATACTTCTATTTATTGTTCCATTCATTGACAAATTTCTCTTCTTTATATTCCTTACAAACCCTGTGATATAATCATCAGAGAAATACCATGTCTACCTAGAACATGCTAACACAATCTGAATTATTTCCATATCACTCTTCTCTTAATCTGTCTTTATTTTATCTCTCCTTTAAATGAATCTAAGCATTTTCCTTATGATTATATTCTCTCCTATTTCACTCAACCTTTTAAACAGTTTCATAAATTATCCTCATTTCTTTCAAATTTGGACAGCACATCTATCTAAGTAAATTACAATAGTTTGGTTTTATAAAGGTAATGTTGCTTTAAATCAATATGTTTTAGGGTAGAGTTTCACATGTCTTCAAATGTATATTTTCATACTTTTCCCACTACCAATATCACCCACTACTGTCCATCCAACCCACTCTTATTATTACATTCCCTTTCCCCACTGGTAATTTCAATTATATAGTGAGAATCCAAAGATTTATGTTGGCCTGACTGTACCTTTATATTTACATCTTTGGGTTATATATCTGTTCTAAATTCTGTAAGTACATTACATATAATTTTTTTAAAAAATGAAGTTATCATCATCTGCAATGATATTCTCTGACTTTTCTGTTTCAATGAATAGTTCTTCTACTTTGGAAGAAAGTCAAGCTTGTACCACCAGAATCATCCTATTCCTCTTCCTCAGGAGCCCCACAGTCTGTAAGCCCTATCAATTCTTTGGTAATATCTCAGTGCTTTCTAGTGTTACTTGAGTCCACTTGTCTATATTCTAATAGTACCTCACCTAAATAACTGTCAATTTCTACGTATTACAAATTCAAGTTCTCTTCCTGTGTACTTTATAGTTCATATCAAAACTAGAATTTAAAACTATTCCCCCATATTTTCTATACCTTCCCACTAATATTATTTGCAGCATCTCTGTAGCATCCTTGGAAACATAGTTCCTTTTCACCTATATTCATGCCTTTCTCTAGATAAAATTATCTTCCCCATCAATCCATATGAAAACCACTTCAATCTGGGGAGCCAGAACAATAGTAGAGTAAGTATAGCGCTTGCTTTGTTTGCCCATGGACAATCCAGATTCAATCCCCAGCACCACATATGGTCTCCTAGTAGTAAAGTCAGAGCATAGCCAGGTGTGGCCCCAAAACAAAAATAGCTCTGTTCTACAAATCTCTCCTATCCTATGATATGAGGCCTTCCCAAAATAAATTCACGATGAGAAATTTAATTGTTCTTATTTTCATTGAGTCCACATTGAGTCCACCATTGAGTTCACCGGTGCCTTTTGTTGTAGCATATATCCCAACTTTGACTGTGAAGATCAAGGTTTTGTCTTTTCTAAAAGTTTAAAAACCTACATAGGACAAAAAAAAGATCAATATTGTTCATTTCCTATGACCCATACTTATTTCTTTTATCCATGCTTATTAACAAAATGCAATGTTTACACTTAAGAAATAAACTAATAAGAGAACACTCTTTCAAGTATGTATGTGTGGGGTGCCAGAGTGCTATCATAGCAAGGATGGCATTTGTTTTGTATGTGGCCAATTAGGGTTCCCCAGCACCCCCCAAATGGTTTCTTGAGCCCAAATGGTTTCTTGAGCCCACTAGTAGTAATTCTTGAGCGCAGTGTCAGGAGTAATCCCTGAGCAGTGCTGGGTATGGCCCCAAAACAAAACAAGACAGAATAAGTAAATTATACATGTGTGTACTAATTCTGTGTCTTTTATAACAGGTGGTGCTAGAAGTAAACAGTGAATTTATTGTTGAGGTATGTATAATAAAACTATTTTCTAATTTTTAATTGAAAAAATTGAATTTTGTAATACACTATATACCAAACAGAATAGGTGAAACAAAAACCATCCTAATAAAATTTTGGAAAAAGTGATCTGTTGAGCTTAAATCTAACCTTAGTCCCTACACTAACATTAAACCCTAATCCTAACATTATCCTAGACCTAACCCTAACTCCAACCTTAAACTTAACCCTAACCCTCACTAGTCCTAAACCCAAACCTAAATCTAATCCTAACACTAACCTTTTCCTCAAATAGAGAAAAAAAAACTCTGCTTAAATCAAATAGTAATATTAAAATACATAGCCCAAACTTCCGAGCTTTTAGAAAAGGATTGTGACTACTCAGTGTCACAGTAATTCATACATATCAAACTGCACTAATCATTTATTAATATGTTTTTCAAACTAAATAAAATCAAAAGCATCAAATTAACACATTAAAAAAGATAAGGATATTCCAAAAGATATTTAGATCAACAAGAAAAACAGCTGATGATGAGTGAAACATACAAAACAAAAATAAAATTAGTCTTATTACAACTAAAACAACAGAGAATCCAAACTGGAAGTCGAAATATAGACCTGTTACCATCTTTGGCAGGGCTATATTTTAGTAGCAAAAATTTTTATTGCTATAACTTTAAATCACTGGAAAAAGTAAAATTGCTTTTTTATCTGTTGAAAATTAAGAAATGCATGATGCAGTTCAAATGTTTAAACAAATTAGGAGGAATTGTAAGTAAGTCCGTTTTGAAAAGAAAAGCTCCATTCCCCTTTCCCAAACATGAGAAGTGATATTGAATCCTAAGTAAGTAAATATATTATCAGGTCTGGAGAGATAGTACAGGGGTTAAAGTGCTTGTTTTTTATGCAGCAGAGTCTCTAACAATCCCCAGGACTACATATGGTTTCCCAAACACGACTGGGAGTGACACACAAGCACTACAATCAATTCTCTCCCTTAAAAAATACAGTCACCTGTGTCTCAATAAGTGCATTTTTATAGTGCTAGATATCGAACCCAGGGCCTTATTAAATGCAAAGCAAGGGTTCTACCACTTCCAAGGCCCTTATCCAAGTACTTAACAGTAACATATGCATATTTTGTGGAGCATACAAATATATTTATGTGTATAGAACATTTTAAAACCTTTAATAGTTAATTGCTAATAGTAGCAACATTTGAATATAAAAATATAAAATAATAAAAATACATATGCACAATATTGAAAAGCCATATAAGTATCTACTGAATTATTGCCAGCATACTACCAAGTGAGTTAAAATGCTCCTCTAATCCCATAACAATATATTCAGCTGTGTAAACACAGAAGTGTCATAAACAGAAGAGGTAATAATCTTCCTTTTTAACTTGACCCCATTATCCACTACTACTTTTCTTTTGCATGGAATTTATTCACATAAAATTCCAAAAATTCCTTCAACCCAAAATCAGAATGCCTGGTCAGACCTCAGTGCAGAATGAGGTGGGAAAGTTATTTATTAGATAATATTAAATTAAATATCTAAAAATTATAACATTATTCAATATGATGTACTATTAGATTTACACATGAATAAAGAAATGTGTTTCACTATAAACATATAGTTAATAGATAACTGATTTTAACATACCTAGTAAATAGGGTGACCAACCTTTATCTAAAGTTGTGAACTTGTAAGGAAGTTCTTTGTTCTGAAATCCAATAAAATTGCTTCTTTTGTGTACACTTTATAATGTTGAATGAATTTCCAAAGGAGATTTTTTATATTGCAATTTGAAATATGGATGACTTTTGTTTCAGGTAAAGGAATTAGATATTGCAAATGGAACTACAAAATGGCAAACTGTCAGAAGACAGAAGAGGGAGTGGATCAAATTTGCAGCAGCTTGTCGAGAAGGAGAGGACAACTCCAAGAGGAATCCGATTGCCAGAGTAAGTGATAAAATATTTAGGAGTGACTTGTGAAAACAAATACTTTTTCAGATGCAGATACAAGTATTTTCAGTTTTCACGACTACTACATAGTGATTTTGGAAGTTGTGACAAGAAGTCCTTTACTTCTGCCACTTGATTCATTTAATGAATATCACAATCAGGGAGCTGATACAGAGCAGAGATTAACTGCTAAAAAGTAGAAACGAGGCTTAGATCCTACAAAACAAGACATTGTCCAAACTTCTGTATTCTGCTTATCATTACATGAATGTCCTGTAGTAATTATAATCATGTAGCAACAGCTTTTGACTATGTTCCCCCAATTCAAAGGTTTATAGTAATAATTCTCTCCAAGAATATAAAAGCTATGTCAAAATTTTATATTACTATATCTATAAATTAGAAACCTTATAGAAGATTCCAAATAATGAAGCTAACATGGAAGAACAATAATAAGGAAATATTCAAAAATCAGCCCATGAAGAATAAGATTCATAAAAGAACACCATCAGCTCTTTACAGCATCTTACCTTGGGCCACTATTGAAATCAAGAGTAGCTATCTACAAAAATGACTTCCATAATTTTTACATTAAATATATAGTGTTATGGTAAAATGCTGGTATTAGCACATTGTATAATTGAAACTCAATCATGAACAACTTTTTAATGGCATACCTGATGGTAATTTAATTTTTTAAAAATTTAAATATATAGCATATCACCATTTCATCATATCTATTCCAAAATATAAAAACACTCAAAACACTTGTTTCAGAGAATATATGCACACTTATGTTTATCTCAGAAGTTAGTATAATAGATAGGATATGAAAGCAATCAAACTATAGATTAATAGATCAAGAAGTGTGGTATATATAATGGAATATTATGCAGCTCTAAAAATGTACAAAATCATGAAATTTTCTTTGATATGTATACTATTAGTTGGTATTATGCTGACATCAGTCAATAAAAAAGGAATAGATACAGAATGATCTAATTTATATATGGAACTTAATTATATACAGCAAGGTAGCAAAAACGAGTAAAAGGCAATATGACAAAAATACTAATCTGAGTTTGTCATGGTGGAAGTTGAAAGGAAAGGGACACTGGAGTCTTTGGGGAACAGAGGTGGGTACATTAATTGCATGTAGAGTACTAAAATTATGTATATGGAAGCTCTTGAGAACGATGTTAAGAACAATATGAGAACAATATTGTAAATTACAGAATCCTATAAATATGAATGTTTTTAAAATAAATTTAAAAATTAAAATGTAGTGTTAGTAATATTATAGATATAAACAGCTCTAGAAAAGAGATTCTTACTCAGAAATTTCCAAATTTATGAAAACTTTTAAAATTGTAAATGCTTCCATTAAACTCATGTTTATTGTTTCACATTATCTCACTTGTGTAGTATATTATATTTTTTGTTTGCACCACAGTGAATTTCTGGATATTTAATAAAATAGATAACATCTTTGGTTAGAAGAAAGCTAGTTCAAACTGATTTGCAAGTGTCTTTATTTAATGGGAATATCTGAGTAATAAATATCAGTATTTTATTAAATATTATAATCAAGCATGTAAATAAGATTTCAATTTTTAAATATATGCACTTAAAATTATGATAAATTTACATATAACTATTAAAATCTATACAGCAAAATATTTGTCAGAAAACTGATACAATTATTTTGGTTTATATAAAATATGTTTATAAAATTGAAAGCCAATATCTTTAATGGCAAATGTCTCTTTTGAGATTTTAATTGTCTGCTCAATTAAAACTTATTCAGGAGAGAGAAATTATATTATTCAATAGTTTAAGAAAATAATAAATACTGTGATCTCTGTCAAACTCTCTCAATAAGCAAAGAAAATCAAAGAATTTAATAATGTATTATTAATAATATAACAAACCTAGCAACAAGTTTATATATATTATTTGTCCAGAAACCTTGGAGGAGAGTGTATATATTTGTATGTCCACATACATGTGATTTCATAAATTCACAGGCTATACTTGTTATTTCCCCCATTATATACTCTTGGTAAAGGTTATGAACTTTTCAGGCCACACAGGTATAAATAATAATGCTGGGCTTCAAGTCCAGCCAATCTGGCTATAAATAAAATTTTCTTCTCATTTACTCTGCTCTAAATTTCATGATCTGCTCAAACTTGATCACAATTCTAATCTTTTGCTCATAGATTCGGTCAGACTGTGAAGTGAGCCAGAGGATTACATATCGCATTTCTGGGGTAGGAATTGATCGACCACCTTATGGAGTGTTCACCATTAATCCTAGAACAGGAGAAATTAACATTACTTCAGTAGTAGACAGAGAGATAACACCACTTTTCTTGGTAAGTCACAATACAATTAGATTTTGTATTCATGTATATTATTTTACAGCCCTAATTTTCTTCCCTACAAGATATTCCAGGAATAATGTTCAGTTTTTGATAAAATAGAATAGAATACCACCAACAGGTATAAAAGTATCAAAAAGTTTATAAAATATAAATTGGTAATCTATGTAAGCTGTATATTTATATGTTAAAATGTCTTGATAATATTTAAACTGCCAGACTATAACATGTATTTAATCCACTAAAAACTGTTTCTTTGACATTTTCCTTATTTATTTTCAAATATGTTACTTAATTTCTCTGGTAGAGAATTACAGTTTTCCCAACATTCCACAGATCTATTGTCGAGCTCTGAATTCCCGGGGTGAAGATTTAGAAAGGCCACTTGAACTTAGGGTCAAAGTTATGGACATCAATGATAACCCTCCAGTCTTTACACAAAATGTGTACACAGCTACTATTGAAGAAAACAGTGAAGCAAGTAAGTTCAATGGCATTCCACTTCATTCTTCCTATTCTTTTGATCAGAAGTGTTAGACAACTTAAGAACAGATCATGTAAAGACTTGGAAAATCTTGTGTTTGAAATAGCCCACACACCAAATAAAACTATGTCTAAAATGCTAAATATCCTGTTGTTTGAAAGATAAACAAAATAATTCTTATATGTGTAATTTAGCAGGTGTTTAGAACCTTCTTTGGAGGTCATTACTAGATTTATGATAAACTTAATCCAAATGAGTAAGCTGAAGTAGTAGCTATGACTGTAGAAAAGCATATTATTTTGGCCAATTCCTCAAATTCCTATAAAATCCACACCCAGTGGAGAACAATAGAGTTGCACCCATCAGTCACTCATGAAGAAAAATTACTGATCCTCATAATCTACCAAGAAAGTTACACCATGTTCTCTTATTTCTGAAACCTAACCGTGAAGGACTTTGTAAATCACGATGGTTTCAATAAAATAAAATCAAATGTAATTAAAAATAAATACAGTCATCAAAAAAAACTATAACAGAGCCTAAGATATATAGTACAGTTGGTAAGGCACTTGCCTTTCAGGTAGTATGGGTTCGATCCCCAGCACTACATTGGTTTCCTGAGCAATGGCAGATGTAATCCCTAAGAATACACTGCCAGGTGGAGCCCCAAAACAAACTAACATGGCAAAGAGGGAGAGAAAAGAAGACATTAAAAGAAATAGGGAAAGGGGGCAGAGCAGTGGCGCAAGCGGTGGGGCATTTGCCTTGTATGCACTAACCTAGGATGGACCGCTGTTTGATCCCATGGAGTTCCATATAGTCCCCCAAGTCAGGAGCACATAGCCAGGAGTAACCCCTGAGCGTCACTGTGTGGCCCAAAATCTAAAAAGAAAAAGAAAAATAGGGAAATTGTAAATGTAGAATGAGAAGAAAATAGAACTCAGGAGAAGATCAACCTCTCCACATCTCCCTGATTCACTGAATTGGTTTGAATAGTGTTCCAATTTTCCACCTCTCTTTATTTTTAGACACACTGGTAATAAAGTTAAGTGCCACTGATGCAGATGAAGACAATCATTTGAATTCTAAAATCGCCTACAAAATCATCTCTCAGGAACCATCTGGTGCACCCATGTTCATCTTGAACAGGTACACTGGAGAAGTCCGCACGATGTCCAGTTTCCTTGATAGAGAGGTAAAGTTTTCTATGAAAGATAACAAGAAATTAGGGGTTGAATTCTAGAAGTCTGGGGTCAAATGATAAATTTAGGCGCTTCCTCCAAAGTGAAAGAAGGGAAGAAAAATAATCCAATCATTATTTTCAAGCAAAATGATGACGGGAAAGTATCTAAAATGTTTCTATAAAATGATAAAGAAAAATGAAGTAATCTTAGAATGTGCTGAACTGTATTCAAAGAACATTTTTAATTTTATCATTCTTCATTTGAATTAAGCAACACAATATGTATAACCTCCTTGTGAGGGGATCAGATCGGGATGGAGCTACAGACGGACTGTCTTCTGAATGTGACTGTAGAATCAAGGTTTTAGATGTCAACGATAATTTCCCCACCTTAGAGAAAACTTCAGTAAGTTGTTAATCTTACTATGTTTTGATCCATAAATGTCAAAAACTGATTAACTTTTCCACTAGTTTATGTACCACACATGAACTGCTATCAAAACCTTGGTGATCTTCATGTATAGTAATATAAGTTATCATTTAAATTATACTAATAATATAATATTATAGTATTATATTATAATATAGTATACCAATCATATAATTAATAATTTTATTAGCCTTATTCTGGGCAGACTCCTCCGTGAAACAATAGACTATCTTCCCTATAAGCTCTACTCATATACACATTGAATTATAATGATTTCCTAAATTAATCCTAACAGTCTCCAAACTTCTCCACTTGTATCTTCACTTTTAAACAAAAATCTGCAGAAAATTGGAAACAGTAGAATCAAATGTCTTTTGATATCTGGTGGTTGTTTTTTTTTTTTTAAAGTATTTCATGAACCACAATCCTGCTCATTCCTTTATTTATCTATGACTACCTTTAAGTAATCCTGCCAATGAGTGGTTTCCATAAAAATTGTATTTTTAGGGGCTGGAGCGGTGGTGAGGAGCGTAAGCATCTGCCTTGCTAGCGCTAGCCTAGGACGAACCTCAGTTCAATCCCCCCCGCATCCCCTATAGTCCCCTAATTCAGGACCGATTTCTGAGTGCATAGCCAGGAGTAACCCCTGAGCATCACCTGGTGTGCCCCCCCCCAAAAAAGGGCACACTGAATCAAATAACCGGTATGACCCGCATATAAGCTAAGTTCGGGTTTTTTGGCACACATTCTGTTCTTATACTCGCGTATATACGGTATATTTATTTATAGTTAAAAGTGGGAACTAAATATATAAAAACATTAAATAAAAATAAATTAACCAAAGAGCCAATTTGATCTTCATTTTAAATATTTTACAATAAAATTATTTCCCTTCTCCTATAATCATTTAATCCACATATCTTTGTTTCTAATTTTATGTACACTTAATGGTATAAAACTATTAGTATAGTTTTTATTAGGTTATGAATGATAATTATTTATTAATATAAATCAGTATTTACTATTACCCTTTTGAAAATTTTCCTTTAAAACACTGATCTGTTATCATTTCAGTATTCAGCAAGTATTGAAGAAAATTGTTTAAGTTCAGAACTGATACGATTACATGCAATTGACCTTGATGAACAAGGCACTGATAATTGGTTGGCAAATTATGTCATTCTCTCTGGAAATGATGGAAATTGGTTTGATATACAAACAGACCCACATACCAATGAAGGCATTTTGAAAGTTGTCAAGGTACAGTATGATATCTAAAGTGTTCTTCTATAAAAGTTTAAAATAGTCAGAGACAGACCCTGTGTACAAAAAGCACTTTATATTAATCTAAAATACTCAGGTGGATAAGTGCCATATTGACATTCACAGCTCCAAACTATAATCCTTAGGATAAAAGAAATAAAAGCTCTTTTGATTTTATATTGCCCAACAACTAGGAAATAAGACGGGCAAACACATCCCAATGAGAGTAAAATTAGTCTACAACCAGCATCAATGTATCAATGTCAGTTTATTAAACAAAATAAATGTTAAATGGGTGAATAAGTGATAATTGTTATGAAGGTGAATACTTTTGAGCTCAACTTGTCTGAAAATGTTTTATGCAAACAAAAAGGTCTAATCTTTCAAAATGAGACTTCTAACATGGGCAATAAAAAAATGAGGAAATACAAGGAAATAAGATGAGCGCTCAGTGCTGTAGCCAAATATTCACATAGGGAAGCAATGAATAAGAGGTGTTGAGTTGGAATTATTATTCTGAAAACCTAAATATTGCAATGCAGGTTTGATTTTTTTATTAACTATAGATAATTTTTCTAATTATTTTACGTTTTACTTTATGAACCAGAAAAAGCACAAAAAATACAAGTAAAATTACAATACAATAATATTAAAGTTAACAGAATTGTGGTTAATAACATTTATTTTATAAACAAAATTAGTCCTTTCAATCGAATATAGCTATGAAAACATATACTGAGACACATGTACACATTAAGTTTGGCATAAAATGTGAATCACAATTATTAATTTTTTTCTATTTAGTAACTGTAGCTTTTATCAAAAACTATTGGTCTCCAATAAATTTATAATTTACATAATTTTCTTTGTTCTATAGGCAACTATCTAGAACAATTTATTGCTGTTCACAACAAAAAAAAATAGCTACCAGAACAAAAAAAAAGATGGTTTATAATTTATAAGGTGTCCAATATTTTGGAAAAATTTTACATGTACATTTTAAGATCGACATTCAAATGAAAACACAAAAGTTTCAAAATTCCTTAAGAGAACATAAAAACTCAAGAAATATAGAAAAATATGAGGGCCTTCCTATTAGATACATTGAATCAGATAACACACTGGCCAAATCTAATTATTGTTTTCATAAATAAATTTTTGCTTAAACACAGTCATAGGTATTTAGTTATGTATTTCTGATGGCTATTTCCACACTCCCAACGGCTGATTCTAAAATATTTACAACTCTCCTTTTAAAAAAGGTTTACCAACCATTACTGACAGATAAAGGAAATTTGAGGGATATTTTTAAGTCAAGATAATATTAGCTCAAGTCCTGAGGTGCCAAGAGCATATCAAACACAGCATGGAGTAGAAGAAACAAACAAATGTTACCTAATACTTATCAGTTTGAAATTGAATAAATTACTCCTTCCTCCAAAACCCTCCCCAATCATCTGTATCCAAATTTAGTTTACCTTGTATTTAAATAAAAATAGGTCAAGTGGCAGAGCAAATGCCTAGCATGTTTGAGGTCCAGTATCTCATGCCCTACCCCTTAGTACTGACAGGATGCCCTAGCTGGCTCCAAAGCATTACTATGATACCAGACCCAAGCATAGAAATTGCTGCAAGCAGAATATAACTGACAGTCCCCTCTCTCCACCTAACTCTGTTGGGTGTGACCCTATAAAACAATAAGGAGGTAGTTATATCATATAATTCTTACCTATCCTCTTACTCAGTTAAAAATTGACTTTGCCTATTACTTAAAATATATAGTTGTTACTTGCTTTTGATCTGCCCAAACTACAAAATAATAGTAGGAACTTTGTGCCTAAACAATTTGACCTTAAAATTTTTCTAATCCTAGCACCTGACCCAATACCCAAGATTGCTGATGTTCACCTGAACCTAAGATACAGCTTTCACTCAAATAAGAGTCACTGTGTTTGATTGTATTATTCATGATTTCTAAGAAAATTATAAAAATGAAAAAAGCATTAGTAATTTAGGCAATGACATCTATAATTTAGATAATGTATCTTTTGTGGTTTATAAAATTTTAATGTACATTATTGTCAAAAACTAAGGATTCCAATTCATAAAAAAATTGATAATAGGGTGTTATATGTTGTTAGACAAATGATACATATGTTTCTTCTGGTTTATGACTTTGCAAGATCATGAAAAAATCTAAAAAAAATGCTTTTGTCTTAATTATTTCATTTAATCATCTTAACTCTAGGAAGAAAATCTGGGATTTCTTTTTCTCTAAAAAACAATGGAGCAAATCAAGTAGAAAAAGCTGATTAAATTCACCCAGGTGTCAAATGACAAAGCAAGATTGAACCAGAGCTGCCTAAAATTAAAGTCAAATTTAACTCCTACTTCTATAGCCACTTGGGAGGGAGACTTAACTTTCTACCTCCCTCATAACAAGTTCTATTATGAGCCCATATTTTATATTAAGAATTAATTTTGTAACATTAAAATAGACCATTAAACAGTTGACATTTTACCCCCTTTTCTGAAAGAAATCACAGTACGCTCCCCCCTAATTTCACCCCAGATTATGAACACCTAACAGGATCTGTCTCGAACCCCATGCAGGTTGGTGTCACTTTGGAAAACTGGTCTAGAATCTGATTCTGATCATGACAGCCTGCCCCCACCCCTATTGTTTTAACATATCTCTGCATTCAAATACGTTTCATTTAATGCCTTGAGTTCAGAGACTTGATTTTTTCCAAACTCTTCAAATTAAAGCTAAATAGACTTATGGCTCAGAGTTGTTTGTATTGCTCTTTATACTGACACAATTAGAAAAAGCTTTGATAAAGAGATTTCCCTTGCAAAGAGTTCTTAAGGAACTGTTTGCCTCTAAATGATTCCTCTTGCTAAGACTAAGTGGGGAACTATCTGCCTCTTCTCTGTCTACCTTTTTCTTTCCTGTAAAAGCCTCAATCAACTCTTCCTGCCTCTCCATGCTTTGAATTGATATAATGGGCACAACTGAAGGCATCTATTAATATGTTTTCAGTATTCTTTATTAACATGAAGACAACTGTCTTGATAGGCATGAAGTATACATGTATGTACATACTAGAGAATTTCCATGAAAGAGTTCTTTCAATTAAAATTTTATTTTGAACACATAACTCATATCAACATTAGGCAATCCAAAGAGGGAAACAAATACTTAAAGGCAATCAGAATTATAATCCTCAAAAGATTTAGATGAAATTTAACCACAAACAATATTTCTTCTTAACATTTGTCTTAAAACTTCTGCTGAAGAACTTAACAAAAAAGTCAAAAAACAAAGTGAAATAATTTCCTTAAGTAGCAAAAATTAATCTCATGGTCTTTTATTCTGCTACTGGTAAATGTGTTGCAAATTATACTGACTTTCTCTTGCAACTTATTTCTAAACAAACATTGCTTATTGCCTTTTTTATACAAACAGCTTTTTCACTTTTCATGTCACCACAGCAATCATTCTAGATTAGAAGAGTCTATTCATCTTTTATCCAGGGAACTCTTTTTTATTTTTATTTTTTTGCTTTTGGGGCCACACCCGGAGAGGCTCAGCGGTTACTCCTGGCTATGTCACTTCAAAGGTGACTTTACTCTGGGCCTAATATTTACTTCTTTAAATATTAACCATGAAAGAGCTTGATGTCCACCAGACAGTCTCAGCGGAGTATATAATTATAGTTTAAGACTGACTGTAATAATTATAATTTTTTTAGAAGTTATGTATACCATTTTAAAATATATTTTCTTACTTAAGGATTCAAATGTGGCTAAGCAGCAGTGCATGCCTTACATGTCTTTTGAGAACCTAGGTTCAGTCGCAGCACCACACACATGCACACAAACACACACACACACTAGAGAAACAAATGAAGGAAAATGTGTTAAGAGAGGGAGATTTCAACATGCCATTATCGCCTCTAGATAGATTCACTAAGCAGAGCACTAGCAAAGACATAAGAGCTCTAAATGAGAAAGTAGAAAACCTAGGACTAACAGATATATACAGGACCTTCTATCCCCCAAAAAGATGAATTCACATTCTTCTCAAGTGCACATGGAATCTACTCTAGAATAGACCATGTTTTAAGACAAAAGACCAGTTTACATAAAGTCACAAATATAAAAATTATACCAAGCACCCTAACAGACCACAAAGTCACAGAAATCAAGATTGATTGTAATTGAAGATTTGGAGAAAGTCTAACACCTGGAAACTAAATATCATAATTTATATTTTAAGAGATTCTTAAATGCACTTTATAAAATAAACCTAAATCCTATTTATTCGCTCAATAACAGTCAATTTTTTAATTTTTTATTCTAATTTAATTTTTGTTTTTTATGAGCACCTCATTTGAAAGGAAGTTCATTTTCCATACAAAGATTCTTTTAAATATAACTTTATAATCTGTGTCTAATTTAAGGACACAAAGGCTAAAGGAATAGAGCAGCAGGTAAGGGCATTTGCCTTGCATGCCAAAGACCTGGGTTCCATCCCTGAACCATGAACAGTATCCCAAGCCCCACCAAGAGTGATTTCTAAGCAAAGAGTCAGTAATAAGCCCTGAACACAGTCAAGTGTGGCACCAAAAAACTAAAATTCTAAGAAGTAAAATTGGAGTCTGAAATGGCATACATACCAGATAAAGAAAAGAATAATTTCTGAAATAATTATAGCAGTAATACACAAACTTGTATCAATATAAAACCAGATTTTCATAGCTCCTAGACTTTATTCTTGTATGTTATATTTTTATCATAGCTTCTTTGTTTGTTTTTGGTTTTTGGTTTTTGGGCCACACCCGGTAATGCTCAGGGGTTACTCCTGGCTATGTGCTCAGAAGTTGCTCCTGGCTTGGGGGACCATATGGGACACCGGAGGATCGAACCGCGGTCCGTCCAAGGCTAGCGCAGGCAAGGCAGGCACCTTACCTTTAGCGCCACAGCCCGGCCCCTATCATAGCTTCTTAATCAAAGCAAATGCTCTTATTATCTTAGGATTTATTTTCTCTCATTTCAGATGCTAGATTATGAACAAATGCCTAATATTCATCTTGGTATTGGAGTTAAAAACCAGGCTGAATTTCACCACTCAGTTGCCTCTCAGTTTCGAATGCACTCAACCCCTGTGATAATTCAAGTTATTAATGTGAGAGAAGGACCCACATTTCAGCCAAATTCTATGACTTTCAGTGTTCGAGAAGGAGTAAGGGGAGACTCCTTATTGAATTATGTACTTGGTACATACACAGCTATAGACTTGGACACAGGAAATCCTGCAACAAATGTCAGGTATTACAAATGCTTTGCTTATTTTTAAATGATTAAGCATAGTGCTATTTGGGGTTAATTTGTGGTATGAATCTGAGTTGAAATACTTGCACCTTCTTTTTTCTGTTTTGTTTTTATTATTTGTTTTAGCACACTTTAAGAGCATTGCTATTTTCTCAGAATTTTAATAAGTTTTTAAAGTCTGGAAGGGCTCCAAATGTCTGTAAGAGTAAATATTACAAAAAACAATGGTAAGATCAAAGAGCCACCTACAGTTGCTCTGTGAGTATCTTTGATCTTTTGTGGTCAGTTGTACCAACATTTACAGGGCTGAGTAACCCTTAGTATAAACAACATGGCACCATAAAAGATTAGTCATTGTTTTTTTCCTTGAATCTTTTAAAACTAGAAATTTGGGGGCAATTTTAAACATCTACACAAATTCAAAGGGAGAAAAGTATAATTAAAGAAGCTGAAACACAGGTGTTTCAGAAATGGGATTAGCATGATGAGAGTCAGAGCAGAAGGAAAAAAAGGTAGATATTAAGGACACATAATTCAGACTCTATAGAAAGTGTTCTGAATGATAAATATAAAAAAATACACAGGTCTTTATAGCCTTTTCTTACTCTTTCCTTCCAAATTTTCGGAGTGAGCCAAGTCTACTGATATCTGACAACTTGAATAATAATGGTTTTGATGACTAAATCAGGTAATAAATTGACAGACACAAAAATTCATGAGTAGGTGGTACTGCACTCTCTAAAGCAGTCTGTAAAACAAATTCCTATCTATTCACAAAATTCCATATACAGAGAGCAGAGGCTACCACGTCCTCTTTGAGGGCAGCATTGAGGTGTTCTAAAACCAAAGCTTTAAATTCTAAGAAAAAACAAACTTTTCTTCTTCACGTGAACATGAATAAATAATATTCACTAGATCTTGCTATGATTTCATACATGACCTAAAACAGATTCTATTTTTTTAACATTTATAGAAGATAATACTCAGTTAAAACAAATCCTGAAACAAAATCAATAGAAGGCTGAAGGGAGGAGTGGGATAAGATTGAAGGACAATGATAAAAAATCTCGGTAGTCCCCTGATAGAGGGATTGATCAAGCAACACTGCAAATATAAAACATTTAATACAATAGTTAATTCTGATAACTCAATAAAAATAAATATAAAAGAATATTTAAATGTTAGGAAAGTATGAAGTATAAAAATTAAAATGTTAGGGGCCGGGCGGTGGCGCTGGAGGTAAGGTGCCTGCCTTGCCTGCGTTAGCCTAGGACGGACCGCGGTTCGATCCCCCGGCGCCCCATATGGTCCCCCAAGAAGCCAGGAGCAACTTCTGAGCGCATAGCCAGGAGTAACCCCTGAGCGTCACAGGGTGTGGCCCAAAAAACCAAAAAAAAAAAAAAAAAAAAAAAAAAAAATTAAAATGTTTTAAATCTGCACATTAGGGCTAGACTTTTATTAATAAATATGCTTTTCTATTTGGGGTACATACCTATGTACCTGGGGTACATATTTCTCAGGAACTATCCTTATTGGTACTCTGGTGGTGCTCAGAGGAATCAAAATACCAGTGATCAAAGCCAAGCTTCCTACATTCAAAGTATTTTATCAATTCATTGAGCTATTTCTCTGACCTAATTTGTATGAATTTTTAAATAAATTACTTTATTTAGTGACCATGTATTATATAGTTCCTCATAATACATTTGTTCCAAGACCAATGCCATCACCATTGTAGAATTCCCTCTACCATGTCCCCAGATTCCAACTCATTTCCAACTTTACCCTTATGGCAGGCACAAAATAATCTATTTGCATTTTTAAGCTAGAAATTTATCACCACAAATTGTAAAAATGCCATTTATAATTTTAATATAGTATAAATCTTATGAATCTTTAGAGTATTAAATTTTATTTTAACATGGATTTATTTATTTAAAAACAGGTATATCATAGGGCATGATGCAGGCAGCTGGCTAAAAGTTGATTCAAGGACTGGTGAGATACAATTTTCTAGGGAATTTGATCAAAAATCAAAATACATTACTAATGGAAGATACACAGCAGAGATTCTGGCTATAGATGGTAAGAGAATTTATTTTCATAAGATTTTCATTGTCATATATATACATGTACTTGATTTTGGTATTTGATTGACTCTAGATATATCATTTTATGATATCTGAAAGAATTAGAGTTCTGAATACCACTGATCCTAAATTCAGGAAGAAAAAACAAATTGCATTTAAATCATTATCTATTTTACATACTTCAAGAAAAAATAATGTGACTTAGACATAAAGCATACAAGATAATATATATATATAAATAAACTATAGTTTCTATTTAGGGCCTCCTATCTTGAAAAGTTAATCCAACTTTCACAGTATGTTAGGAATGTTCACTGAAAGCACCAGAAGGAATGTACAAAGTTCATCTAGGGGATTGACTATGGGAAAGTTAGCAACCTGATAAATACAGATATTTTAGAGTTATAAAGTTGAACTAAAATGAGATACCCCTGCTAGTACTGCTTGATAATATATTGTCCAAAATAAGGTTCTGTAGAGAACAAATTTATTGCAACTATAAAAACCATAATAAAAGAAACACAAATGCACTGGATTAACTTGTAACTGAGCTGCTTTTCACTTGATGAGTAGCAAGAGAAATTTCTTTATTTAATCAATGATCAATGATTACAACTACTACAGACAACTACTACAGACAAAACAACAGAAAAATGTCAGCAATCAGGAAAAGGGGATAAAACCAATGGCCAGGTACATGCTGAATCATAAGATAGAAAATGAAGTTTTACAGTAGTTGGTATCTGAACTTTATCATGGCCTTTAACATGAGCTTATAAAAGCATGAAATCAAAAAGAAAGCATCATATCTATACAATCTGATCACCATCATATGGGTGTCACTTTAACAACTGAATCATTTACATTTATATAGTCTTATTTATCATCATAACCTGGAAAAACTTTTCTAAAAAATACAACCATATTGATCACAGCCTATGTTTGTATATTAATAAAATATAAAAAATATTCAATTCTAGAAAAGACTACTAATTTTAAGAAACAACAAAGATTATCAAAATGATGAACCTACAGAAAACTAAAAACAAGGGTCCTTGAGAATTCACCTAAGCAGATTACTTGCACTGGAACATAACCATCCAGGGTTCTGATAAGTGTGACTAGCCGTAAGTGAAGAAGTAGAACTCTGGCTAGCAAATGATGCCAGAAAGCAAAAACTGTCAACATCATCATTAACTTCAGATTGCATACCACGATGCCAAAAAAAAAAAAAAAAGTCTGGAGAATCAGAAAATAACACACACACACACACACACACACACACACACACACACACAAATCTCTTGTTGACCTTACACGCCCAACCAAGTTTTGATCCCTGGGATCCCATATGATCCCCTGAACCTACCAGGAATAATTTCTGAGCCACAGATCCAGGAGTAACCCTGAGTGCTGCTGGGTGTGGTCCAAAAAAGAAAAAAAAATAAAAAAATAAAAATAACAATAGCGTTAATCTCTGGTAAACCTCATCCTAAATTTAGAAATGCTGAATCAGGTATTCCAACATACTGACTACTAAGTGATTCTAATCATTTTAACATACAAAAAAATGTTAAGTTAATTAACTTTTTAAAGTATGGCCTAATTAAATAGCCTAAAATTATAATGCTTTAGCTTAAACATTTTTTAACTTCACAAATTAAGCAGAATAACTTTTACTGCATTACAACATTAAGTAGATAAGTCAAACTCCTATTTCTTGGTACTCTGCCCTTAATAATAAATTATATTAACTCAAAATTTGTTTCCAGTGGGTAATTAAAACTATATTTTTGTTTGTTTTACTAAAATAATCACTTTTAAATAGATATTTATATTAATTTTTAAACGTTTTCAAAAAGAAATAGCATCTACGGAATAGAATTAAAATGGACGATGTAAACAAAGAAAAATACACAATTATATATTTATAATTGTATGTGTAATTTTATATATAACTACACATATAGATTTAAAATTACCAAATTTCATTTGGTTATCCCACAACATATTACAACATAGGTCTTAATAAAGATTTCTGAATGAAAAGCTATAGACAGACAGATCTGGAATTTTATCTATGAAGACAAGGTAGAAATAGAAAACAATACACCTTCCCTGATGAAAGACGGTCATTGTGGTAATGTATGATACATAAAAGTCAGCAGGATTAAAGAAGTATTCAGGAAGAGTAAATAGAAGACACCAGTCTTGAGCTACAGAGAAATTTGTTCAAGAAACTCAAATGAAGTCAGTTTAGCAAACTAAGACTTAGGGTCATTAATAAACATAAGAACCTCCAAGCTCCATCAGGAGTCATTTATATTGTTCCTATATGCTTCGTGGCATATCACCATGAGATAAGAGAACTTTTAACATGACGATTTACCCAGGACCATTTAACATAACCATTTATCCAACACTCACAATGTTTTGCTGTTTCAGATCATTCTGGAAAAACAGCTACTGGAACCATATGTATTCAAGTTCCTGATGTCAACGATTACTGTCCAATAATCTTTGCTGAAAGTGAAAACATCTGCATTGAAAACCCAGAAGTTACCATCTACGTTAGTGAACATTCTTATGCGGCTCCCTTTACCTTCTGTGTTGCTGATGAACCTCCAGGGACAGCTCAGTTATGGGACATTAGATCACTAAACAGTAAGTTAAAGGCAAAACATTCATACTATAATATTCAAAGCAAAAACAACTACCAAAAAATTATTGAAGTCTTGTAGCAATACACTTTCTGTATGTTTTCATAATTCTAGTCATATTTATATTAAGTGAAAATAGACATGTACATGGATAATAAAAATTGAATTCAAATAAAACTAGAAATGTTTTATTAGTAGTTACAAATATTAGAACATAAATATCAGCTTATTTATCATTTTTGTAAGAGTAGAGCTGATATTTGATCCATTTGTAACAATTAACTGGCCAATGTCAATATTTCTATTAATGATTATTTCACATAAGACTTAAATGTCACTGATTCAGCTATCCTTTTTTAATATAATTTTTATTTTAATCATAGTGTCTTACATATCGTTGACAATAATATTTTAGGTACATATTAACATAAAATCAGGAGAATTCCCATCACTGAATTGTCCTCCTTTCACCTCCGTTCCCATCCTGCCTCCCATATCCTCCTCCCTCACCCCGGGGCTGCTAGAATAAGTGGTCCCCTCTGTGCCTAGCTTACTACTTAGTGGTCTTACACCTACTTGGTCTTGGTACCTCCCTTATTTCCCGATCTAGTTGGGAGGCGGGACTAGATAATTCAAGTTATGTGGTTTTGTTTGAAGAAGAGAAAAGTAATAACCTGGAGAAAAGAAAAAGAAAAAAAGGATCAAATATTCCGGAAGTGGGCGGAGTCCTTCTAGAGGCTTTTATCCTTGGTTTGAGAGGCAAAGGGGAAAAAGAAGGTGAAACACCACAACAGTACATAAAGAACTGTCAAATAAAATATCCAGTGAGCATTCGAAAAAAAGGGGGGTGTAAGCACCATATAAAAGCCATGGTATTGAGATTAAAAAAAAATGTGGCAGAGCACATAAGAAAAGAAAAGAAATATATATAAATGGAGACATCCACTTCAATAGCCAAACCAAAACAATGAAATCAACAAAAAGTAGATAAGTAAAAAATAATAATAAAAAAATTGTTTTGTGCTTTTTTTTCCCTCCTGCAGATGCACAGTAAATATTGAGGTCATTCGAAAAGGAATTTCCTTTGCCTAAGAGATACAGGGTTTCTCCACCCTTGAAGTATATTGTCATGGGATTAACTATAGACTCCTTTCAGGTTCATTTACTCTCCCCTTGGTGCTTTTGTGGTGTATGGAAGATTTCTGCTCCATCCTGGGTGATAACATCAGACCTCTGTATCTAGAGTTCTCGGTATCTGCACGAGTCAAGGAGTTGAACTTTTGATTATGTCTTTCTTTGTGGTTCTAGAAGTTCTGTTCCCTCAGTGTCATTTTAATCCGTCTTCTGTGGTTGGCGGTCCTGGCTTTGCCCTGATCCTAGGAAGGGGCCTGGAATAGCGTCTTTCGTTATGATTCAGTTATCCTATAGGTGCCATTTACACATGTTTTCTAATTGTGGAAAATATCAGACTAATTAAGTCTTTTTTTTTGTTTTGTTTTATTGGTTGTTTTTGGTTGTGGGTCACACCCAGCAGCACTCAGGGGTTACTCCTGGCTCTGTGCTCAGAAGTTACTCTTGGCAAACTCAGGAAACTATAAGGATGCCAGTGATCAAACCTGGATTTATTGCATTCGAGGCAAATGCCCTACCTACTGTGGTATCAAGCCAGTTCCTTGAGTACATCTTTTGAAATGTTAAGTACATAAGAGCAAATAAAATGCTGTCTGGGGGCCTCATTTGGGCAAAGATTACTCCCAATTATCATATTCACTTTGATCAGTAGAAAAAAAAAATTGGGGTCAGCAGGAAGCAGGTATCAGTCTGTAGAGCCAAAGCAAAAGGAATTATTCACCTCTCTGAGCCATCAAGTTTCTCATATTGGGTGCTACCCTGAGATGATGCCAGAAAAATCCCTCATTAGTCAAAAGAGAAGCCTAGGCAATTAATTATAAGACTAGGTAACTAATCATAAGACTTCTTTGCTCTTTTCAACAAAACTACTTTAATATTTTATAAAAATAAGGACATATAATAGTCTTTTATATTAAAGATCAATCTAGATCAGAGAGGTAACACAAGGATAAAGTGCTTGCTTTACATGCTTCCATTCTTGGTTTGAATCCGTGGTACTATCCAAGGTCACTCCTGTCACAAATCAATCCTATGCACTACCACATGTGATTTCAAAACAAACAAAAAAAAAAAACAATCTGAATTGACTTTTCCCTACAATTATTCTATTTTAATACAACTTTTTAAAAAAAATTTATTAAGACCATTGTGAATTATAAGTGTTTCATGGTTGTATTTCAGGCATATAGTGACAGTTAATTAGGGCCATTCCACCACCAGTGTTGACCTTCTTCCACCAGAGTTCTCAGCATGCATCCCATACCTCTACCCTGGTCTATCAGTGTAACAGGTCCATTTTGTGTTAAAACAACTTTTAACTACCCTTTATTTAGACTCTAGATAATAAAAATAAAAAACATAAGAGAAAAAATTCGGTAAAGTTGTTAAAGTAATATTATAGACTTACTAATAAAAAATATCACACTAAAGAAAATGTAACCTTAAAGTTTTGTTGTTAAACTGATATTTAAGAACTGAATAAACTTTCACCTAATATGCCTTATTACGTTCTTACTTTAATAATTGCAAGTTATATTTTTGGTAGACATAGCTATCTTTTCCACAAATAACTTAAAGTGATGAAATAAGATATAAGTTACTAATTGTCATGGGCTGATAAATGACTATTCATTATGTAGGTATAATTCATCAATCTCTTTTTGAGTTGATAAATTTTAACCTATATTTTAAGCAACTGTTGCTATACAATTGATAGGCAATTAAAGCAGCATAATAGTAATTACTTTAACAACTGAAAAGGCAGGCATTTACATGAGAAAAAACAACCTGGAATGGTATTTGTAAGCTGTAATATATAAGAACACTTTTAATATTTCTTTACAACTTAAAACTTTCCTTTTCACTTATTTGAGAAATAAATTTTTGAAAGCTATTATAAATTAAGTATTTTCACTCAGGAAATAAACAGCAGGATGCAATATTTCTTCAGGTAAATTAAAATTTGATGAGAATAGATAATTCATTATAAATGTTGTTTAAAAATATTATAGGAAGTCTAATGACTAAGGGTACATAAAAACATCAGGCCCTAAATTATTCTTTGGTATTAAGAAAGGTTAATCCTAAATAATTTTAACTTGTTTTCTTTCTCCTCTCTTTCTTTTCAGCTACCTCGGCAATCCTGATAGCTGAGTCCTTAAGTTCTAGAATTTACCATGTTCCAATTGTAGTCAAAGACAGCTATAACAGACATTGTGAATTGCCACAGAGGATACAGTTACAGGCCTGCGAATGCACTGTTAACCATGGGTGTTTGTACTCTAGCACCACAAGTGTTTATGGCTCTACCAATGATGTATATATCACTGAAGACCATGTTGGGGGATCAAATGTTGGTCTCAGCCGGACAGGGATTGGCATGATTGCTCTAGCTGCCTTACTGTTGCTTTGTAAGTATTGGAGTAAATCTTCTTTTTAAACATTCTTCAATATAAAAATGGAGCCAGGTATTCTGGGATGGCTAGGTTCAGTTGGTTGCTATAGCATGGCATCTATGTCATTTTTTGTGAAAGCTGGAAAAAAGAAAACTTATTTTGACCTTATAAGCAACCTTATATGTAAACATAAATATATATATTTATAACACATATAAATATATATCCTTATATATATAAACATAAATGCCCATCCTGAGAATAGGGTAAGTAGCCATCACTCTTCCAGATAAGCATGGGGTATCAGTGGTATTGATCAGGCCTTAACAATTATACTCAATGTAGAAATGTCAACATTTCCAACCTTATAAGCAACCATATAAGTAACCTTATAAGGTCCATGGTTAATGAATCATATAAATAAAAAATTTTTTGAAAATCCCTAAGTATAGAGCAAAGCATCAAAGTGAATCCTATCATGGAATTTCAGCAAAGAAGATTAAGAGGAAAAGAGGGAAGGCAACTTTGTCAAATGGGAAAATTGGGAAACCTTTAGGGGCAATGTCTTGAAAGAGGAATAGATGATCATAACACACTTAAGAAGTGGAGAGATAAAATGTTTACATGTAGTGTTTCATTCTATGTTTTTGTATATATAAATGTATATATATGCAAATATATAACTCAAAGATATTTTTAAAGAAATATTTTAAATGTGTATACAAACACATATCTCAGTACCTATATGTCTATACTTGGTTGTGTACATAATGTTTATTTCTGGGTATATGCATAGATTTATAAATAAAACACAGAGATAATTTTATGTATATTTATATATATAAATGCACACATGTGTAGAGAAAGACTAGGAGCCAGAAAATGTAATTAAATATTAGATCTGCCTCCAATCAGTTCAGACATCTTGAACTAGACAAAATGTTATATTTTTTTCTTTCCTCTCACATTTTTTGTTTAAAATTGCCTTTCTACCCTGTCAGTAAAGAGGGCTGATTACATTATTTCGAACTCTAATACTAAAGATCTGTATGATTTAGTGGTCTTTTATTTATAAACATAGATATGTACACTCTAGGGAAAAACAGTATGTGTTAATTCTTCCTTTTTATTTTCTGGGGAAGTGTCACCACTCTTACTACTCATTTGCTGCTGTAAACGAAGAAAACCAGTAGGCTTGGGGACACAGTTTGCTCCTGTGCCAGAAGGGGGAGAAGGAGTGATTCAGTCTTGGAGAATCGAAGGGGCCCATCCTGAGGATAGAGTAAGTAGCCATCACTCTCCCAGATAAGAAAGGGGTATCAGTGGTATTGATCATGCCTTGACCATTATACTCAATGTGGAAATGTCAACATTAAATGTTTAACATAAAATCTTCATAAAGCCTTTTCTTGCTTATTTTCAGGATGTGTCAAATATATGTGTGCCAATGACAGCCTCTAATACCCAGGATCGCATAGATTCTTCTGGTCAGTAGATAGTAAAAATCTATTAATTGTTTTTAAAGTTTCAAATTTTTAAACCTAACAAATCTCTCCTATAAGTACTTTATTATTTATTTATGTCTGTGGTTAATAGTACAATCAGAGAGAGAGTTCCATGTTTGAAATGTTTATTCATATTTTAATTTTGTTTATTCTTGTTTAAACTACAGGTAATAAAGTGTAGTAATTACAGAGAAACCCAGAACCAGAATGGTTAGGTTTGATTTCCAACTGGGCCATTTAGTATGACCTAGTTATTACTAAGTCAAGACACTAATCTCTCTGGGCCTCAATTTCCTTATCTTTAAAAGTGAACATACAATTTAAAGTGTTGTCTGAGAAGTAAATGAGTACATATAAATGTACATACATACTAGGTATGAAAAGTGCATTTGTAATATATGTGTGTAGAGATAAAAGATAGATTGATAGAGGGTATCTAAAACTATAGACATAGATACAGATGGCACAAATATACATTAGAGCAGTGGAGGGTAAGTGCTATGCTAACCATTATTTGGAATACCAACAGTTCCCCAAAAACTATAAAAGAAAAAGCATCAGATAAGGACAAGAAATATAGTACAGAGATTAAGGAACCTGCCTTGCATGTGGCAAATCCTTTATTCCCTGGCACCACAGATGGTCCCCTGTGCATCATCAGGAGGGATCCCTAAACATAGTGTCTGAACATTGAACAGGAAAGTGAGCAAGAAGGTGGTGAAGGAAGAGAAAAAAAGGAGGCAAAGAGGGGAAAAAACCCTAAAAAATGAGGAGAAGGAAGAATATACTTTACAGAACTCTTCTTAAATTTGAAAATTCTTTTGTCAACATTCTTACATTCTCCTACTTTATCTGACCCATGCACATCTAAGATCACTAAAATAAAAATTATTTGGCAATAACTGAACAAAGAAGAGAGACTGCCCAATTCTAGGGCAAGTCTGACCTGTCTCCAAGTAGTTTGTTTGTTTGTTTGTTTGTTTCTTCTTCCTTCCTTTCTTCCTTCCTTCCTTCTTTCATTCTTTCTTTCTTTCTTTTTTGTTTTTTTTTTGGGGGGGTCACACCCGGCAGTGCTCAGGGGTTACTCCTGACTCTATGCTCAGAAATCACTCCTGGCAGGTTCGGGGGACCATATAGGATGCCGGCATTCAAACCACCGACCTTCTGCATGAAAGGCAAACACCTTACCTCCATGCCCCTCCAAGTAGTTTCTTACAATCTCAAATTCAGCTAGATGCAGAGGCATTGATGACTTACAGTCCTGCACATATGAGTTTGCTAACCAGCTCCAGGGTGAAGAAGGACTATCAATTTTAGTTTCTACAAACTTATGAAAGATTTTCTGAGTCAACACAAACCCTTAAGGACCAACTTGGGGGGCTTTTTAGGGGAAATAGTAGAAGGTGTTCATTCAAGCACAGCATCTCCTCTTCCCTTAACTACTTTTACGCTTTAAGCATGGGGAGGAATTTCTAGAAATGTGAAAAAACCCTAATGTAACAGCTGACTGCCTCTGATCTGTTTATCAGCAAGCACAGAGGCATGGGTATAGTTTAAATCACTGGTTCCCTAACTTTTGGGGTGTTACTCATTCTCTGTTTTGTGGGAATGGTACCCAGCAGACAGTTTCTGGTAGTGTTTTACTTGGGAAAAACCATATGGACAACTTCATTATTGCTATACAACACTCTCTCTTTTTTTTTAGAAATCTACACTAACACCTATGCAGCTGGAGGGACTGTAGAAGGGGGCGTATCAGGAGTGGAACTCAATACAGGAGGCACTGGGGCAGCTACTGGTCTGGCAGCTGTAGGAGCATCAGGAGCGATAAGGAGAAGGAGTTCGACCCAGTGGGAATATGCAGACAATGGCCTCAACATGGCTTTTTTGGACAGCTATTTCTCAGAGGTAAGTTCCCTACACACACACACACACACACACACACACACACACACACACACACACACACACATGATTATCAGTTTCCTGGAAAAAAATTAGTAATACATAACCCTCTGCCCATCTTGAATTTAAAAATATTATTCCCTGGGTTGGAGAGACAGTACAACAAATAGGCCATTTTTCTTGCATGCAGCCCCGTTGGGTTGATACCCTCAGCACCACCAGAAGTGAGCCCTGAACACAGCTAATTGTGGCCCCCAAAATGAAAAAATACATCTATGTTATTTATATTAAATGTCAAAATTGCTGAAGTATTTCATGTGCAATTAACATAACACCCTTTGTCTAAAAGAATTGTGCCTCATCATTCCACATTTTTCCATTTTCTGTCTTCTTACTTTTGTCATTCCCCTTGGAATCCTGATCAAGGAAAGGAGAAAATCAGCATTCTTATTCTCTCTCTAATTTTCTCTCTGTTTTCCAGATGCTTCCAGAAAATGAAAATAAAAAATAAAAGACAGGATAGGAATGCCAAAAGAATTAGCACTCAGGAGCATCTTGCGAATGACTAGGTGACAGATCAGGGCCTTGGACTCTCCTTGTATTCTCTGAGGCCAAATTCACTGAGTCCCTAACTAGTAAAGCATCATAACTCTGTGAATAATGTGAAGAAGAAAGTCCCTAGGTTAATGTAGCAGGGAAGCAGAAAAGATGCATAAATCCTCTGGAGACTTCTTCCTAATTGGTATATTTATTTTATTTAATCAGTAGTACTTTTTATTTTCTGTTATAATTAGTTGTCTTTATTCCCCTTAAAATATGTGTTTTACCACTGCTCTTTTTTCTTTATTTTATTAATATCTTTATTTAAACACATTGATTACAAATATGATTGTAGTGGGGTTTTAGTCATGTAAAGAACACCCCTCTTCACCACCAAGTACCAAATCTCCCTCCGCCCCACCCCACCCTCACCTGTACTCTAGGCAGACTTTCCACTTCCCCCTTTCATTCACATTGTTAGGATAGTGCTCAGTGCAGTTATTTCTCTATTTATCTACCACTGCTCTTTTTTTATTTAAACAAATTTATTACATACATGATTGGGTTTGGGTTTCAGTCATGTAAAGAACACCACCCATCACCAGTGCAACATTCCCATCACCAATGTCCCAAATCTCCCTCCTCCCCACCCAACCCCCGCCTGTACTCTAGACAGGCTTTCTATTTCCCTCGTACATTCTCATCATTAGGACAGTTCAAAACTTAGTTATTTCTCTAGCTAAACTCATCCCTGTTTATGGTGAGCTTCATGAGGTGAGCTGGAACTTCCAGCTCTTTTCTATTTTGTGTCTGAAAGTTATTATTGCTAGAATGTCTTCCATTTTTCTTAAAACCCATAGATGAGTGAGACCATTCTGTGTCTTTCTCTCTCTCTCTGACTTATTTCACTCAGCATAATAGATTCCATGTACATCCATGTATAGGAAAATTTTATGACATCATCTTCCTGACAGCTGCATAATATTCCATTGTGTATATGTACCACAGTTTCTTTAGCCATTCATCTGTTGAAGGGTATCTTGACTGTTTCCACAGTCTTGCTATGGTAAATAGTGCTACAATGAATATAGGTGTAAGGAAGGGATTTTTGTATTATATTTTTGTGTTCCTAGGGTATATTCCTAGGAGTGGTATAGCTGGGTCATATGGGAGCTCGATTTCCAGTTTTTGGAGGAATCTCCATATTGCTTTCCATAAAGGTCGAACTAGATGGCATTCCCACCAGCAGTGGATAAGAGTTCCTTTCTCTCCACATCCCCGCCAACACTGCTTGTTCTCATTCTTTGTGATGTGTGCCAATCTCTGGGGTGTGAGGTGGTACCTCATAGTTGTTTTGATTTGCATCTGCCTGATGATTAGTGATGTGGAGCATTTTTTCATGTGTTTTTTGGCCATATGTATTTCTTCTTTGTCAAAATGTCTGCCCATTTCTTCTCCCCATTTTTAACCACTATAATTGAGGTACTGAAATTTATAAAACTGTTCATCATACTTTTCTGAATACACATTCCAAGAGTACACTCATGACCAAAGAGCTTGCTTCCATCCACAAGAATCCTCCAGTCAGCTCCATTCTGTTTATAAAATCTTCAAATTCTTATGATTATGATCATTTATTGTTACCTTACTTCTTATCTTTTTTTAATTTGTTTTTAAATTTTTATTTACTGATTAATTGATTGGTGTTTGGGCCACATCTGGTAGCGCTCAGGGGTTACTCCTGGCTCTGCACTCAGAAATCACCCTTGGCAGGCTGAGGACCATAACGGATGCCAGGAATAAACCGGGTCCCTCCCGGGTGGCTGCATGCAAGGCAAAAGTCCTCCCTCCGTGCTACCTCTCTGGCTCCTTAACTTTTATTTTTACTTTCTTTTTTATCTCATTGATGGTCAATATTTTTATGTGTTTGAGTAGGTGGTGACACCTAATACTGGTAGGTGAACAAAGATAATCTTAAGTTCCATAAAATTGCAAATCAATAAAAAGTGGTATAGTCTATTTTTTCAAAAATTATACTTTTCTTTTTTAGAGTTATATGAAATTTTTAATTAACTTATAAATAATTCTTTGATAATGCATTTCAAATTTACATGAACAAAGTAAATTCTAGAAACTTAAATTTTTTAGAGAAATATAAATAGTCCATAAGAAAGGGATCATTTGTTGATCATTGGCTTTATACTAAATTTTTTAAATTTTACTAATAGAAGGTAAGTATCTGAACTAAAAGTAAAATATTGGGGCCAAAGCGGTGGCACAAGCAGTAAGGCATCTGCCTTGCCCATGCTAGCCTAGGACTGACTGCGGTTCTATCCCCCAGCATCCCAGATGGTCTCCCAAGCCAAAAGCAATTTCTGAGCGCATAGCCAGGAGTATCCCCTGAGTGTCACAGGTGTGGCCCAAAAAACAAACAAAAAAAAAGAAATATTGTAATAAAAATATCGATGTATATAGATATAAAAAAAACACCCTATCATACATAGAGCATTCATACCACTATAGCGAGGTTGGTGCATTCATTGGGAGTATGGGGCTACTGGGACAATGGTAAAAAGGAAGCCAACGTTCTGGTGGAGAACATAGTGTTAGAATTTTTTTTGCATAAACCTGATCATTATCTGTACTCTAAATCAAGATGCCTAAAATAATTTTAATAAAGCATTAAATATAAATCAAATGTTAATTTATTATTGAAAATTTATAAGAAAATATTTTGAAAGCTAGTAGTAAACATTCCTTTCTTAATCTAGTAGAAGGCTAGTACTGTGAGTGAGTGTCATAATCAGTGCCACATTGCTAGGAAGTTTGTATTTCCAAGAAGCTTCCTTAACACTTTTGCAAAATTGGTTTCATGGTTATGAATTTCCTAAACTGCTGCCAGTCAGTGAAATTGTATCTTTATCTCAAATTTAAATGAAGTCTATCCATATAGAGTATTCCTAGTGATGTGGGTTTTTTTCATTGATATTTTGTACAATAGCCTTTCATTCATTAATCTTTCATTTAATAGTTCTGCTCTGAAACTTAAGGACTTTACTCTGTATATTAACTCCTTTTTTTTTTTATCTTTTTGCATATAATGTTCTATTTCTGTCGTTTTTTTTGTTAAGCTGAGCTCAATGTTTTCCTACTTCAGTTTATTTTCACTGTAACCCTTTGGAACTCATATATTTGGCTACCTGTATCATACAATTCTGGGAAAGTCATCTCTATGATTTCTTTAATTATTGATTCATATCGAATTTGCCTTCATTTTTCTCAGAAACTGTGATGATTCTTAGATTATACCTCTTGATCTCATCCCACAGTTCACCAGTGTACTTTGCATTTCTTTTCAAATTTTCGCCCATCTTCTGTTATTTTGTAAACAATCTCAATCTTTTTCTTGGCTGCTATTATTCTGCTGCTCAAACTTTCTAATAATACATTTTTTTATTTTTTATCACCTACCATAATCTACATTTCTGTAATCTCTGATTGTATTTTTTCCATTCTTTGTTATTATAATTCTTTTTGTTTATTTGTTTCTGTTTTGGGGCCACACTCAGTGGTGCTCAGGGGTTACTCCCAGCTTTGCACTCAGGAATCACCCCTGGGAGAATTTAGTAGACCATTTTAGTTGCCAGGGATCCAACCTCGCCACATGCATTGCAAGTAATCTACCTGCTATATTTTCTCTGTGGCCCCTCTCATATTTTCTTGGATTTTGCTGACAACCTATATTATCATTTTTTAACTCATTAAGCAACCTCACTATGGCTTCACTAAAGTTTTTCTCTGAATTTTGAAAGTGTTTCAATGCTGGTTGAGCCTTCCACATTATTGTTTTCACTCATTATACTTGAAAACATAAAATTTCACTGAACATTCTCTTAAAAGTCTTGGAGCTTAGATATATGCACATGCTTATAGATTATCTTAATCCAAATCATTCAAATAAATCTTCTTTAATAAATATTTTTGACATAGCTAATTATATTTTATTTCTGAGCTACTTAATAGGATTTAAATACAAGATTGAAACATCTTTGATTCAAACTCTTGACACACACAAAAATTATTTTTGATCAGCTTTCAGTTAAGAAAAATCTGCACTAATACAAATGTTATATACATAATTAATGTATACCAATTAACTGTAATTCCAATTATTTAGAAAAATAATAAATTACCAGTGGTTTTCTCAAATTATTTTATCCAAAACCTGTACATCAGATATTTCTAAGGCATTGCTGTTATTTTTATTTGATTCTTTAAAAGAAAAACAAACTTCTAATTTGCTATTTTCTCCTTATTTTAGAAAGCATATGCTTATGCAGATGAAGATGAAGGTCGTCCAGCAAATGACTGCTTGCTCATTTATGATCATGAGGGAGTAGGGTCTCCTGTGGGCTCCATTGGTTGTTGCAGTTGGATTGTGGATGATTTAGATGAAAGCTGCATGGAAACCTTAGATCCAAAATTTAGAACTCTTGCTGAAATCTGCTTAGACACAGAAATTGAACCATTTCCTTCACACGAGGCTTGTATACCTATCAGTACTGACCTCCCTTTGCTTGGACCTAATTACTTTGTTAATGAATCTTCAGGAATCAATATCTCAGAGGCTGAATTTCAGGCAGAAATGGCAATGCCAGAACCTCTTATTCATGGGGATATTGTCGTGACTGAAACTTATACTACTGCTGATCAATGTATGCAACCTACAACAATTGTTTTTGACCCTCAGCTTGCATCCAATGTTGTAGTAACAGAGACAGTAATGGCACCTGTCTATGATGTTCAAGGGAATATTTGTATTCCCGCTGAGTTAGCTGACACACACAATGTAATTGTTACTGAGAGAGTGCTCTCTAGTCCTTGTATGCCTGACATGAACAGTAGTAGCATGGCTGATGGCTGCATTTTAGTAACACCAGAAATTCAAGTGACACAGATGGTGAGTCCAGACATTCACATAAGTCAAACTATTGATTCCACATCTCCAATGACATCAAGACACAGAGTAACACGGTATAGCAACATACATTACTCACCACAATAAGTGCTCCATGGTCTGTATTCTATCTGAAGATATTGCACTTTGTAACCAATATATCCATCAAAAATGTATAATGTACCAGATTCAAGTTTTTTAACTGTCAACAAGTATATATATTCAAAATTTAATGCCACTTTTTTGTTATATAATTTGGAGAGTAAATCTGACCAAGTGCTTTAGATAAAACTTTTGAAATTTTTATGATTTTTATATATGGTACCAAAAATTTGAGAATAACATGTTAAATCCTTTGATACTGCCTAATAAATGACTTATAACTAATAGGGTAATTTTTGAGGTCATGCACATAAGAACTGGTCATGTAAGCTAAAATGCCCTTATTTTTCAAGGCTGCAAAAATGTTTTGCACACATTCATAAGTCATATATATCCTTAGGTCAATATTTACATTATGAGTTATTAATTAAGAAAATAAATAAAATAAACATTTCTGAAGGAAAATTGAAAAAGAAGATGGAAGATCTTGCTATAGTCAATATTGAGGGCATGGTTACAGAAAAAAAAGGTGCTACCAGCTAAATGCATCACTGAAAGCAGTTCATTTAAATAAATTTATATGTATATATGTATCAGAAATATATACATAACAATATAGATAAATTTTTGTTGCACTTTATTGATTTATACTCATTGTAACTTAATTTAGAATATAAGAATGTTAATAATAGAGTAGACACAGTTTGAAAAATACTAATTTTCCTCTTACAGATAATTTTCCCTACTCTTGGATATTTATGTGAAAAGTATAAAACAAGATTTTATGTTTTAGTTATCTGAATCACACAGCTTTCATTTTATGACTAGTTTTCAAAGATGCTTTTCAGACTATACTATAGTCTGATGTTTATTTAAAATCATGCTATAGTCATGTTATTTACTTTAAAATTACTACGTGTTAAGACTTTTCCTGGTTCTATAAACATATAGAGGAAGAAGACAGACATTCCTGAATTCCTGGAATTTTTCATTTATTTCTAGTCTTAAAATAAAACTCTGGGAATATGGCTTGAGTTATTATCAAGAATAGTCAGCAAAATATTTCAGTTTATTATCACTTGAATTCATTACCTAGTTCTGCTTCCTATTAATAAAATAGAAACACATAATTAGATTGCTTATTGTAGTAGGTATAGCTTGCTTGAGAAAAAATCTAACGAGACATTTTATTTAATTTTGTAAAATATGTAAATTATATAAGTAGTCATGTGATGAGTCAATGTAATGAGTAAGATTATGTAAATGAAATAAATTCACTCTCAGGGCTTATTGCTTTTAAAAGAAAACAATTTTAGTGCTTCCTTTATAAATAGAACTACTGTAGAATTTGAGACATATTTTGAAAAGTAATCTAGAATTAAATGTAATGATATATAATCAAAACCAGTTAATATATAATCGAAGTCTTAAATCCATTGCTTAGGTATACCAGACAATGTAGTTTTTTTAATGCCAAATTTTATCAGGCATGGGAGTATTCAATTGGACACCTTATATGATCATTATTATTTACTAATTAGGGTGTGGGAGGGGGATAGAATGAGTATCTTTTAAAAAATGGCCACATGAAGTTTATATGAAGAATGGCTGAATCACCATAATGCAGTGATCTTACCCAAATTGTGTTGCAAATATTATAGTCATATTTATTTATTCACAACCAAAATTCTACTACATTTCATTACTCTGTAAATTGAAGAAATCCAGGATAGCCAATGAGCATTGGTACCATGATCCTTCTAACAACTACTAGCCACGTAAGATCTTTTATACATTCATTCCTATCTAGCCTATTGTCGATTTTCTTTTGAAGTTTGTGCTTGACTAGGGCAATAATTCTGAGAGTTATTCAATAATTAGCGAGGGTAATAATATAGAAAATGTTACAAGACTTGAGAAATAAAGAATAAAATTATCCTAAAATATTCAACTGATGTCTTAACTTTCAAATTAGATGAAAACACTTATTAGAATAAGGAAGTTATTCTGGAAACCTGCATCATCTGCATATCAGTCTACAAAGATTTTACTCAGAAGAAATCTCCCTGTGGGGAACTGAAGCAATAGCATAGTGAATAAGGCATTTGCCATGCATGCTTCTGATCTGGGTTTGATCCTAGCATTCCATGGTCCCCCAAGTTGGCCAGGAATGATTCTTGAATGCAAAGCCCCTTATGTGCATGACCAGATGTGGCCCAAAATCCAAAAAAAAAAAAAAAAAAAAAAGGAAATAAGAGGGAAAAAATCACCTGTGTTAGATACCTTTCTCCAAATTATCTTTAAAAATAATACCTTAACATATTCACTTATGTTTAGAGGGACAGGATGACTAAGGTATTATTATAATATTCCAAGTTAATCAATATTATTCATGTATGATAACACATGTTTCTGAAATAAGCTTTTTTTTTGCTTTGTATTGGGGTCACACCCATTGGCGCTCTGTGGTTACCCCTGGCTCTGTGCTCAGAAATCGCCCCTGGAAGGCTTGGGGGACCATTTGGGTTGCCAGGCATCAGGAATCAAACCACTGTCTGTCCTGGATTGGCCGCGTGCAAGGCAAACGCCCTATTGCTATCTCTCCGGCCCCCTGAAATAGACATATTTTTAAATAATCAGGAACAAAATAGGCATTACAAGATGTCCCCTTCCCTGCTTCAGTTTAGATTATTGCTTTATCTGGGTAGTAAAAATGAACATCTAAGCAATTTTGTTTGAAAACAATAGAAAGAATATTTGTAAATAAATCCAGAAGACCGGGAAAATAGATATAATTTAAATATATTATAAAATATAGTTGAGCCATATTACTTTTCTCATGGGAATAGCTTTTTCAATTTATGATAAATGAGATTTCCTTTAAAATGAGTATTATCATTTGGGCCAGAGTGATAGCATAGCGGTATGGAATTTGCTTGCATGCTGCCAATCTGGGATGGATCAGAGTTTGATCCTGGCATCCCATATGGTCTCCTGAGCCTGCCAGGAGCAATTTCTGATTAAAGAGCCACCATACAGTCATATGGTCCTGACCCAAGCCAGGAGCAATTTCTGAATGAATAGCCAGGACAAACCCCTAAGCATCACTGGGTGTGGCCCAAAAAACAAAAAATAAATAAATAAATAAATAAATAAATAAAAATTAAAAAAGAACTATTCCCTTTGGTATATATATTTCTGAAGGCAATGTTTTACTAAATGTAATAATTCTTTGTACATATGTGATATTTTTTGCGACAAGATATTTTGAGAAAAATAAAAGACATTTGTGTAATGATTCTCAGAGACAAAATAGAGGAGGACTGGAAGGTCCAGCTCATGACATGAAACTCACCACAGAGAGTGATGGGTGCAGTCACAGAAATAATTACACTGAGAACCATCATAACAAAATGTGACTGAATGAGGGAAGTAGAAAGCCTGTCTAGAGCACAGGCTGGTATGGGATGGGAAGGAGGGACACTTGGGACAATGGTGATGGGAATGTTGCACTGGTGAAGGGTTTTCTTTATATATAAAATGCTAAGCAATAATAAAAATAGAAAAATATGATAACTAGGGGCTGGAGTGATGGCTTAGTAATTGGGCATTTGCCTGCACTGAGAGACCCAGGACGGGCTTGGGTTCACTCTCTGGCATCCTATATGGTTCCCTGAGCCTGCCAGGAGTGATTTCTGAGTGCAGAGCTAGGAGTAACCCATGAGCACCACTGGGTGTGGTACAATATATATATATATATATATATATGTATATATATATATGAGCACCACTGGGTGTGGTACAATATATATATATATATATGATAAAGGAAATCAAAAAAGCATTTTCTTTTGGTTGTGGCATGCTACCAAATTAATTTAGAAAAACATTTTCCATTGTGTTGCTATGTTATTGTTACCTTTATAATTATAGCATAAAAGAAGATAGATTTTATTAACTGAAATTCAGAATATTTTATTTATCAATGGTAGAATTTCTCAACAGAATATTCACTATATCCTATCAAATCATAGAAATAAACTAGAAATCATTGTACATATTACATCAGTCAATAAATTAAATATTGTATGCTACTAAATTAAATTCAAAATATTAGTACTATTGTTCCTCGAGAGAGGCACTAATTTTTGTTAAAATAGGAAAAGAATAATTAATTTCAATGAGGGGAACTGAAGAAGATGGTGAAATAAAAGATGGCAGACATATAAACTTTCAAAGATGGTAAGATCTGAGTTCAGATATGTATAATTCTGTCCTACAGAGAGTTCAATGATGTTGATACCAAAAACACTATATATATATTTTTTTTAAATATGGTTTTTGGGCCAATTTGGAGGTACTCAGACTTGTTTATGATTAAGTTTATGCTCTGGAAATCATTCCTAATAGTCTCAGGTGGTTTCATGGGGTGTCTGGGATTGAATATGGGCCTACCACTGTACTATAACTTCAGGATAAATATCCCATACTATTAAGCAATAAAATTAAGTATGTCCGAAAGGTCACATAAATAAAATTAAAATTATTATATTATTACATGGTGAAATCATTTAATGTGATACTTACTCTGCCAATTACTATTAATCCTCAGAACAATATTTCTATGTCACTATGCCCATTATATCCATGACTTAGACCCAAGTCATAGATTAATAAAATAAAATTGTGAGAAGTCATTATTTTTACACCAAACCTCAGTGAGTAACAGAGTAAAAATTTATGCCAAGGCTGACTCCAAACACTTTTTCTTACTTTCCAAATTACTTTTATTTAATTCTGGAAAGATATACAAGGGTCAGGTGATAGAAGTTTGTCAATTCCACTAGAAATTATTATTTAACTTTTCATAAAAAAGTAAAATTAATGAAATGTGAGCTTGTAGATTATTTGACTTTCCCTTTTTCAATTCAAAGAATCTGTCAGAAATTTCTCCTGACCAAATGCTATGTAACAAAACAAAAAACCCTCTCAATGGGCTCACTGAGGCCCCAAAGACTAAGGAACTTTTATCATAACACTGAGAATTTTGTTTTGCCTTCTGCATTCCAAACTATGCTTCGGGGCTCAAAGCCATAGAAAGTTTCTAAATCCCTAAGTAATAGGTCATTATTAGTGTACCTTAAGTGACTGCAGTCATCCTAAACATTAGTAAAAATATTCGGACATGGAATACCTTTAAACTTTTTCATTACTTAAGAAGAGACGTATGAACATTTTGTAATTTATAGAATAACCATACTTTTTTCATGTGTCTTTTAATTTTCCCGATCTTGTTTCTTAATCTAGACTCCTTATATACTTCACTTTTAATCATTAAATGTCATGAATTATATACATATTTCATTTTGTCTCTATTATTATACTTGTATCATTATGTATACTGATAATTACATTTGTTTTGCTTTATAAATAAATATGGTTGTTAACTTGCACTAAACTCTTGGCAGACAGGGATCACATGCTAATACAAAGTACTGTTTTTTACTCATATACAGACTGAATCATGTGTCAGAAAAGTACAATATGTGGTTTCAATGCATGAAGATAAAGTACATCAAATAGAAGCATCACAAATCAAAATTAAAAACTACCTTAATTTGCTGTTGGCATAAAAAATCAACCTTAAGCACTGAACAAAAAAAGAAATATTTTATTAAAAAAAAGCTACACTTTGCTTAGAAATGTATAGAACTGGGGCCGGCGAGGTGGCGCAAGAGGTAAGGTGTCTGCCCTGCAAGCGCTAGCCAAGGATCAGGACCGCGGTTCGATCCCCCAGCGTCCCATATGGTCCCCGCAAGCCAGGAGCAATTTCTGAGCGCTTAGCCAGGATTAACGACTGAGCATCAAACGGGTGTGGCCCAAAAAAACAAACAAACAAAAAAAAAAAGAAATGTATAGCACTGAGTTTCACTATGATTAATATGATGACTGAATTAAAGATAAGAAGCTGAATAAGTGTTCAGAAGGGAGGCAGTGACTACAACTCGTGAGTGATGGTGAGCTCCTGGTATAAACATGACTGTACATATGTGATTAGTATAGTTGACTCAGAAATTTTACTTATGTATTTAATAAGGATGCATAGACTATGTGGAGACTTAAATATCTATAAGATATGAGCTATTATATTAGGTCTGGAGAACATGAAAATATGTAGTAGTTGTAAGAAGATTAATATATATATATATATATCTTGTACAAAGTCTTATGCCAATTGCATTTCAAATATTTTAAAATAATATATTTTTAAGCACCATGATTACAAACATGTTTGTAGTTGGGTTTCAGTTATAAAAATGAACATCCCCCTTCACCAGTGTAATCTTCCCACCACCAATATCCCTCATCTTCCTCCTCCCCCATACCCTGCCTGTTCTTGAGGCAGGCATTCTATTTCTCTCACTCATTATCATTATCATGATAGTTGTTGGTATAGTTATTTCTCTAACTGTGCTCACTACTCTTTTTTTTATATATTTTATTTTAACACCTTGATTACATACATTATTGTGTTTGGGTTTCAGTCATGTAAAGAACACCACCCATTACCAGTGCAACATTCCCATCACCAATGTCCCAAATTTCCCTCCTCCCAACCCAACCCCCGCCTGTACTCTCGACAGGCTTTCTATAACCCTCATACGTTTTCATTATTAGGATAGTTCAAAATGTAATTATTTCTCTAACTAAACTCATCCCTGTTTGTGGTGAGCTTCATGAGGTGAGCTGTAACTTCCAGCCCTTCTCTCTTTTGTGTCTGAAAATTATTATTGCAAGAATGTCTTTCATTTTTCTTAAAACCCATAGATGAGTGAGACCATTCTGGGTTTCTCTCTCTCTCTCTCTCTCTCTCTCTCTCTCTCTCTCTCTCTCTCTCTCTCTCTCTCTCTCTCTGACTTATTTCACTCAGCATAATAGATTCCATGTACATCCATGTATAGGAAAATTTCATGACTTCATTTCTCCTGACATCTGCATAATATTCCATTGTGTATATGTACCACAGTTTCTTTAGCCATTCATCTGTTGAAGGACACCTTAGTTGTTTCCAGAGTCTTGCTATGGTAAATAGTGCTGCAATGAATATAGGTGTAAGGAAGGGATTTTTGTATTGTATTTTTGTGTTCCTAGGGTATATCCCTAGTAGTGGTATAGCGGATTGTATGGGAGCTCGATTTCCAGTTTTTGGAGAAATCTCCATATCACTTTCCATAAAGGTTGAACTAGATAGCATTCCACCAGCAGTGGATAAGAGTTCCTTTCTCTCCACATCCCCGCCAACACTACTTGTTCTCATTCTTTGTGATGTGTGCCAATATCTGTGGTGAGGTGGTACCTCATGGTTGTTTTGATTTGCATCTCCCTGATGATTAGTGATGTGAAGCATTTCTTCATGTGTCTTTTGGCCATTTGTATTTCTTCTTTGTCAAAGTGTCTGTCCATTTCTTCACCCCATTTTTTTATTGGATTAGATTTTTTTCTTGTAAAGTTCTGTCAGTGCCTTGTATATTTTGAAGATTAGCCCCTTATCTGATGGGTACTGGGTGAATAGTTTCTCCCACTCAGTAGGGAGCTCTTGTATCCTGGGCACTATTTCCTTTGAGGTGCAGAAGCTTCTCAGCTTCATATATTCCCATCTGTTTATCTCTGCTTTCACTTTCTTGGAGAGTGCAGTTTCCTCCTTGAATATGCCTGTAGTCTCAATGTCCTGGAGTGTTTTGCCTACATGTTGTTCTATATATCTTATGGTTTCGGGTCTGATATTGAGGTCTTTAATCCATTTGGATTTTACCTTCGTACATGATGTTAACTGGGGGTCTAAGTTCAATTTTTGCAAGTGACTAGCCAGTTGTGCCAACACCAATTGTAGAAGAGACTTTCTTTGCTCCATTTAGGATTTCTTGCTCCTTTATCAAAAATTTGGTGATTGTATGTCTGGGGACACAAACTCAAATATCTTGGAATCAACTTGACTAAAAATGTGAAGGACCTATACAAAGAAAACTATAAACTCTGCTCCAAGAAATAAGAGAGGACATGTGGAAATGGAAACACATACCCTGCTCATGGATTGGCAGGATTAACATCATCAAAATGGCAATACTCCCCAAAGCATTGTACAGATTTAATGCAATCCCTCTAAAGATACCCATGACATTCTTCAAAGAAGTGGATCAGGCACTTTTGAAATTCATTTGGAATAATAAACACCCTAGAATAGCTAAAGCAATCATTGGGGGAAAGAATATGGGAGGAATTACTTTCCCCAACTTTAAACTTTACTAAAAAGCAATAGTTATCAAAACAGCATGGTATTGGAATAAAGACAGGCCATAAGATCAGTGGAATACACTTGAATGCTCACCAATCTTTTTGTTAAATTTCATATCATGAGCTGGTTCTTTCAAACCTCATCTCTATTATCTCTGTGTATTATTGCTATATTATCTTTTATTTTCTTAAATCCCATAGATGAGTAAGACTATTCTATGTCTATTTCTCTCCCTTTGACTCATTTTACTCAGCATAATAGTTTTCATGTCCATTTACCTATAGAAAAATTTCATGATTTCATTTCATGGAAAAAAAAGACAGACTCTCATATCAGTGGAATAGACTTGAGTATTAAGAGAATGTTCCCCAAACATACAAACAATTAATCTTTGATAAAGTGGTAAGAAATACAAAATGAAGCAAGGAAAGCGTCTTCAACAATTAGTATTGGGACAACTGGTCAGCCAAATACAAAAAAGCAGACTCTGACCTCCATCTAACACCATGTACAAAGGTCAAATCCAAATGTATTAAAGACCTTGTTCTCAGACATGGAACCATAAAGAATATAGAAGAACACGTAGGTAAAACACTTCATTACACTGTGACTAAAGGCATCTTCAAGGAGGAAAACCACTGTCCAATAAGCAGAGATAAATAAACGGGACTGCATTAAACTGAAAAGCTTCTGCACCTTAAAGAAAACAAGTGATTAGGATACAAAGGCCACCCACAGAATGAGAAACACTATTCACCCAATACCCATCAAATAAGGAGCTAATATTGAAAATATACAAGTACTAAGAGAACTTAACCAAAAAATCTAAGCCCATCAAAAAGTGGGGAGAAGAAATGAACAGATTCCTCCTCGAAGAAGAAATAAAGATGGCCAAAATGCACATGAAAAACTGCTCCACATCACTAATCATCAGGGAGATGCGAATCAAAACAATGAGGTACCATCTCATGCAATAGAGACTGGCACACATCACAAAGAAGAAGAACAATCAGTGCTGGAGGGGGATGTAGGGAGAAAGGAACTCTCATTTTCTCATCCACTGCTGGTGGGAATGCTGTCTAGTCCAGCCTTTATGGAAAACAATATGGAGATTCCTCAAAAAAACTGGAAATTGGGCCCGGAGTGGTAGCACAGAGGGAGGGTGTTTATCTTTTATTCTGAGACCTTATTGCAAAGAATCCATAGTAAAGAACTAGAATTTAAAAAATAAAAGTAAGCCATCAAGTCAAAAAGAACAAAACAGGAAAATCTGGAAGATAGTGGAAAATTTAAGACATTTTCCTTATAAACAGCCTACTCGCACTACATATAGTCCCCTGCAAACAGAGCCAGGGCTAAGAGCTACGAATCACAGTAAGAACCAAGAAGACATACAAGCAAACAAAAATAAATATATAAAAATAAAATGGAAAAGAAGAAAAAAACCAAAGAGTCTTGCTCCTTCTGAGAACTTAAAATGTCTGGAAAGACTGAGAAATTAAGGTAGATAGTTATATAAACAGTACAAAATCAAAGGCCTATGCGTGTATGATATGACAAGAAATTTTTATTTTTATCTAAATAAAAAGAACCGCTGTATATTTAAAGTTGAGCAATTTATATTAAATCATTTGTAATGTTTATTCTATTAGGTATGGGGTACAGAGTGAATGAAAGAATGTTTCTAAGGTTATCAGTAAGGAAGTTGTTTCAATGAGCCAATGAGTAAAGACAGTGATTTAGTGATTTGAATTTCATCTGCATTAATTAATTGCCCAGATCACAAAACCATCTTATACTTGTGCATTTCCTATCATTAAAAAAGGGCAGCAACCTGTTATGCCAGCTCTATCCCAAAGATGGCACTGTATCCTAAAAACACAGAGCCCAGGAACTGCCCCTAGACCTACAGGACTCCGGCTCTAACAATACCTGCTGAAGAACTGGAAAGTTGAACACCCACATTATATAATATATAAACAGGATCAAAAGAAAAATCAGTATTAATATTTTAAGTACTATTATTTTGTAACAGTAAATTATTTTCTTACTTCAAAATTAATGTGTATTTGTTATAAAATATAAAGATAAAAAATAAATGAAAATAATATCTCATTAACCAGAGATAACTACTAATAACTAACTACATTATATGTTTCCTTTGAGTTAATATTAATAAAATTCTACCCTTTCTGACAAAATGCCCAAGAAACCTAAATTTGTGAATGTTTCCATACCTTTGTTTATTGCGCACACTCACATACATACACACACGAAAAGCAATACCAGAGATAGAAGCTAGAACCTCAGTCATGAAATATATGTGCGTTATTGCTGAGATTTATATTCCTGGTATTTATATAATTTTAGAGTTCAGATATATAAAACATTTGTGCCTACTTTTTACATTTAAAAAAACTTTCTATTTTAAAAGATATTTTATCCCATGAATGAACACTGAAATTTCTTTCTTTCTTTTTATATTTCAAATAAAGATGTAAATAAATTGCTATGCTGAGAGTTTTAGATGTACTTCTAGACACATGTAAAAAAGTCAAATTGGGCCCCTACCTCACACTACATTCAAAGGCTAATTTAATGTGAATTAATGAGAACTGGAAAGATAGTACAGCAGGTATGATGCTTGCCCTGTACACTGCTGATCCAAGTTTAATCACCTGAATCCACAGAAATGATTCCTGAGTGTATAATTAGAAGTGGTCCATGAGGATCAACAAGTGAGGCCAAATTCATTAATTAAGAAAAAGTAGATTAATAGTTTTATAAACATATTAGAATCAATTGCATAAAATACATATAGAAAAACACAAGTAGCCTCTCAATGGAGTTGATCCCACTGGCCAAGAAAATATAAACAAAGGGACTATGTCAACTTAGTGTGCTAAAGAAAATTATTAAAAGTATAAGACACTGTAATTAATAAAATAAAATATCCTTTATCAGATATCTGGCAAAAGATGAATGTCCTAAATATAAAAGGTACTTCTAAATACAACAGAAAAAAGGAATCACATCAAGAAATGGGAAGATATTTCCTCATAAAAAGTACATATATTCAACAAGCATATGAAAAATTGTTCATCATTGTTGGTGGCAAGTAGAAAAAGTTTGAGAAGTCTCTGAAGACTTCTCAAACATTAAAACTGGAACTTCTATATGACCCAGAAATTCTATTATTGAACATATATACCAAAAACAAAAAATAGTAATAATTTATAACTACATAAACCTACATTCGTTGCAACACTATATACTATAGCCTGTTGATATGGGGGAGAAAAACAATAAGCAGCAAATGAATAAGAAGTTGTAGTATATACACAATAGTACATACTCATCTGTAAGAAAAGACAAAATGTACTTCAGTAAGTCTTAGATAGGACTGGAGAGTATTAGGGTGGGAGTGATAGCACAGCGGGTAGGGCATTTGCCTTGCATGCTGCTGACCTGAGACCAACCTTGTTCCATCCTGGCATCCCATATGGTCTCTTGAGCCTTCTCCCAATCCTGCCAGGAGCAATTTCTGAGCTCAGAGCCAGGCATAAACACTGTGCACTGCTGGGTGTGGCCCAGAAAAAAAAAAAAAAACCTGGAGAGCTTTATGCTAAGTGCAGTCAAAAGGAGAAAGACAATACCAAATTACTCAGATATAAATAGACAATGGACAATAAAAACAGATCCTGAGATGAAACCAATGGCAAGGGTGGGGGGATGAGTGAAAGGGAGGAATCTTGGGACAGTGATACTGGCTCATGGGTGTGGTGCAGTTACATTGTAAACCTAGAACATATACACTAATGCCATTATAAATCATAATAACTCAATAAATTTTGATTGAAAACAAAAGCCCTTAATTCAAAAGTAGACATGAGAAAATCTGAACCACAATGTCCTGTTGGCATTATCCAGGTACCACCTGTAGAATCAATGCTAGAACTAAGTTAATTATTAATCAAAACAATCTTATAACTATAAACCACAGCACAAAAAAACTATCTTAAAAATACCTCCTGTAGAATAAGACTGGTAAGTAGGGGCTAATGAAGGGGCCCTTGATAGAGGGAAGTGGACACTGATGAAGGATTTGTGTGAAAACACTTAAAAGCTAATGATAAAATTACTTTGCAAATTTACAGTGACTGATTTTTTAAGAAAACATATTCTTTTTAAATTTTATTTAATTACAGTTGGACCATGTCTAGGCAAGAACAGGGAGGCTCCCTTCTTAGTCCCCTCCACCAAGCTCAAAAGGAGCCACCTGCCAAACGTTCTCAGCTTCCTTCTGGGTTCCAGTACCATCATTGTAAATCTGCCCTTTGGGACCAGCCAGGTTGATGTCGTGGAAAAAATAGGGAACCGCATGCCTTATACCTTCCACCAAACACAGGTGGGGCTGTCTTCTTGGGTCTTTCCCAGTACCCTTTCCTCCTTCCCAACAGTCCTCATTTTCCCACACACTTTAGCATATCCGCACGAAGTCTTTTAAATTTTCATCATGGACTTTCTGGCAGATTGAATCTAGCACTTCTTTCAACACCTAGAAAATCAAGCACTCCAAACCAATAAGTGAAAAGGTCAATGGGGAAGCTAAAGAAGATATCTACTGTGGGGGATACAAAGATAAATATTGACAAATCTTCAAATCCATGCAAATGCCTGACCTTATAGATGAGGACCTAAAATTAACACTTAGTGGTTCAGCAATGGAAATCAAGGAGTCACTACCCTGAAAAATTAAGAAATGCTCAGGGCTGGTGCACACGACTAATTTTTGGAGAGCTTTATCACTCAATAAAGAAAGCTTTATTGAAGAAAAAAAAAAAAGAAATGCACAGATGACCAATTCAACCAACTCAAAGAACTCTTTCAGAAGATGAGAGAATCCATACAAATGGAACTGAAGGAAAAAAAAAAAACCTTGTTAGCAAGCCATAATAGTAGAATTACTCAGATGAAGAATCACATAGAAGAACTTGAAGATAAATTACAATCCAGCTGAGCTAAAAAAAAGTCCAAAAAGAAAGAGACAAAACCCTGGAAGAAAATGTAAAGTACTTAATGAACAATGTCAGGAGAAATAATTTCCAAATTATAGGAATTTCAAAAGGGAAAAAAAAAACAGGAAAGGGGAAGAACAAGTAGTGAAGGAGCTAATAATAGAGAAATTATTTACCCTCTCGAAAGAGGTTTCTCTACAAATTCAAAAGGCAAAAAAGAGTGCCAAACAAAATAGACCGTAATAGAACAACACCAAGTCATTTAGTAATCCAAATGGCAAAAAAAAAAAAAGTGAGAGATAGACTCTTTAAAGCAGTAAGGGAGAAAAAAATACTCAAGTATAAAAAAATATACTCAAGTATAAAGAAAATAACATAAGAATCAAACCAGAAAAAATCCATTATTCTCAATGGAAATAAACTACAAGCCTTTCCTCTAAAATCTGTTACAAGATAAGGCTGCCCTCTCTCAACACTCCTATTCAACATACTACTGGAAGTACTTGCCATAGCGATTAAGCAAGAAAATGATATCAAGGACATCCAGATAAGAAAGGAAGAAGTTAAGGTCTCACAGTTTGCAGATGACATGATATTATATTTAGAAAACCCTAAAGACTCTACTAAAATGCTTCTAGAAACAATGGATTCATATCGTAAAGTGACAGGTTACAAAATTAACATGCAAAAATCAATAACCTTCTTATGCACTCATAATGAAAGAGAAAAAAATGGGCATTAAAAAAGCAATCCCATTCACATTTATGTCAAACTCAAATATCTTGGAGTCAACTTAACTAATGAGGTGAATGACCTATACAAAGGAAACTACAAAACCCTTCTTCAATAAATAAGAGAGGACACAAGGAAATGGAAACACATACTCTGCTCATAAATTGGGAGGATTACCATCATTAAAATGGCAATGATCCCTAAATCATTGTACAGATTTAATGCAATCCCTCTAAAGATACCCATGATATTCTTCAAAGAAGTGGATCAAACACTCCTGAAATTCATTTGGAACAATAAACATCCACGAATAGCTTGAGCAACCCTTGGAAAAAGGAATATGGGAGGCATCACTTTCCCCAACGTTAGATTGTATTACAAAGCTAATAAAACAGCATGGTACTGAAATAAAGACTGACCCTCAGATTAGTAGAGTATTCAGAGTATTCAGACAAGTATTTAGAGAATGTTCCCAGACATATAATCAATTAATTTTTATAAAGGTAGAAGAAATCCAAAATGGAGCAAGGAAAGCCTCTCAACAAGTGGTGTTGGCACAACTGGTTAGCCACTTGCAAAAAAAGTGAACTCAGAACCCAGCTAACACCATGCACAAAGGTTAAATGCAAATGGATTAAAGACCTTGATATCAGGCCTGAAACCATAGGTATAAAGAACAACACGGAGGTAAAATAGTCCATGATATTGAAGCTAAAGGCATCTACAAGGAGGAAACAGCACTCTCCAAACAAGTGGAAGCAGAGATAAACAGATGGGACTATATTAAGCTGACAAGCTTCTGCACCTCCAAGGAAATAGTTCCTAGGATACAAAAGCAACTCACAGAATGGGAAAAATTATTCACCCAATACCCATCACATAAGGGGCTACTATCAAAAATATACAAAGTTCTGACAGAACTTAACAAGAAAAAAATTATATAGCCCCATAAAATAATGGGGAAAAGAAATGAATAGACACTTACTCAAAGAAGAAATACGAGAGGCCAAAGACATGAAAAAATGCTCCATATCACTAATCAGGAAAATGCAAATCAAAACAAGGTACCATCTTGTAATAATACAAAAAAGGTGAAGAATGTGGGTATCTCCTTTCCCAACTCATCTATCCCACCTGAATTCAGAACTGCCCACACCTGGAATGGGTGGGAAGAGAGTCTGAAGGGGGGAAAGAGAGGGATAAGAAGGAGAGTTAGAGAAGAGAGAGAGCCATCATCATCAGAGATACAGCATCGGATTCCACATCAGCAACTCGGTATCATGGGAGAAGCAGCAGCAGGAACATCACTAAAGGGAGTTAGTCAGCCTGGTAGTCAGTTAGGAAGCCTGGTAAAAGCAGCTGAGAGGGAGACTGAGGCCGAGAGAGTCCAATAGGAGGAGAGAAGTAGCTGCGAGTAAAAGGCTTAGTATGGAGGACATGTGAGGAGGTGTACATGGTGGTAGGGACTGAGAAATAAAGCTGGCTGACTCCTGAAACTTCATCTGACTGCTTTGTGAATCTCTCCGCCCTCACTCTGCCACCTTCAGACCCACCAGACGATAGGGGCAGAGGGAGCGGGTCGAGTCCAGTAAGACTTCACCATCCCCATACCAACACTAGGACTCATTAGTTTATATTAAGACAACACCATCTCACTCCACATAGACTGGCACACATCACAAAGAACAAGAACAATCAGTGCTGGTGGAGATGTGAAGAGAAAGGAACTCTTATTAACTGCTTGTGGGAATGTTGTCTAGTCCAGTCTTCATGAAAAGCAATATGGAGATTCTTTTAAAAAATGGAAATTGAGCTTCCATGTGATCCAGCTATCCACTCCTAGGAATATACCCTAGGAAAGCAAAAATACAATTCAAAAATGCCTTCCTCACACCTATATTCATTGCAGTGTTATTTACAATAGCCAGATTCTGGTAACAACCAAGATGCCATTCAACAAATTAATGACTAAAGAAATTGTGTCACATATAAACAATGGAATATTATGCAGCCATAAGAGATTTATGAATAATAAACAAATAGTAAATAGCCATAATAGTTATGCAGCCATAAAATATTCCTATATATGGATGTACATGGAACCTATTATGTTGAGTGAAATAAGTCAGATTCAGAGAATATGCACAGAATAGTCTCACTCATCTATGGGTTTTAAGAAAAATTAAAGACATTATTCTATTTATGCCCAGAGACAATAGAGATGAAGTCCAGAAGGACTAGCTCAAAATATGAAGCTCACCACAAAGAGTGGTGAGTGAAGTTAGGGAAATAACTACACTAACAATTAGCATGACAATGTTAATGAGTTAGAGAAGTAGAATGCCTGTTTTGAATTCAGGTAAGGGTGGGGGAGGAGGACAGGGGGGCATTGGTGGTGGGAGTGTTGCATTGCTTACGGGGGGTGTTCTGTTTATGACTGAAATCCAACTATAATCAAGCTTGTAATCATGGTGCTTAAGTAAATATTTTATTTAAAAAAAAGGAAAACTTTTATATCTGACACCTTATAATTTTTAAGCATTCTGTCCCATTTCACCTGGATAAAGTTTTCAACTGTAACCCACGGATCAAGCCTCAGTATCTGTCTTTGTGTGCACATAAGTGTATGTGTTGGCCATCTGAATGTGTCTAATGTCCATCTGTAATATATATAATGCCTGTCTATTATCCTTCCCCCTGTTGTATGTAATCCCTCCTACCCCCCCTTTTTAACCTCCTTATAAATTCTTTTCTAGACCTTCACTGTCTCAGCCCTCATCTATTATTTGCCCTTTGTTTAACCCTTTTTACCCTCAGTTCTTAACTTGTCACAAAGCAAAACTTTACCCCCACCCCAGCCAGCTGCCAACCAGCTCCCAAAGTAAAAAGACAGATTCTCAGCCTGAGAAGAAGGTAACACTGCCACTGCTGTTGATTTGCTCCTGGTGGTCCACCTTCCTTCACAGTGAACTGTTGCTCACTACCAGTTTTGCTTTCTGAAATCAAACACAGATTGTGATATGTGACTGCTGGGCACCATTTTTTAGACTCCACAAGACCAAATCACAGGCTAAACTGCGCGTGAATTTTACCCCCACCCAGACTATTTCAAAAGACTTAAAGGGGACATGTATATCTGCTTTGAATATTTTCTTTAGATGTATTTCCTTAATAGGTATAACCCTTATTGTCTACCTTCTAATGTGGTGGCAATTTCCCCCATTTCGGGGTTTCTGCTTAGTAGGGAATTCTAATAGATAAGTTTCTTTAGTGTTTTGAGTTTATGTTAGAACCAGGTTAGAGGGATTGTTGGGCTTGTTATCTTTGCCCCCATTTGCACCTATAGTACCTTGTGGCATTGTTCCTTTTTGCATAGGCACATTAAAATGGGGAAATATTATATGTGCAAACAATTTCTTATCTAATAGAGATAGGAACACATAAATTTCATATTGCAGTGGGGCCTTACACCATGAACACTTGTCATGGTGACTTGGCTTACGCTTCAGAAGATCAGACATTGATCATTCACCCCTAAACCTTGGATCCCATTTTTGGAAACAACCATAATTTTTTACACCAACACCAGGAATTAGACTTCTACCAGGGAAGGCCCACTACTTCCCTGGCAGTTACTTACTCTAGAGTGGGTTCTCATGACAGCCTGACAACTTGGTAAGAGCAACAACCTGCTTTCAGGGTAGAGTTCTCTGCATTGCCGCCTAATGGTGAGATTAAACCAGAGATGCTCCAGGTCACCCTGGCATCGACATAGGATCTATACAGAAACCAGGATCTCTAACTACATAAACCTGACAGCAACAATCATAATTGTGAAGAACTTTTACTGGAACCACAGAGAAAAACTTTGTGGTTGAACAACTTAGTATGCCTAGAGCCTGGAATTGGTCTTAAGCCAGGAAAATTCATGGATAATGTCTCTTTATTTTTAGGTTAAAGGCTTTCTTTTTCTATTTCCCCCATATTTTGCTGTGCCTATGCAAACAACATCAACTGCCACATACACACACACATACACACACACACACCTTTATTATTGTATTTTTATCTCTTATCTTTAAAAGAAAGGCTTACTAAGGCACTGAAAGAACTTTACAAGAAAAAAACATCTAATCCCATCAAAAAATGGGGAGAAGAATTGGACAGACACTTTGACAAAGAAGAAATGGCTAAAAGGCACATGAAAAAATCTCCACATGGCGGGGATGTGGAGAGAAAGGAAATGTTATACACTGCTGGTGGGAATGCCGTCTAGTTCAACCTTTATGGAAAGCGATATGGAGATTCCTCCAAAAACTGGAAATCGAGCTCCCATACAATCCAGCTATACCACTCCTAGGGACACAAAAATACAATACGAAAATCCCTTCCTTACACCTATATTCATTGCTTGCACTATTTACCATAGCCAGACTCTGGAAACAACCAAGATGCCCTTCAACAGATGAATGGCTAAAGAAACTGTGGTACATATACACAATGAAATATTATGCAGGCATCAGAAGAGATGAAGTCATGAAATGTTCCTATACATGGATGTACATGGAATCTATTATGCTGAGTGAAATTAGGCAGAGGGAGAGAGATAGATACAGAACAGTATCACTAATGTATGGGTCTTAAGAAAAATAAAAGACATTTTTTTTAATAATTCTCAGAGACAATAGATATGAAGGCTGGAAGGTCCAGTTCACAATATGAAGCTCACCACAAAGAGTGGTGAGTGCAGTTAGAGAAATAACTACACTGACAACTATCCTAACAATGTGATTGAATGACGGAAGTAGAAAGCTTATCTCAAATACAGGCGGAGGGGGGTTAGGGAGGAGGTAATTTGGGACATTGGTGATGGGAATGTTGCACTGGTGAAGCTGGATGTTCTTTACATGACTGAAACCCAACCACAATCATGTTTGTAATCAAGTTGTTTAAATAAAGATATTAATTTTTTAAAAAGCCACAATAAAATATTTTTGATATTTAAAAAAAGGCTAAACTTTCAAAAAATGTTATCAAATGTTATTAATAGTTGAGTTTTAGGCATATAATATTTCAATACCATTCCTACCACCAATGTCACCCCCCTTTACCAGAGCTCCTATACTCCATCATTCCACACCACCCACCCCCTCACCTCCCCACTGCCTGCCATCCTGGGAGACATAGTACAAAGTTTGGCCATTGCAGTTTTTGGTCATTGCATGTTTTCAGTATTGCTGACTTGGTGCTTTGGTTGTAGAGCTATACCACTCTTTCACAGCATTACTACAACTGGAGTTCCATTATTTCCTTAAAGAAAGAAAATTCTTAGATTTAAATACATGCTTTAGAGTGGAGAAGCACAACCTTTTGGATCAAAGATGAAACATGAACTGACATGATAGCAAATATCATTAAGCTCTGACACATCTTTTGTCTTTTATGATTTCAAGTTCTAGCCTGCTCCTGTTATTTGATATTTTCACAGTTTCAAGGGAATTTTTTCACCTCTTACCCTACCTCAGCTAACTTATGGAACTTATATTCTCTATTCCACTGCACTAGAACACTGATGTAAATTAAATATTATAAAAAAGACATTGAAAAGATATAATATTCTGTTCTAATCTTTGAACACAGAGACTGGAAGACCAGGAAACCTGAGGAACATTTGCTTTAAACAACAAAACAACAGCTACAGGCTATTGAACTAAAGTCTACAAATAATTCTCACAAGCTAATAAGACTTTTAAACTGTGCCTTACGCTCATTATCTGTATATAGGTAACAAATATATTACCTATTTCTATAAATAATAGAAATAATAATCAGCAACATGTTTTTATTGCATGGTTAGAGTCAAGATATTTCCAACAGTGCTAAAACAAGAACATCACACAGCAAGCCTTACAAAAAACTAGTTTGAAGCCTTAAAGAAATGACCATCTTTTATCTTATTAATAAATGAATCTCAGCTCTTAGTGCTTGCCTCAAAGTTCAGGTTTTCTTCTAAGAGGCAGCAAGTGTGAAAATCTGAGAAAAAGGAGATCTGTGAGAAGCAAGATCAGATACCTACCCTCCATTAATTCCAACCTCTCCCAGTCTCTTTCCGTCTCCATAGCACTTTCTGCCCTATACCACAGATTGCTTTAGAAAGAATACCCAGAAGGTCAATAGGGTAACAGACTCCTCCTGCATTTCTCCTTCCAACTTCTTTCCTCCCAGAACCAGCAAAGGAGGAAAGAGGAAATGAGATCATATAAAAAAAATTATTGGCTTAAGAATTATGGTTCTGTAAATTCTGAAGGAGCATCGTTTCTCTGAAGAAGAAAAAAAAAAGAGGGTGTGTTTAGTTCACTGCATGTTTCAGCAAAGTACTTGTCAGGCACTTTGGCTAAGAGAGAAAACATGTAGTTTAATAAAAAAAAAGCCTGAGAAATTATATCTGAAGTTGAAACCACTAAATTCCATAAGATTAACAGTTAATACTTAAGGGACATAATATATATATATGTGCATATATATTTATATAATATATATGTCCATCCATGCAACAGTAAGATATATATATATATTTCATGAGATTAACAGTTAATACTTAAGGGACATATATATATAATGTGTGTACATATATATTTATATTTAATATATATTTCCATCCATGCAACAGTAAAATCTAGACCTAAATTTTAATTGCTTAATCAAAGGTTTGTAAATTTGGATAAATTGATCATTTGTAGCATCAGTACATAATTAATAGTAACCATACCCTCTGGATTTTCAGAACAGGCTCCTAATATTACTGTCATTCCCTTAGTCAATATCTCTCCATTCACTGCCCTCCTACTGATTCTTGTTAGACCAACTTGACTTTTTACTAGTACTATTATTTGTATAGTACTAGTATTTTATAAACTGATATTTATAGCACTAATATAGGCATCCAATAATTTTTTAGCGTTTTCTGTTTATTTTTTTAATTTTTTAATATAATTTTTATTTTGATCATAGTGGCTTACATATTGTTGACAATAATATTTTAGGTACATATTTACATAAAATCAGGGGGGCTTCCCATCCCCAAATTGTCCTCCCTACCCCTCCGTTTCTGTCCTACCTCCCATTTCCTCTTCCCTCACCCTCAGGGCGGCTAGAATATGTGGTCCCCTCTGTATCTAACCTACTACTTAGTAGTCTTGCATCAGTTTGGTCTTGATGCCTTCCTTATTTCCCCTTGTAAGTGGGGGCAGGGCTAGCTAGTTCAAGTTGCGTGGCTTTGCCTGAAAAAGAGAAAGTAAATAAACTGGGGTAAGGGTCTAATACCCCGAAAATGGGCAGAATCCTTCTAGAGGTTCTCATCATCGATTTGAGAAGTGAAGGAGAACAAGAAGGTGAAACACTCCACCAGTACCAGTAGAAGTGTCAAATATCCAGTGAGGACTCCGGTTATATCGATAGGCACCACAAAAAACAGATTAAAAAATAATAATAAAAAAAAATAAAAAACAAACAAACAAAAAAAAATACGCCGTGGTCTTGAAATAAGAAACATGGCGTAGCACAAAACGAAAGAAGAGAAAGGAAGAGAGAAAAAAAAATAAGAATAATTGGGGACAACAATTTCAATAATCACATACAAACAGAGAAATCGACCAAAATAGCTAGGTAAATAAAAATAATAATAACGATAATAAATGAAGGTAAGATATATATATATATATATATATATATATATATATATATATATATATATATATATATATAAAAATATCCAAGGTTTTGTGTTTTTTTGTATTTTTGTTTTTTCCCTCCTGCCCTGGCACAGTAAATATTGGGGTCATTCGAAAAGGAATTCACTTGCCCTATGCGATATGGGGTTTCTTCGTCCTTGGAGTATAGTGTCATGGGATCAGCTCTTTGCTCAGGATCATTACTCTCCCGGTGGTGTTTTTTTGTTGTTTTTTTGTTGTTTTTTTTTTTTGGTGTGTGGAAGACTTCTGCTCTGTCCAGGGTGATACAATCAGAGCTCTGTGTTTAGAGGTCTCAGTATCTGTACAGATCCTGAGGTGGGACTTATGGTGAAGTCAGTCTTTGTGAATCTAGAGGTTCTGTTACCTCAGTGCCATTTTAATCCATCTTCTGTGGTTGGTGGTCTTGGTCTTTGCACTGAACCTAGGATGGCATCTAGAATAGCATCTTTCTTTGTGCTTCCAGAAGCCCCTTTCCATTACAATTGTCTCTGCCGGACCTTTGGAACTGGGGATCATGCTTATTGTGCAGGTCTTAGCTCAAGCCCTAGACTAGGGCTTTTTTATTGGTCCCAAGATGTATACAGTCTGGTCGTGGTTCTAGCAGCCAGTCATCTGTAAATCACGATCTTGGCTTTTTGGACCTACCAAAGGGTGCCCCGTCTTCTGGTTTTGTCTTGTCGTTAGCTGGTAAGGTAGGCTAAACTGCTCTAAGGTCAAGTTGTTCACATTTTCCTCATTGTCGGGATATCATGTTAGAGCTGGCCCTTGTTGTTGACCCTGCAGTATTAGGCTGTCCCAGATGGAGTTTGTTTCTTGCAGCTGTTGTGAAGAGCTGTGCCGTTTCTATGTCTGGGATCCAGGGTTCAAGGCTGGATGAATGGTATCTAATCACCTGAGGTCTAAGTTGATTCCACATGACATATTTTCAAGGTAGAAGATATCCCTGTATTTTAAACAACTATGAGTTCCTATCTCTAGTAGATAAAAGCTCTTTTTTTGTATGTAAGATTTCCCCTTTATTTAGTGTGCCTTTGCATGGGGAAGTGGTGCTCCGTTATATTGTCGGTGTATTTGGGGTGGACAGAGTGGGTAACAGAAATAGATTGCATACCCAAAAACGATTAAAAAAAAAAAGAAATAAAAGTATATGTGCCCACAAATGTATATGTAGGACAAACATTTAAAAAAAATTAATTAATTAATTAAATAAATTACAAAAATAAAATACAATAAAATAAAATGAGTTAGCGAAGTTTTTAACGGACCAAAGTGGTGCAAAAGACTACTTTACAATTGGGGGAGAACAGGTAAAGAGGTAGTGTATTACAGGTCTTATTCCTATGTTGGAAGTACAGTTTTTCCCGTTGTCTTTTGGATTTTTTTTGTGGTGTGTGGGTTTGAAGGCATCTTCCAATCACACCCCCTGACCTTCTTCAGATTGGTAAAAATTTTGCGGCAGGGAGGTCTTGGAAGAGTTCTTGCATTGGGGAACTATTGGACCTAAGTCCGGTTTCAAGAAACAGTCCACGTTAGGGGGAGATGGTAGGGAGGGTCTCACAGCATGAGTCCACAGGGGAGTTGGCTGTCTTTTCTTGCAGGAGACGAGGTGCGGGTTTGGCTGGGTGTCCCCTCACCTGGGTGCTGGGTACTGGTTCGTTGGGTGGGAGGTCGATCTTGATGCCTAAAAGATTAAGGGCTGAGGGTGGAGAGTTTTAATATGGTGGGAGACCTGGATGGGATTGAGGGGTGAAGGGATAGTTGGTTTTCCGGGGGGGGAGAAAGGGGAAGGTATATGGGAGGGGTATGAAGGAAGAGAAAAGAGAAAATATCGAAGAAGGAAAGGGAGAAGAGAAAGGGAAAAAAGTAAAGAGAAGAATAGAAGAGAAAAAAAGAAAAAAAAGTAGTGAGAAGAACGAAGAGAATTGCAAGGGAATGCTGGTTTGGTTGAATGTGTTCGATGACTAGAGCCTGTAGTTTAGGTCTGTACGTCGCAGGCACTGCTTTGGTGGACTGACTGGTCACGTGCTTCAATTTCTAAACGAAGGTTTAACCTAGAGATAAAGTGTATGTTAAAGAGTTTTCGCGTGGCCATCTCGTAGTGCAGGCAAGGTATGGTATCTCGTGTGGTATCCCGAGTTGCCATCTTAGTTTGTCTGCCCTTTGTATCTAAGGGCGCCTGTGAACAGAAAAGCTGAGCGGTTATTTAAAATATAGTAAGGTAAAGGGATTAAAATGTAGTGTTATGGTATGTTGCCCTTGCAGTCCGTGAATTCCCGTGGTGTTCTATACTTGTGTTCCTGTTAACGATCTCTAAGGGATTATTGTGGGCCTTTGTTGTAGGAGTCTGATTACATACCTGTTCTCTTTATGTTGCTGTTTCTGTTTTCTTTGTGGTATAATGTGCTGTCAAGAGTTTGCGTTGTTCGTTTTTCATGTATTTTGGACACTGCTTCCACGTATATGTTGACTATTACAGTGTTCAGAGTTTCTACCCTGTTGAACCATGTTATATGATTGTTAGGTATTAGTTGTGTGTAAAATATATGTTCTAGGTATTTCAGAATAGTGCTACCATTCTGTGTTTATCTTTTGTCTTCTGACTTACTTCATTTAACATAACATGATCTAGGTCCATCCACGTTGCTGCAAAGTCTGTGATTGTATCATTTCTAACTGCCATGTAATATTCCATTGTGTATATGTACCACATCTTAATGATCCATTCATCCATTGTTGGACATCTAGGTTGGTTCCAAGATTTGGCTATTATACTGAGTGCTGCGATAAATAGTGGGGTGCATACGTATTTTGGAATGAATGTCCTTCCATCTTGTGGGTATATGCCTAAAAGAGCAATTGCTGGGTCAAATGGCAGCTCAATTCTGAGTTCTTTGAGCACTCTCCAGACTTTCCTCCATAGGTGTTGGACTAGGGGGCATTCCCACCAGCAGTGGATGAGAGTTCCTTTCATACCACATCCCCGCCAACAAAGGTTGTTTCCATTATTTTTGATGTGAGCCATACTCACTGGTGTAAGGTGGTATCTCATTGTTGTCTTGATTTGGATCTCCCTGATGATGAGTGAAGGTGAGCATGTTTTCATGTGTTTGTTGGCCATCCTTCTGTCTTCCTCAGAGAAGTGTCTGTTCATTTCTTCTCCCCATTTTTATAGCTTTGTTTGGTTTTGGGGGGCTCAGCTTTCTGAGTGCTTTGTATGTTCTAGATATCAGCCCTTTATCTGATATGTCGAGTGAAAAGATTTTTTCCCATTCTGTTAGCTGTCTTCTTGCGTTAAGTAGGGTTTCTTTTGCCATGCAGAAGCTTTTTAGTTTGATGTAGTCCCATTTGTTTATATTTGATGCTAACGTTCTTGCCATTGGTGCTCCATTCTCAAAGACCTTTTTGATATATAGGTCTTCTAGAGTTCTGCCTATTTTATTCTCGATAAACTTTATGGATTCGGGTCTGATTTCAAGGTCTTTGATCCATTTTGAGTTGATTTTTGTATAAGGAGTAAGGTATGGGTTGATTTTCACTTTCGTACATGTGGTTTCCCAGTTGTACCAACACGATTTGTTGAATAGGCTTTCTTTGTTCCATTTCAGATTCTTGCCTCTTTTATCAAATATTAGTTGGCTATATACCTGGGGGTTTATGTCTGGGAATTCTGTTCTGACCCACTGGTCTGAGGTCCTGTCTCTGCTCCAGTACCATGCTGTTTTGATTACTATGGCTTTATAGTATAGTTTCAAGTTAGGTAAGGAGATGCCTCCCCTCTCTCTCCTCAATTTCATTGTTTGTATATAGAAACGCTACTGTCTTTTGTGTATTGACTTTGTAACCAGCCACTTTGCTGTATTGGTTAATTGTTTCTAGGAGTTTTACTGTGGACTCTTTAGGGTTTTCGATGTATATCATCATATCGTGGGCAAATAGAGATAGCTTGTGTTCCTCTTTCCCTATTTGAATTCCTTTGATTCCCTTCTCTTGTCGGATTGCTATTGCTAGAACTTCTAAGGTTATATTGAATAAGAGTGGAGAAAGTGGACAGCCTTGGCTAGTTCCTGATCTTAGTGGGAATGCTTCTAGTTTCTCACCATTGAGTATAATGTTGGCTATAGGCTTATCATATATAGCTGTAACTATCTTGAGGAAGGTTCCTTCTAACCCTATTTTGCTGAGTGTCTTTAACATGAAAGGATGTTGGATTTTGTCAAATGCCTTCTCTGCATCGATTGATATGGTCATGTGGTTTTTGTCTTTCATGTTGTTGATGTGGTGTATAATGTTGATTGATTTGCGTATGTTGAACCAACCTTGCATTCCTGGGATGAATCCCACTTGATCGTGATGTATGATCTTTTTGATGAAGTGCTGGATTCGGTTTGCTAAGATTTTGTTAAGTATCTTTGCATCTATGTTCATTAGTGAGATTGGTCTGTAGTTTTCTTTTTTGGTAGTGTCTTTGCCTTCTTTGGGAATGAGTGTGATATTAGCCTCATAAAAGGAGTTGGGGAGGATTCCTGTTTTTTCTATGGTTTGGAAGAGCCTATGGAAAAGTGGTAGTAAGTGTTCTTGAAATGTTTGATAGAATTCACCTGTAAATCCATCTGGGCCTGGGCTTTTGTTCTTAGGGAGTTTTTTAATTACATCTTCAATTTCCTTTTAGGTGATTGGTCTGTTTAGGATTTCTAGATCTTCCTTTTCCAGTCTTGGAAGAGGGTGTTTGTCCAGAAATCTGTCGATTTCTACTGGGTTCTCTAGCCTAGTTGAGTATAGTTGTTCATAATATGATCTCATGATATGTTGTATTTCTTGGGGTTCTGTTGTAATCTCGCCCCTTTCATTTGTGATCCTACTGATTAGGGTGTTTTCCCTCTTTTTTTTGGTGAGTTTTGCCAATGGTTTGTCTATCTTGTTTATTTTTTCAAAAAACCAACTCCTGGTCTCATTGATTTTTTTGTATTGTTTTCTTTGTTTCGATGTTGTTTATTTCTGCTCTGGTTTTTATTATTTCTTGCCTTCTGGTTGTGGTTGGATTTCTCTGTTGCTGTTGTTCCAATTCTTTGAGGTGATTTTTTCAACTGTTGGTTTTGTTATTTTCCTGTTTCTTGACATAGGCCTGTATTGCAATGAGTTTCCCCCTAATTATTGCTTTTGCTGTGTCCCATAAGTTTTGACATGTTGTCTCTTCATTGTCATTTGTCTCAAGGAATCTTTTTATTTCTTCCTTGAGTTGTTCTTTGATCCAGCTGTTGTTGAGCAGCATGTTGTTTAATCTCCAGGTATTTGTTTTTTTCCATTGCTTCTTCTTGAATTCAATTTTGACCTCTGTTGCATAGTGATCTGAGAGGGTACTTCTAATGATCCTTACCTTTGTGGTCTTATATAGGTTGGCTTTGTATCCTAAGACATGGTCTATTCTGGAGAAGGTTCCATGTGGGCTTGAGAAGAATGTGTATTCTGCTTTCTGGGGATGGAGGGCTCTATATAAGTCTATTAGCCCTAAATCTTCTAATTTTTCATTCAGAGCTCTTATTTCTTTGCTATTTTTCTGTTTGGTGGATCTGTCCAGTGGTGATAGTGGAGTATTGAGTTCCCCTACTATTATCACATTTCCCTTCATGTGTTTCTCCAGGTTTGCCAGTAGTTGCCTCACATATTTTGGTGACTCTACATTAGGTGCATAGATATTGACCAGGGTTAGTGTTTCTTGACCTAATGTTCCCCTGATCAGTAAGTAGTGACCCTCTTTGTCTCTGATCACTTTCTTGAGGTTGAATGCAATTTGGTCTGATATAAGAATGGCTGTCCCTGCTCTTTTTTGTTTTCCATTGGCCTGAATAATTACTTTCCATCCTTTTATTCTAAGCCTGTGCTTATCCTGTAACTGTAGGTGTGTTTCTTGCATACAGCAGAAGTCCGGTTTATTTTTCCTAACCCAGTTCTCTACTATGTGTCTTTTAATTGGAGAGTTTAGTCCGTTCACATTTAGGGAAATTATTGATAGAGAGGACTGTTGTGCAGTTGTATTGTGTGGCGTGGTTGTTGTTACAATCGGGGGTTTGGATTGTGTAATTCGTCTCTGAGTAGGTCGCTTAGGATCGGCTTAGTTTGCACAAATAGTTCAAGTTCGTTCATATTTGAGAATGTTTTTAGTCTGCCCTCCCATATGAATGATAGTTTTGCTGGGTATTGGACCCTAGGTTGGAAATTTCTTTCATTCAGTTGTTCAAATATGTCATTCCACTGTCTTCTTGCTTGAATTATTTCAAATGGGAGATCTGGTTTGATTCTTATGTCCTTTCCTTTGTACTTGAGGTTTTTTTTCTCCCTTATTGCTTTCAGGAGTTCCTCTTTCTCTTTGTTTTTTGCCATTTGGATTATTATGTGTCTTGGTGTTGGCTTATTAGGGTCTATTTTATTACGGACTCTCTTGACTTCCTGGATTTGTCCTGAAGTGCCTTTCCAGAGGGTGGGGAAGTTCTCAGTTATTATCTCCCTAACTACCTGTTCTTCCCCCTTCCCTATTTCCTCCCCTTCTGGTATACCCACAATTCTTAGATTGTTTCTTTTGTCCTTGTTCATTAGATATTGGATTTTTCCTTCCAGTGCTTTGCCTTTTATTTCTTTGTTGGTTTCTTGATCATTTTTTGATTGTAGTTTTCCTTTGAGTTCTTCGATATGCTTCTCCAACTCTGTGTTTCTGCTCATAAGGCTTGTTACTTTGTCTTTTAAGTCCTTCACTTTTTTTTGTATGGAATCTCTCATGTTCTTTGACATTTCTTCTTTAATTTGGGTGATTCGTTCATCCATGGTTTTCTTATACTCGGTTGTTAGCGTTTCTTTCATTTCTTTTAGTAATTCTTGCATTTCCTTCCTCATGATCGCTTTTAGGTCTTCTTCCCATGGATCTGTACGTTTTGGTGGACTTGGAAACTTGATAGGATTTGTCATGTTGTCTCCAGTTATTAGGGATCTCCTTGATTTACGCATAATTCTTTGTATTTAATGGTGTGTTTTGGAGTGCTGTGGTTTCTAAATTCGGCCTGCTTTGGTCTCCTTCCTGAAGGTGTTTCTAGAGGGTGCTGTTGGGTGAGCTTGTTGACCCTAGCTCTTTCTCCTCCCCTTTGCTACCTAGAGTTCAGTCTTCCTGTAATAGGTATTGTTGCTTTTCTATTCTTTATTTCTGTCAGCGGTGCAGTTCCTCTCGTGGCCACAATGGTTGCTGGCGCTGTTGAGCCTAGTTCTCAATCCCCCCTCCTTTCCCTGGGAGTCAGTGGAGCTCCACCCCCTCCAAGCCTCTTGAAGGGGTTCCCTCAAACCGGCCCTTAAGGCTCTGCCCTCACCCTTGGGGAGTCCCTGGTCCGCTCCAGGGCCCAAGGGGGTGGACAGCTCTAGGTCACCTGAAGGTCCAGATGGCTGGCCCTACCTCCCTGGTCTATTCGGGTCACTCAACTTACCTTTCCAGGCGTCCACCCGGGGGGAGGGACTCACCCGAGTCTCTCTTGGCGGTGCACAGGGGTCCTGACGCCGGGCAAAGAAAGAGACTCACCCGAGTCTCTCTTAATGGCGCGCAGGGGTCCTGACGCCGGGCAAAGAGGGAGACTCACCCGAGTCTCTCTTAACATGCGCAGGGGTCCTGACGCCGGGCAAAGAAAGAGACTCACCCGAGTCTCTCTTAACGGCGCTGGGGTCCTGTTGCCGGGCAAAGAGAGAGACTCCCCCGAGTCGCTCTTAACGGCTGGGGTCCTGTTGCCGGGCAAAGAGAGAGACTCACCCGAGTCTCTCGCTGGGGTCCTGTCGCCGGGCAAAGAGAGAGACTCACCCAAGTCTCTCACTGGGGTCCTGTAGCCGGGCAAAGAGAGACTCACCCGAGTCTCTCTTAATGGCGCTGAGGTCCTGTTGCCGGGCAAAGAGAGAGACTCACCCGAGTCCCTTGCTGGGGTCCTGTTGCCGGGCAAAGAGAGAGACTCACCCAAGTCTCTCGCTGGGGTCCTGTCGCCGGGCAAAGAGAGAGACTCGCCCGAGTCTCTCTTAATGGCGCTGGGGTCCTGTTGCCGGGCAAAGAGAGAGACTCACCCGAGTCTCTCGCTGGGGTCCTGTCGCCGGGCAAAGAGAGAGACTCACCCAAGTCTCTCTTAATGGCGCTGGGGTCCTGTTCTATTTTTTAATTTTTATTGTGATCAAAGTACATTACAAGCCTTACAATGCATCATTTATGGTACATAATAACAATGAATAAGGGGCATTCCCACCACCAGTGCTGTCCTCCCTCCACCCCTGTTTCCAGCTTTTATCCCATATCTCCGTCCATTACCCCCCAGAATGCTAGTGCAACTGGTCTCTATGTGTTTCCATTTCCGTGTGTCCTCTCTTATTTCTTGGAGCAGGGTTTTATATTTTTCTTTGTATAGGTCCTTCACATCTTTGGTCAAGTTGACTCCAAGATATTTGAGTTTGTGTGGCACTAATGTGAATGGAATTGCCTTCTTGACTTCCTTCTCTTCCCTTTCATTATTGGTGTATAAAAAGGCCATTGATTTTTGTGTGTTAATTTTGTAGCCTGCCACCTTGCTATATGAGTCTCTTGTTTCTAGAAGCTTTTTGGTAGAGTCTTTAGGGTTTTCTAAGTAGCGTATCATGTCATCTGCAAACAATGAGAGCATCCACTGAGTGGGAGAAACTATTCACCCAACACCCGTCAGATAAGGGGCTAATATCCAAAGTATACAGGGCACTGACAGAACTTTACAAAAAACATCTAATCCAATAAAAAAATGGGGAGAAGAAATGAACAGACACTTTGACAAAAAAAAAATACAAATGACCAAAAGGCACATGAAAAAATGCTCCACATCACTAATCATCAGGGAGGTGCAAATCAAAACAACAATGAGATACCACCTCACACCACAGAGATTGGCGCACATCACAAAGAATGTTAACAATCAGTGCTGGCGGGATGTGGAGAGAAAGGAACTCTTATCCACTGCTGGTGGGAATGCCACCTAGTCCAACCTCTATGGAAAGCGATATGGAGATTCCTCCAAAATCTAGAAATTGAGCTCACATTCGACCCAGCTATTCCACTCCTAGGGATATACCCTAAGAACACAAGAATACAATACAAAAACCCCTTCCTCACACCTATATTTATTGCAGCACTATTCACAATAGCCAGGCTCTGGAAACAACCAAGATGCCCTTCCACAGACTAATGGCTAAAGAAAGTGTGGTACATATACACAATGGAATATTATGCAGCTGTCAGGAGAGATGAAGTCATGAAATTTTCCTATACATGGATGTACACGTAATCTATCATGCTGAATGAAATAAGTCAGACGGGGAGAGAGAGAGAGAGGGTGGGAGAGAGAGAGACAGACAGACATATAGACAGACACAGAATAGTCTCACTCATCTATGGGTTTTAAGAAAAATAAAAGTCATTTTTGCAACAATCCTCAGAGACAATGAGAGGAGGGCTGGAACTTCCAGCTCACTTCATGAAGCTCACCATAAAGAATGGTGAAGGCAGTTATAGAAATAACTACACAGAGAACTACCACAATCAAGTGAATGAATGAGGGAACTGGAAAGCCTGTTTGGAGTACAGGTGGGGGTGGTGTGAGATGGAGGGAGATTTGGGACATTGGTGGTGAGAATGTTGCACTGGTGAAGGGGGTGTTCTTTACATGACTGAAACCTAATCACAATCATATATGTAATCAAGATATTTAAATAAAGAAAAAAAAGATACAGTTTAAAAACCCAGTAACCCATTATGACTGACTTGGATCCATAATAGTCTGATTCCTTATACTCAGGGGACTCCATGATGACACACAGTTGTCTCATTGGCCATCAGGGTTCTATCCAGTGGTGCTTGGGGATTGTTTAATGCCAGAGGTTGTACTGGGATCCCAGTCTCATGAAGCGCCTGACCCCTGAGCTATCTCACCGATTCATAAAATTATTTAGCCACTTTTATATTGAGGATAAGTCATATAATACATCCTAAAATATAATCATGATAAGATCTTCAGGAAGAGAAAAACAGTTAAGAATAACTCAGCACTACTAAGAAGCTGAGAAGTAATAGATGAAGGGATCCTTAGAGCAAATAGTTGTTCTTTATCTGATGGTAATAAAAACCCATTTTGGAACAGTGACATTAGTTTTATAGTAGACAACTGAATTTGGGTCAAGGCAAGACACAAGGAATGGTGAAAGTGAAAGACAAAATAAACTTGAGTTTGGTAGATAGTAAAGAAATTAGTAATTAAATTAAAGATATTAAATTAAATTTTGATTAAATTTAAATTAAATTAAAGATTTTAAAGAAAGCTTATTGAACTATCTTCCTCATTTTATTAACCAAACTTCTGAAATTTGTTATAAAATAAATGTGATCCCTTAGTAATATAATCCAATGTCGACAATAGTCTCATTAACATAAGTGTAAATGTTTTACTACTATAGATGTCTAGCATTCCTAATGATAAAACTTGTGACTATAACTTACTTTTAAAAAAATCTTGGAGAGAGGTATCTGATTTATATGAGGTGGTGGTCAGGACTTCCTTCTAGCATTATGGTCATAGATTCTTCCTGCAGTGCTCAAAGAACTGTATATAATGCCACAGATTTAAGCCATTTAACCTATGTCTGCAGTTTAAAAGGAAAGCACCCAAACTCCCTATAATTTACATTTTTCCCCAAATTTCCTAACAATTATCTCAGATGTTTTCTGTGAAATAGTCAGGACAGTGCCACATTATAAAAATAAACACAGAATATTTGTTTAATAAAAATATATGTAAATTATGTGTATATGTTAAAAATAGAAATGAATTTATGATAAAATATGCCTAAAATAAAATGATACACAGAAATATAAAATTATTTCTCCAAGTTTCAATAATAAATTGACCCATGGAAGTCCAAAGGAAATTATAATAAAACAAAAGAAGAAAATGAACATCTTAGATTATTAAGGTTATGAGTATACTGTTTGTGTTCTCCACTTTTTGTATAATCCTTAAATACAGTCTGGAATCATTTTCATTAGTAAATAAACATATTTTTACGTTCTCTGCATTGTTTTAGATGATGTTATGCAGTTTTAAAATCTATATATAGAGAGGCCCAGGAGATCATAGAGATGTAAGGCTAATTATAAGGGACTATAAAAATGTTTTGCTTAGAGTGCCATAAAAATAGTTTAGGAGATAAGACACTTGTCTTGTATGAAACTGACTCTCAATCCTCAGCACTTCTTATAGTCAGTCACGCATGCACACCCAGAGATATCTCCTCAATGTATAGAGAGCAAGATATAGCTCTGGAGCTCTACTGAGTGTTATCCAAAACTCAAAACAAAGCAAAAGATGAATTAAGTCTTATGATAATCATCTCCCTCAATATCAATGGACTAAATTCACCAATTAATAGACACAGAGTGTCAAAATGGGTCAAAAAGACGAATCCAATCTTCTGCTGCTGCCTACAAGAAACATACCTGAATAGTCAAAACAAACATAGACTCAAAATCAAAGTCTGGAGGAAAATTATTCAAGCAAACAACATCCTGATAAAAGCTGGGGTGGCCATATTAATATCTGATGATACAAATTTGAACTCAGAAAAGTGGTAAGGGACAAAGATGGACACTTTGTACTAATCAAGGGATATGTGCAACAGGAAAAAATTAGACTATTAAACATATATTCACCGAATGAGAGACCAGCAAATTATCTAATACAATTATAGCAAATCTAAAAGAAGACATCAACAGTAGCACAATAATTTTGGGAGACTTCAACACAGCCCTGTCAACACTTGATAGGTCAACCAGACTGAAACCCAACAAAAACATACTAGCCCTGAAAAGAAAAATGGAAGAAAGAAGACTAGTAGATATATACAGGACATTCCATCCCCCAAAAACCTGGATACACATTCTTCTCCAATGTACATGCGTCATTCTCCAGGATAGAACACATGCTGATACATAAAACATACCTTCATAAAATCAAGAGGATAGAAATCTTGCAGGATACCTTTGCTGACCACAAGGCTCTGAAATTAGATGTGAACTACCAAGCCACACAGAAGAAAAATTTTAACAATTGGAAATCAAATAGCCTGCTACTGAATAACCAGTGCATCCGAGATGAAATTGAAGAGAAAATCAAAACTTTCCTGGAAACAAATGATAATGAAGACACAACTGCCAGAATCTATGGACACAGCAAAAGTGATCCTGAGAGAAAAATTTATAGCTTTGCAAGCACACATCAGGAAGGAAGAAGGGGCATACCTGAATAACTTAATGACGCAGCTCATAAAATTAGAAAATGACCAACAAAAGGAACCAAAAATAGGGAGACAGAAGAAAATAACAAAGCTGAAAGCAGAAATCAATGAAGTGGAAACCCAAAAAACAATCTGAAAGATCAACGAAAGCAGAAGTTGGTTCTTCGAAAAAATAAACAAGATTGACAAATCATTGGCAAAATTCACAAAGAGATACAGAGAAACCTGAAAACTCATATTAGAAAAGGGGGAGATCATGACAGACATGGCAGAGCTCCCAAGGGTAATCAGATACTACGTTGAGAAAATTTATGCTACTAAACATGAGAACCTAGAAGAAATGGATAAATTCTTGGACACTTAAAACCTTCCATTGTTAAGTAAGAAGGATGTAGCATATCTACACAACCCCATTACTATGGAGGAAATTGAAACTGTAAACAAACGTCTGCCTAAAAAGAAAAGCCCAGGCTAATATAGATTTACTAATGAATTCTTTCAAACCTTTCAAGAGGAGCTACTACCAATCCTAGCCAGGCTCTTGCATAAAATTGAAAAAACGAGAACACCCCCAAACAGCTTTTATGAAGCCAATATCACCTTGATACCAAAACCAGACAGAGATGCTGCAAAAAAAGAAAATACAGACCAATATCCCTGATGAATGCAGATGCAAAGATCTTCAACAAAATCCTGGCAAGTAGGATCCAGTGCATCATCAAGAAGATCATACCCTATGACCAAGTAGGACTCATGAAAGGAATGCAAGACTGGTTTAACATCCGTAAATCTATCAACACAATACAAAACATCAATGAAAAGAAAAAGAAAAATCACATGATCATATCAATACATGCATAGAAAGCATTTGATAAGGTCCAACACTCATTCTTGATCAAAACTCTCAGCAAGATGGGAGTGAAAGGAACCTTTCTCAATCTACTTAAAGCCATCTACCATAAGCCAATGGCAAATATTATCCTCAATGGAGAAAAACTAAAAGCCTTTCCTCTAAATGCTGGTACAAGACAAGGCTGTCCGCTCTCACCACTCCTCTTCAACATAGAGCTGGAAGTACTTGCTATAGTGATCAGGAGAGATAAAGATATCAAGGGCATCCAGATAGGAAAGGAAGAGTCAAGCTCTCACTGTTTGCAGATGACATGATATTCTACTTAGAAAACTCTAAAGACTATACCAAAAAGCTTCTAGAAACAATAAATGCATATAGCAAGTTGGCAGGCTACAAAATTAACACACAGAAATCAATGGCCTTTTTATACACCAATAATGATAGGAAAGAGATAGACATTAAGAAGGCAATCCCATTCACATTAGTGCCACACAAATTCAAATAACTTGGAGTCAACTTGACCAAAGACGTGAAGGACCTATACAAAGAAAAATATAAAGCCCTGCTCCAAGAAATAAGAGAGGACACATGGAAATGGAAACACATAAGCTGCTCATGGATTGGCAGGATTAACATCATTAAAATATCAATACTCCCCAAAGCATTATACAGACTAATGCGATCCCTCTAAAGACACCCATGACATTCTTCAAAGAAGTGGATCAAACACTTATGAAGTTTATATGGAACAATAAACACCCTCAAATAGCTAAAGCACTCCTAGGGAAAAGGAGTATGAGAGGCATTACTTTCCCCAACTTTAAACTGTACCATAAAGCAATAGTTATAAAAACAGCATGCTATTGGAATAAAGACAGTCCCTCAGATCAATGGAATAGGCTTGAGTTCTCAGAGAATGTTCGCCAGATATACAAGCAACTAGTTTTTGAAAAAGGAGCAAGAAATTCTAAGTGGAGCAGGGAAAACCTCTTCAACAAGTGGTGCTTGCTGAAATGGTTAGCCACTTGCAAAAGAAGAACATAGACCCCCAGTTAACATGATGTAGGAAGGTAAAATCCAAATGATTAAAGACCTTGATATCAGACCTGATATCATAAAGTATATAGAACAACACATCGGTAAAACACTCCATGACATTGAAACTAAAGGCATCATCAGGGAGGAAACTGCACTTTCTAAACAAGTGGAAGCAGAGATCAACAAATGGGAATACATTAAGCTGAAAGCTTCTGCACCTCAAAAGAAATAGTGCCCAGAATACAAGAGGCACCCACCGTGTGGGAGAAACTATTCACCCAATACTCATAAGATAAGGGGCTAATATCCAAAATATACAGGGCACTGACAGAACTTTACAAGAAAAAAAATCTACTCCAATCAAAAAATGGGAGAAGTAATGAAAAGACACTTTGATAAAAAAAGAAATACAAATGGCCAAAAGCCACATGAAAAAAGCTCCTCATCACTAATCATCAGGGAGATGCAAATCAAAACAATGATGAGATACCATCTCACATCACAGAGATTGGCATACATCACAAAGTATGAGAACAATCAGTGCTGGTGAGGGTGTGGAGAGAAAGGAACTTTTATGCACTGCTGGTGGGAATGCTACCTAATCCAATCTTTATGGAAAGTGATAAGGAGATTCATCCAAAAATTGCAAATTGAGTTCCCATTCGACCAAGCTATTCTACTCCTAGGGAAATATCCTAGGAACACAAGAATAAAGTACAAAAACCCCTTCCTCACACCTATATATATTGCAGCACTATTCACAATAGCCAGGCTATGGAAACAACCAAGATGCCCTTCAACAGATGAACAGCTAAAGAAACAATGGTACATATATACAATGGAATATTATGTAGCTGTCAGGGGAGATGAAGTCATGAAATTTTCCTAAACCTGGTTGTACATGGAATATGTCATACTGAGTGAAATAAATCAGAGAGATAGAGACAGAATAGTCTGTGGGTTTTAAGACACATAAAAGTCATTTTTGCAACAATCCTGAGGCAATGAGTGGAGAGCTGGAACTTCTAGCTCACTTCATGAAGCTAACCACAAAGAGTGGTGAGTGCAGTTATAGAAATAACAACATTGAGAACTACCATAGCCATGTGAATGAATGAGGGAACTGGAAAGCCTGTCTAGAGTACAGGTGGGGGTGTGGTGGGATGGAGGGAGATTTGGGATATTGATGGTGGGAATGTTGCACTAGTGAAGGGGGGTGTTCTTTACATAACAGAAACCTAATCACAATCATATCACAATAAATAAAGATATAAAAAATATGTTGCAAAGACTTACTTAATGAATGAGCACTGAAGCAAGAGTCTATGGCTGGAAGATAACTTTTCAAAAATACCTATGAACAGAAATATTAGATTATATTAGAAGACATAAATACTCAAAATATTGTATTTGTGCAGGAATTTATATGATGTAAAAGTAATGTTTTAAAGTGCTTTTTATTTAATAAACCCCATCATATTATTACATAAATTTTAGATCTGTACCACTAGAAATCAAATATCTGCTTAGTACAATTTTATATTCACAGATAAAAATTTTAGTGGATTTCATAATTTAAAAAAAATTAATTGCTTTGTTTTAGCACGGTGGTTGCAAATTTTTTCATTGTTCATTCTGCATAATATAATATACACCATCTTTTGCCAAGTATTCTTTCCATCACCATCACCAATGTCTCCAATTTACCTCCCATCCCGTCTATTCCAACCCTGCCTTGCTTCCTTTTTGACTCTGTGTTTTGCACTGATGTTAATAGAAGGGTGCCTTCCCTGTAGTTTCTCACCTTTCAGTGCTAGGTTTTTATCCAGAGCATTTATTTCCAAAAATCTTTATCCTTTAGACCCTTCTCTACTAAATACACTCACCACTCTTTGTGGTGAGCTTTCTACCAAAAGCAGGACCTCCTGACATTTGTCTCAATTTTATCTGTATATTATTATCATACTATGTCTTGTTTTTGTATGTCCCACAAATGAGTGAAATTAGTCTCTGTTTATCCCCTCCCTTCTGACTCATTTCACTCAGCATAATAGTCTCCAAGTGCTTCAGGCATCTTGCATCTTAGCATCTCTAATGGGGAAAAATTCCTCATTAGAGAAAAGCCAGAGCATGAGTGCCGAATATAAAATATGAAAAAATGAAATCACACACACAGAATGTGGGGTCAAAATATCTTCTGGCAGGAGTGCCACAAATTTAATCTTTAGACAAGGGGTTGTATAGGGGTAAAACGAGCCATGGTGTAGAGAAGAATAATTATAATCACAAAGCAAAATACAGCAGTAACAATACCTAAGCTATGGGTGTGACTGTAAAAATTCTAAGTTACAAAGGAGAAGTTTGCAACTCAAGGCAGCTCTTTGCAAGCTTACTTCAAATGCAAAATTAGGATAAGGAGGAAGTAGGAATTATCTAGGAACTTGATCTTCACTAGGCTGGACTGTATTGTTTTAGAGGTCAAGTAAAGGAAGGAGCCAAATCCCCTAAATTGTGGTTAGGTGTGGTTCCCTTTTTCTAAGGAGAGTCAATAGCCCAGGGGTCTGCTCTCTGGCTTTGGCCTTGATTACCCAAAATGCAGCTACCAGAACATATTTGAAAAAGATAAAAAAAAAAAAACCAACATTGATTTATCTTATAGGTTCTAAATATTATTCAGAAAAAGGGGTTCTCTTAGTAACCTTTGGTGCTGGGATTTCTGAGGCAAATTATTTGATAGAGGCCACAATTTTGCCTGAGATTTTACAAAGGAGAGATAGCCAATAATGACCGAAAATGTAATGCCACGCGTTTCTTCGGAAATTCCTCAAACATCTATGCAAGGGGAAAAGGCGCACAGTGGGCCTTTTAAGAAACCCAGTGGGGGTTATTTTAGTTATGCCCACCAGGAAAACCTGAGGATACATCTGGTGGGCTGAGGTCTCTTAAGAGATTAAGTATGCCATGGCATCCAAGCGGATCCAAGTGCAGGTAAATTTCGTGAGTTCATTTTTAACAGCTGTATAGTATTCCACTGTGTTATATGCAAAACATTTCTTTAGTCATTCATCTGTTGTCAGATACCTGTTTCCAGATTACTGCAGAGGGAATTTTGTGTAGTATTTTTTGTATTCCTGTGTTAAAGCTGACCAAAGCTGGCCTGGACCCAGGTTGGGGTCCGGGTTTGGAGATGCCAAGCCCAGGGAGGTCACATCAAGGATGCCCAAGGTCCGAGTAAAGCCCACCGCTCAACAGAGGAGACACAACCTTGGAGGATGCAATCCACACGGAGGTTTATTCTTTTCCAGGGTCCTGGGGTGTCACCACAAGCCGGGAATTCAGTCTGCAGTGAGGCCCCGAAAATCCAAATTTACAAACATTTAAGGAATTCATATGATAATGAGCATACAGGTCAAAGCATTTCATAGGTTTATACAGAGGACACAGAGCACAAGATTGTAGCAGGAGAGCGAGGAAAGGGCTTCGGGGCCTTACAGGGCACAAGGAGCTCTGGATTCCCCCTCCCCTCCTCTAGCCTCGGGTCCATGATGTCACAGTACCCCAAATGCCTCATTATGTCATAGTACCTGCCAACTGCCAGAGTCCCCCATTGCTCCAAGGTTCTTTCCAGGGCAAGCAGCCTTTCTGACACTGAAAAATAGAGAGAGATGGAGGTGGAGGATATGGAGGTGGAGGAGATGGGAGTGGAGGATATGGAGGTGGAGGAGATGGGAGTGGAGGATATGGAAGTGGAGGAGATGGGGGTAGAGGAAATGGAGGTGGGGTAGATGAAGGAAAAGGAGATGGAGGAGATGGAGGTGATGGAGGAGATGGAGGTGGAAGTGAATGAGGAGATGGTGATGGAAGAGGTAAGTAAGATGGTTTTCTATACATTAGGACAATTATGAGTATAAAAAGGAAATTTTTCCATAGGTTTATTAGTGAAATGCTTTATTTGCTTTTGGTGGTTGTTGTTTTGGAGTCACACTCAACAATACTTAGAGGTCACTCCTAGCTCTGTACTCAGGATTCACTGCCAGTGGAATTTGGAGAAAGAAAAGGATTCAAACCTAGGTCATATACATGAAAAGCCCTATCTGCTTAATATCTCTCCAGTACCTATTAGTGTAATATTTTGAAGAGAATAAAGAACTGAAGTACAGGCAGATCTGTGGAAATTTTTCTAAATAAAATATTTCTAAATAAAAAAATTTCTAAATAAAATTGTTTCACATAACAGAAAGATTATATAGACTTCAATAGATTATTAAACAGCTTTTAGTAGAAGGTGTTTGCATAATAGAAATGATACTGTATTTAAAAGGATACAACACAAATAAAACTTTATAATTAATTATATTCCAATATACATGTTTTGCTTAAATAGAAAACAATTTTAGTGTAAATTTATAGAGAAATTATGGAAAGATACATTAATTCAAACATCAAACTCTAGATTAACATGTCTAAAAAGATGTGTGAGGAAGACACATAGACAACTTGTAAACATAACATTCAGACCATTTTTTTAGAGAAAACAAATCCCAGAGTCAGAACTAGACCATGGAAGAGGATAATGGACACATGACAATGGGAGATAAAACTGAGGGAAATAATACCACTACAACTTCAGAGTATTTTTCACAGCCCAATTTAGAAGAGGAACAGGACATAAATCAGATTTCTCTGCTTTGTCAAATTTTACTGAGTTTAATTGAAGAGTTTAATGCTATATTTCATCTAATATAAGAAACCATCCATTGAAAACACACCATCAGTTTAAATACCATTAAGAAAAACTAAACTGTAACAATCAAACTATAAGTTCTTCCATATTGCCTGTTATATGACATACTAATCTGAAAGATGCTAAAATATTAAAAAATAAGTATATTTTTATCAATGAAATATAAAATCCAGTTCTCAAGTAGGGCTTATCTTAGTATGTATATTTTATTTTTCATTGATTAATATCTGATTACATGACCAGGTATAAATTAAAATAAAAAAGTCTAATTAAAGGGGCCAGAGCAGTGGCTCAAGAGGTAGGGCATTTGCCATGCACAAGGCTAACATAGGACAGACTGCAATTAGATCCCCTGGTGTCCCATATAGTCCCCACGCCGGGAGTGATTTCTGAGTGCATAGCTAGGAGTAACCTCTGAGCATCACTGGGTGTGGCCCAAAAAGCAAAAGAAAAAAAAAGTTTGATCAAGAGCTAGAGCTTTATTACAGTGGGTAAGGTTTTTGTTTTGCATGCAGCAAACCTGGGTTCTACCTCAAGGATGCTTTATGGTCCCTCAAGGCCACCAGAAATAATTCTTCAGAGCAGAATCAGGAGTAACTACTCATGAACACCGTGGGGTGAAGTCCCCAAACAATAAAAAACATAGAAGCAAACAAAAATATCTAACCAATAACCTTTTAAATAGTAACACAACTATAAAGAAAAGTATTTTGTTGAAAAAATATGTATTTTGTAATTTAGCATAGCTGGTTTTAATTCTAGCCCCAAGCTATCTGTCTACATAATATGGGAGACATGGTATGATTTTTAATCTCAACTGTTTTATTTATAAAATGGGAATTATGCCTGCTGAATCACCAGGATCATGTGATTGTCAAATTAGATATTTATCTCTAATATGGTTAAAGTCTCTCAGTAAGTGAGAATTTACAGTCTATTCAATTATGTCATCAGGTAGGTGAGTTGTCAGCATTGAATTATAGGCACAAGACTCTAATTGGAATAATTAATTGTTTCTTCTTTTTTATTTATAATACCATGTGATACTTATGTCATAGAATTAAGCCATTGAACAACAGAAAAAATTAAAATAAGGACAAATTTGAAGCTAATTTCTAGATAAAGCTGTAAAATTGCTTTGAATTTCTATAAATAAAAGCAAAAATTGCAGCATAAAATCTTGTTATATTTTATTTAATAATTAAAAATCTATTCATAATACTGAAGATCAATGAAGAAAAGTACTACTGGTAGCCACAACTATACAAGTTTTTTGAGTAATAATCTCTGGTAAAGGGCTTTTATTGGTTGTTTTATTTTATCTTCATAACTCTAACAGATTTAGTGATCTTTACACTTATATTTGTTTCTCCCTAAGGACATAATAAAGAACTATTTATTAATAATGTGGTTAATTATATTTGCTCACTTTAAATTCTTTGTGATTACTGTTGTACTTGATTATAACTTGAAAAACTATAATGATAGTAATTTTTTTCATTCTTTCTTCAATAATATGTGCTGCTATATTGACCCAGTATGAACAACTTTAAGTTTATAAAAATAAGACAAATAAAATCATAAAATGTCAAAGAATATTACAGCAAAATTTTCTCTCAAAATGCTTTCACAAAAATATAGAAGGTTATTTATTGGGTACTCTACTTTTAAAAATACAAGGGTTGTGACAATTTTAAAGAGATGCTTTATTTTCAATGTATCTTTAAATAAAATTCATATATTATCTTTTATATAACTAAATTACTATTTTGTTCAAAACCTTATAGCTTATGGTACTTTTAAAATAAAGCTCACATTCCCATAGCTAGAAAACAGAATAGCATTTTTGCTTATATAAAGTCAGATTTCAGTACTAAATATAATTGCAACTCCAGTACTTGCTTAAAATAATAAATTCAAATAAAATAAATTCACATCAAGAAAATTAGATTATTTGTATTGATAGTACTGGCTAAATAACAGTTCAATGTAGACATATCTAAAATCTTCCCTACAAGTATGTTACCTTACAATTTTTTTCACAACCATACTATTTGCATGTATGTAAAAATTTTACTTATAGATTAGATCTGTTATTCAACATTTCAGGTTGATCAAATTGGTCTTTTTGAAAAATATAAAAGATTATAAAGCACAAAATAACTGCAGTGCAAAATCTTAATGGACTCAGTTTGAGAATATATGTATGATTTATGCCATTTTTTTTCTTTTTTTTTTCTTTTTATTGTGACCAAAGTGCATTACAAATCTTTCACTGCATCATTTATGGTACATAGTGACAATGAATGAGGGGCATTCCCACCACCAGTGCTGTCCTCCCTCCGCCCCTGTTCCCAGTATACATCCTATATCTCCCTCCTCTACACCCCAGAATGCTAGTGCAACTGGTCTCCACTTTACAGTTTGTTGTAGACTGAGCATCTATTCCACCGTCATTGGAGATAAAAAGGATAAGGAAAAGGGGAGAAAAAAATTTGGTGACAACTACCCAAAAAAGAAAGAAGAGAGAGGGAAAAAAAGAAAAGAAAAATGGAAGAAAAAAAGAAAAAATGGACCTGTCAAATAAAAATAAAAGCAAATTTCTAAATAATAACCACAAGAGTGAAAAAGAAAGAAAAAAGTGGAAGGAAAAGAGAGGAAAATAAAGTCAAAAACTAACAAATCAAAACAAAACAAGAAAAAGTATAGGTGCTGGAGTGGTAGGGTTTGGCATTCCCCCCACTTTTTTTTTTTATAGGCACAGTAAGCATTGGGGAAGAAAGGGAATTCCCGTGGCCTAAGAGATTCAGGGTCTCTCCATCCTTGAAGCATACCATTATGGGATCAACCCCTAGCTCCATTTATACTCATTACCACATCCCAAAGGCTTTTTTTGTGATGCCAGATAAGTTTCCTCTAGGTTGTGTGTGAGAAAATCAAGCCACTGTAGCTAGCGATATTGGTATTTGTGCAGGTTATAGGTCAGGGTCTAGGATAGAATCTCTAGGTTCTATCTAGAGGTTCCTATCCATCGTGGTTGTGGTGTTCAGTCTTCTGTAACACTTGCTCCCTGTTTTTGTTCAGTCCCTAAGCCGAAGCCTAGGATATTATGGATCCAAAGGTTCTGCTCAGTCTCTGTTGTCCAAGTTGGACCTCTGCAATAAGACATCTTGTTGTTGTTGTTGTTGTTGTTGTTGTTGTTGTTTGTGTGTCCTGGACTACAGCCTAGGGTAGGGTTTTCCTTATTAGTCCCAAGGTAGGCTCTGTTCAGTCACGGTTGTCAAAGTCAGTTTTCTGTTGTTGGTGCTCTTATTTTTCACAGTTCAAAGGATGATAGCTCTTCTGATTTCCATTTAGTGTTCAGTGATGTGATAGGACAGCCTGGTCTTAGGTCAAGTTTTCCTTTCCTCGTTGTCATATCAAAACTGGCACAAGTTGTGCCAGAGTAGTGTTATAAATCTCCCAATGGAGCTTAGTTCCTGGTGGTGTTGCCCTGTGCTGTATCATTTCTACCTCGGGGATCTGGGGTTTCAAATTGGACTAACACTGTCCAATCTCCTGGGGACTGGTTGTATCCACATGACACATGTTCAGGATGGGAGGCACCCTTCTGCTAAAAAAGTGAGCTCTTATCCCTAGAAGATAAGATCTTGTTTCTGTGTCTATTTTTTTTTTTACTGTGTTCATACAAAAACGTATGGTGTAATATTGTGTTTCTGGTGCTATTCTGGGCAAGTATGACAGGCTGCTCACACAGTCTCTGTCGTCTGGTTTTGTTTTGAGCTTTGATTCCGGTCAAGGCTTTTTGTACCAAGCAGCACCAAAAATGGTAAGGATAGAGAAAAAATGTATATATAAAATAGAACAAATAAATAAAACTGAGTTAAAAAGAAAAGGTATTCGAATAAAACAAGTGGTGGAGGAGGCTACTTGTATATTTAGGAATACACATCTTAAGATGTATTGTTATACAGGTATTGAGCTTCCATAGGCAATATAAGACTCCCAATTAAGTCTTTTGATATATCCTTGTGGGGAGTAAAATCCAAGGTACTTTTCAATTCACAGGCCTTGGAATTGAGTTTGAGAGATGCTTTGCTGCATTACGAGACCATATAGTGTCTTTGAGCTGGGAGTTTTGCTGAGGCCGATTCCTGTATCGTGGAACAGTCCACGATTTGGTGGGGGTGAGAGGGGCCATCAAGCATGAGTCAGCAGGCGTGCTGGCTGTAGTTCTTTGCCGATGCATGAGAATGGGGACCCAGAGGGTATCTTTCACTGAGGAGCTGGATGGTGGAAGGAGGTCAATCTTGGTGCCTACCAAGTTAGGAACTGAGGGTAAAGAGGGTTAAATTAGGGGAAGATAACAGATCAGGATTGGGAGATGAGGGGGTAGAAGAGACACAGTGGTAGGGGAGAGGCAATACATGATAGGGGCTATATACTATATATATATATATATATGAATTGTTTATGGTTTTGGCTGGCATCCAATAAATTTTTTTCAATTGTATTTATAAAATCCTTCACAGCAGGAATTGAATTAACTCCTTTCTTTCTATGATTATGGGAATACCCTCAACCAAAATCACACCATTTCACTCATTGAATATCTAGGTTCAAACTGTGCAGTGAACATATCAGACAAACTGTCCATGTAACTAATTTAATATTTTATAAAACAATCTATTCTACTATGATCAGATTACCGAAATTTTATCCTTCTTAAAGACAAATATTTTTTTCAAACAAAATAAATCAAAGTCTCAAATTCTACCTATTTGCAGATCTCTATGATTAGATAGAGAATTCTATTCATATTTGGATAGAATAATTCTTGGAGAAGTTATTTTTTATCATTTTTATTGAGACCAATGTGAATTATAAGTATTTCACAGTCGTGTTTAATGTACATAGTGATAGTGAATTAGGGCCATTCTACCACCAGTGTTGATCTACTTCCACCATAGCATTCATCCCATACCTCTGGGAGAAGTTATTTAACTCTGTTATCCTTACTTCATTTAAATATAGAATTATAGAACTGCAATAAATCAATGTTTTCCTATGGTAAGTTCACATTCTCCAATAATGAGTCGTGAAGGCAATGAGTATTGGTTAGTCAAAACCATGTTGTCTATCTTCAGTAGGGTAGAATTTTAAATCCCCACTAGTTTGTTATCTAATTTATTTGGAATGTCAAATGATTGGATCCAATAAGTAAAGGAAAAGAGACATAGAAAGGGTTTTAGTGATAGAAATGGGAAGCAGGAGTGACAGACACAGCTGAGTCTCTCAGAGTGTAATAAAAGCTAGGTAGTTGAGAAGTATTTTGGTGCACTAATAAGCACCCATACAATATCATAGAAATAAACAGTCTAGGTATATCTTTTATACAGAATGCCTCTTGCAGAAACCTGCTGGGAAAAAGTAATCAAATCATAGGCATGATGGAAAAATTTATAAAAAAAAATAAGCGTTCTGCCGTGACTATTGTGTGGTACATGTGTGTATTGCTGTAGTGCTCATTGGATTTCTTGTTTGATTTTTCTTTTTGTATTGTTGTGGTGATCCTCATCCTTTTCCCCTTTCTTCTCTCAAAAATGATGTTTAGATCCTCGAGAAGGACTCTGCCACTTTTGGCCTGTGGCATCTTTACCCCATTCTATCTCTTTCTTTTTTTTTTTCTTCTTTTTTCAAACAGAACCACATAACTGGAACCATCTTGCTCTGCCCTCAAATTGAGAGAGAAATAACAGAGGGTACCAAGTCCAAATAACTGTATGATCATTAAATAGTAATAAAAATGATCAGACTTAATCACCAAATCCAAAGCCAACGACAACAGAATCAATACCCAATCTACAACAAGCTAAATACAGAGGGGATCACTTATACTAGCAGCCCAGGGGGTAAGAGAGGGGATGGGAATGGGGGGGGGAGGTCTTCGGTGATGGGAATTCCCCTGATTCAATGTTAATATGTGCCTAAAATATTACTATGAAAGATATGTAATCCTCTTTGATAAAAAATAAAAAAGTAAGCGCTCTGTGATCCTCATCTACCACAGGCTGATTATCATCATGAGAAGGAGAAATAGGGTTTTAGATGCGTTGCATTTTGTCATTCATTTAAGTTGAGCCTAGAAAAAAAGCCCAGTTTAGATTTCCTTTGCTTTGCTATTTAGCTTTTGGTGGGTGAAATAGATTCCGTTTTGAGGTGTTGAATCATGTGCCCATGACTTCTGCTTAGAGACAATTATCATTCTAACATAAAAACTGAGGCTAGGACTCATCCACAGGTTCTACCACTGACAAGGCATGAAATGGTAGTAAAGTTACTCAACTGAAGGAAATGAATAAATTAATTTCTGTAAACTGAGACATCTTAAGAAAGAATCAGGCAAATCTGAGAGACACATGCATAAGTTTATTATGGTTAATTAAATAGGCAAGTGTACCAAATGACATGGATTCATACCTCCCACTTCATTTAATTCCACCCAAATTGTGTTTGATTTTAATTATCTAAAAAAAAAATGGGCTTCAGTAAGAATAGTAACACTAAATCCCCCAGAAACACTGCCATGTGCTGTTTTGTTCTGTGTAGATTATTATGTTTGTAATTTTATAGAAACAAGTGTATTTTCAGAAGAATTAGAATGTACATTTGCTTCATTCCTAGAAGAGAATAAACAGTAGTCATAGACCTAAAATGGTGCTTCTTAAAAAAAAATGGAGTGATTTGTCAAAGAATCCATTTCTTCTACAAGCTTTACTGTTATAACCTTAAAAATATTTTTCTAGAATAACATGTTTCTGGATAGAAATTTGCTTTCTTTCTTAACAAGAAAATTCTGATTAGAAGTGAATTATTTTTCTTAAAATTAGAGTGATCTGAGTAATGTTAGGCATCTTGCTTAAGAAAAAATCGGTTCTGGAGGTTCATTCTAGTGAATAAAATTTCAGATATGAATTCCAGGGGTGCTTTATAGTTAACTAATAAAAATGAGAAAGACTCTTGGAGAGCTGTGAGCTAGTGATCCCCGAGAGAACGTTTTGTAAAAGAGTTCTGCAATCCTTAGAAATCTTTTAACTTACTCCTTCACTATGTTACCTTTTTGTTTGTTTGTTTGTTTGTTTTGGGGTCACACCTGGCAGTGCACAGGGGCTACTCCTGGCTCTACACTCAGAAATTGGCCCCGGCATGTTTGGGGGACCATAGGGGATGCCGGGATTCGAACCACTGTCCTTCTGCATGCAAGGCAAATGCCTTACCACTGTGCTCTCTCTCTCTGGCCCCTATGTTATCTTTCTTGATTGACTTGTTACCTGTGTGTGATTGGAAATGAATTGGAGGCGGGAGTTAAAAATCAGTGCATTACACTCCCACCACAAGTTTTCCTACAAGTTTTCCTCAGGTTTAAGTAGTGTAGATTTTAATTGATCTACTAATACCAAGCAATTTAATTAGTACGCTCCTCTTGAAAGAGTGACCAAAAAAAGTGGGAGACCACCTACTTTTTCAAGTGAAGAGACAAAACCTAAAATTTCCTCTAATAAATAGATTAATAATAAAAAAGTCACGTCTATATATAACAGAGATATTGTAAAAAAAAATTGGAAAATAGTAAAAAAAAAAAAGAATTGATACACAAAGAAAGAAAAAAGTCTATTGACAAAGGGGGAGACCTGAAATAATAGGAAGGGGAGGGAAAAGGAATAAGATTTAGATAAGATTTAGCCACATACAAAGAGACAAGAGTAGGGGACACACCCTGAGAGAACTCTGCAGCCTGTTGTAGACTCAGGAGTCAGGCCAGAGCCTGTTACACTCTGGAAAGAGCCACACCTGCCGAGCCTTTCTGACCTCACCAGGAAGTCACATAAGACACAGCAAAGTGAAATCCCAGATCTGGATTAAACATCATTTCCTGGTTTGAAGCTAAGACATTGATTGAATGGTTTTCTGCTCTGATTCCTGTCAGATTATTCAAAATTTATACTCTAGGTGTTCTTGCTGCTGTTGCTATCTTATTTTCCATAGAATTTTTAGATCTTTTGCTAGCTAGTTTCCCTAATTTTAAGAAATGATCCTATAAATTGAGATTGGTGCTGAACTAGGCGCCAGCCACAAATGAGAATTAAAGAAAAAATAACATGTGCATACCTGAAGGCTTTGACTACTAAAGACAAATACTACACAGTAGCATTATAAATGTTATGAAGAATAAACTGCCATGCCCTTGTGGTTACCTCAGCCATGGATACCAGCAGGATAACATGCGTGATTCTAACTACTTCCTCCACCAACCCATAAGCGCAAATTTGAGAGGACGGGGTTAAGGGGAAAAGGTCGCTATCTTTTCAAGATTGACGGAGCGTACATAAACTTACTTTCCTCACACCAATCTTTATCTGTTGAGAATCAGTCTTAGTTATAAACACCACAATTTTGGATTCAATAACAATAGCTGTTTTCTCATGTAAGTCTTAATATCAAAGTCAACTTTTTTATTGACTGCCTCTCTCATTCAACTAGAATTAAATTTCTGAGTGCTAATTTAAAGCAGTTCTGGTACTGCATCTTGTCTATATTTTCTTGTCTAACCAGATATCTCAATCTTGATCTCAGACTTTCACCCATGACTCTTACACTTTTCTTTCAATGTAATCCTTAGAGACGTAGTTCCCAGCCAACACTTTGCTTAACCTTATAATCCACTGAGTTCACTTCCATTCAACAATCTAAGCATTAGCAATCTAGGCGTTACAGTTACAAAGAGGATGAGGAACAAGACACAGCCCCGCCTATAAGGATGTTATAGATCAGTGAGAGAGATCAAATCTTATGAAAACATTTCATTATGATCTTTAAGAGCATTCTATCCAAATGCTTTGTATGGAAATGCAGTCAGAGCATAAATGGGAATTCAGAACTACACATCAGAGCCAGTATTAGGAGATAGCTCACAAACTGATGGAACAGCCTACAATCTGCTGTGAGACATATTATAAAAAGCACATGCCAGATAGAGTAGGCCATGAGACTTAAAGGTCCAATAAACCAACTCATAGAAAAATATGTGTCCCTGTTAAAGATATAAAATTATATTTTATAGAAGCTTGAAGGATTTCAAACAAGAAAAATGCATGCTGAGATTTGTATTTCACATTTCTGATAATGAAAAAGTAAAACTTAATGAAGGGAGAAAATTAAACTGACTCTGTGAATCAATCTTCAGCTTCCAGATCAGTTTGTAAACTTTGGGCACTATTGGAAGCATCGTCACAAACTGATTGCTTTGTTTTTTGATGTTTAAAGTTAATTCCAATGAGATTATTTAACACATAATATATTTTTGTGATGTTAGACATCAGTAGATTTAATGTGATGAATTTGTCTCAAAACCTAAAAATAAATACTACTTCATATCACTTGAACCTTCTTTGAAATCTGCATAAACTGAATATGAATCGGCAGCATTAAATAAAAAAGACAAGTGGGCTAGCCAAACATTACTCTGTCTTCTGATTAGGTGCAAAAGAAGTTGCTAGAACAAATTATGGACAAAAATATTTTATTTGAATTTGAGAAGCTTTTAGATATAAACAGAAAATATTAAATTAAATGTAGATGAGAGATACCAATTAAATCCTATAATACTCTAAATAATACTTTAAAAAAGGAACTATTCTGTGTAATAGCTTGCTCAGTCTCTTCAAATTTGGTAACATTTAAAAATATAAAACAAAAGGAGACGGGGCCGGGAAGGTGGCGCTAGAGGTAAGGTGTCTGCCTTACAAGCGCTAGCCAAGGAAGGACTGCGGTTCGATCCCCGGCGTCCCATATGGTCCCCCCAAGCCAGGGGCGATTTCTGAGCGCATAGCCAGGAGTAACCCCTGAGCGTCAAATGGGTGTGGCCCAAAAAAAACCAAAACAAACAAAAAAAAACAAAACAAAAGGAGACATGCTGGAATAAAATTAACTTAAGGTGAAACTGTGGTCCTGAGTTAGATTTCTAATTTGAACAAATCTGCTAAAAAATTTATACTTTGACATCAGAGCCAGAGTATAATGGTAGGTCACTTATCTTGCATGCAGCTAACCTAGGTTCAATGCCCCACACCCAATAAGTGATCCCTGAGCATGAAACCAGAAGTAAGCCCTGAGCTCTGCATAGTAGAAAAAAAAAAGTCATATTTTAGCTTACTGGAGAAAATCTGAACATGAATTGAATATTAGAAGGCAATGACTTAAATGAAGGGAAGGTAGGGATTGTACCTAGGGGGAAAAAACAAGTGACAGAATATTATATACAGTAAAATCTCATTTTGGCATAAAATAAATTAAATATATAAGAGCCAAAGTGGTAGTACAGCAGAATGAAAGAATGCTGGTCTTGCATGCAGCCAATCTGCATTGCATACCCTGCATCACCCAGGCCTTTACAAATGATAAGAGTGCAGAGTAGGTTAGCAAAACCAGGTTTGTCCCAAAAACAAGCAAAAAAAAGAAACCCACATATATGAAAACTGAAAAGTAGAAGACTCTAAATCAGAAAAGGAAACTAATGTACATATCCTAGTTATTTTGATGTCATGCTAAGTTTTTTGTCACATAATTTATTAATTAAGTCACTCAGATATTCTGCAAAGATGACAAGATTAAACCTCATTATCCATATAAGACAATAACTACCATCGTGATAATATGGATGGAGCCAGCCTGGAGTATTATAGCTAGAACAAATAGGAAGACTTGTCATTTTGCTGGTTCAATTTACGGTACAGAATTCTCTCTCTTAAATTCATAAAATGGAACAAAAGCAGAGAAAGGAGGAAAGTCATTTGAATTATAGAGTATAGCTGATTATCCCTTCAAATAAAACCAGTTTTAAATACAACTAAAAGTAGCTGTATTTAAGTTAACTTTTTGTTATCAACTATAGTACATTTTGAAATCTAATAAAGTAAGAGCCCTACCTTCAATAGTATTTCTAATCAATATTTAATGTTGTGTGGGGTGACATTTTGTGTATGTTGCTTTATTTTTCTTTTGGTATTTGGTTTGAGGACTACACCCTACAGAACTCAGGGTTTACTCTTGGCTCTGCACTCAGAAGTAACTCCTGGTAGTACTCAGGGGACAATATGGGATGCCAAGGATTGAACCTGGGTCAAATTTATGCAAGGCAAGCACCTTATTTATTATACTAACTCTCTAGCCCTTGTTAGTTTTATTGTATAGATATTTTAAGATTTTAATTCTTTCTCATCTCTATCCCTCATTTGAACAATGATTCAAATATAAGAAATACTTTAATACTTTTACTTTAAAAAACTGACATTTTATAATACTTATTATTTTTATTCAATAACATATCTATCTTTCTTGGATCTTATTTTGAATCCTTTATTAATATTCTTTTATGCATTAATAAGAAAGTTATCCTATCTTTATAGTTTTGAACTGAGATTGTGGATGGTTTATTTTTCTCGTTTTAACTTTACTAAGGTAAAAATATTGCTAGTTATATAAAAATTACCTGGAAATATACAACAAAAATGTTACAAACAAATGTACAGCAAATGTGAAAATACTATATGATAAAAAATAACTTGAAAAATATAAATTATCGTAAAATGTACCCCTAAATTTGCAGACCTTTACAGATCCATTGAATATAGAGAATTTTTGACATAGTAAAACAGTAACTTGAAATAAACTTTCTTCAAATGAAATGAAGATTGACCAAATCAAATTAGCAAAAATCTGTATTACTTACAGTCTAGCCTACAGGAATAAAAAGATGGTTTAACAATATGTCAACCAGGCTTCATGGATAAATGAGAGCTTACTATTGACATCATGTTGCCTAAGTTGATGAACATGCATAACTATTCATTAAATTGGTATTCTGTGGGCTGGAAGGTCCAGCTCACAATGTGAAACTCACCACAAAAAGTGGTGAGTGCAGTTAGAGAAATAACTACACTGACAACTATCATAACAATGTGAATGAATGAGGGAAGTAGAAAGCTTGTCTCAAATGCAGGCGGAGTGTGGGGCAGAGAGAGATTTGGGACACTGGAGATGGAAATGTTGTACTGGTGAAGCTGGGTGTTCTTTATATGACTGAAACCCAACTACAATCACGGTTGTAATCAAGGTGTTTAAATAAAGATTTAAAAAAAAATTGCTTTCTGTGCATAAAAACTCAGGTCCAAACTGACTCATTTATGTGCTCACAGAAAAGAATAAAGGTGGCATTCTCTCTACCTTTAATCTCTCTTTAGATTTATCCTTCCAAAGAAAAAAGAAAAATGCTGCAGCTGTGCTAGCATTAAATCCAAGAATTTAAGTTCACAACGCAAAAGTTCTGCTTTAAAAATATTATCACTAATCATCAGGGAGATGCAAATCAAAACAACAATGAGATATCATCCCACACCACAGAGACTGGCAAACATCAAAAAGAACAAGAACAATAAGTGCTGATAGAGACCTGGGGAGAAAGGAACTCTCATTCACTGCTGGTGGGAATGCCATCTAATCCAGCCTTTATAGAAAATGATATGGAGATTCCTCAAAACCTGGAAATCAAGCTCCCATATGATCCAGCTATACCACTCCTAGGGATATACCAGAGGAACACAAAAATACATTTCAAAAATCCCTTCCTCAAATCTATATTCATTGCAGTGCTATTTACAATAGCCAGACTCTGGAAACAACCAAGATGCCCTTCAACAGATGAATGGCTAAAGAAACTGTGGTACATATACACGATAGAATACTATGCAGCTGTCAGGAAAGATGAAGTCTTGAAATTTTTCTATATATGGAATATATGGAATCAATTATACTGAATGAAATAAGTCAGAGGAGAGAGACAGATACATCTATCTAGACTCATCTATGAGTCTTAAGAAAAATAAAAGACACTATATAAATATATATATTATCTTCATTTATTATTGTTATTATTATTTTTGATTTACCTATCTATCTTGGTCGATTTCTCTGTTTGGGTGTGATTATTGAAAGTGTTGTCACCAATTATACCTATTATTATTATTTTTTTTTCTCTTCCTTTCCTCTCTTTCGTTATGTGCTATGCCATGTTTCTCAATTCAAGACCATGGCGTGATTTTTGCTTGCCTGGTTTTGTTTTTGTTTTTGTTTTTTGTTTGGTTGTTTGTTTTGTCTGTTCTTTGTGGTGCTTATCGATATAGCTGGAGCCCTCACTGGTTATTTGACATTTCTTTTGGTACTAGTGGAGTGTCTCACCTTCTTTTTCTCCATCTCCCAAATTGATGATGAGAGCCTTTAGAAGGACTCCGACCATTTTCGGGGTATTAGACTCTTACCCCAGTTTATTGCTTTTCTCTCCTTCAAACAAAACCACACAACTTGAACTAGCTAGTCCTGACTCCAGTTAGAGGGGGAAATAAGGGAGGCATCAAGACCAAACAGGTGCAAGACTACTAAGTAGTGGGTTAGATACAGAGGGGACCACATATTCTAGCCGCCCTGGGGTGAGGGAAAAGGAAATGGGAGGTAGGACAGGAACGGAGGTGTAGGGAGGACAATTTGGCGATGGGAATCCCCCCTGATTTTATGTAAATATGTACCTAAAATATTATTGTCAACAATATGTAAGCCACTATGATCAAAATAAAAATTATATTTAAAAAAAAGAAAAATAAAAGACACTTTTGTAATAATTCTCAGAGACAATAGATATGAGGGCTGGAAGGTCCAGTTCACAATATGAAGCTCACCACAAAGAGTGGTGAGTGCAGTTAGAGAAATAACTACTGACAACTATCATAACAATGTGAATGAATGAGGGAAGTAGAAAGCATGTCTCAAATACAGGCAGAGGAGTGTTGGGGAGGAGAGGGAGATTTGGGGCATTGGTGATGGGAATGTTGCACTGGTGAAGGCGGGTGTTCTTTATATGACTGAAACCCAAATGCAGTCATAGTTGTAATCAAGTTGTTTAAATAAAGATATAAAAAAAATATTAGTGTAAATAGGGGCCGGAGTGATAGTACAGCAGTAGGGCTTTTGCCTTGCAATCAGCCCATCCAGGATGAAAGGTGGTTCAAATCCCGGCATCCCATATGGTCTCCCGTACCTGCCAGGAGCGATTTCTGAGCACAGAACCAGCAGTGACCCTGAGCACCGCCGGGTGTGACCCAAACCCCCCCCAAAAAAGTAGTGTAAATAAACTAATGTGAATCCAGTAAAATGAATGGAAAAATATTTTTAAAGTAATGTAAAATAATATTTTAAAATTCTATAAGCCAAACATTTTCACAAAACTTACATTATTTTAAAACCCAGGTTGGTATTAGATTCTGATTTGTTTTTAAAATGTTGTTAAATAGAAGGCATTCTTACTCAAAGGAAGGCCATTTAGACATCCAAAGCTGCCACAGAAACATGTCGATGTGTTTAAATTAAATGTACAGTCCCAGGTACAATGCAAATACAAAAGATATGTGATATGAAAGTTAGGCTGCCCCCAAAGTGGCAGCAACAAATATATTTAAAATATAATGTATTATTTTGTTTTGAGCCATTCCCTGTGGTGCTCAGGGCTTACTCTTGGCCCTGCCTTCAAGGATCACTCCAGGCAGGCTCAGAGGACTCTATGGTGCTGAGGATTGAACCTGGGTCACTATTGTTCAAGGCAAATGCTGTAACTACAGTACTACCACTCTGTCTCCCAGAAATTTCTAATTCATTTTCAGGAAGTTTTGTAGCTCCGAATCAGTACATCAATAATAAAATACCCATAAACTAAGTTGTGCAAGTTTTATATGTTTGTTACACTTACTTGGAGCTTACTAATCAACATGGATCAGCGTATGATGCTTCATCAGGCAAAGAAGTCAGTAACACATGACTCTATGCTAGAGAAGTACATTGACCCTGAAGAAGAGTGACAGACTCTTATTTCTCAAAATATTCTCATTCTTGCCGTACTAAAGGTAGCGACTCTCAAATACAATCATTCTTGAAATCCTTATAGTTGAATTTGGCTTGTTTGTTTTTGCTTTGGGGGAGTTATTTGCTGTGGAGGGGAATAATTTTGTCTCATGACTTTTTCAGATTCTATTTTTCTACTGATAGGCATTTAGGGTAATGTACTACATTTACATCAATGACCAATAACTCATAATGTAAACTTATGAAAACTTTGAGAAACCATAGATTATTCCACATAATGTTTCTTCTTAGAGATAAAGTGATGAATAATTTTTTTTAATTTCTTGAACAGGAAAGCTAGTATGAACAATAATTCGCTTTACATGTATTGACCTCAACTTGAATCTATAAAACTATGTAAGTCTCCTAATCTCTGCAAGGGGTCATTCCTAAGCATAGAATCAGAAATAGCCTCTGATCACTATAGGGCATGGCAAAATAAATAAATAAATAAATAAAATATTCTTTCCTTAGGAATAGATAGATACATAAGATTGGTACAATTTGATATAGAAAAAAGGAAGAGGGGGCCGGGAAGGTGGCGCTAGAGATAAGGTGTCTGCCTTGTAAGCTCTACCAAGGAATGGACCGCGGTTCGATCCCCCGGCATCCCATATGGTCCCCCCAAGCCAGGGGCGATTTCTGAGCACATAGCCAGGAGTAACCTCTGAGCGTCAAATGGGTGTGGCCCAAAAACCAAAAAAAAAAAAAGAAAAAAAGAAGAGGATTTTGCACCCAGAACACTTAAACATATTGGAGAATTAAGTGACGTATGCTCTTTTATCTAGAAAATTTGAGGCCAGAGAGAGAACTTAACAGGTATTTATCCCGGGTTGAATTTCCAGCAACACACATTCACATATGTATCACCAGAAGTGACCCACACAATTACAGAGTCAAAAATAGTATCCTTCAGGTAGAACTCAAAAATAAACCCCAAAATGACTGTTTAAAAATCATAAAAGGATTATTTAAAAACTAGAGAATAAAGTATATTTATATTTGACTCTGTCATCTCCCCTGTTCCCAGAAATAGTAAAAAACTCAGAATGATGTTAGACTGAGAAGAATACCAGGTAATTGGGAGCCAACCAAGATCTAGTACTTACTGAGTTGTCTGTTTAGCTTCTTAGATTGCAAAGAATCCTAATTTTAATTTCTATCCACAATCCTAACTTTAATTTATTGCAATCTAATTAATCTTTAGTATGTTAAAACTAATTAACCAAGCTTTAAATATTTTTATGAATATACTATTTATCATAAAAGGAGCTGAAAGAATAACAAGAAATTTTATACATAAAGGTATGAAAATTTTAAGGCAGTTTCTTGGTTTAACAATGGAAATATAAATTAGGACAGCCTTTTGTATGAAAAATTTATTAAAATTTGGATTATATGGGTGTTATTTGATTCAGAAAATGTATTTACACAAAATATTTAAAGATATATTTATTCACTTTTAAAGTATTAAGAATATACTGGTACTTCATGAAACAGTTGTTTTCCTCCCTGATCAAACTCACAGGCAAGTTAGGAAAAGGACAAAATAAGTAATACAAATATGAAATAGGTAATACATAAACATAGCACAGTACTAAATTGGGAAGGCTGGTTAAAAAAATAATAATAACTATGGGGATGAGTGTCCCCAAGATGTGGAATGGAATATAAAGATCTCTAAGAAGGTCATGTCAGCTAATTTCTGATGAAAAGTCAGTCAGCAGGAAGAGAAACTGAGCAGAAATTGAAACAAAAGAGAAATGGATTGAGGTTCTCTAAAGAGCTAAAGATATATGAAAAGTTGAATGTGTGTGATAAGCAAAGCCATATTTAGCCCAAACTACCCTCCCAATATAGTGGTAAATTTATTATATATATTCCATCCTAAAAAAGAAAAAGCAAGTATTTTGCCTACATGTAATTTTCTCGGTTACTAGACTACAACATTCTTTCTAACTAAAATACTTGATGATTGATAATTTTCCTAACAATAAAAAGCCTCCAAAAATTAAAGAAATATTTACAAGGATAAAATTTTCTACAAAACCTGGCTTTAATATTTTGGAATAAGTAAGGATGCCTTTTATTCTAGTGAACAAACTGAGTTGTATTAGTTTTCTTTCCCCCGCGCCCTAACCTGGGATCCAAGGGTTTAGATTTAGAAGTATGTGAGTATGTATTTCTCAGGAAACACACAGATTGATAATGCTGAGTGTAGAGTGGGGTGTTCTGCCACAAAGCTGACCTTCACAAAGCAACAGACATTTTCTTTTCTGTGTACTAATTAGGACCAGGCAAACAACTCACGTAGGCTCTCAGTTTAATCCCTGGCACTACAAACCAGCAAGACCAACACCTCTGGGTGTGGCTCTGGCAGGGCCTTGGAGCTACTGGGACTGAGCTGCTGAGCTGCTTTGCATCAGCAGGCAGAACATTGAACCACCTGGACTTTTTGGCCACATTACACTAAGAGTGTGGCCCTGGTTCCCCCTGAGAGTTATTGGAAAGCCCCACTCCAAGAAAAACATATCAATTAAATATAATAAAGCAAATGTCAATTATTATCAAAGATCTGACTTTGCAATGCATTTGTATATTTTAAATATCCATGGCACTGTATTACTGCTCACTCCCATTTTATTTCTAATTGTTTTCATTCAAAATCTGCACTAATAGTTCTTACTGTGATAGTTTTTTTCTCTAACCAAAATATGTTATCACTTTCAATAAAGTATATTATATATTAATGTCTACATTTTCCCCTAACTTTCTATCTATCCCTATATTCATGCTAAAAGAAAATCTTCTTCCACAAGTAGCCTTGTGGGATTTCTGTTTTGCTTTGTTTTTCAGTTTTTATTGGAACCTTGAGAAGAAGTCAAGTAGATTCTTTCTCAATATAGTCAGGGCTAGCTTCTTTGCTGCCACACCGTGATTAATTTATTATTCATCTGGTGCCTTCCTATTAAACTTTGTCTTTAGCCTGTGAACTTCTCTTTTAGCTTCCAACAAAGGAGTTCATTGCTTTAGGAATTGAGGTGTGTCTAAGTTTTTACCTGGGAGCAAAAGTGATGCAAGCATCTCTGGTGAAACCAATCCTTGGTTTAGGGAGGGGAGGAACCACATAACAGATCATCTGTAGTTCCTCAAGCAGCTTTTCTTAGACATCGCAGGCAGAGGAGTCGGAAGGACGGAAGTAGCAGCTCCTTTGGATTTTGTCTCCAGGAAATTCAGAGAATATGGATTGGCCCCTATTTAGAACTAAGGGAGTTCTGGCCATCTTAATGGTAAGTACTAATTTTTGAACAATTGTAACTTTCTGTTTCATTTCTTGTTAGAGAATATATTTATTCTTGTATCTGATTACTAACATTAAAAATAATGTAGTTTAAATTACTTTCAGATGAGACTGTAAAGATAACTAACCTACTTCATTCCTTTAATATTATATGAATGTTGTATTTTACAGAGAAAAATAAAGCAGAAGAAAATGAATTTGAAAGTCAGAAGTTAGCATTTAATTACCAGATTAAATAGTCCTGATCTCAGAACTTTTCCATAGCTTTATTTTCTTCAAAGTAGTGCTTTTATTTGTCCTTTTAATACTCAAACTAAAACACATAAAAGAGAACCAGGCCTATTTTCAAGGCTTGTATATCTCTTAAGCTTATGGCTAAGATCTATGCATGCCTGGTCTTGATACCTGACATGTTTGTAAAACAGACAGTTGAATTAAAGTCAAAGTAATCTTTGACTCTATAGGCATTGTGGGGTTAAGAAAATGATTTATGTTCAACCTCTATGTGAAAAACATATCCAACTTTGAATGTTTGAGTGTAAAAATAGATGCGATTTTATAATTAATTATGTCAGGAATGTAATATTTTTATAATTAGGAATATTTTATAAATTATCTAAGAAAGAAGTGGAATCTGAATAACCAAGTGCCAGCCTGAATGTTAAAAACTGGTCTCTCCTTAATTGTGTTCTTTCTGTGAAGATTAATAATAAATATATATACATATATGTGTGTATGTAACAACAGTATCCATTGCATGACATACCAAATAGTAAAATGTGCAAAACAAATATTTTAAAGACTTCTTTTTCCCCACTCTGTAATTATCAAGTTACCTTGGTCTGGATATCAGTTTAACTAATTTTCTCATAAGAAAAAAAAGAAACAATTAGACTTCAAAAAGTTTCAGTAGAGATCAAGAGCAAACTTCCTAAAACAAAGGTGTCCAGATTTAAAATAAGGCTGTACAGAGAGCCTGAGTTTCCCAGCCATCCCTCTGAAGACACTGTTCCAGCAGAACATTGATGTCATCTCTTCATTTTGAATTTGTCCCACTCATGAAAATGTACCTCACAGTTTTTGGATATCTAATGAATATATTTGAACCAATAATGTCAGAGAGAAATGTGATAATTGATTCTCCATCTTTTTAAAAGGTTGTTTGGGTAATAAATGGTAGTTAGTCTATCCAGGCAAGTGAATAACTCAGTAATCAGAGGGTGTACAGTGGAGGATCAGAAGAGATAGAATAGCCAGGAGACCAAGAGTTGGGCCACCATGCCTAAAAGAGCTCGTTTCAATACTCTAATTTAGGAACACTTCCCATTACCTCTCTGGTTCTAAAGTGTCTATGGGATCTTTATTCCGAGGCCTTTCTATTCATCTTTGTTTCTCCAATTTCTATTATGTTATTTTTCTTACAGAGGATTCACAGTTGTTCAAATACTGGATAAATCAACATTGAGTGAAAGCTCTTTAAACTATAATTGCCCATGTTCATAATGCATCCCTAATGCTAGTCATGAGGAAACTATAAAACAGAAGACATTTTCCTCCCCTCAGGAAAATTTCACACACACATTCATACAAACACACAAACAACTTAAGACAATGTAACTTCATTGATAATTGTTAAACTGAGGGCTTCAGAGGTCTCAGTCCAAAAGAGTAGCCACTTGCCACCTATGGTTTATTAACCACAAGATATGTGGTTGGTCTTAACAAAGATATATGGTTGGGAGTAATATGTACATAATATTTTTGAAAACTTTATATGTAAATAATAATATAAAATAATGCAGCATTATAATTTCATGGTGACTATATGTTGAAATGATTTTGATATGCTCTATTAAAACATTGCTAAATGAATTTTGCCTCATTAATTATTACAAACTATTCAAAAGTTTAAATTTATGTGCCTTACATTTGTAGTTCCCAGATTTCTATTGAACAATGCTGGTTACTAGTAATTCATGGAAGTTCAGATCAGTGACAGTGAAACTCTTGGTCTAGGTGAGATTTGAGCTGCTTTCTTGTAAAGATAGATGGCCCACAGGGTAATATCTTCCGTTGTCAGACAAGCATGAGCAAAGGCAAACCCAATTATGGCATTTGCCTAGGGTCAACAAACACACTGGTTTAACTAGAATTATGTTAGGAAGTTAGACAAGTGCTAGAAAGATAAATGAGAAATTCAAATTGAAAAAAGTACATTATATGAAGGCTAATGGAATCCTTTTAGAAGTGGGCAGCTACTCAAAAGTTTCGAAATAGTGTGATGATGAGGGGAAGGGAGTGGAAGCAACTGTCAAACCAGAATTAACATCTTTTGTTGTTAAAGGGTGAATCTGAAAGTTGAAAGATGGGTTTGGAGATTTTTAATTAATTACTCCATCCTATGACCATACATACCTTGAGAGGTGAGACAAAGTCATAAATTTCAATCTATGACTGTACCATCAATTTATTCCAGGCCTTGTTTACTCACTTGTCACATAAGAACCATTTAAAAACCCTTATTAAATTAAATTTATTAAAATTAAAATTAAATTATTAAATTTAAATTTAAATTAACAATTAAATTTACCATAACAAGAATAAAGTAACAATGACCCAAACTAGTGTGGAAAAGAGTTTAAAAAATATCAACTTCTTTGTAAACCTAAATGTTTTTATATGTAGTATTTTATTAATAGATATAATTTAATAAATGAAGTTGTGCTTGTTATTTTATATAATAGCCATAACTATTTTTCTTTTATAATATCTTTAAACACCATGATTACAAACATGACTATAGTTGGGTTTCAGTCACAAAAAGAACACCCCCCCTTCACCAGTGCAACATTCCCACCATCACCAATGCCCCCATATTTTTTCAACTTGACACATTTTCTTTTTTTTTAATTTTTATTTTGATCATATTGGCTTACACAGCTTTCACATTAGTATTTTAGGTACATATTAACATTGAATCAGGGGAATACCCATCACCAAATTTGTCCTCCCCCCATTCCCGTTCCCTTCCTGCAACCCATGTCCCCCACCATCACCCCCCAGGCGGCTAGAGTGGGTGGTCCCATCTTTGTCTAGCTTACTATTAGTGATCATATATCTGTTTGGTCCTGGTACCCTCCCTTGTTTCCCCCTCTATTTGAGAGGTGGAGCTAGATAATTCAAGTTATGTGGTTTTGTTTGAAGGAATCAACTTAACACATTTTCAATTTAATCACTGTGAGATAGTTAGAAAGTTGTTCATTATTTATTTTCAATTTCCCACCAACAGTATCCCAGTTTCCTTCCTGTCCCCATCCCAAACCTGCCTCTATGATAGATATTCTCTCTCTCTCTCTCTCTCTCTCTCTCTCTCTCTCTCTCTCTCTTGCTCTCTCTCTCTCTCTTGCTCTCTCTCTCTCTCTCTCTTGCTCTCTCTCTCCCTCTATTTTTTTTCCTTTTAGACACTATGGTTTGCAGTATTGTTACTGGAGGGGTATCATGCATACCACTTTAATTCTTTTCAGCAACCAGTTCTTGTCCAGAGTGATCATTTACAACTTATCATTGCCATAGTCAAGACCTACATTTTTTACATGACTGAAACCCAACCACAATTATGTTTGTAATCAAGGTGTTTAAATAAAGATAATAATTTTTAAAAAAGACCTATATTTTTCTTAAGCAAAATAACACATCATCAGAAATTGTGGTACTACATTTTATGAATACTGACCAAAAATCTACATTTCAAAAGAACACAATAGTGAATTCTAGAAGATAACACATCTGTTCAAATTTGGATTTTTTCATACTTATTAATTTCAATCATCTGCATTACGTACTTATAGGATGGAAGGAACATCTGTTTATTATTCAAGGAAATTGTAACACCAGTCTTTTGAATTTACTGATTTATTTCACACTGTATAAATACTTTGTTGATTTATGGTTCAAAATGCTTATATTCAGAGAATTGCCGTATTTGCCGGCGTATAAAACGACTGGGCATATAAGACGACCCCCTAATTTTGCAGTTAAAACATGGGTTTAGGCCTATATTCGCTGTATCCTGTGCTGCATGTGCTGCCTGTGTTTCTGTGCTCATGTACCACAGTGAGTCAATCACAACAAGCAAAGGTTCAAAGGTTCTACTATAATAGACTTCCTCTCTGACTCTGGCCAATCTGAGCAAGCTTTTGACAGTGTAGATTCGGTCCAGAACATTGTCTAATTTGCATGCATCAAAAGCCTGCTTGGATTGGCTGAATTAGAGAGGCGGTCCGAGCAGCCTGGCAGTGATTGGTGCAGAACATTGCCTCATTTGCATGCATCAAAAGCCCGCTTGGATTGGCTGAGCTAGAGAGGCGGTCCAAGCAGCCTTGCAGTGATTGGTGCAGGATCGAGTTGGAAAATTCGTTTTGTGGCAATATTCAGACAATTTTTGATTAGCGAATATACTCAGCATATAAGACGACCCCCTATTTTTGGTTGACATTTTTTGTTTCAAAAATCGTCTTATACGCCGGAAAATACAGTAGCTTTAAAAGAAATGCTTTTCTTATAATGAGAACACTATGCAGTGTTTAGTAGTACACAAATCTTAAATGCTGGTTGTCTTATTATGAACATCTTAGTAATTTCTTGACAAGTTCTTTATATATTACTACATTAATGAGTAAAAATTATCCACTAAAAGCTAATTAATATGTCCAAAATAAAAAATATTTTTAAATACAAAGCTCTATAGTTAGGAAAATCTAAAGAGAAAAAAATGAGTAATTTCAAATATCAAGTTCTAATTAGAACATATCCTAAAATCTTCAACTGCAGAAACAGCAAAATATAAGTTCAGGGAAAGAAGTATAAGATAAATAGACCAGAATTTAGATAGAGAAAATATTTGAGGTATCCCTTTTCTCCACTTCGTTGACAAAACAAAATCTAGTTTCCAGTTCTAATAAATATATAAAAACAAATTTTATCCTTAATCTCTCCAAAAATATAAAATCCTAAAATCAGTATATTCTTGTCAGTAATTTTGGCCAATCTTTCCTTGATGAGCAGAAGTAGAAAAGCTGTAATTACTTCTGCCAATTACTACTCTCCTTACTTAATACCTATAACCAGTTTTCATTTGAAGGTAGAACATTCAGCGTCCATGATATTTCTTCATAAATTTCTTGGCCTTTGGCATTTCCTTTCCAGTTAAGAGTCAATCTGATAGCCTAAGGTGAATGATGTCTTGTCTTGAGAAGTTCATCACAAAAAAATTACCTGGGTAATTGGTTGCTATTCATAATTAAACTATAAATAACTGCATCTACCTAATAGGCACATTTGCTTCTCAGGCCACAGAGCAGATAGGTTGTGTTTTACATAATTCTAGAAGATTCCTTGCATAAACTATATTATGAACAGCACCTTCTAGAGTTATGAAAAATATAGCCTACACACTTGAATAAGGGTGTGTAGGCTCTTACTTTTACTGATGTTCAAGAATGAAAATCATATGTGCTTTGGAATGAATAATAAGAGTTCATGGCATATAAAACTGGCTCTTTCATACTTTTTTCCTTGTTTTCAATAAAAATAATTACCACTTATTATAAAGCTCTTGACTCTTCACTAAAGTTTATCTATGTGCTTATTATCTACTAATTTATTTAATTATATAGATCTTTGTATTTATTTAAAGAAAATGCATCACATAATTGACCTAGCTGATCATAATACATTTGTTTTCAGATAGGTGAGAGCAAAGTTATTGAAAAAGTAGAAAGAAAAAATGTAAAGGAAGAGAAGAAAGTTTTAAAAAAAGTACAGTAGCAAGCAAATTTATGGAAATTATTTTATCTCCAAAGAAGGTATTAACACAATGGTAGAAGGTTTAGTAAGCTCTTATTATTAGCTGTCCTTTCAGTTACATTGGTGTGTTCCTATAGGGAAGACAGCATTAAACAAATGAAGTTGTCCAGGGATTCAAAGCACTGTTACTGACACTGCAACTTTTAGGGCGTGTACTCCACTGCTAGGCCTCCTAGAAGAAGGGACGAGGGAGGGGGCCGCACTTGCTCCAAAAAGCCCTGGTAATATTAACCCCAAACCAGCAAACCTGAAGTTTGGTCAGATTGGTGACCCCCCCAAAGGAAATCCGTAGAAGGACAGTGATAAAGCAGAGTTGTCAGGAAAATTGTGATTCTGGGTAATGAACGAAGCAGGCATGTCTTCAGCAGGGCAGAGAAATTTAATCTTTTTTTTTTTTTTTTTTTTTTTTTTTTTTTTTTTTTTTTTTTTGTTTTTGGGCCACACCCGGCGGTGCTCAGGGGTTACTCCTGGCTGTCTGCTCAGAAATAGCTCCTGGCAGACACAGGGGACCATATGGGACACCGGGATTCGAACCAACCACCTTTGGTCCTGGATCGGCTGCTTGCAAGGCAAACACCACTGTGTTATCTCTCCGGGCCCTTAATAATATTTTTTAAAAAAACATAAAGTATATATGTTATCTCTATTTTACAGATTAAAAACATAATTAAGTAATGTACTCAAGTTATTCAGCTTATACATGATGGTATGAGAATTAATACTGAAGATTCAAGGTCAATATTTAATTCCCTTTGACTGTATATTATACAACATTTAAACTGAATATTTGTGAATATGCATGGTTTTCATTTTTCTTAATATCTGTATAATGATACATTTAACTTTATAAATGAATTTAATTTTAAAATTATTTATTAAAAATTGAATCATATTAAACTTGATAATTCCAGTAATTAAACAGATATCATCTTACTAAGTTAAGAAATTTGCCTCAGAGAATATATTTATTAGAATGCCTTGAGGTTTACAATATAATAATATTAATGCACTTAATATCAATGTGTAATGTATATCTTACATGCATAGCTATAATATATCAAAGATTAAAAACTTTGGCTTTACATGTTAATAATCATTGTTCCTGGACAATTAAAAATGATCAAATCATAATTACTTTAAATCAAAAATTACTTTTGGCGGTGAAGGTGAGAGGATTAAAATAATTAAGTTATGTCAAAACTTTGGTTCACCTAATTTATTTGACTAATAAATCAGAGAATTTTCTACAATCCACTCTTATTTAAGTCTGGAAGTGAGCAATGAGAGCATACCCTTAATCACTGACTATGTAGTTCTCTAGATCTAATGACAAGTCTAATGATATGTGTGTTGCCACTGTAAAATTGAAGTAGACAAAATATGTAAAAAAAAAAAAAAAACAGTATTACTATACATGATTATTAAAAAATTTAATCACGCGGGGCCGGGCGGTGGTGCTGGAGGTAAGGTGCCTGTCTTGCCTGCGCTAGCCTAGGACGGACCGCGGTTCGATCTCCTGGCGTCCCATATGGTCCCCCAAGAAGCCAGGAGCAACTTCTGAGCGCATAGCCAGGAGTAACCCCTGAGCGTCACAGGGTGTGGCCCAAAAACCAAAAAACAACAACAAAAAAAAATTTAATCACGCATCTCAAAATGTATTTCTTGTATATATACCATATTAAATTTAAATGTTAATTATTAAACTATATCATTTTATTAGCAAATAGTATATGCATATTCAATCAATTTTATTGATTGGTATAATTCATTTATATTTTCTTTTGGGGGAGTCCTTTTTTTTTGTTTGTTTTGGGTAACACTCGGATTATTTCCTGGCTCTGCTGTCAGAAATCACTCCTCGCAGGCTTTGGGGACCCTATAAGACCAGGGATTGAACCCAGGTCAGCCGCATACAAAGCAAAAGCCCTATCCTCTGTGCTATCGCTCCAGCGCCTGTATAATTCGTTTTATTATTAAAAATTCAAAACATGCCATGTAAATTTTTTTAAAAATCATACAGTTATAAAATCAGCCATCCCATTTGGTTACCCAAGCCTGCCAGGAGTGATTTCTGAGCATAGAGCCAAGAGTAATCCCTGAGTGCCTCCGGGTGTAGCCCATAACCCCCCCTATGAATCATAAAATCAGAACGAAAGAGATAGCAGTTAAGGCTCTTACAGTCAAGAAGGGATCCACGCACTACATACAGTTGCCCAAGCAGCGATAGAAGTCAGCCCTAAGCACTGAGAAATATATATTCACTGAGAGTGTCAGATATAACCAAAAATTGATAATAACACTAATTATAATAATAAATAAGGGGGCAGACAAATAGTATCGAGGTTTAAGTGCTTGCCTTTCATGAAGTCAAGACTAGTTGAATACTTCAACAGTCCAGGTACTACCAGGAGTAACCCCTGAGTACAGAGCCAGGTATAAACCCTGAGCACTGTCAAGTATGGCAACATACATTATACATACATACAAACATCCATATTAAGTCAGATAAAAGGAAAAGTGAAAAGTATAATAATTTTCAATATAAGGTATGTTTCTGTATGTTGTCAATTCAATTCAGGCCATACCCAATGAGAATACTTACTGAATTATATTGTCAGTAAATTATTTAAGGATTTTTAGATACCCTACTTATATTAGAAAACTAAAGGAAATAGCCACATTTTAAGTATAGTAAAACATAAAAATATGATGGTATCTGGTAAGGTGGAGTTTGGGGCCACTCCCAGAGTCTCTATAATTTAGGATCTACCCTTCCCATGTTTCCCGAAAAACAGAAATTGTATGTCTTGATGTCTGGTAGGAGAATCATCCTTTCTGGGATGAGTGCAAGCATGATTCATATTTTCTGTATGACTCTACTTTTCCTGTAAGAATCATGCCTGGCTAATCCCTCCCCTTACCTGTGGCTGAGTTGTTCTCATGAACTAAGAAAGGAGTAGTGTAATTGCTCTGGTCTTCTCTCCACATTATAGTGCTTATTAAAAAGTAGCAAACCTATAAAATAATTTTTAGGCATAATATGACATATGGTTGTTTTTCATGGGCAAATTTGAACCTTATAAATAAGGGTTTCATTAATACTTATACTAGATGGGTCCTGGCATCCTAGATTTAATGTATTTATTTACTTCTTTGGTTTAAATGTGGACCTGTCTCTCTACTAAAATATTTTAAATAAATATTATTCTTTTTTATTTTAGGACCACTGTCAGTCTTTGGACTGTTAGAACTCTAAACTAATTCCTATATAACTTATTTCCAGCAACTAGTTTTCTCTAGTCATTTATACCAAATTTTGTTAGACTGTATAGAGGTGATGCACACACTTTGGAATCATACTGCTGAAGTTCAAAGCTTGAATCTACTATGTCTATTCAATTACCAAAGCACTCAAACTCTCATGTTTTCAGTTACTCATTCAGAGCATAAAGATTATAACAATCTTTATATCTTTCATATCACTACTATATTGATTCAATGATAATTAAACATTTTTTGTATAATAGATACACTATAATAAAATTCGTGATTTTACTCAATTTTTAAAGCAAAATAACTTTATTTACAAGTATATAAAGTAAGAGGGTGTTATGCATTCAGAAGAGAATATGAGTTATTCAAAGTGGAGAAAGCCATTTTCAAATTGAAGAATACACCACTCTAATTTTTTCTTTTGACTTGATTTTCACAGTCCTATCTTACTTCATTATCTTTAACCAGATAGTGGATCAACAAACAGTTGCTAAATATTGCTGGAACATAGGTATTGTGAAGCTTTCAAAATTAAAATATATAAATAAGTCTTAGAAGTTTACGATTCTTTTATTACAGAAATGCAAATAAAAAAATAAAATTGTAACTCATTACAAACTATATAGACGAAGCACCATGGTACAGAATAAGTGATGTGCAGATTCAAAAAAGTAAATATCCATAAAGCTAGCTTTGTGATATTTTTTTGGAACTTGAATTGATATGAAAGGCCAATTCAGTCACTAAATATTTGAGTAAAGGAGAATTAGACTCCAGTTAGAAAACAAGATGGAAATGACATAGGTGAAAATCCTATTATGTTCTTGATAAAGAAAAGACCTCAAACTGAGTACATCATTAATTTATCATTAATTTATCTACACCTGATTTATTCTCAGATAGTACAAATATTAAGCTCAACTATTCTGTGGTGCCAAGGATCAGCACAGGATTTCAACATGAAATGCAAATACTCTAGAATGGGGCTATATCACCAACTCAGTATTTTAATTGATGAAATATGGCAGAGACTAGCAAATTTATGTTCCAGAGAATACATACCTATGTTTGGAATAACATCCACTTTTCTTTGAGTTTTTACATTAAAAATCAGATTTGTTCTGTTCCATTTTCTCCACTCTTGTATATATTACACATGAAAAAGCCTTATCTTGTAATTGAAGCTAACTATTGCAAAATTGTGTTGGAGCAAGTTAGTTGATGGGTGACAGTTTTTAATAATATATATTTTATACTTTTTGAAATTCAATACAATTATGCTCAACTTCGTATCCCAAAGCAACACTTTCATATCTAGCAGGATGTGCTTATTGAAGAGCAAGGTAAGAAATGTCTTACAATGACCATCGCACAAAAAAAATTGGAGTTTTTAAAAAACAATAAATTCTTCATTAAATTTTTGTAGTCACACCGAAGAATTGAAGGAACTTGATTATATTGAGAGCATTTCCTTTTTGTAATAAAGTTGTACTTTTGCATATGTCTTATCTAAACTTTAAAAAAATAAACTACTATGAATAGAAGAATAAAATAAAGATATTTTATTAAGTTATTTAAGGAATTTATGTCTAATTTGGCTTTGTTTAAATGTCTGCAGGTTGTCATCATGGTCCATGGAGAGTTGAGAACAGAGGTAAAGTACAAAAAAGCTTTTATTTAAACAGTTTAGATTTAAATTAATTTTATTCACAAAAATAAATATCTAATTTTAAAATATGAGAACTGTAACTGTGGATAGGTAAATTCTAACAACTAGCCCAGTAAAATTTACATGTAACCAATCTACAAGTGTCATTATTGTAATTATTAGCTCATGCAAACTTTCTTCTCATATTAAGCATGTAAACTATATAAATTATATATTATCAGATACATAAGAAATATATAATACTTAATTCTGGACAATATATTTAAAATCATTAGCTTTACAATAATTTTAATAACAATGTTAGCAAAGTATAATAACAAACTGTGAATAAAGTAGATATACAAGTCTTAGATATCTTTAAATATACAAGGTTTCTCAACCTGAGCATCTATAAACAATACTCAAAAGCAAACATTGCTTACTAAAATTAAATTCCTTTTCGTAAGACAAATGATCAACAGGATGAAGATGTGGCTGTAGTACAAGCCAAAAGAAGATATAAACGTGAATGGGTGAAATTTGCAAAAGCCTGCAGAGAAGAAGAAGACAATTCTAAGAAAAACCCAATTGCAAAAGTAAGTCAACAGTATGAGTTTTCAGAAAAAAGTGTATTAAATTATGTCTATTCCAGTTAATAAAATGCAAACTGAGAAGTCAGTAGAGCAAATAACCTAGTATCTTCAACAAAAGATACATGAAACAATAAGAAGAAAAATTTAGAAAAGTAAGAAATATGAATTCTATAATAACAATGAACTGTGGAACAATTTTGTGGGTAAATCTTACTTATAGCCATGGTTTAGCAAATTAAAAATTATATAACAATTAGAAAAATGTTTGGGAGTAAATGTTGAATTGGTCAAGCAGTTCTACATTAAAGCTGGGTAATAGAAATAGACCAGAAAAATTTTATTCTTAACATAATTTTAATGATTTATGTTAAAAAGAATACATTATAATAGAAAATAAATCATATACACCTTACCATTGATTTGCCTATGCAATCTCTTTCCTTTCTATTTAACTGTATCTATTTAAATTGTAAGTAATGTCTTTTTTCTAACCATTATCTATTAATAGATCATTCTAAATATTAAATGTCCTTGACTTCTAACCATTTTACAGTATCATAATTTTCACAAACTGAATAAATACTATAGTTGTTAATAAATATAGTTCATGTGGTCAACAGAAGCAAGAGTATCTATTATATAAAAATAGAGTATCAAAAAAAGTACATAAAGTCAGCAAATGACAAAAATATGAAGTGGGGGGGCAAAGGCCTGAATGATGAGTACCTTATTATCCTGAATATTTTGGGGTTACAGATTTCTTCAGATTTCCTAGCAACCCAGAAAGTTTTCTACCGAATTTCTGGAGTGGGAGTTGATCAGCCTCCTTTTGGGATCTTCATTGTTGACAAGAACACTGGAGAAATTAACATAACCTCCATCGTTGACCGTGAAAAAACACCAAGTTTCCAGGTAAGATTCCAACACTGGACGCATAGAAGAGATACTCTTATGATTAGAGGAAATATCTCACTCAGTAATCTATCAACAAATAACAGTATTTGTACCTCTACTTATGGCTTTTTGTTTCCTGAAGGAATACACCAGGAGAATGTAAGAGTGAACTCTGAAATCCACCACCATTTTGTTTTTTTGGTTTTTTTTTTTGAAATATATTTTTTATTTAAGTAACATGATCATCCATTGTTCAGGTGTGTATGGACGATGCCCATTCTTCTGAGGCCTAAGCCAAATCATTATGTCAAAGCTTCATCTAGCCTAAACAGCATCCACCAAAGATGATCAATAGGCTTTATTGATCTGCACAGAGTGGATTCTCTGCCCTTTTTGTCTACAAAAGTTCTATACTCACAAACAAGTGCTCAACTGATACAACTTTCAACAGTATGAAAACTAAGTCTGTAGAGTGATCATAAGTTTTCTATCTTTTCTAGATCACATGTCATGCTGAAAATATTCACGGGCGTCCTGTAGAAAAACCACTTATACTGACAGTTAAAATTTTAGATATTAATGACAATCCTCCAGTATTTTCACAAACAATATTCCAGGGTGAAGTTGAAGAAAACAGTGCCTCAAGTAAGTCTTTTTCTATGCCTATCACTTTTAATTTTTGTCAAATACAATATCACAATAGCATATCATTTTTAGAACTAATTTTATTTAGTCATATCACTACTTTGCATAAAATCATTAATCAGGCTCTTCATTTCTAGTAACAGTTAAACTAGTTATCCATGGCCATTAAATAGCTAAGTTGTGGTCATATTAGCAAATAAGTTGTTTTTTTTTTAAGATATAAAATGTAACAGAGTATTTAGCTTTGATAAAATTAAAGGGGTGACTTCTAAAGCTTGGATGTACCAGATAAGCCTTTTATATTTTAAGAGACAGAAATTCCCATTACTTGAATAGTCTAGTATAAAGGTAAAGTTATAAAATAATCATTATTATGGGAAGAAATAAAGAGACAGTAAATAGTCCAATCTCAATATAAACAAGTTTAAGGTAACTGAGAACTTTATAGAAGGCAATGTGACACTATCTGATTAAGGACAGAGAAAGAAATATTTAAGTGAAATTATTTTTTAAGAATATAGTTTTTTCTTCTTTTCTTTTTGGTTTCTGGCCATGCTCAGTGATGTTCAGGGTTTACATACTCCTGGCTCTACACTCATGAATTACTCATGATAGGTGCAGAGGACCATATGAGATCCCAGAGCAAAGTTGGCACACTCAAGACAAACTCCCAATCTGCTGTCCTATCATTCTGGGGTTTTATTGCTTATTTGGTTTAGTTTGGTTTGGGGAACATACCCTGAGGTGTTCAATGGTTGGTCCTGCCTCAGAAATTACTTTTGGCCAGCTCAGTGGGGTGCCAAGGATCAAACACAGGTTGGCCATGTGCAAGGCAAATGCCAACCCAATGTACTATCACTCTAATCCCAGTGTACTATCATTTAAAATGTGTTAAAGCCATAAAAAATCAATCTGAAAATGAGCTGAGTATTTAATGTAAACATATTAATCTTTACCTAGTCTTTAACTTCTCCCATTTTCCTAGACACACTGGTGATGAAACTAAATGCCACAGATGCAGATGAACCAAACCATTTGAACTCTAAAATTGCCTTCAAAATCGTCTCTCAGGAGCCTGCAAGCATACCTATGTTCCTCATAAGCAGACACACTGGGGAAGTCCATACTTTGACTAATGCTCTTGATCGAGAGGTAAAGCAAGCCACTGGGATCATTAAAATAAATAATAAATAAATAAATAAATAAATAAATAAATAAAACAAGACTTAATTGTAAGAGGTGACTGTTAATGCCTAAGAATGAAAGAGAAATAAAAAGCCTCAATACTTGAGTTCTAAATCTATTAGCATCAAGTTTTAACTCATAGTCTTAATTCTGGTACGAATGTGTACCAAACATGCACAATCATTTCTACCCCCAAGCAAATATCACCAATAAAATGGTGAAAAAAATATGACAAAAAAGAAAGCATGGTATAAAGAAGGCAATACCATAGACAATGATTAAATGATCACTGATTCTTCAACTATGGAGAAAAAAATTGCCATATTTGATGTCATGTTTTTTCTTTCTCTTGGCATTTTTAACTTTAAATTGCTACCACTAAGCACCAAAAAAAAAAACCCTTCCTAGCTCCTCTGCATTGTTTTATCACCACAGATACCATTGCCACTAAAAGCATCATGATATCCTACATATGTGATTTCATAACATTTATATACAAATGATCTCTCAAATGGACCAACAAGTGATATTCATAAATAAGCCTCCATAATATAACCATCACACCATACTCTTAAATTGGTTTTGCTCTAAATTCATTTTCTGGACATGAAATGTTCATTAAAATAGCAAACTTTTTCTAGTTCCCTAACTACTTCCAATCATCCACAGCCCTGAACAACCTTTTCTTGGAAGACAACAGTGTATGTTATCCTTCCAGAACATGAACCATAATTTTGAATATTTTCACCCCTTCATGTAAGAAAAAAGCAGCTGGCATTCATATTCTTGACATTAGAAATTAATTATCTTCTTTGTTTCTCCAAATTTAGCAAATTAGCAGCTATACTTTGGTTGTGAGTGGTGCTGATAAAGATGGAGAAGGATTATCAACTAAATGCGAATGTAATATTAAAGTGAAAGATGTCAATGATAATTTCCCAATGTTCAAAGAATCAAAGGTAATATTTTACTCTTTAATAATAATTACATTTTAGGGGCCAGCGTGGTGGCAGTAGAGGTAAGGTGTCTGCCTTGCCAGCGCTAGCCTAGGACGGACCGCGGTTCGATCCCCCGGCGTCCCATATGGTCCCCCCAAGCCAGGGCCAATTTCTAAGTGCTTAGCCAGGAGTAAACTCTGAGCATTACCAGGTGTGGACCAAAAACCAAAAAAAAAAAAAAATAATAATAATAATAATTACATTTTAAGCTACACATTGTCATTCAAATTTAATATATGTTTTCAAGCTTTTATTTAGTAAGTTTTCTTATACTTAAAGTAATAACACCTATAAATATATGTACATTATTAATGTGCTCATGCTTACTAAAGAGCTTGTCAAATTGTTTCTATAAATACAATAATTTAATACATTTAATTATTATCAAGTAGAAAAATATAGATTTGAACTTTATATTAATAGCATTCAGAATAAATATAAGCCCTTTACATAAAATATGATGAGTTTTAAATTCTGTTTCTGTTTCTCTATATTAGATTATCTTTAACATCTGTGGTATACTAAGAAACAACAAGGGAGTAGACAGTATATAAAGCTAAATAGCTTGCCTTTGGATTACAAAACACAGATCAAGGAGTGGGGGGAAGTAGAGGAAGTGAGAAAAGAAAATCTATATGTGATATAAGGACTCTGCTGGAGGATTGGAGGACTTTGGTGATTGAGTGATAGCACAGTGGGGAGGGTACTTTCCTTGCACATGACTGAGGTTCAATCCCCAACATCCTATGTTGTCTCCCTGAGGCTACCATGAGTTATTTCTGAGTGCAGAATCAGGAGTAGCCCTGAGCACCACCAAGTATACCCAGAAGCCCTCCCAAAAAAATAAATTCTATTTTTCTCCTTTTTAGTATGCTGCACGTATTGAGGAAAACACGTTAAGTTCTGAGTTGTTGCGGTTTCAAGTAACAGATTTGGATGAAGAATTCACAGATAATTGGTTTGCAGAATATTTTTTTACCTCTGGAAATGAAGGAAATTGGTTTGAGATTCATACTGACACCAAAACAAATGAAGGCATCCTGAAGGTGGTGAAGGTAAGGACTGATTTTTCTATATTAACCAAAATTATCATTTCTACAAATATTTTTTTAAAAAACATACAAAAATAGGTAGTATTTATTTAGTTAAAAATAAAAAACAGGGGCTGGAGCCATAGCACAGCGGTAGGTCGTTTGCCTTGCACATGGCTGACCCAAGACACACCTGGGGTTCAATTCCTGGTGTCTCATATGGTCCCCGAGCCAGGAGCGATTTCTGAGTGTATAGCCAGGAGTAATCCCTGAGCATCACTGACTGTAGGCAAAAACAACAACAACAACAAAAACAAAACAAACAAACAAAAATAAAACAGAATCTCCATTTTCTAAAGACAACCTTTCTTGTTTTTATGAGAATAGATAAAAGGCAGGAATTCAACTAGAGATTTAAACCACACTCTCTACCACTGAACTACATTCTTGATCAAAACTTTTCTTAATATTTTGATCTCTTCCTTCCAAGCTTTCATACTCTCTTTAGTAAGCATAAGCATATTAATAATATATATATGCTCATTGGAGTTATTACTTTAATCAAAAGAAAAAAACACAAATGTGTTTCTTAACTTACTCTAATTTACTTTCTACACCTGGGTAATAGATAAAAGTATACAAAATTGTAGCTTTTGAATGTATCATCCAAGGAAAAACATTTGAATATTATTGTACAAAATAAGGATGCAAAAACTACATCTACATAATGATATATAAATAACTGAACTATCATGCTACTAGAATTTATGACCACCTGCTGGCCTGTAAGAGGCTATTCGCCTTCCTCAAAATGCGGGTTCATAAGAGATAGTAAAGGTTGTTTGGATGCAAGGTTGCAAGGATATTTGCCTTGCATGTGCTCAACCCCTGTTAGATCCTCTGAGCATGATCAGATGATATTTTCAATCACAGATTCAGGTATAAGCCCTGAATACTATAGAGATTAACCCCCAAGACAAAAACAAAATTTCTGTACAGTACATCCTCATTTAATGTTGTCAACTTGGTATGAGAAATTGAAACTTAAAGAAAGCAGTTCCTCAAAGAGTCTCATTCTGTTTATCAACATTATAAGAAAATGGCATTAAGCAAAAAGAAGTTAAGACCCTACTGTACAAGAGCTTATCTATCTGTAGTATATCCAATCTTCATCACTTTCTGTAATTCTGGGTATTTTTGAATACTTTCCATCTCTTCCTCAGTAAGTTCTCCTTATCCTTCAAAATGCTCTTCATGTAAAACTTTTTGGAAGTCTCCCCTAACTCTTACACGTAGAAATATTTAGTTATTTCCACTTACAGAACCTATAAAATTTGTCAATAATCTTTTGCATTACAATCATCTGTGCATGTGTCTTTATCTCTCCCCTGAAAATACCCACACAAATAGTCATTGTCAAGTTAAAATTCAAATTTCTTAATTTGATTTTAATTATTTTTGACAAATAATTAAGACAAATATAATAAAAATGAGTGTTTCCTCACTCATTACCCTAAAAAACTTTACTAGAGAAGAGATGCCATATTCTAAGATTCCTTTAAGCTTTAGACCCTCTCAATTAGAAGGGGAAAAATATGCACAGTCATCACACAAGACCATGTGAAAATGATTCTTCAGGGATTTGGTAGAGGTCTATTTGCCAATGAAATCGGCTAAGCTCGCCTTTGCCAGTAGAAAGTTTCGAAGTCAAGACATATATTGTGCATGAATCTAATGACTTGGATAAACACATAGTTACTGATGATGACCCTTGATTTTTCAGCCTTCGTAGAATCTAATCAAGTAAGTTTAATTTTTTCCTGATGTATAAAGTTGATAATTAAAAAAGAAAAATATTTTGTTTAAACAGCTATTAAGAAATAGAACCAGATAATCAGAACAAATCAGTTCTGATGATATGCCCCTCTATTTCCAAACTATAATGTTTTTGCTAGCCCAAAAATGTACTCTATTTATAAGTACGTTTTGCCAAACAAAGGGAGGTTTTGCTCGCTTAGAATCTTAAAGACTTCTTTCTTTCAATATTACAGTGTTTCTGAAACAGTTTGGCTACATGGATAAAAAGCAATCACTCAGAGCAAGAATGCAGAGTTTCCTTGTCCTCTTCTGGATTTTTTATATCACATTTATGTGATACTTCTTTCTTTATTTTTGATTAGGTTCTAGATTATGAACAGCTACAAAATATACAACTTGGTATTGCTGTCAAAAACAAAGCTGAATTTCATCAATCAGTAATTTCTCAATATCGAGTCCACTCAACTCCAGTCACAATTCAAGTGATCAATATAAAAGAAGGTATTAAATTTAAACCAGCTAACAAAACATTTACGGTCCAGAAAGGCATAAGTAGTAAAAAACTGATCAATTATATCCTGGGACTATATCAAGCCATTGATGAAGACACTGGCAAAGCTTCTTCATCCATCAGGTAAGATTATACTTCACGTTTTCTCACTCCTTGACATATTTATTAATCAATAAGATTAAAATATAGCATCTAAACTACTGTATACCAGTAACACAAAAACAAAGTGGCCAACTGAAAGATAGCAGAGCTAAATTCATAAAAAAAATTAAAGAGCTAAGATAACGTAACATTACTAGGAGCAAAGATAAAATGGCACAAGTTAAATTAGAAATTAAGAAAAATATCTTTTAAGCCCATCTAGAGATATTAGAAAAATACTCAAATTTTCAGATAAAATTTTAAGAGTGTCCATTCATGGAAAGCTATGGTGTAATTTAGTAGAATGGCTTATATAAAGACACATATGTTTAAAATTTATGAGCAAAGTAATTTGTTTAATATAAATACTTAATTACTGCACAAAACAGAAAACTGCAAGGACTAATACATATTTGAGGATTAAAAAATAGCACTTATGTATACAAATTTTAATGTTCTTCTACTCTTTATAAAAGTACATGTCAATATATTAATTACATGTACACTAAACATAAAGAATCATTTCTATTAAAAAACATTCTGTATTTGAAAATTATAATTATATTTTTCTATTGCAAAGCAGATATGTCATGGGACGTAACGATGGTGGTTTGTTAGCCATTGATTCAAAAACTGCTCAAATCAAATTTGTCAAAAACATCGATCGGGACTACTCTTTCATAGTTAACAAGACAATCACAGCTGAGGTTCTAGCCATAGATGGTAAGAAATATATTTTAATCATTTTTAGAGATGTGTCAAAGCAGTTGGCATTTCCTTATAAATATATGATTAAAATTTTCAACATACTGTCCATTATCTTAGGGACTTTGAAGTTAAAGTTTGAAGAAATTCAATCCAGATGGCAACTCCATCTTAATCCAGATTCTAACTTCTCAATAGAGTTTACAATATTAGCACATTCTGTGTCCAGTCTCTGAGATTTTCCAGTTGGCTAAAACAATTTCAGTTCATAGAAATTTCTGTATTTTAAAAGGTGACTGGAATTGGTGTTTTGTGAGTTTCTTGCAGAGACTTCATATACTATTAATAAACAATAAAATCTTCTCTATTTTATTTTAACATTTTATCATTTTTAAATAATAAAATATATTGTTTTATTTTAAAATATTATTATAAAATAATGTATTTAAGCATTTGTTTTACACTTATAAAATTAATTCTTTCTCAAACATATCTTTTTAAAGGATAAAGATAGACAAAATAAAATCACATTACCTTAAAAAATGGCAAAAAAGTACTTCAAGAACCAATAGAAATGAGTTATTGCCCCATTACTGAGGAACTTTTATCTTGTTTTGTTTTGTTTTGTTTTGTTTTTTGTTTTTTGGGTCACACCCGGCAGCGCTCAGGTGTTACTCCTGGCTCGATGCTCAGAAATCGCTCCTGGCAGGCTCAGGGGACCATATGGGGTGCTGGGATTTGAACCACCGACCTTCTGCTTGCAGTCAAACGCCTTACCTCCATGCTATCTCTCCCGCCCCGGAACTTTTATCTTGTTCTTACACACTCCACTCACCTTGGTTTTCTTTTTTAATAAACTTTTATATTCGGGTAATAAACTCTCTCTGGGATCATAACATTAGTAACAGCAAGTAGGGCATTAGCCTTACATGCTGCCATCGCAGATTTCATCCCCAGCATCACTACACAGTCCCCTGAGCCCGTCAGGAGTGATTACTGAGTGCAGAACCAAGAGGAATTGCTGACCAAGGCCAGGTGTGACTCAAAACTAAAAAAAGAAATATCTGTCTGAGAGATATGGTAGGAATATTTAAGAAAATTACTATTTTAATATCAATTTTATCACCTTAGTCTCGGTTTCCAAAATACCAAATTAATAGCCAAATTAGTTAAAATGTCCTTCTTACAAATTGTGAAAATTTAATGAATCGTTTTACTTGTTAGAATAACAAATAGATGGGCTGGAGTGATACCACAGTTGTAGAGTGTTTGCCTTGCATGCTGCTGGCCCAGGATGAACACAGGCTTGATTCCCGGCATCCCATATGATCCCCCGAACCTGCCAGGAGTGATTTCTGAGCACAGAGCCAGGAGTAATTCTTAAGATCCGAGGTGTGGCCCTAAAACCAAAATAATTAATTAATTAATTAAAAAAAGAATAGCAAACATAGGATCAGATAACTGGCTCCAGCTCAAATCTCATGTTTTACTTGCATGAGGCCAGTTGCAGAAGGTTCATAGCACAAGTTTCCCTGAGCACAGCCAGAGTAGCTCTCATGCCCAAGTCAATTGTAGTATGGTCCAAAAATAAATATTTTTATGTATATTCACCAATGGAATTAACAATATTTTCTGTATATAATGTTTCTATATTTTTCTTTAACTCTCCAATGTTATTTTTCTAGAAACCACAGGTAAAACTGCTACAGGCACCATTTATGTTAAAGTACCTGGTTTCACTGAAAAGTGTCCTACAATTGTTTTTGACAAGGAGGTAATTTGTAGTTCATCTCCTCTGGTGATTGTCTCAGCAAACGTACAGGACAGAGATAAATACTCTGGCCCCTACACCTTTTCACTGGAGGATCAAGGTGTAAAGTTGCCAGTAGTATGGAGTATCACAACAATCAATGGTGAGTAATAAGCAAAGTTGTTTTCATGAATTAAAGTTGATGCTTCTCTATGTTTCCAGAGGGGTAAGAAAGCTCATCTTTGAGCAGATCCTTTCTAAGAGGAGTTGAGAAAACTTATTTTTAGTAAAGGTACACTCTGAGTCTTAAGTACTTCTCTCTTCAGAAAAAGAATGTAATAACATTACACTGCTTAGTACATATGGCTGCCACCGCACCCAAATACGTTGGTTCAACATTTGTTTTATTGAAGTGCTATTTAGATTTTTAAATATACTCATTTCCCTTTTATATAATCACCATGTTTACAAAGCTGTTCATAACTGAGTTTTGTGTACACCATCCTTCACCCATACAAATCTTCTACCACCATTGTCTTCAGTTTCTTTCTTACCCTCCCTCCTGCCTGCCTCTTTTCCTCTCTCTCTCTCTCTCTCTCTCTCTCTCTCTCTCTCTCTCTCTCTCTCTCTTTTCTTTCCTCTCTCTCTCCCCTCTTTCCTCTCTCTCTTCTCTTTTTCTCTCTCTTCTCTTTTCTTTTTCTCTTCTCTCTCCTCTTTTAGACACTGTGGTTTACACTACTGTTAATAAAGCGGTACTGTGTGTGACATTTATCTCCACTCAGAACCTAGTTCTTGTCCAAAGTGATCAGTTTCAACTATCATTGTCATAGTGTTTCCTTCTCAACCTTAACAGCACTTCAACATTATTTGTGACAGGATTCCTACCATGGACTGGTCCTCCTGGCCCTTGCCTCTATGTCTCTGGATATTATTAGCATACTATCTTTATTTTTCATCTATCCCACAAATGAGTGAGATTATTCCATTTCTACCCCTGCCCATATTACTCATTTTACTTCACACAATACTCTTCATATTCATCCACTTTTAAACAAATTTTATTACTTCATTTTTTCTAACAGCTGCATAAAACTCCATTGTGTTCATGTACCACTGTATCTATAGCTGTTCATCTTTCTCTGGCACTTAGGTTGCTTCCAGATTTTGGCTATTGTAAATAGTGCTGTAATGAACATAGGAATACATGGTGCTTTGGTTTGGGTTTTTGGTTTTGGTTTTGGTTTCTAGAGTAGTATTGTTGGATCATAAGGAAGTTCAATTTCTAGTTTTTTTTTTGAGGAATATCCATATTATTTTCCAAAAAGGCTACACCAATCAATATTCCCACCCACAGTGAATGAGAGTTTTTTTTTCTCCCCAAATCCAGACCAGCACTGGTTGTTCTTGTTCTTTGTGATATATGCCATCTCTGCTCTGGAATGATAACTTATTGCTGTTTTGATTTGCATCTCCCTGATTATTAGTGATATGGACCATTTTTACAAGTACCTTTTGGCTATCTTTATTTCTTTCTTGAGGAATATTTGTTCATTACTTCTCATTTTTTAGTGATATTAAAGGTTTTTATTCTTGCTGAGTTCTACCAGTGACTTGTATATCATAGATAATAACCCTTTATCAGATAAGTATTGAGGGAGTAGTTTCTCCCACTTAGTGGGTAGTGTTTGTATCCTAGTCATTGTTTCCTTTGAAGTGCAGAAGCATCTCAGTTTAATGTAGTCTCATTTGTTTATCTTTGCTTCCATTTGTTTGCCCAGTGGTATTTCCTCCTTCAAGATGCCTTTACCTTCAATGTCATGGAGAGTTTAGCCTACATTTTTCTCTATTCACCTTATGGTTTCAGATCTGATAACGTCTTTAATTAACTTGATTTTTGTGTTAAAGAGTGATCTGAGTTCACTTTTTTTACATGTAGTTGAACAATTTTCCCAGCACCACTTGTTGAAGAGTATTTCCTTGCTCCACTTTGCATTCTTTCCCTTTATCAAAGATTAATTGATAGTTTACCTGAGGATCTGTCTCAGAATATTTAAGTCTATTCCATTTATTTGAGGATCGGTCTTTATTTTAGTAGCATGCTGCTTTATAGTACAGTTTAAAGTTGGGGAAAGTAATTCCTCCCATCTACTTATCCCTGAGAATTGTTTTAGTTATTTATGGATGTCTATTTTTCCATTTGAATTTCAGGAGCATTTGATCCACTTCTTTAAAAATGTCATGGGTATTCTTATAGGGATAGTATTAAATCTTTACAATGCATTGGGGATGTCATTTTAATTATTTTAATCCTCCCAATTCATGAGCAGGGTATATGTTTCCATTTTTTGTGTCTTTTTTTATTTCTTAAAGAATAATATTTTGTAGTTTTCTTAGTAAAGGTCTTTCACCTCTTTAGATAACTCCAAGTTAACTAAAGTCAACTCCAAATTGACTCCAAGGAACTTGATTTTATGGGGCATTCTGATTGTGAATGGGATTATTTTTAGTATCTTTCTTTCATTTTATTATTTGTATATAGAAAAGCCCTGGTATCAGGTAGTGTGAGGAGAAAACTGTTGACATTGCTGGCAGTTAATGTGTACTGGTGATGTTATTATACATTATATGACTGTAACTCAATCATCAACAACTTTTTCTGTGGAAAAAAATGCTGTAGTTGAACAACCGTGTAACCATGATGTCTAAAAATAAAAAAGGAAAAAGAAAAGCTGTGAATTTTGAGTATTAACTTTTTATCCTGCCATTTTACTATACAAATCTATGGCTTCTATAAGTTTTCTGGTAGAGTTTTAGGATTTTCTAAATATATTATCATGTCATTGGCAAACAGAGATTGAATTCTTCCCTTTCATCAGGATTCCTTGGGTATCTTTTTCTTGCCTAATTGCTATAGCAAGTACTTCCAGTACTATATTGAATAGAAGTTGTCAAAGGGAGCAATCTTGTCTTGTTCCAGACATGCAGTGGTCCTTAAACTATGGCCCATGGGCCACATATTGTATTTGTATTTGTTTTGTTTCTTCATTGCAAAATAAGATATAAGCAGTGTGCATAAGAATTCGTTCATAAGTTTTTTTTTTACTATAGTCAGATCCTCCGATGGTCTGAGGGACAGTGAACTGGCCCCCCTGTTTAAAAAGTTTGAGGACCCCTGCCTGAGAGGAAAGGCTTTTCATTTTTCCCCATTAAATATTAGCAAGTGGGGTAATTCTTGTCTTGTTCAAGATCTTTGAGGAAAGACTTTTAGTTTTTCCTCATTAGGTATTGAGCAATTTGACATTCACAGGAAATACTTCTAGCCAGGTAATTTGAGAGCATGTTGGGCTGAAAATTATAAACACATTAACAAATGGGAAGAACAAACTTATACTTCATTTTTCTCTAATATTTATAATATTAATTATACATTTCATATATTTCCTAGTATTCTTATAAATATAGACATTTGAATCAATATGAATCTTGTCCCTTCCTGGATTTTCTGGGAAAAGTCATATAAGGTGGTAGTAGGGAGCCACTGCAGCCATACTCAGTGGTGTTCAGTGGGCCATGACGTGCCAAAAATCAAATCGATGTATGTGTTCTTTACTTATTTAAATATATCCCTATCCCTGTTTCTAAATGTATAGCTACCATCCAGCCACTTAAAATTATTTGTAAATGTATTTACTTTTCTCAAGTGCTTTTCTAAACCTATTTTATTACATCTCATGAATGTACTAAATGGTGCTCTTAGTCACTGGTTTGTATTAGTCATTGCTTGAGTCATCACAGGCCTTCTTTCCTAGGTCCTTGCTAATCCTAATGAGATTCTAGCTCCAAATTGTGAGGGTTGCAGTTATCACCAAAAGAAAAAGAAAAGCTGGCAGTAAACACACTAGTATAGGAAATTCTGGGAAAGGCTACAATTGTGCTACAAGGTTCTATGGCAACGGTGGTTGGACTAGGTATAGTAAGCACGGTGTTAAAGAACAAGTTTGTGTCTGAAATTATTCAAATAAAGCAATCTTTCAGATTATGAGAGATGCTAGCTATCTACTTAGTAATTAATAACTTAGCAATGAAAAGTGAAAAACCATTTATGTTCATGGTTCAAGTACAACTTTTGCTGGGATAAGCCCTACAACTAGCACTTGGTTCATGGAAAATAAGAGCAGCTGAGGCTGCAGTAGCCAAAGAAGACACTTAGGCTTGACAAAACAGCACAAAAACATGCATGTAGGGAAGGCACACATTCAGAGAACTACATACAATAGGCCAGGGATTAGTACAGAAACAAAGGAAGAGTAGTTAATCCCTAAAATATGGAGTGAGGGAGCATTTAAACATTTAAGCAATGCCCATTTTTCTTGATCTTTTTGGAAGGTGTAGGGTCAATAGATTAAAGCAGAATTGCTTTTATGGAGAAGAGTGATGGACACACCTAGTACAGAGAGAAGCTCAAGAAGGAATTAAAACAAAATATATCCAACTGAAAACCTTCTAGATCTCATAGCTGTTCAAATTTCACCTACATTGAGTGCTTTCTTTGAGACAATGCTATCCATGGTCATTCAGGCTGTATTAATAAAATTAAATTGTATTCAAAGTCAAAGACATTTTGTTCTACTGTAGTTAATTCATATGATTGTTTTTCTACAGCTACTTCCTCACTCATAAAAGCCCAGTCACAGATATCTCCTGGGACATACAAGATTCCTCTTGTAGTTACGGATAATCAGAACCAGTTGTGTGATATACCAGAGAATTTGAGCCTGCAAGTCTGTCAATGTGATGATAGGGGGCAAAACTGTGGGAGTCATGTTCCAAACAAAGGCGTAGATCCCTCAAAAGAAAATAGGTCATGGGCAAGGCTAGGGCCTGCTGCCATTGGCCTACTACTGCTTGGTCTTCTGCTGCTGCTGTGTGAGTATTCAAAGCTTTGTTCTGTTTTTGATGGGTGTCAGCTTTCACACACTGCACAAGCAATGCATATCCACAATGTAGAACTATTCTCTAATTGATTTACAGGTTTATCTATAAATATACAATGGTCAATTCTTCCTACACACAAGAGAATAATAGAATTGAGGAGAAAGAGGAGAATTGGCTATTAGAAGCTGAGTTCTAGGAACTTTAAATTAGATTAAATGTATGTATATACTTACTAATAAAAGTAACATAACTACATATTAATAAGCAGTATGATAAGTATTATTTTGTATTGTAATAGTATATTTATTTTGGGTAAAACATATTGTGCCTGATCTTATATTTTGTTGTGGATAGTTGGCTAAGTTGTTCTTAGTATACTTAGATGTACCTAATTTGCATAATGAATATGACTTATCATAGCCATAATAGCAAATCTTTATTATATTCACTACTGTCCTTTATATTAATTCATTTAATCCCATAATAATCTATCTCATTTTATAGACAAGTTAGATTGTAACTTTAAGAAAACATATCAGGGGGGCCCGGAAAGATAGCATGGAGGTAAGGCATTTGCCTTTCATGTAGAAGGATGGTGGTTTGAATCCCGGCATCCCATATGGTCCCCTGTGCCTGCCAGGAGCGATTTCTGAGCATAGAGCCAGAAGTAACCCCTGAGCGCTGCCAGGTGTGACCCAAAAACCAAAAGAAAAAAAGAAAAAAAACATATCACTGACCCGGATGGCAAGTGATAAAGTCATAATTCAAACCCCAGTAGTTTGTTTCAGTAACTGTACTCTATTTTTTGTTGGTTGGTTGGTTTGTTTGTCACACCCGGCAGTACTCAGGCATTACTCCTGGTTCTACGCTCAGGAATTGCTCCTGGCACGCTCGGGGACCATATGGGATGCCAGGATTCGAACCGCCGTCCTTCTGTAGGCAAGGCAAACGCCTTACCTCTATGCTATCTCTCCAGCCCCGGTAACAGTACTCAATGCACCTTACTGTGATAAAAGTTCAAATGTGAAAATGTTGGTTTCCTTACCAAGCCAAGATAGGTAAAAGGTTACTGTTGTCTAAAAAAAAATATTTTGAAAAAAGGGAAAGGAATTACATGTATCTTTATTACAAATATTTGACTGACAGAGGACAAATGAAATTATCGTCATGGTAGCAAGAACCCTCCATATCAAGGATTCTTAAGCCAAAAGTAAAAGTGAATTAATTGTCATATATAGGTCATCACTCAAATTGAGATATTGCTTGCATTTAATAATTGGTTAGTAAGAATAATTGGAGATCAAATTACTGAAACATTATCATCTTCAGCATCCAATTGTGTACTCAACCAATAGAATATAATGGCCTCAACATGTACATGTAAAGGCAATAAAAATTTTATGGAAAATTATTAAGGAATCAATTACCAGGGCCAGAGCAGTGGCACAGAGATAGGGCATTTGCCTTGCATGCAGTTGACCCAGGACAGATCGCGGTTCAATCTCCTGGCGTCCCATATAGTCCCCCAAGCCAGGAGCGATTTCTGAGTGTATAGCTAGGAATAACCCCTGAGCGTCAAGGGATGTGCCCCCCCCAAAAAAAAACAAAAACAAAAGAAATCAATTACCTTCTATCAGTGTCAAGGCAACACTATAATAATAATAATAATAATAATAATAATAATAATAATTTCCTTTAGTTTTATAATCATGTACTAAATTTTATTTTAAAAACACTCACTTTTTCTTTCTATTAGGAATGTTCCATAGTCTTTAAAATACTGTTTTCTTTGTATTTTTTTCTCGGAACTGTTATGTCAAACATTTCCTAGTGATGCAACTCTTCTGAATTTTTTTAACCAGTGGCCCCTCTTTTGCTGCTGACCTGTGATTGTGGGACAAAGCCTATTGGAGGAGGAGTAGGTGGATTTGTTCCAGTTCCTGATGGTTCTGAAGGAACAATTCATCAGTGGGGAATTGAAGGAGCTCATCCTGAAGACAAGGTGAAGATTCAGTTTTTTTAAATATTCATTTCAATCATGCTCAGAAAAATCTAATTTATAATGATCCAGAGAAAGAAATAATAGAATTTTCTTAAATATACTCTTTGAGGATCAGAGAGATAAGTTAGCAGTTAAGGCACTTGCTTTGTAGCCAATCAAACCCCATTTAACCTTTGACATCTATTAGAATATCCCAATATTACCAGGCGTTAGTCCTGAGCTAGGAATAAGCTCTAAGCACCAATGACTTGTGAATGTGTCCCTCTTACCCAACACCCTGCTCACAAAAGAATTCTTGACACTTGATTTGTGAGACAATACTGGAAGGAGATTTTTAGAGCCTTTGCTTTTTGATTAAATGATTTTTCCTACAAAAAAATTTTAGACTCCAAGTAATAGACACCACTGGTAGAGAACCACATTTCACCTACATTTCCCATAAAAACTGGCTAATCTTTAAGTGTTTTTTGGAAAGGGTCGTCCAAAGCAATGCTCAGGGTATACATTTGGCCTGACATACATGATAGTTAGTGAATATAAAGATATAGTGCAGCTCAGGGTATCACCAGAAAAATTCCAAAAGTACTTGGAGAACACTAGAACCACATAATATGAGTTAAGTACTCCTGTACTTATCTCCCAAAAACCTGTATTTTTTATCTTGGTTTGCAGGAAATCACAAATATCTGTGTGCCACCTATAACAACCAATGGAACTGATTTCATAGACAATTCTGGTAAGTAAAAGTCAAAAAAAATTTGTAGGGAGGGTAAAAAATGGCAAAAAATTCATACAATTTTTTGAAAGCAAAAATGGATTTAACGTTAAAACTACTGAAAATAATAAGTAATAATGAATCTTTTTCTTAGTAATTTGCACATATATTTTCAATGAAATGATTTACTAATATTGTATTAGACCAAACTTTACTTCAATAAGTCCTGCCTACATGCAAATATTTTTCATATTTGAAGAATTATTAAGTTTTTTCCAACTTTAACAAACTAAAAGATAGCTCTCAATTTCTGATTTTAATATGATATTTCAAACATATAGGAAAAAATAAAGGAAACACTATCAAATAAATATCAAACACTACAACCATCAATTTAACACTGATTATATTTGCAGAAAAAGTTTTGTGTATGCATATCCTTTATCTTGTTGACTTTCTTACTTTCCCAGCACTAATATAATTCTGATTTGAGTAAAATTATAAAATTTTTGCATTTAATCAATGTGACTGAATCACTTACACTGTCATAAGGCTAAAATTATTTTATTTATCAGATGAATTTTATATTATCTTATGTAATATCTAGAAAAACAATAAAAGCTAATAGCTAGTTTTAAATTTTTCTAAATTACATATTTAATCAGATTGTTTTTAAATGTTTCAACAGTAAAATCTATAAATATCATCAAGAAAATGTAGCAACTGGCTTTTATCTGCACATTTTCTCCTAATTCTGCCTTTTAATTATATAGGGAAAATAACTATATTCACAATTCTTTAGAAAAATATAAATGACAGTATAATATAAAGGTAATTAGCAGAATGATTTTAACTCATTAATTGTAATTAAACAACAGGATATCTACTTATGAACAGTAAGTTACATGGAAATATTAGTGTATGTTTTCTCATTGTTTATTATATTGTGTCAATATGACAACTTAATCACATTCTGAAAATAAACATTGCGTTAGAAGTTTTAGATGCCCATATACTAAATTGTTTATTCTTATATTTTCCTCTGTGGTTGTTGTACTGAAAATATATTTCCCTTGTACACTTTAGAATTGGCATGTTTTCAGAACTATCTCATCAACCAATTGCTGTTATTCTGACATAATAGAACAGTCTGGAATGTTTCTACCACCTTGATTCACATAACTTTGCTTTCTCCCACTTATTTACTTGGCAATTGTTCATGGATATCAAGCACTAGTTAAAAATTAAGTTTAAAATCATAGTAAGAGATGTTATAAAATTTTCTCCCATTTTCAGAAGTTTGTACAAATACATATGCTGGAGGGACGGTAGAAGGAGCTTCAGGAATGGAACTGGCCACCAAGCTTGGAACATCTAATATTTGTGCAACCACTGGAGGGTATAGCACAGCCATTTGTACTGTAGGACACTCTGGAACAATGAGAACACGCCACTCCACTGGAGGAAGCAATAGAGACTATGGTGAAGGAGCAATAAGCATGAATTTCCTGGACTCCTACTTTTCTCAGGTAATTTAATGGCAAATTTGGTGGCTTTGTTACCTTAACAGATCTTTTTTCTTGATTATACTTCAGGTATAGTGGGGGGGGTATATAGTTTGTGAAAATTTTAAAGAAAAATAGTGATTCCTTGACAAAATTGTAGAGATAATCTAGGGTTTTTGCTAAAACTGATCTTCTAGTCAAAAGAAGATTCTTCTAGATAGCCTCAAGGTGATAAAGTATTAGCTCATCTTTACAAGTGAATAGCAATGGGAAGCAAATTCATTTCTGCACGGAGACAATCCACTTTCAGCGTAAAGAACAGTCTAGTTTGAATTTCCATACCAAAATGAAGTAGGAATATTATATATCTGTATATACATTTTATGCATGCAAATTTTTCAGAGGAAGTCATAATTATATTTTCATGGAAAACTATGTCCTGAGAAATTAAAAAAAAACTTAATAAATTTCCAAATATTAAAAAGAGGTAAGAGATCTAATAAGATCAGATGAACAGTCAAGAATAAAAGAGCAGGGTCCGAAGTGATAGCACAGCAGTAGGGTGTTTGCCTCGCACATAGCTGACCCACGACAAACCTGGGTTCAATCCTGGCGTCCCATATGGTCCCCTGCGCCAGGAGCGATTTCTGAGTGCATAGCCAGGAGTAACCCCTAAGCATCACTGAGTGTGGCCCAAAAACCAAACAAATAGAAAAGAAAAGAAAAGAAAAGAAAAGAAAAGAAAAGAAAAGAAAAGAAAAGAAAGACAGAAAGAAAGAAAGAAAGACAGACAGAAAGACAGACAGACAGACAGAAAGAAAGAAAGAAAGAAAGAAAGAAAGAAAGAAAAGAAAAGAAGAAGAAAAGAAAAAAAAGAGAAACAGAAAAAGAAAGAAAGAAAGAAAAAGAAAAAGAAAGAAAGAAGAAGAAAGAAAGAAAGAAAGAAAGAAGAAGAAAGAAGAAAGAGAAAGAAAGAAAGAAAGAAAGAAAGAAAAGAAAAGAAAAGAAAAGAAAAGAAAAGAAAAGAAAAGAAAAGAAAAGAAAAGAAAAGAAAAGAAAAGAAAGAAAAAACAAACCAGAAGGTAAAAGACCAGAAAGGTCTTTGGAAGGCAGGTTTTTTGCCCTTAGTTGGTATTTAAATGAGGAAGACGCATCATTCGAACTTATCTGCCATATAGTTTCAGTTCAGAATGTATCTGTCATTTCAAGCAAAGGAAATGTGACACTACTTAAGGATAGGCATAGAGGCTAACTTGAGATGAGATTCATGGGTTATTCCAAGGTGTGATGTAGGCCTTGATTAAAGGTGAAGTTCCCAATCTGGGACTCAGCTGCCTTGCACAGTGCATAGAGGAATGTCTGCCCCACAGCCCCAAATACAAAAACATGGTTTTATACAAGTTCAAGCAGAGTTTCACACTTGGCCTCTGACTAACTCCAGGTGTCATGCACAGACAGTTATTCTTATGTGTTTCCAAAATAAAAAATTAAAACCTGAGTCTAGGGGCCAAAAAAATAGTACAGTGGGCAGAGCACTTTCTTAGCATGTGACCACCCAAGTTTAGTCTCCAGTATCCCATATGGTCTACTGGGGAACCATCAGGAGTAATTCCTGAAAGCAGAGCCAGAAGTAAACCCTGATAATCAACAGGAGTGTCCCACATGCAGAAAACCTCATGAGCAACAACAACAACAACAACTCATGAGCCTAGGCTACTCCTTGCTTGGGGGAAGGTCATATACAGCTGTGCATAGAGTAGGGGCACACCTGGCTATGATCAGAGATAACTATTGGCAATGCTCAGGAAACTATGTGCAATGACAGAAATCAAACTGTGAGCAGCATTACTGCTATATAATTCTATACATGTTTAAGGGTATATTGATTACACCAGTTAATTTCCATAACAACCAACAGAGTTGTTAATGTAAACAACAGACTTTATAGCAATCGATTATCTAATTGACATACTCATGATCAAAACTTTATCTCTATGAAATAGTGTTATATTCATCAAATCAGTCTCGTAAAATTTATTTTCCCCTGCTTTTCTCTCTCTTCAGAAAGCATTTGCCTGTGCAGAGGAAGACGGTGGTCAGGAAGCAAATGATTGCTTGCTGATCTATGATAATGAAGGAATGGATGCTCCAAGTTCTCCTGTAGGCTCGATAGGTTGTTGCAGTTTTATTGCTGAAGAAATAGACGACAGTTTTCTGGACTCACTTGGCCCCAAATTTAAAAAGCTTGCAGAAATAAGCCTTGGAGTCAGCCTGGATGATGTCAACCTATCTCAGTCACACATTACAGGAAGTAGTTCTGGGGTTGAACCTTGTGGTCATTCTATAAATATCCAGACTCTACAACCAGCCATTTCCATTCCTGACCCTTTGCAAGGAGGTAGCTTTGTGGTAACAGATACTTGCATCCCTTCTGGTTCCTTTATGCAACCTTCCACTGCAGTCTTTGACCCACGAATCACACAAAATGTGATAGTGAGAGAAAGAGTGATATGTCCCATTTCTAATGTTCCTGGCAATGTAGTTTGTCCAACAGAGATACAAGGGTCATGTAATATAATTTGCCCGCAAGATCCTTGTTCTCGTCTAATATGACCAGAGTAATATACTAACCCAATATAGGGTTATTTGGACCCAATTTTTCAAAATAGTATAGCAAAATTCAGTGTTGGCCTAATTCAGTGTTTGTTATTCTCATAAAACTGATATTGGCATACTTATTCTAGTTTATACACCCAAGCTAGATATATTGACACCCTTATTCTCAAAAACTATTCAAGTGGTTGTAAATTACAATGTTTTTTAAAAAAATACATAAATTCATATTTAAAAAAGAAAACTCCGAATCCTTCTTAAAAGTCTGAGTTATTTTAGTGCCAAAGAAAGGGATAGCACCTTATTAGTGTAAAGTGTGATGTACTTTAGTGGTGTCAAGATTCACCATTTCTCATCACATTTATAATGATATAGGAGACTTGTGGTATTTAATAAAGCATTTTGAGATATTTAGAAAAAAGAAATTAGTTACAGTTGAGGTTTTTTTTCTATCTTTTTTGGTGCTGGAAGTTGCAGTGCATCTTTTGTACAAACTAAGGACTTACTTCTGAAACTTGTTATATCTATAGCCCAAATCATCTCAGAATATGGCAGCTTTGAAATATAAATATGTAACATTTAGGAAGTCTTAGTATGCCATAAATACTACTTTGTGTATTTCTAAAATACTTCAAATTTGTCGACCTAAAGAAACTATTTTATACTTGTACTTGTGCTCTTTTCTATACATTATCAATAACAAATCCTATATTAATCCCTTGAAAAAATGTTGCCTGTTTTTAAAATGCCAGTGGCTAGATATAACTTACATATGTCATATAGTCGCATTTATTAAGCCTATTAAGCCAACAATGACTGTAGACTTTAGGGTATTATTTATAACATGGCTTTTCTTTTCCTAAGAAAAAAGGTCTCGAATACAATATTTTATGGTGAAATTTGTGAATATGTATTATATAAAAAGAATCATTTCAGGTTAAAGCAGAAAACTGTCTTTAGAAATCTTTATTTTTGTCTTACTTTTTTATTTAAACAGTAACAGCTATGTAATTCTTAAGCATAAAAACATTAGGTATTAAAGGTGTGAAATTCAGTATTTGATTCATTTTTCTGGGGTGACAATGCAACTTTTCTAATCATTTCCAGTTATTCAAGATCATTATCTTTTATATCATTCAAATAATCCAACAAGCTTTTCAATAAGATTGTCTTAGTTTGTTCTTTAGAGGCTATTGATTGCCCCATTGTTACTGATTGTACATAAACTTCCTTTCTCTTCGCTATATTAAGAACCTTTATGTTTTGGTGGGTAAAATAAAAAAATCACCTACACTTATACCTGTAAGGATATAGTCCTGAGCATATCTGTGTGGAGGGAGAAGACTCCCTAGATTGCTACATATATTCTTCTCTCTCCTTAATACTATGATTAACAAGAAACTGTTTTCTAAAATAACTAAGTATAGAACACTTGTTCTGAGACAAGGTTATGGTGGCAACAATATCTGTAAGCAAAGCAGCTGGGCCCAATGAAGCAGTAAGCCTGTCTTACAAATATCAAATTGCTATTATCACTGGGACCTTTTGTAAACAAAAGATTCTTTTGTTCTCTAGACCATCAAAGTTGGCCTAGGTCTCTGTACCTGAGACATAAGTTACAAGTTCAAAGGTATATCCAAGATCAATAGCCTCAAAATATCTTAACTCTACCTCTTAAAAAATAGTATGAAATAGGAATTTGGCATCCTTGAAAAATTATAGTCAAAACTATGTCACAGTAGGACAATTTTTACAGAGGGGAAACTTGAGACTCAATGTCGTTTATAAATGAAAGTATACTAATCTCCAGGGGGGAACCTAAGATTAAATTATAGTATATAATTTTAAAATAACGTTTCATCTGTGTTTTTTCACTAAGAGGAAAAAATGTTTGAAGCAGAAAAAAATCATTTAAGATGTCTTTTTTTACTTGTTCCAGTAATACTAAACTCTGTTAGAACTCCAATAGTGTAATATTGTTATAATAAAAGTGTCTGGCAGCAAATCCATGAGTACTCTCTTTACTACTTAGCATGATATCTCTGTAATTAATAGTCATTATAGTATTAAAATGTGATTTACATTTGTATTTTTGTAGATACTCAGTTATTTTATTTTAATTTTACTGAAACCATTGTGATTCACAAAGTCCTTCATAGCTGGGTTTCAGAGATACAATGAAACAGAGCCAAACCCACCACCAGGATTCACCTGCTTCCCCCAATGCTCCTCAAGTGCATCCCATACCAACTCTCCTTGCCCCCAGCCTGCTAGTATGAAATTTTAAGTTTAGGTTGTTAAGGTTTGGATTTCTTGATTCCATTGTTGTCTTAAGAAAGGACAGAATTAGATACATTTGTGTTTTTATCCATATTTTTCTATACTGCATTCACTTAAATAGAACCAAAGGTTGAGGACTCAAGATCTCTTTAAATGAAGATAAAAGTGATTGAGATACTGGGTCAGTTTGGACAAACTAAGTAACTAGTGGGTCTCTTAGTTCATTTACTGTTTGATAATTTGGAATCGTTCTCAGACAAAAGCTTAGATTATTTAGTTTGGGGATTGGAGAGGATCGTGTTGAACTGAACTATGCCTAACAGTGCTTAGTTTACTCCTAGTTCTGTGCTCAGCAGTGACCATTGGTTGTATCCAGAGAATCATGTGCAGTGCATCAAACATAGTCAACTGTGTGCAAACTAAGTATCTCAAAGTCTGAAAATATCTCACCTCCAGAAGTTTTATTTTTAATGTGTGAATACATTCTTGAATTGATTCACCGTGAGATAGAGTTACAAAGTTGTTCATAACTGAATTTCAGTCATAGAATGTACAACACCCCTTCATCAGTGCACATTTTCCTCCCAACAATATGCCCAGTTTCCCTCCTGCCCTTCTCCCTGCCCTCTCACTGCCTGCCTTTGTGGCAGACCTTTTTCTTGTCTCTCTTTCTATCTCCTATCTCTTTTTCTCTTTGTCTCTTTCACCTACTTTCTCTTTCTTTGTCTCTCTCCTTTTCTTTGTCTCACTCTCTCTCTCCCTTTTTATTTCCTTCCAGTGGTCCTCAAACTATGGCCCGCAGGCCACATATTGTATTTGTATCTGTTTTGTTTCTTCATTGCAAAATAAGATAGATGCAGTGTGCATAAGAATTCGTTCATAAGTTTTGTTTTTACTATAGTCAGAACTTCCAGGGGTCTGAGGGACAGTGAACTGGCCCCTGTTTAAAAAGTTTGAGGACCCCTGAATGGCTTGCAATATTGTTACTGAAGAAGTATCATGCCTATCACTTTATCTCCATTCAGCGCCCAGCTCTTGTCTAGAGTGATCATTTGCAACTCTCATTGTCATCGCTCACCTCCAGAAGTTTTGACTCAGAGAGAAAAGAAGTCAAGAAAAGGTAAATGCCTGTCTTAATATGATTTTTTTAAAAAGGAGCATGGCTCTGGAGACTGCCACTGTCCTCAGCACAGTATCTATCTCCCAATAAATATCTGTTATTTCTTTCTTTCTGTAGATATCACTAAATAAGTCCCTGCAGAATTTTGGATCTTGCTTCTAGATGACATTTTTCATTCTTCAATGTAGAAATTTCAACTTGGAATTGGAGCCTGCCAAGCAAAAACTGTAACAGGATGCAAAGTGAAGAGCTATGGATAACTTAACTCCAGTATGACAAATCAATCCAAAAAAAATTTAAAGTGATGAAGGTAAATTGCAAAAATGTCATTTTTCTACTATTAATAAAAATCCCAAGGAATAATTATAACAAAATCAGTGTATTGTAAGTTTTACAAAATCAAGAACATAAGAAAATATATTTAATGACTAATTTCAACTAGCAGTCTAAAATCAAGTAAAATTATATAGCTCCCCAATTGAACACTTGCCTTCCATGCATGAGATCCTATGTTCAACTTGCATGCAGCACCAATTTTTAAAAAGAGAGAAATGAATGAAATTAATATTGTTCTTTTCATATGTTCGTGATTCAGCATTTTTCTCAGTTCCTTACTATGTCTGCAAAAATATTTAAAATCATAGGTTACATAATTTAATACTTGTTCAACAACCTAATCTGAGATAATTTTATATAGGGAGATAATTGATGAGAAAACAAGACAAGCATTTAAATTCCAGGAGCCTGAAGCTACATTTTGCTTGATGAACGGTGGAGATGCTTTGCTTGAAGGAAAGTGCAGAGCAGAGATCTACTCTTTACAAACACATCAGTTATTAAAGGTTAGTGTCCTTAATTTTCTTGTCTAGATTAACCTTCTTTTTCAAATACAAAAAAATATTTAGAAATTATTTAATAAAAGCTCAAGAAAATGAAGATCTAAGAATAAATGCAAATGTTATCAGAATAGAGAGAAAGCAACATTGGTGAAAATGGTCAAATGGTTAAGTTATATATTGATTTAATTCTTACATTAAGTTTGAGACAACAATCACCAAAAAAGCAGACTTAGAGAAACAAAGCAACTTCTTCAAGGTCACACAGAAAGTGACACAAATGCAAAACCTTAGATATTCTTATTGAAAAATAATATTGTTAATACTCGAATCCTAAGAAGCCATAAAATATACATTAATAGTTCTACATTGAAAGAGTAAGAAAGGCAAAGAAAAGAAAAAAAGCATTTCATAAATCTCTGACTATATCTAAGATAGAGAGAAATAAAAAACTTCAAATCAATTTGCTACTATTTGAAGTAAATGTGTGATTATTTTTCATGGAACAGTGAGCAGTTGTCCTCCACAGTAACTAATAGAAACAAGAAACTTTAAAGATATGATTTCTCTTTTTTGGTGAATTTCTTAAAAATTAATTTGACAGATCATTGTTTAGGAGAGGTCAAATGACAAGTGTCTAGAAATAAAAATAGCTTTATATAGATCTATTAATCTCAATAGTCCATGTTTCTTAAAAACAATGCATTTTAGCAACAACAATTATTATTCCTTAAGATCATTTCCATCTCTATCTTTATTCTAATAAAGTTGATATAAAAACCATCAAATTTTTAACTTTATACCTTGGAACATCTCTGTGTTGAATTAACTTAGCAAACAGTAAATTTTATACATAAAAATTCAATGCATCGGGGCCAGAGCAATAGCACAGGGAAGGCGTTTGCTTTGCACGTGGCCAACACAGGACAGACCCACGTTTGAATATGGTCCCCTGAGCCTGCCAGGAACTACTTCTGAGCACAGAGCCAAGAATAACTCCTGAGTGCCATTGGGTGTGGCCCAAAAACAAAAAAAAAACAAAAAATTCAATGCATCATATTACAATACTAAAAGCAAGCAACATGTTAATAGGGAAAGAATATGTATGTCCTCATTACCTTAGAAAGTGCAAGCAATACACTATTCTTCATAACCAAAAGAGAACTGCAAAGAACTATTTTAATTATAAAGCAGTACAGAATAGGATCATGTTTCTCTATATATCATAATGACATTGGTTCTGCTCCTGCAGAGAGGAATTGACACTAAGCCAAACTGAAAGCTTAAAATATGTGAAATTAATCTCAATCATGTGTTACCATATCTAATTGACTGTTATTGATAATAAGGCTTACTTGACCATGAATAGGAGATAACCACACACAGCCACAAGTGCAGCACATATAAAAACACATAAACAAGTATATAAATTTGCCTCAGAAAACCACATAGTTTGGCATAGGTGAAACAGCTTTTCCAGCATCAGATTTAATTACCAGACATTAATGCACAGTGAGTGAAAAGGGTCTCCAGGGTCCAATTTTAATAAGAATTTGTACATAAGCTTCCCCATACCAACAAGCAATTCTTCAACACCAGCAAGTCCAAAAATTTAGGAAATTCAGCAATTTCCTCAAAGACACAACTACAGATTCTACCACTTCTGAATTCAGTTTCTTGAAAATGTCCTGTGCCATTTATGACTGATGCCCGTCATAAATCCAGGTTAGAATCTGTGCTTTGGACAAACTGGTCACAAATCAGAAGTCTTCACATTTAGTGAATTTGCCAGAGTAACTAACAGAACTCCAGAAACCCATTTACTCACCAGATAACTGTTATCCACAAGAATGTTATCCAAGAATAACCAATGGAAAGAGAAGCATAAAGAAAAGTATGAGGAAAGGATTGCAGTTTTCATGCCTTTTCCAATTGTGTCTTTCTCCCCATATGATCACTAACATAGAGACTCCTCAAACCCTTTTCTTAGGTTTTTAACATACTTTTTATTATCTAGGCATCACTGATTAAATTACTGGCCATTGGCATTTGAGCATGCTCTCTAGGCTCTTCTTTTCTCGCCAGAGGCCTGGGTGTAAGGCTGGTACTTGCAACCCTTTAATTACATGGTGGTTCTTGGGGTCACAGGCCCATGCCTCAGTTATTTTCCAAAAGAATAGTTAATGAAAGTTACCTCCAGGAACATAACAAAAAACATCCTAGTCACTTTCAGCACTAAGAAAATTCTAAAGCTTTGGAAAGCTGTAAGCAAGGACTATGAAATAAAGATGAAATAAGTATATGAGAAATTTATTTTGGTCATCTGAATGGCCAAATACATATTTCTTAGAAATTAAAATAAAGTGATGAGTATCACAGATACAAAGTTTCAGCGGGCAAGTAGTTTGCTCTCTTAAATTATTTTTTAATAAAAAAATAAAAGAAATAATCATCTTGTTTCTGCCAAACTTTCTTTAGGTAAGACTAATAAAGAAGTCAGGTTTAAACAAATTAGGTATGACATCCATGATTTCTGATTAGTACTGATGTGGGTTTGAGAACATTAAGTCTTTAGTAAATGGGAACAAAGTTTCTGTTATGCAAAAGTTCTGAGTCCTAGAGATATTCTATTTCTCTATCTACATATTTAGCTGTAGCACAAAGGTTAGAATTAAAAGAAAACTGTCGCCTAATTTTAAATTTACTGACTTAAGTGTTTTTGCCCCATATAATAGTAAACTTGAGAGTCACAGAAAAGTTCTTGGCATAAGTTAAAATGATTGGCTATGTACAGATTAACTCAAGTTATAACAATTATTCCACACGCACCCTTTATGTACATACCAAAACTATGTGCAAATAAGCCTAAGTTCTGGCAATTTTTTTTACTTTTTTATATTTTCTTCATTTTTCTCAAATCTTAGAAATTACTACATTTTTTTCTAAAGGAATTTTATAGCTGATAAAACTGATTTTTAATTTGATTTGCTAACTTGCTACTTTTTTTATACTTACTTTGCTGAACCCCGGAACTATACAGTTTTGGTGCTTGTGCTGGGTTTTAATATTCTTTCAAAAAGACAAACTAATACAGATGCATATACTGCCAAAATAAAGTAATTCTATTCTACTTCCTTCAATACTTTCTACCGGAGCCTGCAAAACAAGTTAACACTTGCAATTGCTGTCTTTGCCAACTCTGGCTAGGAAAATCTATCTCCTTTGAAAGGACAAGTCAGAAGCTGTTGAATATTATGATTGGAAACAATGAGTTGTTAGGCCAAGAAAAGTTGCTTGTGTATGCAGAAAATCAAAACCACTACTGGAGGACCTAAGAGAAAATATTAGAAAAGGGAAAACTTGGAGCTAGAGCCATAGCACAAGCGGTAAGGCATTTGCCTTGCATGTGCTAACCTAGGATGGACCAAGGTTTGATCCCCTGGCATTCCTTATGGTCTCCCAAGCCAAGAGCAATTTCTGAGTGCATAGCCAAGAGTAACCCTGAGTGTCACTGGATGTGGCCAAAAAGGCAAAAAAAAAAAAAAAAGCAAAGGAAAAACTTTTATTATATTTTCTAAAGTTCTGAAATATTTCTGAAACTTGCTAAATAATGAATATACTTGGGAGATAATTAGTGATTCTGAGAACATAATTGTTATCATTTAAATATTCAAGTTGACTCCTTTCAAAAAATTAAGAGAATTTGGTATACAAATAAATGAAACTGAATTAATTGAATCTCATAACATTTATAATACCTAATCAAAGTATTGTTTAACAGATGCTACAAAATTATTAAAAATAGCCACTTAACCAATGGTAGAGTTAAGAATAGTCTAGGCTCATTTTTTTCTGCTATGTCAAATTGCTGCATTAATATTTCTTGTTCACTAATCATTTGCCTTAGCCACGAGGAATGTCCTATTTGGTTTTCTCTGCACTAGAAATTCCTCTGACTACATAGAAAATTAGAGATTGTGCTCGCTTTGGCAGCACATATACTAAAATTGGAACAATACAGAGAAGATTAGCATGGCCCCTGCGTAAGGATGATACGCAAATTCGTGAATCGTTCCATATTTAAAAAAAAAGAAAATTAGAGATTAATTAATTAACATTACATTTTACATTATATGATCAAACATGAGAATTACCAAATGGTTCTAACATTTCAGATGAAATTCTTAGAAAAGTGCATATAGACCTCAAAATGCAGGAGCTAAATTATTTATTGAGCTGCTTATCCCTCTGAGTATATCCAAATAATCTAAGTTGTTTCTGTCATAGTTCAAGTGGCAACATGATAAAAAAAACTTGGAAGGTTTCTTTTTCCTACAACCAAATTCTTATGTTATTCTCAAGTTGAAAAGGGAAGCAAGGTGACTTTGGAGAAAAAAAACAGTTTTGTTTTGTTTTTTTATTCTTCGCTCAGGGTTTATTCTGAACTCAGGGATTACTCCTGGCAGGACTCAGGGGACTATATGTGATGCCAGGAATATCACGTCAGCTGCATGCAAGACAATAATCATTGCACTATCACTCCGATCCAAAAATAGTGTTTTGAAAATCAGAATGATAGAACAATAGTTTCACTAAACCTCCAGCAGAAAATATGTAATAAATAGAATAGTAACTGTGCAAAAAAAAATAAAGAAAAAAAAAAGAAATGTGAAAACACTTTTGACTTTAAGTTTCTATATAATTTTTGGTGCCCATTTGCTCCCCACATCAATTTTATTCACAAAGCCTAACTGACCCAACATAAAACAGAAGTGAATTTTGTCTTATATGTGCTTTTAATAAGACATTTCTAGCATATTAATTCAAATTGAGATCTAAGCCATAGAATTTTTGTTGTCATCGCTCTTTCCTGTAGAATATATAATTAATACTTAGTATATCTGTTGACTTAAAAAATGAAAGTTCATTATCATTAGACCAAAAGCAGAAATGGAGTATTTTGTGCACAGACACAGTGTCTCTTGAACTTGACTTCTATGGGAAGGCTTGATTGTACATAAGGAATATATCTGGGACTCAGGCCATACCTTCCGATTAGCCTACTGCATTTAATCTTTAGGAAACAAAATGTTTTAGAATTCCATCTTTCTGCTATTCATGAAAATACAGGAGTCACATATTTTTTTGATGTTTAAGATTATTTATTCATACTTCTAAATATTCAAAATATAAAGAATAGTGAGCCAGGCTTTATGAATTTAAGATTCAATTATAACAGATTCAGAAATATAAACTGATTCATCAACAGTGCCACAAAATGGAAACATATTAGCAATTTTATTAATTTAAATGGTTTTATAGTAAATTTTTGTGTTTTTTGCTTTGTTCAGCTTCCTGTATTTCCTTGTAATACTACTGAGCTTCAATTGTGTTGTCATCAAATTTACTGATTGCTTCAAATGAATGTTTTAACCAAAAAGTAAAGAAAAAGTACCAAGAGGCCAGAGTGATAGCACAGAGGTAGGGCATTTGCCTTACACGTGGCTGATCCAGGATGGATTTCAGTTCAATCCCTGGCATCCCATATGGTCCCCCAAGCCAGGAGCAATTTCTGAGCACATAGCCAGGAGTAACCCCTGAGTGCCACCTGGTGTGACCCAAAAAATTAAAAAAAATGATTGAATTAATTATAATTTACTATATTAAGAATTTGCTATTACTTTTATTTAGGGAACATGGAAAGTTGTGCCACACCAGGACTTAGAATGATTATTCCTGGCTCTGTGCTCAGTAGTGACTCATGGCAGTGATACGGAAAAGTATGTGATGCCAGGATTCAAATCAGTGCCAGCTGCATGCAAGGTAACTATCCTACCCCTTGTACTATCTCTCCAGCACCGATCTATTTTTTCTTTTGCTACTTTTAGTACAAAAGTAAAATTGGTAATTTACTTTTCTTAGTTATAATGAGATAATTTCTTAGTTATAATTATTATTTATAATTTTAAGGAACAATATTAAAACTTTTCAGCAGCATAGTACATACAAATGTTTCACCAAATAATGAGTCCTAATATTTACTCTGCATGACACAAGTGACTGGTGGCATTCACAAACTCACAGCTTCTCCCAGCCAGGTTACCCTGAAGTTCCATTTACCTTTCCTGCTAGAATCTACCTGGGGGGATGTCAAAATGGAAATAATATTATTTGTTTTTTGGGTTTTTTTTTTTTTTTTGGTTTTTAGGCCACACCCAGCAGTGCTCAGGGGTTACTCCTGACTGTCTGCTCAGAAATAGCTCCTGGCAGGCACGGGGGACCATATGGGACACCGGGATTCGAACCAACCACCTTTGGTCCTGGATCAGCTGCTTGCAAGGCAAACACCACTGTGCTATCTCTCCGGGCCCAGAAGTAATATTATTACTAAATACCCTACATGCACTCTAATCATTTTTAACAACTTACTCATTCAAAAATTAGGGGCTGGAGCCGTGGAGCAATGGTAGGGTGTTTGCCTTGCATGCTCCTGACCTAGGATGGACCACTGTTAGATCCCACAGCATCCCATATGGTCCCCCAAGCCAGGAACAATTTCTGAGCAAAGAGTCAGGAATAACCCCTGAGCATCACCAGGTGTGGTCCAAAAACAAAACAAAACAAAAAATAGAGATCTGTTATTAAATTGCTACATTGATGGCTGTGTTAATCAAGCAAAAATCCACAACCAGATTAATTTTGAAAGTAAATGAGTGGCTGGATTTTTCTCTTGCTAAACTGGACATTGTTATAAGGGTATTCTGCTTCTATTATCATTTTGTGTTGTTCTGAAAATATACTTAAAGCCAAAGCTTTAAATTCAGGCTTACTCTCCAGAGCTACCATATCACTTCACTTTTTCAAAAGCAGGAAAGTAACTTATTTACTTGCAAATGAATGAAATGATTGTACAAGACCAGTATTCTTTTCTGTCTTCTGAAATTTTTCCTTCCTATCTCTCTAGGTTCATTCCTTTCACTGGGTCACAGGACAGTTACTGTCAAACTTTCTCAGTAAACCCTCCTGCATCTGCCATCAGCCATGCTGTCCATCTGAGAGCAGATGATGGATTCCGATTCAAGGCCGCTGTCAGCAAACTCTCCCTGCTTTCTTTCCCAGCCCTGCTTCTATGCTAATCTTTCCAAGGAGTTTCATAAACAAAACATTCAAAACCTAAGCCAAAGATTTATTCTAATTTTCTTTCATAAAATGCAGTTAGGCAGATGAAGTCAATCTTCTCAAGTGATAACATTCCTATAATGAATGTTTACGTTGCTCAACTCTAGAAGGAAAGGGGATTTCTATATTGTTTATGACTTCTCACTTTTCTTCTTCTTTAAAGTGAGGAAAAATACAAACTGTTCTCCACTGGCATCTGAACTCTTTCTTCTTTCCACTGTTTCCACTGTTTCCACTTTTCAGCAAGGCCCATCCTTAAGGGAGAGGGATTTGCTTTCCCATGCAGTGCAATCTCCCTGCACACCTCTATCTGAGTTTGATGGCATTTACTTCTGGGAATGTAGCTATTTTTTCTTGTTCCCTTCACCCTCAGCTGACAACCCTTCCTCTTTCCATGCATACACATTCTGTCTTTCAAATAATTCTGACATCGATGTATTTGTGCAGTCATTCAAAAAAGAATTATTTGGCTGAAGATCTAGATAGGGGAGGCACTGCTTTTAGATAGTGGATACGTAACAGTTACAAAGAAAAATCCCAGCCTTCAAAATATTTATGTTCTAATGAATACTAATAGATAAGACACTAACTACATGGTCTTTTAACTAGATTCTGGTGTTTCAAGGTACAAAATAAAACACTAGTTTTGGAGCACTCTGGGAGCAGGCATCACTGCTAAAATATTGAGGGGTGGGAAGTAAAGGGGAATCCAAGAAGAGAATGCAAAGTACTAAAGCAAACGTCTAACATGCATGAAACCCCAAGGTTCATCCCCACATTCCCTGTGCTCCCCTCAACACTAGGAGCTGCATCACACACACACACACACACACACACACACACAAACACACACACACACACCCCACACACATGCTGCCCTTGTGTTCCTCAGCACATCTCGAGTTTGTGCCTGACATTTCTGGTCAGAGTATTGCCAGAAATTGTCCGTGCAATGCTTGCAAAGTCAAAAAAAAAAAAAAAAGGAGGAGGAGGTGGGGGTGGGAATAACCTTTGTACATGTCTGGAGCAGAAAAATCCAGGGGAAAGAAATGGAGAGTACAAAGGTTCTAAGGTGGAGCATGCTAGTATATTTGTGGTATCATGCAATAGTGTTGATAACTGATAAGGAATTAACAGTCATCCTCCCTGTGATAAACATAAAACAGCCAAGGCAGCCTTCAGCTAGATCATTTTAGGCATTAGTCAGTGGGAGAGAGAAGTGTTTTGATTGGATACTGTTGAGGCTTCCTAGACAACTGCTTTGTATACACCTCAAACCAGCGTTACTATAGTTCTATAACATTTTAAAACCAGAATGACTTATCTCCAAACAACTCCTAAGCTACCTCCAAACCTCTACTTACACCCAAGAGTGATAATTTTGTTTTCTTAACTGAGTCAAATCCTATTTTATAAGTAAAATCTCTTTCCCTCATTCCTCTCTGTCCCATGAACAATTTCCTTAAGGCATTTTGGTTCAGAGACTTACACCAGATTGGTTGGTCCTTGTTGGCTGACTCATAAGAAAGTCTGTGGGAAAAGGCTCTTACAATGATTCACTCTGTGGAGCCCCTTCTCTCCAGGTGCTAGTGTCTGCGGCTGAGCTCTCAGGGCTGACTGCTGCTGCCCCACTGTGTGGACTACTCATCAAGATCGTGCTGATTTGCCATTTACTGAGCTTTGAGTAAGGTCTGGCTCTAAAGGCCAACATATCTGCTCCTACCTGGTTATTAGAGATCATCCATGGATTTTTTTTCTCACTGCATAAGATGTAAACAGCCTTGGTCCTTCTGAGGGAAATTTCATAAGAACCTAACATCCTTCCTCCCAGTGTCTGTGATGTTTCATTTCAAAGGAACCAAGGCTCCTTCTCTTGAAATAAGGGGAATAAGAATTCTTTTTATTTTTTTGCTCTTTTTTTTAAATATCTTTATTTATACAATTTGATTACAAACATGATTGTAGTTGGGTTTCAGTCATATAAAGAACAATCCCCTTCACCAGTGCAACATTCCCATCACCAATGCCCCAAATCTCCCACCTCCCTACCCTGTATTTGAGACTTCCCTCATTCATTCATATTGTTATGATAGTTGTCAGTGTAGTTATTTCTCTAACTGCACTCACCACTCTTTGTGGTGAGCTTCAAATCATGAGCTGGACCTTCCAGCCCTCATCTCTATTGTCTTGGAGAATTATTACCAAAAAAATGTCTTTTATTTTTCTTAAAACCCATACATGAGTGATACTATTCTGTGTCTATCTTTCTCCCTCTGACTTATTTTACTCAGCATAATAGACTCCATGTACATCCATGTATAGGAAAATTTCATGACTTCATCTCTCCTGAAGGCTGCGTAGTATTTCATTGTGTATATGTATCACAGTTTCTCTAGTCATTCATCTGTTGAAGGGCATCTTGGTTGTTTCCAGAGTCTGGCTATTGTAAATAGCGCTGCAATGAATATTGGTGTGAGGAAGGGGTTTTTGAATTGTATTTTTGTGTTCCTAGGGTACATCCTTAGGAGTGGTATACCTGGATCATATGGGAGCTCAACTTCCAGTTTTTTTTGAGGAATCTTCATTTTGTTTTTCATAAAGGCTGGACTAGATGGCATTCTCACCAGCAGTAAATAAGAGTTCCTTTCTCTCCACATCCCCTCCAGCACCGATTGTTCTTGTTCTTTGTGAAGTGTGCCAGTCTCTGTGATGTGAGATTCTCACCAATTTCCCTACCAGAAGAATGTGATTGATTTTCTTTTATAAGCTTCTTCATCACATCTATCTTTTCTCTGGTCACTCTCAACCCCATATACATCCTTGACACCATTTAGCTATTCTCCAACACTAACACATCCTCCATCTGCTACCCTTTTCCAGCCCCTAGATTATAATCTAAGAAAACTAACAAACACAAACACATGTATGTGTGCATGTTATTTGCCTATATACTAAACACACAGATCAAATTTTTCTGACCTAATTAATCTAGTCAGAGTGGATATTTCAAATGCATTTCCCTATGATATTGCTTTTTGCTTCTATTTTATTTGGTTTGGTGTTGCTCTGAAGTTACTCCTGGATCTCTGTACAGGGATCATTCCTAGCAGACCTATATGAGATGAAACCCAAATCGGCCATGGACAAAGCAAATACAGTACCTGCTATACTATCAGTCCAATATATAGTATACTGCTTCTCAGTTATAATTAGCTCCATCTAATATATGGGTTTGGTTCAGTAAATCATCTAATACGATCTAACTCAGTGTTTCTCAAACTTTTTAAGACTTTGGCTCTTTCCCACCTTTGTTAACTTCCTGCAGTCACCCTGGCTACCCCCTAGTCTTATGCAGTGGCCCCAATTTATATGATTTTCACCTATGACCCTCTTGGAATATGCCTGGGCCCAACAAAAAGCCATATAGACTCATATAAGAAAGACTAATCTAATTATTACCATTCAATATATACTGTACAGGTGGGTATGTGTCACTTAGTTCTAAAAATCATAATGAAATGGATGAAGTCACAGATAAAATAACAATAAACCACAGCATGACTGCTTCCATGTAATTGTATGACTCATTTTGAGTAAAGCTAAAGAAGAGAACACTTTCATAACCAGATATGAAAACTATGGGAAAAGAAAAATTAAAGGTGAATCTCAAGATCCTGCGTTACCCAAACCACCTCCTCCAAAGAAGAATGAAATTAATATAACTATTTCTGGCCCCTAAATCTACTTATAACTGTGTTCCCTCTTCTATCTCTCTGCTTACTAGTCTTTTTTTTTTTTCTTCTTTGATTTTTGGGCCTTACCCAACATTATTCAGGGCTTACGCCTGGTTCTGTGCTCAGTAATCACTCCCCAAGGCCTCACAGGACCACAGGTGGTGCTAGGGCCAAACCCAGGTGAGCAGCATGAAGGCAAACATCCTATGCTCTGAAATGCCATGTCAGACCCTGATAGTCTTTTCTAAGTGGACATTGCACTGAAATATCAAATTAAACCTACTTTTCATCAAATAGCTTTTATTCTAACTTCTGTGTATTAATCTAAAGAAGAAAATGCTTTCCACATAGATAAATCTCAGTGTCTATGCTTTGAATTATTTGTCCTGCTGAAATCAATGTCTCCTTCACAATTGTTTACACTCTAAGAATCAAAATCACACACATACAGAAACACATGCACACATGCATGCACATATTCCTCCGAGATCTTTTCTAATCTATGTTCCAAAACATTAATTAGAGGTTCTTTTTACTATCCCTAATACTCTACAGAGCCATAACACTGCATTGATAACAGTTTGTGTTTGCATTATCTCATCATCTTTTATATCAATTTGAATGAAGAAACATTTATCTTTTCATTCATAATATTATTTAAAAGCATGCAAAGTGCTCTTTTTACCAAAAACAAACTAATTGTTGAATAATTGAAGAAATAAATGAGTACAGCTAAACTAAAAGGCAGATTCTCTTATTTTCTTTCAGACACTACATGGAGTTTTTCCTATATTCTTTAGCATCATTTAGAATAAGACTCCTGGGTCTGGCGAGTTAAGGTGTCTGCCTTGCAAGTGCTAGCCAAGAAAGGACTACGGTTTGATCCCGAGGTGCCATATGGTCCCCCCAAGCCAGGGGCAATTTCTGAGCGCTTAGACAGGAGTAAGCCCTGAGCATCAAATGGTTGTGGCCTGAAAAAAAAATAAGATTCCCAAGAAGCATAAAATTTCTTATGTTGTAACAGCTATACATGCATATGATTTGCTTTTAAGACATTTTAAGACAGTGTACAAAAGACTTAGCTCTCATCTCTGCAACAATTACTTCAGTAGATATGGGGATTTCCAGTGAAATTAAAGTCAATCATTTATCTGTTTTCAAAGTATTAGTCATGAGCTATTCTTTTATAAAGTGATACTTAGACCAGAATTTGATAGGCATAAGGAGGCAATAACAAAAAAGGAGTGTTGCTTTTTATCTCTTATACAACTGTTTCTGTTTGTTTGTTTTTGGACCACACCTCACAATACTCAGAGGTTACTCCTGGCTCTGCACTCAGGTATTACTCCTGGCAGTGTTCAGAGGACCATATGGGATTCTAGGGATTGAACCTCAGTTGGCTGTAGGCAAGACGAGAGCCCTACCCACTATTCTATAGCTCCAACCCCATTTTTATAAAACTTTTTAAATAAAAATACCTTAGTAATATTAAGATATTCTAACAAAAAGATATTCTAACATCTCTGTGAAGTACATAGCTCAAATAGATATTTTGAATATTATTTGATAGTAAACCAATTATTTTTCATATAATATACTTTGAAATAACATTATAAATATGTATCTTGAGAAAACTACAGTGCCCAGGGCAAAAGTATAGCAGACAGCACTACCTCACAAGAAATTAATCCAGTTTCTTTCCCTGGCACCCCATATTGTCTGGTGAGTCCTTCAAGGAGTGATCCCTAAGCACAGAGCCAGGAGTAATAACTTAGCACCACAAAATATAGTAACAAAAAAAGACAATATAATAATGTTCAACTACTTTAGGGGGAAATTAAATATTTTACATTTTGATTAATTTTTTTTTGTTTTTGGGCCACACCCAGCAGTGCTCAGGGGATACTCCTGGCTGTCTGCTCAGAAATAGCTCCTGGCAGGCATGGGGGACCATATGGGACACCGGGATTCGAACCAACCACCTTTGGTTCTGGATCGGCTGCTTGCAAGGCAAACGCTGCTGTGCTATCTCTCTCCAGGCTCACATTTTGATTAATTTAAAACATCAATTTATCTTAAAGGAATCATTATTACTTCATTGGTAATGACCACAATTGTTCTCATTTATTTGTGTATAAATTTATTTACAAAATGGAGTGGCACTCATCCCAGCAGAAAGAAGTAATTATATATGCCTTATTTTTGACTTTCAACCAGTACTTCAACTTCTCTAAGTCATAAATATTTAAACTGGAACTAATTCAAGCATAACGTATTAGAGTAGGATAGTATATGCATTCAAATCTTCTCACAAAGAGACAGATGTTTTATAGAGTTATACATCCCTGAAATTGACTTTAACAGCTTCCATACAGCAGAATTAGAATTTCTATTAACTATTTTTTCATTTTGGAAACTACAATTTTCTTTATTAAAAAATACAAACCAAATTCCTACTAATAAGGCCTAAATACTTGCCTATAAGGCTCAATTGCAAGAACAATAATTTTAGATAAGAGATAGATAGATAGATAGATAGATAGATAGATAGATAGATAGATAGATAGATAGATAGATAGATAGATAGGTAGGTAGGTAGGTAGGTAGGTAGGTAGGTAGGTAGGTAGGTAGGTAGGTAGGTCGGTCTTCGTGGATAAGGCCTGCCCTGTTTAATTAGAAGTTTTCCAGTGCCAAAGGGGATGGGAATTATCACCAACATATGTTAGCACCTATAATGAGCTCAAGAGAACAGAGTGGAAAGTCAGACTTCTCTGCTAACTCCACTATGTAACCAATATTGATGAGTTTCCCATCACCCCTGTTCTAGATACTGGCAAGAGTGGTGAAACAAACAGACACCCTCCTTAGATACTAAGCTTGTCCTCAACAAACATAGGCAAAGCCATTTAACTGTATGAGAAAACAATATAAAGTTCATAGAAAACTATTAAACCAACTCAGCAATTATGCTCTAACCTTACAGAAGAATATGATTGTCTTTGCTTACAGGGAGTATCTTCATAGACTGGGGATAAGAAGAGACGGCAATTGTACCAGATCTGGAAAACTAACCAGATTAAAAGTGGGAAGAAAAAAGGTCGGAAGGAAATGCTGGAAAAGGAGAGAAGACATGTTGGCCCCAGAATGAACTCTACTATTTTTGTTGGCCAACCATCTCATTCTAGTAACAAGTCCATAACGGACTTTCTAGGCTTTTTCCACTATTCCAATCGTTAACTTTTCCAATAAAGTTCCTAATCCAAAGCTAGTACTAATCCGCTATCAAAGTGGTTTGAAGAAGAGTGCAATTTTGCATTTACCCTTCCAATCATAGTTACTGATAACTACCATTGAGTGAAACCCCCTATGTGCCAGACGCGTGGATGACCTCACATATATTTTCTGATTTAATCTACACAACAGGCCTATGTACTGCACACTACTTGACAGATTTGGAAACTGACTCTCAGAGGTTGTCCCAGTCCCAGAATTAGTAACTATTAGAGAACTGTGACCTCTGGTCATGCTAGCCAAATGAGAACTTGAAAACCCTATGGAAGTGTATATCCTGGAGGCCCTTAACTAGAACTTTCTCCTATTGGGGTCGAGTTGACCTGGGGTCAGGGAACTGTTACTTTCAGAGCATCTGCGACTCTCTTACTAACCCTTCCTGGGAAAAATAAAAAAGGCTACCAGACCCGCAGGAAGCCTTGAAGGAGCCTGGAAGAGGAGAAAGCGGCGCACCTGCAGAGCCCTTCTTCCCCCCAAACCTGCGCTTCCTAGGAGCGCGCGTCCCGTGACAAGTCCTGCGCGTCTGGACTCGGCGGCCCCTGGGCCAGCACTTTGGGGGTGTGGGGGGCCCTATCTCAGCCCGGCAGCCTGAAGCGAAGCAGGTCAGAGCAGGACGGCCTGAGTGAGGCCCGAGATCAGCCCCCCGAAAGGGGGCTCCCAGGTTCACCTCGCCCGGGTGGCCAGGGGTGAGTGCGGAAGGCCGGACGCCCGGCGGGGCGGAGCTCGCCGCCCAGTGTCCCCTCCGCGTCCCAGGTGCGTGGCGACGAGGGAGGCGGGAGGCCACCGTGCGCCTCCCTCTCTCCGTCCCGCAGTTAGGGCGCGCCCGGGAGCCACTTCCTCCGGGCGGACACACCTGTGGCCGCGCCTTGGGGCCAGAGCGACAGGGTCCGAGGCCTGGGGACGCCTCGGAAGCAAGGCGCGGGGCGAGGTATGGCGCGATCGGCCGAGAGCCCGGGGCTGCTACTGCTGCTGGTAAGTTGGGCGCGGGGCCGGCAGGGCCTGGCGGGCGCCAACCTAGCGCGCCCCGACCTGCCCGGTTCCTTCCCCGCAGGTGCCGAAGGGCTAGGGCTGGACCGGCGGCTGCAAGCCCGGACCCCGCGGCCGAGGTGGCGGCGCCGGGACTTGCCTGCAAGTGGGCTTTGCCTGGGCGCGGCGCTCCTGCCTGGAGCCGGCCGGGCGGGGACCGCGCACCTTTCTGGGCCTCGGGGTTTTCTTTTTGTTGTTGGGCGGTTCCTTCCCGGGCACACTGGGAGGTCGGTGGATCGGCTTCGCCTCAGTTTCTCCAAGTTGGGAAAGTCTCTCGCCCAAGTCGGGAAAGTCGATAGTGGACAACTCAGGGACTTAGCTAGCTGTGTGCTTGGCTCACTCACTCACATACACGTCGTGCCAAAAGGGGTGGTTGAAATGCTCTGTATCACGTGGAAGGGGCTTGGGGGGACTTGGGGGTGCTGTTAGGTTTGGGGGGATTGTTGCTTCCTTCTTTAAAGTTACTCCTTTTAGAACATCAAGGTGTTGGTTGGGAAAGTTTAGCAGATTTGGTATTCTTTTCTTTCCTAGGCCTTTCAAGTTGTTTCCTTTTCCAAAGATAACACGTTTTTAAAATTAATATCTTTATTTAAACACCTTGATTACAGATATGATTATAGTTGGGTTTCAGTCATGTGAAGAACTCCCACCCCCTTCACCAGTGCAACATTACCATCATCAATGATAACATTTGAACTGGGGAGGGGCAAACAAATAGGATTTTCAGGGCATCCGTCAGTCGGAAGTTCAACCAAGTTCTGTCTCAAAATCTGCTTTTCTTGTGCAAAAGTTAGATTTTAAACTTGCTTTTGTTTTCTGCTTGTTCGAGAAACAGCACATGATTCAGAAGTATAACTGGTTTCTTAGGACCTGGCTGATTTAAATACATGTTCAGAGAGAGCAGATTCAAAATCATAATGGTTAAAAAGAAAGTAAGTGCATTTTCTGCTAGAATTCTAAGTTCCAACAGTGTTGGAACTTAGTTAAACAGTGTTGCAGTTGAAAGAATGAACACATATAATACACATATTATTATAATATGTTATAATATATAGCTATTACATTATAATCTATTGTGTATTATGAATATTAAATTTATATTTATATATTTTATATATTTATTATATAATATATTCATTTATATATTATATTTATTAATATAAATTATTGTAATGTATAATATATTATAATAAATAGCTAATAACATAGATTTTGATGATCTTGCATTATAATTAGGACATCAGTACACCAGTTCATTTTTAAGCCTTATTTATCCATTTCATTTTACCCAGGTTATTAACATAATTCTTGATTCAAGTTTATTTTGTTAATAAAATTTTCTGAGACAAATTTGAGTTTTAGTTTGGCATCCAAAATATCAGAGCACCTGATTCCTTTCCTGACAACTTCCTGCCTAAAGAGAATGCCAAATTATAGCACTGACTTCACTTGGAGGGTTAATGAAATTCCTTACATATGAAAATAAAAAAGTAATCTTTATCCTCAAGTGATATAACAATTAAGCCAATTCAGGTTCATTTACAGAAAGCAGTTAAGTAAAATGTGCATATTCTTAAGCAATATATTTTTTTTGCCTTATTGTACAGTAATTGGTTCTTTAAAAAGTTATTCCAACTAACTGAAATAGTATAGAATTCTTGTACTCTATTTTTGTATACCTTTTGTGACACAAATTTGAATGTGTTTATTTTTTGATAAAAGAACAGTGGGCTGTATGCATTTTGAAACCAATGTGTTTGAAGTTGGACATAGAATTCAGCAAAAAAAAATAAATATGAAGAAGTACCTCATCTGACAGAAATTTTGAGGTGGCAGTTAAAAGAATTTAGATTGTAGTGGTCTGCATGGGTCACAATTCAGTTGATGATACCAAAATTAACTCTAGCTAGTCAAAGCAGTAAGAGATTTCTCAGGACATTAAGTTGATTGCAGATAATTGAAAGGATTGAGGAAATAAACTTAAGATTTATTGAGGGGTGGGAATGTGGGACCATCCCTGTTGCTGTTGATTGGAGAACCACTAGGTCGGTGCAGTGATGAGATGCAGCACAAGCACTTTCAGAACCAAACAACATCAGGGCCAGAGAAGTGATTTAGAGGGTTGAAGCACAAGCTTTATATGCAGGAAGTCTGGATATGAACCCTGGCACCACATGGTTTTCTGGGCATTGTCAGAAAAGACCTTCAGCATAGTGCCTTGACTAGCCCCTGCACACTACTTGTTGTGTCCTTCAACCCCAAGAAATCCACACAACTTTAATGGAGAAGAAAACTGTCTTTCAACACTGAGGCTAGAAAATTGGATATCTGCTTGCAATAGAATGAAGTAGGAGCCATAGTACATTAAGTATGGTTTGCCTTGCATGCATCATCCCAGGTTTGATCACCAACATCCCATATGGCCCACCCGGAGAACCACCAGGAATAACACCTGAGCACTGCCAGTGTGTCCCTTCCAAACAATGAAGTAGGTCCTTGTCTTACACTGTTAACAATGGTTTGTTTACAAAGTGTATCAAAGACCTAAAGGTAAAAACTATAATACTTTTAGAAGAAAACAGGAAGGGCTGGAAGCGATAGCACAGTGGGTAGGGTATTTGCCTTGCATGCAGCCAACCTAGGATCAGCCCTGGTTTAATCCTCGCCATTTCAGATGGTCTCCCAAGCCTGCCAGGAGTGATTTCTAAGCACAGAACCCTGAGTGATGCTGGATGTGGCCCAAAAACAAATAAAAAAAGAAGAAAAAGGGAAGAAAGTCTTGACACGGAGTCGCAAATAATCTTGGATATGCACCAAAATCAAAAACTACGAAATAGAAATGGACAAGATATAAAGTAAAATTTTATTTTTATTTTTTGTTGAGACCAATGTGAATTACAACTCTTTCATAGTTATATTTAAGAATACAGGGCCCGGAGATATAGCACAGCGGCGTTTGCCTTGCAAGCAGCCGATCCAGGACCATAGGTGGTTGGTTCGAATCCCGGTGTCCCATATTGTCCCCTGTGCCTGCCAGGAGCTATTTCTGAGCAGACAGCCAGGAGTAACCCCTGAGCACTGCTGGGTGTAGGCCCCCCCCCCAAAAAAAGAAAAAGAATATAGTGACAGTGAATTATGGCAATTCCTACCACCAATGTAGACCTCCTTCCACCACTGTTCCCAGCATGCATCTCTCTACGCTTAGTACCCTGGACTGCTAGTGTAACAGAGGTGCTTTTTGTGTATAGCTTGGGGTCTCTTGATTCTATTGTCATTGACTTTGGTTATTTACATCTGATTTGGTATTTACATTTGGTATTTATATCTGATCATTTCTTATTTGCATTCAGTGCTTATGAAACAGCTTAGCCCCTGGTATCATCACTTTTATTTCTCTCAGTTTGTAGAAAAACAATAGAAATATAAGACAGAACAAGATGGTTGATGTTCTATGATTCTGTTAAAAAAAAAAAGAAGTAGAAGAAGAAAGTGGGCAGGGGCCCCTGTCTAGAAGCTATAAATATAAATTTAAAAAAGAAAAAGAAAAAAGGGGGGCTAGTGTGATAAGGTGTTTGAGTTTTTTGTGGGGTTTTTTTGCATATGCAGAGTAAGTATTGTAGTCAATTTGGGTTTGATCTTTAGCAGCCCAAATGGGTCCCCAAGTCCCATTAGCAGTGATCACTGAGTTCAGAGCCAGGAGTACTGGGATTAGGAAACTATCATATCTTCTTTTGGATGACACAGAGGAACCCATATCAAGTTAATTCAACTGTCTATAAATTATAGGTAACATTGGAGTTATTTACTGTTACAATATGTAACCAGATAACATTTTAGAATTACTCCAAATGTACTTTCTTGATCTGGAGGCTAGCTCTAGCCCGCATGGGGTTTGGGGAGACCTCATGTGGAAGGCCTTCTCCCTAACTTGGGTGTGCTGGGAGCCATGATAGGCCCCCAGCCATCCCCTCTTCTGCCCCCAGCCTCCAGGCCTTCCCTGGGTTCCAGCCCAGGCGGCCAGAAATGGTGGGTCCTAACTTGGGTGTGCTGAGATTTGCCCGGTTGCACTGTTTGTCACTGTCAATTTCTGACCAGTCTGCATGTGGAAAACCGCGCGGGGGCTAGTGCCCACACGTGCACTGCATGTATTAAGAGTAATCCCTATCCTTATGTTTTGAGTATCCAGAATGTCCATTTTGTATTCTGCCCTTTCCCACACCCCTACAAAGCTCATTTTTACTCCTTAACTCTCTCAGCCCCCCAAACATCACTAACCCACATTACTCTTTTTAACTTCAGTACTGCACAATCCTAATCACAGACCAAAGCCGTGCATTGTGTGTAACAACCCCCAACTATTTCAAAAGACATAAAATGGACATGTATTTCTTTTGAATATTTTATGTGTTTTTTCTCTGACAGCTCTAAGTCTTACTAAATATTCTCTTACACAGTGACGGTTCTAACCACTTTTTATCTTCTCTTTGTGAGCTGTTCAATAAGGAATTTTGGTGAAAGAGTCCCCCAGTTTAATACTGTTGATTGAACCATGTCATGGGGATTGTTGAACTTGTTCTTATGGCCCCATATGCGCCAATAACGCCATGTGGCATTGTTCCTTTTTTGCGTAGTCACATTAAAATGGGAAAATACTATACATACAAATAAGATCTTATCTAATAGAGATTGGAACACATAAATCTTGTAGTGCAAAGGGACCTTACACCCTGAACATTGACATAACGACCAGGCACAGGCCTCAGAAGAATGGGCATTTTTCATTCACCCCTGAACCAGGGAAGCCATCCACGAAACATCCAAGTTTGTCTATAACATCATCTGGAAGCAATCCTGTACCACGGAAGACCCTACCACTGCTCAGACATCGACCTGCTCAAGAGACTTCCCTTAATACTGAGAAGACTTAACAACAACAACGACCTGTTTACAGGACAGGGCTCTCTGCATTGCCCTTTAATTGTGAGGTGAAACTAGAGGACGCTCCACATCCTGACTTCAATGTAGGATATGCAGATTTCAGGATCTTTAATACAGAAACATGATACCAACCACAGAGACTATGTGAAAAATAAAAGTGTGTTGGCACTACAGACAATGTCTTGGATTGGACGATCTAGCTTGCCTGGAGACTTAGAGTTGGTATTATGCCAGGAAACTTCAGGGGTAGGGTCTCTTTGTATTTAGGCCAAGGTTATTCCTTTTCATGCCCCTCATATTTTGGTGGGCCTATGCAAACAACAATTGCCACTCTAACACCATTTTTACTGTGCTCCTTTGACTCTAATCCTTAAAAAAAAAAAAACACTTAAACTTTTGAGGTTAACTTAAACTAATATGCATGTACATGGAAATGTAAAAAAATACTATGCCTCTAATGTCTAAGGAGTTTCATAAATGTTATGGCTTTAGATTGCCTTGTCTGCTGCTAAGAAATATTATAATGTATTACAATCTGGGGACTTGGGGGACAAAGTAATTGTACATGGATTCTGTTTTATTTATCTTAATGTTCTTTGGCTGAAAGTTCAAAGTTAAGATATCAGCAAGGGGACTTCTTCTGAGAATGATGTGATGGGTGATTGTCCTTCCACTGTAACTTTACCTTGTCCTCTTTCTTTGCATCTTTGTTCTCATAATTAAAAATAAAAAATTAAAAATATCCTAACAAATTAGAACACAGTAAAAAAATTTTTTTAAATGTAATTTTTTCCATGTTAGTTTTATATTCACATTAAAAGAAGGCACAATCTCCTGAGGAAAAAAAAAAGAATTACTCCAAATGTAAAATGATTCCTAAGTATTAATGTCTATAAAAATAATAGAATCAGTAACCAGAACTTTTTGAAATATGGAATTATATTTTGTGTTTCAAAAAATTAATAGGTGATGGGAAAATGACAACTCTTTAAAAATTCCCTTAATCATCAACTTAGAAGCAAGTATTTTAAAAAGTTGATCTAAATTCTTCTTGATCATTAGAAATATCTGATTAACTGAATTAATATCCTCAAGGAGGTGGGGGAGGAAGGAAATTTGGGGTGAGAATGTTGCACTGGTGAAGGAAGGTGTTCTTTTATAAAACTGAAACCCAACTACAAAAGTGTTTGTAATCATGATTCTTAAATAAAGATTAATTTAAAAAAATTATTATACTTACCTGCAGGGGAAATACCATGATCACAAAGGTGGTTTCCCCAGGGCGAGGCTCACACCCCATTGCAATCCGGGTGTGCTGACCCCTGCGATTTCCCCAAATGTGGGAAACTCAACTGCATAATTTGTGGTAGTGGGGGTCTGTGTTCGCGCTCTACCCTGAGAAAAAAAATTAATATCTGTTGCAAGTCAGCCCCTGATTAGGTTGACTGATGGAGGGATGGAGGATGAGGTCTTTCCCTTTCAGCTCGTAGCACGCATCTGTCTAGCCAACGGTTCTGAGGTGAAACGGCGGGTAAACAGCTCGCAGACAGTCAGGCTTGTGGAAATATTAGCTTTATTTGGTGGACAAGACTGAAGTCCAAAGCCTCAGCATCAGTTCCAGCCAAAAGCCCCCCCGCCTTCCACAGACCCTTGTTTTTATCCCCCAGAATCAGGTACCACCCAATGGTGGAAGCAGAATCAGGTACCACCCTAGGATGGGGACAGAATGCCAGGTCACACCCTAGGGTAGGGCACAATCACCAATCAGGGTAGGGTCAGTAACATAATAATCCCCTAAAATATTTACATACACAACAAATATCCCCAACTCTAAGGAACAAAAATATGTACTGACAGAAACTATTAATTAATGTATATAATCAAGCAAGTATAAGTTAGAATCACTGGTCTAAATCTTGCAAAATAGTTATTTTTGAATAAAGTATAAAAGCATAGAAAGCATAGAAAAATTATAATAAAATTTAAAACTTTCAGTGGAGTCACAAGTATTTGAGCTTTGGATCTCTTTGAGTTTTCCTAATCACATTTTTTTCTTCCTTTAAATATGCCACAAATTTTAACAACTGAGAATATTTCCAAACATGCTCTACATGGGATAAAAGATTGGATTCTTATTTTAATTTATCTTAAAGTATCAGAAGTAAATCACTTTGAATAGTTCATGCTTTCATTTATTTTAGTTATTAAATATTGAAATATTTCCATATGCAAAGCTAGATAAGTGTGAAGGTAGCTGGAATATATCATGTAAAGGATTTGTTCCACCATCATACTGTATGATGAGAATGAGAAATGCTCCCAAGAAAAAAAACAATGTAGAAGTCATAATTGACCACTGTTCCTCACTATATATGTTCACCTTTTAGTGAACCCCTACCTGGGGTAATATATGTTAGACATTGAGAGACTAAGAATAACTCAGGTATATTCTCTCATGGTGCTTACAGTTCTATAAATAGGCAAATGGCTAGTTTCTAAATGTGTAAGTGATAGCAAGAAAGTAAAAATAAAAATACATGATACTAGAGAACCTACAGAAGGATCTTAAAAGCTGAGTATTAGAATAATACCAAAATCTATGAAGAATGGTAAGTTGGTAAGATAAATAAATAAGAGAAGAATGTTCTAGATAGAAGAAAATAAGTAATGACTTGAATACCTATTCCTTGAAATTTTCAATTTTAATGAAATGTTCGTTATAACTGGAACACAGAATTTAATGGTAAAACACATGTAGAAAGATAAGTCTGCATCATTCTTCATATCAATAGAAAATACAATAGGTTAAATGAATATATTTAGGGAATTGTTCAAATTATAAAAAGCATGAACAGATAAATTTTGGTTGAACTGGTTAGGAATCAGTTGAGAAAAAAGAAATAACAGGTCACTGAATATATAATTATGCTTCACTTTTTTATTTTTTTTATTTTTAAATTTATTTCAAAATACATTACACAGTTGACATAACTGATAACTACATTTTAGGGAGTCAAAAAGCAACATGTTTTTTTAAAAAAATTAAAAAATTGAAAAACTAAAAAGATGGAAAAGGAAAGAATAGTTTGAAAATTATTGACTCACAATGAATTTGTTGAAGCACCAACTGAAAGTTTAGTAAGCTCTTCTTTAAAAAAAAAAAGAATAAGAGTTAAAAAAAAATACAGTAATAACGGTGTGAGAGCAATTGTTGTTTGCATAGGCCCAGCAAATTATGGGTAAAATGGAGAAGAAGAAAAAAGCCTCAGCCTAAATACAAAAAGACCTTATCCCTGAAGTTTTCTGGCATAAGACTGACTCTGGGTTCCAGGCATACTAGGTTGTCCAACCCCTGAGTCATTCTCTGTAATAACAGTGAAATTTTTTTTACACATTAGCTGTTGTTGATGTCCAATTTATGTAGGTAAAGATTCTGGTTTCTGTGCCAGAAAGATTCTGGTTTCTGCGTGGTTTCTGTGTTTCAACAAAGTCAGGATAATGTGGAGTGACCTCTAGTTTCACCTCACCATTAGATGCAGAGCATCCTGCTCTGTAAGCAAGTTGTTGCTGTTGCTAAGTCATCTGAGTGTTAAGGGAACACTCCTTGGAGTAAAGTAAGTGTTAGGGAAGTGGTAGGGTCTTCCCAGGTAGAGGTTTGCTTCCTGGTGATATTGTAAACAATTGTGGTTCTTTCCATAGATGGTCAATGGTTCAGGGATGTATGGGCAATGCCCATTCTTCGGAGGCCTGAGCCAAGTCATTATGCAGTGTTCAGGGTATAAGGCCTAACTGTATTACAAAATTTGTGTTCTTATCTCTAGTAGATAATAACTTGTTTGCATATGTAGTATTTTCCCATTTTAATGTGCCTATGCAAAAGAGGAACAATGCCACAATGTATTATTGGTGTCTCTGGGGAGCCGAGGGAACAAGTCCAACAATCCCATTAACTTGGTTCTAACATAAATTCTAAAGACTCTTCTACCAGAATTCTTTGTTGAACAGATCACAAAGAAAGAAAGAAAAACAAACAAACAAAAAAAACAGTGGGCACAGTTGTCACTGTATAAGGGGATATTCAATAAGAGTTATAGCGGTTAAGGGAATACATCTAAGATGTTCAAAGGAGATATGCATGTCCCTTTTATGTCATTAGAAATAGTCAGTTGGAGGGTGCTGAATCCTAGACGCCACTTTGGTCTATGATTTGGCCTTCTGGAGTCTGTAAAATGACTCCCAGCAATTCCATATGGGAAGATGTCTTTGAGTGGGAACTAATTAGAAACCTAGTATGATAGCAACCACAGTTACACAGTGAAGGAAGGTGGAGAACAGGAGGCCTCTGAGAGTAGATAAGTAGGAACAGAGTACTGGTTTCTTCTCAGCCTGAGAGTCTATTTTTTTTTTCACTTTGGTAGCTGGTTAGCAGCTAGCTTGAGTGGGGAAATAATGTACTTTGTGGGGAGCCAAGAACTGAGGGTAAAAATGGTTAAATGTGAGGTAATAGGCAGTGGGAGTGAGGGAGAAAAGGACTAAAAATGAGCTTCTGGGTGGTGAGCCAAAGGGGGAAGGAAAGTATACAATATATACATTCTGTATATGACAAACAGATTAAATCCAATTATATCTAAATAATTGTCTATAATTTCTGCACTAGCCCCTGCACAGTTTCAGAATGGACAGGGGTAGGAAGGAAAGTTGCTTGTGACTTCCTGAAGCCAGCACCTCTTGTGCTCTTGTGCTGCCATTCCCCTTGCTGGCCAAAGCTCCCAGCTGCTAGGAAGGAAAGAGATCCTTAAAGAGCTGGAAGCCCAGAAGTTCACCACCCCCACCTAAATCCTCCCTCTGAAGCAGGCTGGGAAATGGGGAAAGCCCGGAGTTCCGGAGGAAGGGGTGGAAGGGTGATCCAAACCCCGCATCCCTCCTAGGCCTGGTTTAAAAGGCCTTTGGCATGGCAGAGGCCTGCCATTCTCCATGCTAACCAAAGCTCCTAGCTCCCAGGAAGGAAAGAGATCCTTAAAGAGCTGGAAGACTGAAAGTTCACCACCCCCATCCAAACCCTCCCTCCAGAGCAAGCTAGATAATGGAGAAAGCCTGGGGTCCCCTTTAAACTCCTGGCCGGCACCTACCTCACTTTACATTATATCACTAGTTTGATTACTTGAGTCTTTAACTTGTCACCACCTTTCATGTCTAGATTTTTTCTGAAGCTCTGGGTCTCTAATCAAAAGTTGTCAATGAATTCTTTCATCTTAGAGGATCCTTGAAGATTTTTTTTTTTCATTCTCAACTGTACTCAGGGCTTTCTCCTAGCTCTTTTCTCAGAGATCACTGCTGAGGACTTAGAGTCCAATATGTGTTCTGGGAAGCAGACCGGGTCAGTTGTGTGCAAGGCTAGTTCCCTGTGCGCTGTACTATCTCTCTGGTGTTAATATAAATTTCTCTCCTCATTTCCTACTTGCCACAACCACAGGTTATTGGCCACACTGCACAACCTGTTCTTGGCTCTTAGTGGCCATATGCTGGCAATGCTGTCTTTGAAATAGATGATTCCTATTTGCATTGATAGAATTCTACCCTCTTTCATGTCAAAGACCACTGCTACCTCCTGCCACAAAGCCCATCATCTTAAAATTGGAAAGGAGATGTTTGTGCAGGGTGAGCACCGTTGTATGCCACATCCGTGACTGGCATCAGTGGATAGATCTGAATAGAACCAAAGCACCCCAATAGCAAAGACCTCTAATTCAATCCAAAGACATTCCCTGTGACCTCCTTTCATAGTTTGTTTCTACATCTAAGCTCCAAGAAGACCTGAACCTTTTGGAACCTGATCATTGGTTTAGTTTCATTAGATTCTAGAAAGGAAAAAAGTAGAAGGAATTGTAAATTAAGTTTTGCGCATAATAAGCCTACCAAAGTACAAAACTAAAGCCCTTGATTTTCACTGTCTTCAATTTTGTCAACTCACATTTAAACCATTTGAAAATATCCATATTCCTCAGAGTCAACCCTTGGCCAATTCTGGTCTGACTGAGATTTGTTTTACTAATAGACTAGTGCCATCTAATGGTGGAAAAGGACAATGTGAAATTCTTGGTTTCTTAAACTTTTTGGTAAGAAAATCTGTTCTTTATTATATTTTAGTGTATTTTTCAATAATATGGTGCATCGGGATGGTGGAAACAGCCAATAATTTTTGTCTTTAAAATATGTGAAATAGAGAAAAAGATACTGCTTAAGGTAATTTTATTGTAGTTTGATTTTTACTCCTAAAGTGAAAAAAATCTTGTGATGGAAATAAGTCAATTACTAAATTTACTGATTTAAAATAATTTATTTCACACATCCCTCTATTAAAGAGCTTGTTGCTCAGTGTATGTTACCCAGGCCTTTTAATCACTTTCCCTTGATAATTGATGATTTTATACAATTATTTTTTCAGAACTTTGATCATCAGGAATGGCTGGAAGTTTGTTAAAAGTACAGGTTTATATACCACACCCCATACCTTCTGAGTCAGAAAATCTCAGATGGGGCTCAGCATCTGTGACTCAAGTTGGTTTGCTACCACTCAGATCTTTAAGCTACTATAAAAACACCTACTAGAATAAAATTCAGAATAGAAAAGTTTAAAATATTAAAAATAAAGCTCATTTTTATTTGTCAGCATCTCTGTACTTTTTTGAAATTTTTAAGGGTTCAATAAAATTGAAAGCATATCATGGACACTGATGTTGACTTCTCTGATGTTGACTTCTAATATGATATTATCTAATAGATAATATGATAATATTTCTAACAAAATCATATTTGTTACAAGAAGTTTAACTCAAGCCTGAAAAATAAGCCAAATACAATATATAATTTGTTTACTCTATAATCTATATGTAATTCTACGTAATATTCGACAGATTATATATAAAAATAATCTTTTTACTCTAATTTTAATATGTGTAATTAATTGTGCTAAAAATTTTTAAGTTATAGTAAAATGTTACCATGTTGGAGAGAAGGAGTGGACATTCTGGTGGAGTGTGGTTGTGCTTGAATGTTTTATACATGAAATCCTACCATTATCAGTAGTCTAAAGAGTATAAAGCATGGTGTCTAAAATAAAGTTATGTTTTTAAAAATTCAGAATCTTAACTCAAAAATCAAAGTTCAGACTATTACTTTTCCTGGTTATTTAGTTTCTTTTTTAATTAACAAGTAAGAAAGTGAATATAATTGTATATTTAAATTAGCTGTTGAATGAGACTCTAGGAGTTTGTGATTGTGTGGGGCATCAGTTTGTTTTCCTAAGTATGCTACCACATTTAGCCATAAAATTAAAATTTTTATAAAGACTACATTTCTTCACTGCCTCACCTTTCCATACACACATACAAAAAAATAAAAAGATTAAAAAAAAGAATATAGTAAGTAAAATTCAAATATAAACCAAAGCACTGAAATTCAAGATAAAGTCGAAAACCAGTCAGTTTGTCTACTCTCACTGCTGTAGATCAAAGTCCTCAGAATATTTGTTTCTGCCATTACAGAGAACCAGATTACCAACTCTTTCTCTATGAATTGAAAAATGAATCTATGAGGTTGCAGAGATTTTTTACAGCAGGTAGGGCACTTGCTTTATGTACATATGTCCTGGGTTCAATCAGCATCCATGTGGTCCCCCAAGTACTGCCAAAAGTACTGAACCCAGAGCCAAGAGTAACCTCTGAGCACCACTGGGTGTGGCCTATAAAGGTAAAAGAAAAAAAAATCAGTCCATGACAAAAGAAGATAAGCAAATGGATCCACAGTCTCTATCTCATTTCTTTCTTTTTCTTTCTTTCTTTCTTTCTTTCTTTCTTTCTTTCTTTCTTTCTTTCTTTCTTTCTTTCTTTCTTCTTTCTTTCTTTCTTTCTTTCTTCTTTCTTTCTTTCTTTCTTTTCTTTTCTTCTTTCTTTCTTTCTTTCTTTTTTTTGAAAAGAGATTAGCTAAAACTGTTCAGTGGGCTGGGATAAGCCAAAGACCCTCAGCTCAGTTTCTGGTTTTTCCTTCTTTCTATATCCTAAGAAAGAGAATTTTAAAACATTCTGCCTGTTTTGAAAGGTAGAAAAGAAAGGGAAAGAACAAAGACATTTCTATAGTTATCTAGAGGTAAAGAATAATAGTTTAAGAATGAGTTTAAGAATAATAGGCATGAACTAGATTAGCTGTGTTTGAGAGAGATCCATTGACAATGGTTCTGAGATTGAGCCTTTGACTATATTTCTCTATAATGTTCTTCTGGTGGTATGGAAATAATAAGTCTCTATCATGTCTCAACCTTGAAAAATAGCTTTTTATCTCTCTGCATCTTGTCTATAATAAACTATCACTCAGTCTGGAAACATTAAACTTTAAGGGATTGTCTTTCCATTGATAGAGGAAATTCAATATATAATATTACAATAATGTTAAATTTACTTTTCACACATGCATCATTCTAACACCACATCCATCACAAGTGTGCCTGCCTCCCTCCACCAGTATCTCAAAAGACCCACTCACGTAAACTCAATTCTATAAATAAAAATCTCCAGTTTATGAGAGCTGGAGAATTAGGACTATAGGACTATTCTTGTCTTGCATTCAATTGACCCTCATTCAGTCCCTGGTATCCCAAATGGACCCCTGAGCACTGCCAGGAGTGTTCTCTGTGCACAGAGCTGAGAGCACTTTGGTGGCCCCAAATGCCTACACAAAATCTCCATTTCCAATTACTTTGGCCAATTCTGTTCCCTTACTGTATTGCTTTATAATCCATATATGAGAGATTTCTTCTTTTTAATTAACATTCGAACCAAAAAGATAGTATAGGACTTGAGGCACTTACCTTGTACATAGCTGACCTAGTTCTAGCACTACATATAGTCCCCTGAGCACTGCCCCCCCATGCTGGCTTATTACATTTCAGTCTGTCAGTCTTTTCTGAAAGGATGCACATACCCTTGTCCCTACCACCACACAGTCCCAACCCCGTCTCTACTTGTTTTCTCTACAATGATTTTCTTTAAAGTTCTTATCACAACCTATTTTTGTCTCTTACTGCAACATGTAAGAATTCCAAAGGGCAGGCACATTCTATTAGCATAATGCAGGAGGTTGGAGAATTGAATAATAATAAATTAATCTAAGTTTCAGAAACTTAAAATGAGGAAAATAGAAGTCTGAGAATTGAGGTGATATTGTCTTCTCTTTGCCTAATCCTCATTCTTTGCCAGAGGTTGAAATAAATTAACTTTTGCATTATTCTAATTTGCTTAATAGTTCTAATAAATGTGTCTTCAGAAGTAACAAACCTCAACTATAAGAATAAACAAAACTATTTAATATTGGGGCCGGAGTAATAGCACAGCAGCAGGGCGTTTGCCTTGCCCACAGCCAACACAGAATGGACCCAGGTTCAAAACCTGGCATGACTTATGGTCCCCCGATTCTGGCAGGGGCGATTTCTGAGTGCAGAGCTAGGAGTAACCCCTGAGCACGCTGGGTGTGGCCCAAAAAAATAAAACAAAAAATTAATATTTCATAGGAAGTGATACACACTAGTGGTTACACAGGACCATGTGTCATGACAATTTTGGTGGTGGTGAATGAGGTGACAGCATTAACTAACTTAGGTGAATGAGGTGACAGCATTAACTAACTTAGGGACACTAGGACCACCTGGTTGTGGTTGGGGACTTCTTAGGACTACACCCAAAAGGTCATCAGTATTAGAACTTTAACTTTTTTCTTTTTTTATTATATCTTTTATTTAAAGGAAATGCAGCATATAGTTGACATAACTTATTATAATACATTTGTTTCAAGATAGGGAAAGCAAAGTTATTTAAAAAATAGAAATAAAAACTAAAAAATAAAATGGAAGAAAAGAAAGAAGAAAAAAGTATATTTGTGAAAATTATTGTTTCTCCAATAAGTCATTAATACAATAGCAGAAGACTTAGCAATATAAAAGGTGTGTGTGTGTGTGTGTGTGTGTGTGTGTGTGTGTGTGGCAGTTATGTTGTTTTCATAGGCACAGCAAAATATAGGGTAAATAGAAAGAAAAACCTTTTGTCTAAAAACAAGACCTTACCCATTAAGTATCTGGGCATAAGACCAACACCAGGCTCCAGGAATACTAAGTTGTCCAACCCCCAAAATCTTTCTCTGTGGTCCTAGTAAAAGCTCTTCATAATCATGATTGTTGCTGTCAGGTTTCTGTAGTTAGAGATTCTGGTTTCTGTACAGATCCTATGTCCATGGCAGGGTGACATGAAGCATATCCTGGTTTCATCTCACCATTAGGGGGTAATGCAGAGAACTCTGCCCTGAAAGCAGGTTGTTGCTCTTATAAAGTCATCAGGGTGTCATAAAAACCTACTCTGAAGTAAGTCACTGCCAGAGAAGCAATAGGGCCTTCCCTGGTAGAAGTTTGATTCCTGGTGTGGGTGTAGAAAATCATGGTTGTTAAGTCACTGCCAGAGCAGCAATAGGGCCTTCCCTGGTAGAAGTTTGATTCCTGGTATGGGTGTAGAAAATCATGGTTGTTTCTATAAATGGAATCCAAGGTTCAGGGGTGAATGGTCAATGTCTGATCTTCTGACGCCTAAGCCAAGTCACTATGACAAGTGTTCAGGGTGTATGGTCCCACTGCAGTATAAAATTTAAGTGTTCTTATCTCTTTAGATATCTCTTTAAATTGTTTGTACATGTAAAATTTCCCCATTGTAATGTGCCTGTGCAGAAAGGAACAATGTCACAAGGTACTCTTGGTGCATATGGGGCAAAGATAACAAGCCCAACAATCCCTCTAACCTGGTTCTACCATGAACTCCAAACGCTAAAGAAACTTATCTACTAGAATTTCCTACTAAACAGATCCCAAAAAAATGGGGGAAATTGCTGCTACATAGGAAGATAAACAATAAGGGTTATATCTATTAAGGAAATACATCTAAAAAATATTCAAAGGAGATGTACATGTCCCTTTTAAGCCTTTTAAAGTAGTCATGGGGGGCTAAAGTACAGTGCACAGCTTCAGCCTGTGATTTGGTCTTGTGGAGTCTAAAATATGGCTCCTCAGAGGGTGGGGAGGAGGGAGAATGGGGGGCAATGGTGATGAGAATATTGCACTGGGAAGGAGGGCTGTTCTTTTTATGACTGAAACCAACTCAATCATGTTTGTAATCATGGTGCTTAAAGAAAAAGAAAAGAAAAAGAAATAAAAATGGCTCCCAGCAGTCACATATCAGGATATGTCCACAAGCCAGGGGCTTCTTAGAAACCAAATCTGGTAGAAAGCAACAGTCCACAGTGAAGGGAGGTGGGGGAAAGGGACCACCGTGAGCAAATCAGCAGCAGCAGCGGCAAATTCTTCTTAGGCTGAGATTCTGTCTTTTCACTTTGGGAGCTAGTTGGCAGCTGGCTGGGATGGGGGTAATGTTCCGCTTCATGAGAAGTTAAGAACTGAGGGTAAAAAGAGTTTTATGGGGTGGAAGATAACAGATGGGGATTGAGAGAGTAAGTGCTAGAAAAGAATTTGTAAGGTGGTAAGCGAAGGGGGGAATGTGGAGTTATACATAAAACAGGGAAGAACAGTATACAATATAGACATTATGCATATTACAGACAAATAATATACATTGAGATGGCCAACACATCACTCATGTGCACACATAGACAGACACTGAGGATCAATCTATGGGTTACAGTTGAAGAGCTTACCCAGGTGAAATGGGACAGAGTGCTCAAAAATTATAAAGCCAGGGACCGGAGAGATAGCACAGTGGTAGGGCATTTGCCTTGCACACAGCTGATCCAGGGCGACGGTGGTTTGAATCCCGGATCCCATATGATTCCCTGTGCCTGCCAGGAGTGATTTCTGAGTGCAAGCCAGCAGTAGCCCCTGAGCGCTGCCGGATGTGACCCAAAAACCAATAAATCAATCAATAAATCAATAAAATGAAAATTATAAAGCCAACAGGTCAGATGTAAAGCTTTTCCATGTTCGAGGCCAATCATGATTGGTGAGGGTAAACTTTACTGAAGAAAGGCTTTGTGGGTTAGATTGTGTACAGAGCATTCTTAGAAACAATCATAATTTTCAAGTCTATAAAATTAAGTGATATGGTATTGAGCACTATTAGAGGAGTTTAAACCATGAAATATCATTCAGCAGATCTTGAGCATCCAGGTTCCTTTACTAAAAGCAATCTAAATTATGAGCATTATAGTATAACTGTACACTACCTAGCATTGAAAACAGATTACAATAACATATTCAATGATGAGCTCTGTAACAGTTCATATGCATGCAGTTGCATATTCCATTGCTATCTGCAGACATAAGCAGTAGATTATATTATCAGGAATAATCAAATAGAAAATGAATAAATTAAAACTTTTGTCATGATATTATCATAATGAGCCCTTTCTTCTGAGATTAATAGCCATTGGCATTTATAGAAACTATTGACAGAAAGGACTGTTGTGCCATTATATTGTGTAAGATTGTTGTTGTTACAGTTGGGGATTTGGTTTATGTAATTGCTTTTTGAGTAGCTCATTTAGAGTCAGTTTCGTTAGCACAAATATTGTAAGTTCTTTTTTGTCTAAGAATGTTTTTAACCCTCCCTCCCACATAAGTGAGAGTTTTGCTGGGTAATGGACTCTAGATTGAAAGTTTCTTTCATTGAGGAGTTTGAATATGTCATTCCACTCTTTTCTTTCCTGAATTGTTTCAAGTGGAAGATCTGGTTTGATTCTTATGTTGTTTTCTTTATACTTGAGAGTTTTTTTTCTCCCTTACTGCTTTAAAGAATCAATCTCTCATTTTGTTTTTTGTCATTTGGATTACTAAATGTTTTTGGTGTTGTTCTGTGGGGTTCTATTTGGTTTGGAACCTTTTTTGGTTCTTAGATTTGTAGAGAAACCTCTTTCCTGAAGGTAGGGAACTTCTCTGCTATTATCTTCCTCACTACTTGTTCTTCCCCTTCCCATTACCTTCCCCTCTGGAATTCCTATAATTTGGAGATTATCTCTCCTGTCTTTATTCATTAAGTACTTTACATTTTTTTCCAGGGTTTTGTCTCCTTTCTTTTTGGACTTCTTTAGCCCAGCTGGCTTGTAATTTATCTTCATGTTCTATGTGATTCTCCACCTGAGTAATTCTACAATTATGCATGCTAACATGGTTTTCAGTTCCTTCAGTTCTATTTGTATGCATTCTTTTATCTTCTGAAAGAGTTATTTGAGTTGGTTGAATTGTTCATCTATAGATTTCTTAATTTTGCAGACTAGTGACTCCTTGATTTCCATTGTTAAACCATTAAGTATTGCTTTTAGGTCCTCATCTAAAAGATTCAGGTGTTTGGATGGATTTGGTGATTTGCCAGGATTTCTCACCACATTCCCCACAGGAGATATCTTCTTCAGCTTCCCCATTGATCTTTGCATTTAGTGGTTTAGAGTGCTGGATTCTCAGAGTGTTGAAAAAAGTGCTAGATTCAACCTGCCAGGAAGTCAATGATATACCAGTAAATTGAAAATAATTTATGCAGACCCACTAATGTTCACACAGTTTGGGAAAATGAGGACTGATGGGAAGGAAGGAAGAAGGAAGGAAGGAAGGAAGGAAGGAAGGAAGGAAGGAAGGAAGGAAGGAAGGAAGGAAGGAAGGAAGGAAGGAAGGAAGGAAGGAAGGAAGGAAGGAAGGAGGAAGGGAGGAAGGGAGGAAGGGAGGAAGGGAGGAAGGGAGGAAGGGAGGAAGGGAGGAAGGAAGGAAGGAAGGAAGGAAGGAAGGAAGGAAGGAAGGAAGGAAGGAAAAGGAAGGAAAAGGAAGGAAGGAAGGAAGGAAGGAAGGAAGGAAGGAAGGAAGGAAGGAAGGAAGGAAGGAAGGAAGGAAGGAAGGAAGGAAGGAAGGAAGGAAGGAAGGAAGGAAGGAAGGAAGGAAGGAAGGAAGGAAGGAAGGAAGGAAGGAAGGAAGGAAGGAAGGAAGGAAGGAGACTGGAAAAGACCCAAAAAGACAGCCCTGCCTGCATTTGTGGAAGGGATTAAAGCATAAGTTTCCCTATGCCCCCCCCCACCAATTTGGCTGGCCCCAGAGGGCAGATTAACAGTGATGCCACTGGAACCCAGGAGGATGCTGAGGGAAGGTTGGGAAGGAGGTCCCATTTGAGCTTGTTGGAGGGGACTAGGATGGGAGCCTGTCTGCTCTCGTCCAGACAGAGCCCCTAACTTTTGTCTTAATGTATGAAAGGTATATGCCCCTTGCCCCTGAGATATCTCCCGAGATCCTAAATTAAATTTTTTCACTAGATACTACTGAATAAAATACACTCAGTTGAGAAAGCACTGTTAATAACCATATGATTTCCTACATTTCTTAAATAATATCTGATAGCACATTCATATAAATCAATGAAGATATTTCCTTGAAAACCTGATTAAAATACTAAAAATTGCACTGTTTATATCTAATTTAGCATAATCTATTTTGTCAATACAATAGCATTTACTTAATTTGGCATATACTTATTGTCAAATCCCCTTTTTATAATCAGATTTTTAAGGAATAATAAAAATAATAAATACTATATCAAATCAATCCTTAATATGTACTTTACAATAAAAAGTAGAAAGAAAGCTTGACAAGAAATGCATTAGTTTTCTTGTTTTGTTTGCGGGGGTGGGGGCACACCTAGCTATGGTCAGGGCTTTTTTTCTGGTTCTGCACTCAGGAATCCCCTCTCCAATGGGCATGGAAGACCTTATTCAACCTAGGAATTGAATTTAGGTTGACCATGTGCCATTGCTCTCCTTGCTGTAGTACCACTCCAGCCCCAAGAAATACATTACATTTTAAAAATTTGCAGGGTCAAACCCATAAAAAAAAATGGGGAGAAGAAATGGGCAAACATTTCCTCAAAGAAAAAACATAGGTGACCAAGTGACCAAATGGCACATGAAAAAGTGTTCCATATTGCTTAATCACCAGGAAAATGCAAATCAAAATTATAATGAGACATCTCACACTAGAGACTAGTAAATATCTGTGTGTGTGTGAGAGAGAGAAAGAGAGAGAGAGAGAGAGAGAGAGAGAGAGAGAGAGAGAGAGAGAGAGAGAGAGAGAGGACAACCAGTGCTGGAATGGATGCAGGAAGAAAGGAAATCTCATTCACTGTTGATGGGAATGCAGACTGAATCAGCCTTTTTGGAAAACTATAACATTCCTTAAAAAGCTAGAAATTGGGGCCAGAGAGATAGCACAGTGATGTTTGCCTTGCAAACAGCGGATCCAGGACCTAGGGTGGTTGGTTTGAATCCCGGGGTCCCATATGGTCCCCTGTGCCTGCCAGGAGCTAGTTCTGAGCAGATAGCCAGGAGTAACCCCTGAGTACCACCAGGTATGGCCCAAAATCCAAAAAAATTTTTAAAAAAATGCTAGAAATTGAGCTTTTATATGATACAGCAATACCACTCCTAGGGATATACCCCAGGAACACAAAACACACAATACAAAAATGTCCTCTGTGCTCTTATGTTCATTACAGCACTATTTACAATAGCTAGAATCTAGAAACAGCCCAGATATCCAACAACAGATGAGTGGCTAAAGAAATAGTGGTGAATCTACACAATGGAATTCTATGCAGCCATTGGGAAAAATGAATTTATGAAATTTGGGTATTCATGTATGAACATGGAAATTATTATGCTTAGTGAAATGAGCCAAAAGAAAGGGGGTAGAGAGAATAATTACACTCATTTGTGGGATATAGGAAAAACAAGAAATAGTATAATAATATCCAGAGGCAATAGAGAGAAGGGTCAGAAGTTAGGAAACTCACCTCAAAGAGCAGTGAGTGCAGTTTGGGTAGAGAAGGGTTTACTGGGATAATGATAGTTGGAACTGATCGCCCTGGACCAGAACTCAGTGCTGAAAGGGGAGAGAGTGACATGCAAGGCATTCCTCCATTAACAATAACAAACCACAGTGTCTAAAAGGAAAGAGAAGGGGAGAGGGAGAAAGAAAAGTAAATTGCCTGCTCTAATAATAGGCAGGGGAGAGGTAGGAGTGAAACAGGAGACATCAGTGTTGGAAAGGGCACATTGGTGAAGGTTGGTGTACATTATATGACTGAAACCCAATAAAACACAATTTTGTAAACATGGTACTTAAATAAACCAATTAATAATAATAGCAAGTACTATCTAGGGGCTAGAGAGATAGCACAATGGTAGGGCATGTGCCTTGCATGTGACCCAGGACACACCGTGGTTTCAATCCCGGCATCCCATATGGTCCCCCGAGCCTGCTAGGAGCAATTTCTGAGCACAGTGTCAGGTGTAACCTAGAGTAACCCCTGAGCAATGCCGAGAGAGACCTAAAAACCAAAAAAGAAAAAAAAAGTTTTATCTTATTGGGCCAGTAGTACTGGGGTTAAGACACTTGTCTTGAATGCAGTCAACCCTATTAGGTTCAATCCCCAACACTGGTTACTATTTCCCAAGTACCTTCAGATTTTGAGTACAGACTCAAGAGTAAGCCCTGAGCACCACTAGGTAAGCACTTACTTGCATGTGGCACGGCACACACACACACAAGCACACGAACTTTGAAAATAGATTTGGAAGCACATCTTTGGAAAACCTTATGAACATTGCTAACTGGGTAAACTCATTCTCCTATCAGAGTTTTAGATTATTTCTAGTCATGGTTGTTGTGGAGAAAAAAGGTAAATTTAAAATGTGTTTTTCTTATAATCAAAAGATTAGTACTGGCGTTTAATTACATTTTAATGTCAATAAAATCAGAAATAATAACTTAATCATAAAATAGACTGAACCAATTTATAAATTATGTAAACAAATTTTATTTTTCAGATCTGCTTTACATTTGGAAATGGACTCCATTTTGAGGTAAGGAACTAAGGAGATTATTTTTCCTCACTTAATCTAGTTAAAAACTATTTGTATTTTACTAAGTTAAAATTATATAATCTCACAGATCTAGCCATTCCCATTCAAGGATACATACATCCAAGGATTTTCAATGAGACATTAAATATATGTCAAACAGAAGAATAGTAAAGCAATTTATGCAGCATGGGTAATTATCTATACCAAATTAAGAAATCAAGGGACAGAATGTGATGTATAACGTTATTTAAGGGGGAAAACCTTTATATATGTGAATTAGAGTTCTGAGAAAATAAAGCAAAAGACATCAGGATGTTAACTGTGAAATGTGAGTAAAAAATTAAGTTTTGTTTTATATATTATAAAACATAACATTTTAATGGTTTTTCATGATTTAAACTATAGGAAAAATTCAACTAAAAACAAAATAATCAATCTTCTATAAGTTGTTAAATAAATAAATAATGCATATGTCAAAATAAGGAGGGCTACAGAAACACAGTACAGAGAGTAGGATGCTTGCCTTACACGTGGCTGACCCATGTTCAATTTCAGCTCCTCTTATGGTCCCCTGAACCCAGCCAGAAATAAGCCCTGAGAACCACTGGATATGGTCCAAACCTTGCCCCCCCAAAATGAGTACAAAGTTAGTCTAGTATAATTCTCATTTTAATCTAAGTCACCTGTGTTGAAATGTTCTCTCTTCAGCTCTAAATTGCAATTTATAAAATAATCTTCACTTACATGCTATAAAAACAAAATTTAATCAAACAAAATTTAATTTAATGGGCAATGTAATCCTTTATACTGACAGTTTCACAAGTTTTACCGAATTCAACAAACATAACCAGGTTATTAATATGTACTTTAAAACATTTAAGAATCCAATATTTTACTATAAGCCACTACATACTTAATCAGTAAAATTATAGGCATGATAAATGTTTTAAAATCTTACTTTAGTAATTAAAAATATATACTGCCTGCTTTACTCCATTGCCTCAATCTCTTGATGTTTATTGGGTTTTCTACCATGTATACAATTCCATTTTGAAAAAAAAAACACCAAGCTGAAATGCAGGCTTTGCTTCTAAGAGGCCCTGGTTCAATGCTCAGGACCACACAGTCCAAAGCACTGCAACAGTTCTTGAGTAGAGACAAAAGAAGAAACCCTTAGTACTGCTTGTTGTTGCCCAAAACAGAACTAGTCCATTAAGAAATAAGAGCATGCCATCCTAATGGTTTTAGGATACATTTTAATTGAGGGCAATGCTTTACTATTGTAGGTCTTGAACAAAGAAAACGTATACCAGCTGCTTCCTAAACAGAGTTCCTTGATTCGGCAAAAACGAGCCTGGATCACAGCTCCTGTGAATCTACGAGAAGGAGAGGATCTGTCTAAAAAGAACCCAATCGCTAAGGTACTGTCTAAAGAAGAACAGGAAATGAACACGTCACTGAAATATGATGTGAAGCCACTTTTAAGACTAAAGACAGTAAATGTACTTAATCTTTAAATGTTTCAAATGTACATGAAAATTAGCCAAACTTTATTTTTTAAAGAAGCACCAACATGAAGATTTTTTATTTCTGGAAGATGCAGAATCACTAGCAAAAACTGATGGCCTTGAGGCCAGAGAGCTAGGACTTGCCCTGCATGCAATTGACCTGCGTTCAATCCCCAATACCACAGATGGTCCCACCCCTAGCACTGTCAAGAGTGATCCCTGGGTGTAGAGCCAGAAGTAAATCTGAGTGCCTACTAGTGTGGCCCTTCCTGCTCCCCCCCCAAAAAAAATAGAGGACGTTGATTTCACCTAAATCTTAAGAATTTGGCACTATTTGAATCTTCGTTTAATGGGTGTGTTCAGGCAACTTAGAAGACACTATTGTGAAGTTAAGGAGGAAAAATCAGTTTTCCTTTTACTAGAATCTCTGGGGCACTGTAAACTGAACTGACAAAGAATAGACTAACAAGAGTAAAACAAATAGAAGTTGCAAATATATATTGTACATATATCATGTTGGGAAGAGTTCAAATGTTTATTTAGAAGTTCAGTTTTATAGCACCTTAAAATGGAAGCAGTACATTTTTAGAAAAGTAACCAGAAAATAAAATGGATTTTGAGCACCTTGAAGCAGCAATCATGCAAAAATAAATATCTTGAGAAAAGGGCAGAGACTGGAACTAGTTAGTAAAATTTGTTGTGTAAAATTGTTAGTGCTGTCTCTAAGCAGAAAAGGATTTATTTAACATTTCCTCCATGATTAACTTCGCAGTCTTTCCTAGAGGAGAAGAAATGGGAAGAAGGGATCTTTAAGATGTATGTCTTGGCCTTGATGAGCATATCTCTCCTTCCTCTTAACCCCTTTTGCTTTCCACACTTGCCACCAACAATCTCACCCACCAATATTTTCAGTATTTGACATGCCTCTGCTTAAGGGCCACCTTCTAAAAGAATTCCCCATCTCATCACTTTTGATCATTTTATTCTATTTCAACTTAAGCTATGCCACAATCTACTGCAGGACACAGGAAGTTTCTACTTGATTCTCCCTTTGTAAAGAGTAAGTTCTTTAAGGGCAAAAGCTCACAGATTCAGAGGGATATTCTCAGTCTAAAATGTTTGTGTAGAAGTTACAAAGAGCTTAACTCATTGACTCGTCCCTCTTTCATTTTTATGCTAGATACATTCTGATATAGCAGAAGAAAGAGGAATAAAAGTTACTTATAAATACACTGGCAAAGGGATTACAGAACCACCGTTTGATATATTTGTCTATAATGAAGAAACTGGAGATCTAAGCATTACCAAGATTCTAGATCGAGAAGAAACACCATCGTTTCTGGTAAGAATTATTTGACATACATTAGTTTGTCAGTTTCCTTTGGGAATAGTTATAATTTGTTTTACTAGTTTACTCAATATTCAGTATAATATTAGTTTAAATTCAATCTCATATTTTTGTTAATATTTTAGCTAATTGGCTATGCTTTGGATGAAAGAGGAAACAACCTGGAGAAACCACTAGAACTTCGCATTAAAGTTCTTGATATCAATGACAATGAGCCAGTATTCACACAGAGTATCTTCACTGGGTCTGTTGAAGAGTTGAGTGCTGCATGTAAGAGTCTGTTCTTTATATAAATGAATGCTCAATGCCTTTGAAGCTTTTTTTAATGTGTATGGTTTCATAAATTTTACATAACAATTTTTTACCCTGATAAAAGACTTGAGATTTATGGGACAGTTTTGGTGTCCATTATAACCATTTAGCTCAGCCTTATGACAGCAAAGTAACCATAAGAATTATGAAAGAAAGTGTTCCAATGAGCATGAGTTGATTTCAGAACTGAGACTGTTGTGTGGTGCTTGTCTTTATTGCTGTGGTGCTCACTGGATATTTAATTTGATATTTCTTTCTGTATTGTGGTGGTTTTTCAATTGCCTTTTTCACATCCTCTCTCAAACTGAGGTTGAAATCCTCTGGAAGGACTCTGCCTATTTTCAGCATATTTGACTTCTTTTTTTTTCTCTCTTATTTTGTACCCCAATCTATTGCTTTTCTTTCCTTCAAACAAAGCTACATAACTCGATTTATCTAGCTTCACTTCTTAAATAGAGGGGGAGACAGGGGAGGACCAAACAGATATATGATCACTAATAGTGAGCAGGACAAAAATCAATGGCCTTTTTATACACCAATAATGATAGAGAAGAAATGGACATTAAGAAAACAACCCCATTAGTGCCACACAAACTCAAATATCTTAGAGTCAACCTGACTAAAGATGTGAAGGATCGACACAAAGAAAACTATAAAACACTGCTCCAAGAAATAAGAGCGGACACGCGGAATCGGAAACACATACCCTGCTCATGGATTGGCAGGGTCAACATCATTAAAATAGTAGTACTCCCAAAAGCTTTGTACAGATTTAATGTGGATCCTCTGAAGATACCCATGACATTCTTCAAAGAAGTGGATCAAACACTTCTGAAAATTATTTGTAACAATAAACACCCTCGAATAGCTAAAACACTCCTTGGGAAAAGGAAGATAGTATGCATTACTTTCCCCAATTTTAAGCTGTACTACAAAGCAATAGTTATCAAAACAGCATGGTATTGGAATAAAGACAGACCTTCAGATCACTGGAATAGGCTTGAGTACTCAGAGAATGTTTCCCAGACATATGACCACCTAGTTTTTGATAAAGGAGTAAGAAATCCTAAATGGAGCAAGGAAAGCCTCTTCAACAATTGGTGTAGGCACAACTGGTTAGCCACTTGCAAAAAGCGAACTCAGACGCCCAGCTAACACCATATATGAAGGTAAAATCCAAATGGATTAAAGACCTTGATATCAGATCTGAAACTCTAAGGTATATGGAACAACATGAAGGTAAAATATTCCATGACATTGAGACTAAAGGCATCTTTAAGGAGGAAACAGCACTCTCCAAACAAGTGGAATCAGTGATAAGCAGATGGGACTATATTAAGCTGAGAAGCTTCTGCACCTCAAAGGAGATAGTGCCCAGAATACAAAAGCCACCCACTGAGTGGGAGAAATTATTCACCCAATACCCATCAGATAAAGGAATAATGTTCAAAATATACAAGCCACTGACAGAACTTTACAAGAGAAAAAATTGCTAACCCCATCAAAATATAGGGAGAAGAAATGAACAGACACTTTGTAAAAGAAGAAATTCAAATGGCCAAAAGGCTCATGAAAAGATGCTCCACATCACTAATCGTCAGGGAGATGCAAATCAAAACAACTATGAGGTACCACTTCACGCCACAGAGATTGGCACACAACACAAAGAAGGAAAACATGCAGTGCTGGCGGGGATGTGGAGAGAAAGGAACTCTTTTTCACTGCTGGTGGGAATGCCATCTAATCCAACCCTTATGGAAAGCGATATGGAGATTCCTCCAAAAACTGGAAATTGAACTCCCATATGATCCAGCTATACCACTCCTAGCAATATACCCTAGGAACACAAAAATACAATACAAAAATCCCTTCCTCACACCTATATTCATTGCAGCACTATTTACAATAGCCAGACTTTGGAAATGACCAAATTGCCCTTCAACATATGAGTAGCTAAAGAAACTGGTACATATACACAATGAAATATTATGCAGCTGTCAGGAGAGATGAAGTCATGAAATTTTTCTATACATGGATGTACATGGAATCTATTACGCTGAGTGAAATAAGTCAGAGGGAGATAGACGCAGAATAGTCTCACTCATCTATGGATTTTAAGAAAAATGAAACACATTTTTGCAGTAATTCTCAGAGACAAAATAAATGAGGGCTGGAAGGTGCAGTTCATGACATGAAGCTCACCATAAAGAGTGATGAGTTTAGTTAGAGAAATAACTACACTGAAAATTATCCTAACTATGTGAATGAATGAGGGAAGTAGAAAGCCTGTCTCGAGTACAGGTGTGGGTGGGTTGGGGGGAGGGATATTTGGGACATTGGTGGTGGGAATGTTGCACTGGTGAAGGTAGGTGTTCTTTACATGACTGAAATCATACAACTACAATCATATTTGTAATCATGGTGTTTAAATAAAGATAATTTAAAAAATGAAAAGAAAAATGAAACTGAAAAGAAATTGAAGCAACCTCACACTATAACATGATTCAAGTATGCATCACTAAACATCAATATGTGTATATATTGACCACTAAAAGTTCATTAAATTATTTGTGTTTGAATAATCATTTGTTTGAATCTGTTCATTCTTTGTTCTTTGTAATGATCGTTAGAAATAGCTTAAACAAATTAGAACCCTTCTTAGTAAAGTTTTCAATAGTTACCCTAAGATTTGTTTGAACTAATGTTTGTTTTCACTCTGTCTTGTTCTCCCTACTTCTTTACTCTATTGCACTTACCTTTCTTATCCAATTAAATGTTTTGATCTTGGTAAATTCAGAGTTTGATAAGAATGTGAAGTCCTTTAGAACAACCAGATAACATTTGTTCATGTGCTAAAAGTTGAGTCTTATCCTAGAAACTTCTGTTTCTTATGCCAGATACTCTTGTGATGAAAATCAATGCAACTGATGCAGATGAGCCCAATACTTCAAATTCTGAACTTTTCTTTAGAATCCTATCTCAACAGCCTGATTCAGCATTCCACATAAAACCAAATACAGGAGAAATTTATACAACCAGTCGTACCTTGGACAGAGAGGTAAATTATATTTTAAATTGCTCTTTTATACTCCACCTTTCCCAGTTACTCCTCTCTTTTTCTTTTCTAAATTTTGTATTTTGTTTTCTATTCCTCATTCTTTTGAATTTATCTTCAAGATATGTTCTGCCTGATATCATAGTTTCTAGTCCTATGTAATATTAAGTTTTGAAATGTGAATAGTACCATTTGAAACAGTCTCTAAAACTAAAATCTTTACCAAGTAGAGAATATTAAATATTGGAAAAATATCTAAAAATCACATTTTTGAATACATGTTGAATCATTTTAACACGTTGTTTAAAGCATATCTACTTAAAATTAGTACTATCTGTTCTTTTGAAAAATCGTAATGTGACTATAAAGAAATTTAACCTCACACAAGGACGGCACTATCCTAAGATTTCTCTATCAAATCTGGATTCAGTTTGCTAAAGAGTTCAAAATTGATTTCTTTATCTTTATATAAATCTTTATTTAAGTACCATGATTACAAGAATGTTTGTAGTTGGGTTTCAGTCATAAAAAGAATACTCCTTTACCAGTGCAAATTACCACCACTAATGCCCCCCTGATCCCCCACCCCTGCCTGTATGTACAACAGTCATTCTACTTCTCTCATTCTTTAACATTGTCATGCTAGTAATTACTATGGTTATTTCCCTAACAGTGTTCACCACTCTTTGTGGTGAGCGTCGAATTGTGAGCCAGTCCTTCCGGCCCTTCCAGCCCTTAACTCTATTGTCTCTGGGCCTTACTACAGTAATGTCTTTTATTTTTCTTAAAACCCATAGATGAGTGAGACTATTCTGTGAGTGAGACTATTCTCTCTCCCTCTGCCTAATTTCACTCAGCATAATAGATTCCATGTACATCCATGCATATCATGACTTCATTTCTTCTGATGCCTGCATTATATTTCATTGTGTATATGTACTACAGTTTCTTTAGCCATCCATATGTTGAAGGGCTTCTTGGTTGTTTCCAGAGTCTGGCTATTGTAAATAGTGCTGCAATAAATATAGGTGTGAGGAAGGGGTTTTTGTATTGTATTTTTGTGTTCCTAGGGTATATCCATCACCATCTGGCTCTATTCAAAGGGCCTTATTAATTATTTTAATCTACAGATGGCATTCCTACCAGCACTGATTGTTCTTGTTTTTTGCTATGTGTGCCAGTCTCTGTGGTGTGAGATGGTACCTCATTTTAGTTTTGATTTACATCTCCCTGATGATTAGTGATGTGGAGCATTTTTTCATGTGTCTTTTGGCCATTCATATTTCTTCTTTTAGGAAGTGTCTGTTAATTTCTTTTCCCCATTTTTGATGGGGTTATATGTTTTTTTCTTATTAAGTTCTGTCAGCACCTTGTATATTTTTTATATTAGCCCCTTGTCTGATGGGTAGTGAGTGAATAGTTTCTCCCATTCTGTGGATGGCTTTTTGTCTTAGGCACTATTTCTTTTGAGGTGCAGAAGCTTCTCAGCTTAATATAGTCCCATCTGTTTATCTCTTCTTCCACTTGTTTGGAGAGTGCAGTTTCCTCCTTGAAGATTCCTTTAGTCTCAATATCATATAGTGCTTTACCTATGTGTTTTTCTATATACCTTATGGTTTCCGGCCTGTTATCAAGATCCTTAATCCAGTTGGATTTGATCTTTGTGCATGGTGTTAGCTGGGGGTCTGAATTTGCTGTTTTGCAAGTGGTTAACCAGTTGTGCCTGCACCACTTGTTGAAGAGGCTTTCCTTGCTCCATTTTGGATTTCTTGCTCCTTTATCAAAGATTAGTCAATTGTATGTCTGGGGAACATTCTCTGAATACTCAAGTCTACTCCACTGATCTGAGGGTCTGTCTTTATTCCAATACTATGCTGTTCTGATAACTATTGCTTTATAATACAGTTTAAAATTGAGGAAAGTAATGCCTCCCATATTCTTTTTCCGAAGGATTGCTTTAGCTATTCGTGGGTGTTTGTTGTTCCAAGTGAATTTCAGGAGTGTTTGATACGTTTCTTTGAAAAATGCCATGGCTATCTTTAGAGGGATTCTATTAAATCTGTATAATGCTTTGGGGTGTATTGCCATTTTAATGATATTAATCCTGCCAATCCATGAGCATGCTATGTGTCTCCATTTCCTTGTGTCCTCTCTTATTTCTTGAATCAGGCTTTTGTAGTTTAAAATTGATTTCTTTAATTTGTAGTCCTATACAGAAACAGCAGGAATCTTTTCTACTATGAATACATATACAGAGGGGGAAAGTTTGAGACAGGAATCTACATAGATAGGATTATAAAAGTTCTTGTAAAGAAAAGAGGAATTAGAAATCTCAATGGATAGAAAATTTGCAGAGATATCTTATAAAGTCTGTTCTCCCCAAGGATTGAATTTTGTGGCCACATCTGGTGGGCTACTCCTAGCTCTGTGCTCATAGGTCACTCCTGGCAGTACTCAGAGACTATATGCTGGGGATCAAACCAGGTTTGGGTACATGTAAGACAAACAATTTAACTCTATACTATTTCCCCAGCTCCCAAGAGTTCATTTTAAAGTTTCTAACTCTAACAAGAAATTAGGTGAAAATAATCAATTTTTGTTTGTTTTGTTTTACCATATTTTTCATACCATAAGATGTACATCCCCCCCAAAAGAGATCGGGGGAAATGTCTGTGTGTCTTAAGGAGTGAATGCTGCCTGGAACTGAAGCCTGAGTGCATGGAAGGAAACTATCATATACTAACCAGTTGACATCCGCAGTGTTATGCCCCCTTTATTGTGCAAACTTACCACATAATACGAGCAATCAGGTTAATGCACTTTCACTGTCACATTATAGAACTTTTATTTAAGACTATTTGATCACTGCTGCAATTTTTATATTAACGAAAAGTATATATATATATATATTACAAAAAGTATTTTTTAATTTTTTTATTTTCTGGTGTTAAAACAAAGTTAGGTAAATGTGTTAGCAGCTATGGACCAACATATAATAAATATACTTTGGCTTCACAAGCTAGTTGTTCCCAGCCATCATCTCCTGATAGCATCTCGCATTGCACCATTTGCTTTAGAATATTTTTTTTCTTGTTTTCCTTGTCTAAAACTATGTGCAACTTATAGTCATATACTAGTTTTTTAGAGCAAAAAATATGGTGTTTTGTTTTTTGGTGCTGGGGATAGAAATCAGGGCCTCACATATGCATTCCAGACAAGAACATGTTCCATATTGAAGGTGTTGATGATCCTAAGAGGACTATATTCTTATCCAATAGAATTCACCACCCAGGTTCAGTCAGTGTATCTTGTATCACCTGGAAAATGATTTGACTCCTGTCACAGAGAGAATCGTGCCTAAGATTCCTGTCAGGGTCTTTATAAAATTAAAGACTACTACTACTTCCGTAATTCTACTTTCTGCCATTTTACATAAAACTTAAAATATTATTTGAATTGATAATTTGATTTTAATGAGTTGCTATCAGAATTATAGACTGTCTAGCCAATAATAATGACTGTCACTGAATGACCATTTTCCATTTGCCATACACTATTCTCATCCTTTTGTATATGATAAATCAATTGAATTTATCTAGAAATACCTGGAGTGAACCCCATTAATAATTTTTTACATAGAAGGCAACTGAAGTTTTAAGAGGTTAGGTATACGTTCAAAGCAGCTGGTAAGAAAACTAGAGTTGGGTACAGGTAACTGACTCCAGAATCGTATTTATCCTGCCTTTCACTGAGCAGTTCTGCCCTACACAGTACCCCATGCAATGGCACTGCTACTCATCTTGTAGTAGTTTGTAGTAACACTGCTACTCCCCCAACTCTAGCTATTGAATAGCATAGGTAAATCATGGAGAAGAGAACATTGCATGGAATAGCATCTAAAACGTCATTTTTGGACATACTAACAGCATGTATCTTTGATGTCTGTACAACATGCACCAAGTTATTCCTTCATTGGAAAATTTTGGGGGAAGATAAGCTTCCTGGGTTTAACTTTTAGATGACTACTGAAGTACATAACAGAAAGATGAAAGCCTCACAGTCCCACCATCACTTCCAGTATAAAATGAATTGCAGGAGCCAAAGCATTTGCCTTGCATGCCACTGACCTGGGTTTGATCTTCGGCATCCTTTATGACCCCCCCAACCCTGCCAGGAGTAGTTTCTAATTGTAGAATCAGAAGTAACCCCTGAGCACTGCTGGATGTAGGAAAAATAACTATATTTTAAACAGCATTATTTTGTGCACAGACTATTCTGAAGAGACATTCATCTGCCAATCATGTCACTAATGGCATATTTAAGATTTTGACTATCGGTGCCCAGAAAAATAGCACAATAGATAAGGTGCTTGCCTTTTATACAGCCAACCCAGACTTGATTCTTAAGCATCCCATATGGTCCTCTAATTACCAACAGGATTGATTCCTTTGTGCAGAAGTAGAACCTTTGAGTATCACTGGGTGTGGCTGAGAGAGACAAAAAAGGTTTTGACTATCTACAACTTTCTCAGACATTCCTGCCTTTCTAGAAAAGCTCTGACACCAAAACAACAGCATCCTAACATGTTTTTTTTAAATCCTAAAGTGTTTTTATGAATAAAATATACTGCAGTTTATTCCTTTGAGGATAAAGTGAAAATCAAATCATAAGGATTGATTTGGAAGTAATTTATTTTTTTAACCTGTTGGATATTTTGCCCTTGCAGGAGCACAGCAGCTATTCTTTGACAGTGGATGTGAGCAATAAAAATGTAGAAATCACAGACAGACCTGCAAAACAAGCTCAAATCCAGATTAAAATATTGGATGTCAATGACAACATACCTGTCGTGGAAAAGAGTGTGGTAACTGTTGCTTTTAAAATAAAAGAATCTACTTATATTTTAGTCTCAACTAAGAATTTATCAGTTTCGTTTGTATTATATTAAAAAGAAAATCCCATGTGTTCATTTCTTGCAGTATGAAGGAATCATTATAGAAAATCAAGTTAATGTAGAAGTTATGCGCATAAAAGTATTTGATGCAGATGAAGTCGGCTCTGACAATTGGTTGGCAAATTTCACATTTGCATCAGGAAATGAAGGGGGGTATTTTCACATAGAAACTGATACTCAAACTAATGAAGGGATTGTGACACTTATTAAGGTAAGTACTTATGAGACAAAACTGAAAGAGGAATAAGTACAGAGGAGGAAACAGATTTTTAAACCCAAGTACAAGAGCTTTGCATATCAGCACACCCTTCCCCCATTGTGTAAGAGAGAGCCATTCCTATTTGCCTGGGTTCTAACCTTACCAAGAGTTCACTCTAGTTCAATGTCAGATTGGGGACTCTGAGCCTAACTAGACCACAAGGTAGCAGCAATATTAGGGCTCACACACTGACACTCCTGCTTTAGCTTGTTTCCTATTCCCCACAATATGACCGCCTATCTCTACTGATTAGTCCCCCTACTCAAAACCTTTTAATGAATGGTGTATCAATAAAGCCATAAATCAGTAATAACTAACATCAAACAGTATTCAACTAATTGACCTCTAATTAGACTTGTATGGGTGCTTACATATTCCATAGACAGCAGAAATGCAAAAAAAAAAAAAAAATGCAGATTCTTGCTCATCAATTCTATTTGAGTAGGATTCAGAAACTAACCTTTATAACAAAAATGTACTTGTGAAAACCAGTACTGTAGTATTGTATGAGAAAGTACCATGGAAAGGTGCTTGCCTTGCATGTGGCTCACCTGTGTTCAATCCCCATTATTGTATATGGTTCTCTGAGCCCATCAGATGTGTGATCCTAGAGCTCAGAGTCAGGAGTTAGTACTAAGCACTACAAGATGTACCCTAAAACACACACCAAAAAAAAAAAGAAAAGAAAAAGGGTCACTTCTTCATGTGCTATGATCTAAACTCTTATGCTTAATGAAAAAAAGAAAAATTAAATTATCATTATATTGAAACCATGGGCCCTATATAATTGAAACATAACCACCACATAATTTTTCAATTAATTTTTTTTAATTATAGGATTACTTAGGAATGTAACTTAGCTGTAGTTTCCTTACATGTATAAGGCACTTGGTTCACTCTTTTGCCATAAAAAGTTTAATTTGATTTAAAATAAATATTTAAAATGAACAGATTTGAATATAACATATATACGGTTCTATTGATATATCCAATGCCCCATATAAATATTACAATTTATAGAGGGTTGGAGGAAAGTTTATTAATAAAAGGACAAATATGAAAGCCCTTCTAGGTTTAACATTTTTTCAAAAGGTCTTTAGTTTTTTTATATTCTTTTTTTTGTGTGTGTGTGTGGTTTTTGGGTCACATCCAGCAGTGCTCAGGGGTTACTCCTGGCTCCATGCTCAGAAATTGCTCCTGGCAGGCACGGGGGACCATATGGGATGCCAGGATTTGAACCAATGACCTTCTGCATGAAAGGCAAATACCTTACCTCCATGCTATCTCTCCGGCCCCTAGTTTTTGATATTCTAATCCACAGCAAACATATCTATTCCTGGGATGAGTTGAAAGTATTATTACTTCAGAGTTTTTGTTTTTTCTTTTTAAAAACTATATATTAGAATACTATGTCCCAGAGATAGCTTAAGGGCTGGGATATGCTGTATTGCAGAGCTCCATGTTTGATTACCAGAACTACATGGTTCCCTGAGTATTGACAGAAAAGATAAAGGCATCTTACATCATCATACCCATTCTCCCACCCTTGCCTTCCAGTTAACCTTGGTAACCTACTTCGATTAATGTCCAAGGGCTTAAGGATTTTTTTTCTTCCTTTTTTTTTTTTTCCTTTAAAATTTTGGTTCAAACCCAGCAGTGTTTAGGCCTCACTCCTAGCTCTGTGCTCAGGGATCACTAATGACAGGGTTCGAAGACCAATATAATGTTCAGGATCAAAACTTGGTTTTGTGCAGTGCAAATACCCTACCTGCTGTACTATTTCTCCAGTCCCAAAAAATTTTTGTCCTGTTTTCATTTTGAGAATTATGACCTGCCATTCTCAGGACTTACTCTTATCTCTGTGCTCAGGTATTATTCCTGGTGAGGGTCTGAGGACCATATGAGGTTCTGAGAATTAAACCCAGGTCAGCCATATTCAAAGCAAATGCTCCATCTACTATCCTAACTTTCTAGCCCATTTTTTTTGGTTTTGGTTTTGGTTTTGGTTTTTGGACCACACCTGGTGACAGTCAGAAGTTACTCCTGGCTATGCACTCAGAAATCATTCCTGGCTTGAGGAACCATATGGGTTGCTGGCGGGGGGGGGGGGGTGGTCAACCCACAGCCCTTCCTGGATTAGCAATGTGCAAGGCAAACGCTGTACCACTGCACTATCACTCCGGCTAGCCCATTTTTATCTTGTGCGATCTGCTCATCAATTTTATATCCTTTTATTGAACATAGTAATAAAATTATCTAATACTTACCTTTATTTCTTTCTGACATTTCATTTAGCCTAATGTCCCTGAGTTCCTTCCATTTTGTTGCAAATGGGAAAATTATATTTTTATTATAGCTGAATAGTATTCCATTGTGTATGTGTGTTACCCAACCATCTATCAAGGGCCACCAAAATTTATATAGCTTATTCTCTTAAACTCAGATAATAGTTAAAAAGTATGACTAGTTTAAGGACTATGTACATATGTTGACTGTCCATTAGCTTTTGTGGTTAAGAAAATATTATGTGCCTTGAACATGCCCAACCCAAATTGGATCCCTGGCATCTGATATGTTTCCCTAAGTGTGCCAGGAGTGATCCCCCAGCACAGATTCAACGGTAGACCCTGAGCCCCACCTGGTGTTACCCAACAACAACAATATATACACTTCAAATTTTCAAAAATATTTCAACCTTTAAAAAATGGATTGTGGGTGCTTTCTGAACATTTTCAATATTTATGGATATTCAAATCGTATCTTTTTAATTGCATGATCTCAATACAACTAGAACACTCAGGGCTGCTATCTTTCTTGTGTGTTGAGTTTTAGCTAACAGTAAAACCACATATTTGTGTGCTGTGTATGTGTTTTGTATATTCTAGGTTTTTTATTTTTTAAATAATTTTCTCTGTACCTTTATAGGAAGTGGATTATGAAGAAATAAAGCATCTTGATTTCAGCATTATTGTCACTAATAAAGCAGCTTTTCACAAATCGGTTCAGAATAACTTTAAGCCTACTTCCATTCCCATAAAAGTAAAGGTGAAAAATGTGAAAGAAGGCATCTATTTTAAAAGCAAAAACATTTCCATTCAAGTAAGTGAGAGCATGACTGCATCCAACCGTGTCATTGGAAAATTTGAAGCTTTTGACGAAGACACTGGACAGATAGCCCATGTAAAGTAAGAACTGGTTCTAATTATATTTCCTTATCTGTAATTACTTTAAATGTCTTTTAAAAAATCATACCGGGGGGAGCAGAAAGATTGTGCAGAACATAGGGCACTTGCCCTAAATGCAGCTTACCAGGGTTTGAGCCCCAGCACCCCATATGGACCATCAAGTCCACCTGAACAGAGCAAGGAGTAAACCTTGAACCCACCACATGAGCCAAAAAATAAAACAAAAAAATCATAACAAAATTTGAACATTTCTCCATCACGTTCAGCATTGTAAATATCTATAAATAAAATTTCTTAGTGGAGGAATCGGGGCGATAGCACAGCAGTAGGGCATTTGCTTTGCACGTGGCCACCCTAGGACAGACCTAGGCTCAATTTCCAGCATCCCATATGGTCCCCCGAGCCTACCAGAAGTGATTTCTGAGCGCAGAGCCAAGAGTAACCCCTGAGCATCTCCAAGTGTGGCCCCAAAACAAACAAACAAAAATGTTTCATAGTTGTACCCGCAGCTGAGAAGCAGGGAGGCATTTCCCTCCATTATATGACGCTGAAGCTGGCTTCCTTTTTTCAAATAATTCTGTCTAAATATAGTTAAAAAAAACACATAAAACAATATCTGGGGGCCAGAGAGATAGTGTGGAGGTAAGGCATTTGCCTTGCATGCAGAAGGACGGTGGTTCAAATCCCGACATCCCATAGTCCCCCTAAGGCTGCCAGGAACGATTTCGGAGCGTAGAGCCAGGAGTAACCCCTGAGCGCTGCTTGGTATGACCCAAAAAAACAAACAAACAAAAAATCAATATCTGAAAGTGTTAGAAGAATGTAATATAAAATCTACTGTAACTTCCACTTAATACAAATTTGCTTAAGAGAAATAGTTACATAAAATATTTTAATATGGAGCAGGAAAGATAATATGGTAGGGCAGATAAGGTTGATCCCTGACACCTTAAGTTTGCCAGAGCCCCTCCAGGAGTGATCCTTGAGCACAGAGTCAGGAGTAAGCCCTGAGCATGGCTGGGTGTGACCAAAAAAAATTTTTTTCATATGTGGATACTATTTTATTTACCGTATTTGCGGCTTATAAGACGACTGGTCGTATAAGACAGACCCCTAATTTTACAGTTAAAACATAGGTTTAGGCCTATATTCGCTGTATCAAACAGAACGTTCCTGTGCTGCAACTGTATGTACCACAGTGAGCCAATCACAACAAGCAAAGGTTCAAAGGTTCTACTGTAATAGACTTCCTCTCTGACTCTGGCCCATCTGAGCAGGTTTTGACAGTGTAGATTCGGTCCAGAACATTGTCTCATTTGCATGCATAAAAAGCCTGCTTAGATTGGCTGAGTTAGTGAGGCGTCCGAGCAGCCTTGCAGTGATTGGTGCAGGATCGAGTTGGAAAATTCGTTTCGTGGCAATATCCAGATAATTTTCTTTTAGCGGCATATCAAGACGTTTTTCAGGATATACTCGGCGTAAAAGATGACTCCCGATTTTCGGTTGACTTTTTTTCGTTTCAAAAGTCATCTTTTTTTTTTTTAATTTTTTTTTATTTAAACACCTTGATTACATACATGATTGTGTTTGGGTTTCAGTCATAAAAGGAACACCACCCATCACCAGTGCAACATTCCCATCACCCAAGTCCCAAATCTCCCTCCTCCCCACCCAACCCCCGCCTGTACCCTAAACAGGCTCAACATTTCCCTCATACATTCTCAATATTAGGACAGTTCAAAATGTAGTTATTTCTCTAACTAAACTCATCACTCTTTGTGGTGAGCTTCCTGAGGTGAGCTGGAACTTCCAGCTCTTTTCTCTTTTGTGTCTGAAAATTATTATTACAAGGGTGTCTTTCATTTTTCTTAAAACCCATAGATGAGTGAGACCATTCTGCGTTTTTCTCTCTCTCTCTGACTTATTTCACTCAGCATAATAGATTCCATGTACATCCATGTATAGGAAAATTTCATGACTTCATCTCTCCTGACAGCTGCATAATATTCCATTGTGTATATGTACCACAGTTTCTTTAGCCATTCGTCTGTTGAAGGGCATCTTGGTTGTTTCCAGAGTCTTGCTATGGTAAATAGAGCTGCAATGAATATAGGTGTAAGGAAGGGGTTTTTGTATTGTATTTTTGTGTTCCTAGGGTATATTCCTAGGAGTGGTATAGCTGGATCGTATGGGAGCTCGATTTCCAGTTTTTGGAGGAATCTCCATATCGCTTTCCATAAAGGTTGAACTAGACAGCATTCCCACCAGCAGTGGATAAGAGTTCCTTTCTCCCCACATCCCCGCCAACACTGTTTATTCTCATTCTTTGTGATGTGTGCCATTCTCTGGGGTGTGAGGTGGTATCTCATCGTTGTTTTGATTTGCATCTCCCTGATGATTAGTGATGTGGAACATTTTTTCATGTGTCTTTTGGCCATATGTATTTCTTCTTTGTCAAAGTGTCTGTTCATTTCTTCTCCCCATTTTTTGATGGGGTTAGATGTTTTTTTCTTGTAAAGTTCTGTCAGTGCCTTGTATATTTTGGAGATTAGCCCCTTATCTGATGGGTATTGGGTGAATAGTTTCTCCCACTCAGTGGGTGGCTCTTGTATCCTGGGCACTATTTCCTTTGAGGTGCAGAAGCTTCTCAGCTTAATATATTCCCATCTGTTAATCTCTATTTTCACTTGCTTGGAGAGTGCAGTTTCCTCCTTGAAGATGCCTGTAATGTCCTGTAGTGTTTTGCTATGTGCTGTTCTATATATCTTATGGTTTTGGGGCTGATATCGAGGTCTTTAATCCATTTGGATTTTACCTTTGTACATGATGTTAGCTGGGGGTCTAAGTTTAATTTTTTGCAAGTGGCTATCCAATTGTGCCAACACCACTTGTTGAAGAGGCTTTCCCTGCTCCATTTAGGATTTCCTGCTCCTTTATCAAAAATTAGATGGTTGTATCTCTGGGGAACATTTTCTGAGTATTCAAGCCTATTCCACTGATCTGAGGACCTATCCTTATTCCAATACCATGCTGTTTTGATAACTGTTGCTTTGTAGTACAGTTTAAAGTTGGGAAAAGTAATTCCTCCCATATTCTTTTTCCCAATGATTGCTTTAGCTATTCGAGGGTGTTTATTGTTCCAAATGAATTTCAAAAGTGTCTGATCCACTTCTTTGAAGAATGTCATGGGTATCTTTAGAGGGATGGCATTAAATCTGTATAATGCCTTGGGGAGTATTGACATTTTGATGATGTTAATCCTGCCAATCCATGAGCAGGGTATGTGTTTCCATTTCCGTGTGTCCTCTCTTATTTCTTGGAGCAGAGTTTTATAGTTTTCTTTGTATAGGTCCTTCACATATTTAGTCAAGTTGATTCCAAGATATTTGAGTTTGTGTGGTACTATTGTGAATGGGGTTGTTTTCTTAATGTCCATTTCATCCTTATTACTATTGGTATATAGAAAGGCCATTGATTTTTGTGTGTTAATTTTGTAGCCTGCCACCTTGCTATATGAGTCTATTGTTTCTAGAAGCTTTTTGATAGAGTCTTTAGGGTTTTCTAAGTAGAGTATCATGTCATCTGCAAACAGTGAGAGCTTGACTTCTTCCTTTCCTATCTGGATTCCCTTGATATCCTTTTCTTGCCTAATCGCTATAGCAAGTACTTCCAGTGCTATGTTGAATAGGAGTGGTGAGAGAGGACAGCCTTGTCTTGTGCCAGAATTTAGAGGGAAGGCTTTCAGTTTTTCTCCATTGAGGATAATATTTGCCACTGGCTTGTGGTAGATGGCCTTCACTATATTGAGAAAGGTTCCCTCCATTCCCATCTTGCTGAGAGTTTTGATCAAGAATGGGTGTTGGAACTTATCAAATGCTTTCTCTGCATCTATTGATATGATCATGTGGTTTTTATTTTTCTTGTTATTGATGTTGTGTATTATGTTGATAGATTTACGGATGTTAAACCAGCCTTGCATTCCTGGGATGAAACCTACTTGATCATAGTGGATGATCTTCTTAACGAGGCATTGAATCCTATTTGCCAGGATTTTGTTGAGGATCTTTGCATCTGCATTCATCAGTGATATTGGTCTGTAATTTTCTTTTTTGGTAGCGTCTCTGTCTGGTTTAGGTATCAAGGTGATGTTGGCTTCATAAAAGCTATTTGGAAGTGTTTCTGTTTGTTCAATTTCATGAAAGAGTCTTGCCAAGATTGGCAGTAGTTCCTCTTGGAAAGTTTGATAGAATTCATTAGTGAATCCATCTGGACCTGGGCTTTTGTTTTTCGGCAGACATTTGATTACTGTTTTAATTTCATCAATGGTGATGGGGGTGTTTAGATATGCTACATCCTCTTCCTTCAACCGTGGAAGATTATAAGAGTCCAAGAATTTATCCATTTCTTCCAGGTTCTCATTTTTAGTGGCGTAGAGTTTTTCAAAGTAGTTTCTGATTACCCTTTGAATCTCTGTCATATCAGTAGTGATCTCTCCTTTTTCATTCCTGATACGAGTTATCAAGTTTCTCTCTCTCTCTTTCTTTGTTAGGTTTGCCAGTGGTCTATCAATCTTGTTTATTTTTTCAAAGAACCAACTTCTGCTTTCGTTGATCTTTCGGATTGTTTTTTGAGTTTCCACTTCGTTGATTTCTGCTCTCAGCTTTGTTATTTCCTTCTGTCTTCCTATTCTTGGGTCCTTTTGTTGAGCATTTTCTAGTTCTATTAGCTGTGTCATTAAGCTACTCAGGTAAGCTCCTTCTTCCTTCCTGATGTGTGCTTGCAAAGCTATAAATTTTCCTCTCAGTACTGCTTTTGCTGTGTCCCATAAGTTCTGAGAGTTTGTGTCTTTATTGTCATTTGTTTCCAGGAACCTTTTGATTTCCTCCTTGATTTCATCTCGGACCCACTGGTTATTGAGCATGAGGCTGTTTAACTTCCAGGTGTTAAAGTGTTTCTTCTGAGTCCCTTTGGAGTTCACAAATAATTTCAGAGCCTTGTGGTCAGCGAAGGTAGTCTGCAAAATTTCTATCCTCTTGATCTTATGGAGGTATGTTTTATGTGCCAGCATGTAGTCTATCCTGGAGAATGTCCCATGTACATTGGAGAAGAATGTGTATCCAGGTTTCTGGGGATGGAGAGTCCTATATATATCCACTAGGCCTCTTTCTTCCATTTCTCTCCTCAGGTCTAGTATATTCTTGTTGGGTTTCAGTCTGGTTGACCTGTCCAGTGTTGACAAAGCCGTGTTAAGGTCCCCCACAATTATTGTGTTGTTGTTGATATTATTTTTCAGATTTGTCAACAGTTGTATTAAATATTTTGCTGGCCCCTCATTCGGTGCATATATGTTTAGGAGAGTGAATTCTTCCTGCTCTACGTACCCCTTGATTAATATAAAATGTCCGTCTTTGTCCCTTACAACCTTCCTGAGTATAAAGTTTGCATTATCTGATATTAGTATGGCCACTCCAGCTTTTTTATGGGTGTTGTTTGCTTGGATAACTTTTCTCCAGCCTTTTATTTTGAGTCTATGTTTGTTCTGACTATTCAGGTGCGTTTCTTGTAGGCAGCAGAAGGTTGGATTGAGTTTTTTGATCCATTTAGCCACTCTGTGTCTCTTAACTGGTGCATTTAGTCCATTGACGTTGAGAGAAAGAATTGTCCTGGGATTTAACGCCATCTTTATTTCAAAATTTGGTGTGTCTTTTGGGTAGTCTTGTCTTAGATTAGGTCTTTCAGTTTTTCTCTTAAGACTGGTTTTGTGTCTGTGAAGTTTCTGAGCTGTTTTTTGTCTGTGAAACCATGTATTCTTCCATCAAACCGGAAAGTGAGTTTTGCTGGGTACAGTATTCTAGGTGAAGCATTCATTTCATTCAGTCTTGTCACAATATCCCACCACTGCTTTCTGGCATTGAGTGTTTCTGGTGACAGGTCTGCTGTAAATCTCAGGGAAGCTTGCTTGAACATGATTTCCCCTTTTGATCTTGCTGTTTTCAGAATTCTGTCTCTATCTGTGGGATTTGTCATTGTGACTAGGATGTGTCTTGGGGTGGTTTTTCTGGGGTCTCTTTTGGTTGGTACTCTTCGGGCATGCAGGATTTGATCACATATATTCTTTAGCTCTGGAAGTTTCTCTTTAATGATGTTCTTGACCATTGATTCTTCCTGGAAATTTTCTTCCTGGGTCTCTGGGACTCCAATGATTCTTAAGTTGTTTCTGTTGATCTTATCATAGACTTCTATTTTCGTCTGTTCCCATTCTTTGACGAATTTTTCCATTGTCTGCTCATTTGCTTTAAGTTTTTTGTCCAATCTCTCCTGCTGTATGGAATTGTTATGTATCTCATCTTCCACAGCACCAAGTCTATTCTCAGCTTCTGATACCCTGTCCCAGAGCTTATCCATTTTGTCATTCACTTCGTTTACTGACTTTTTCAGTCCTGTTAGTTGACATGTTATTTCAGTTTGGAGTTTTGTCATTTCTGCCTTCATATTTTCTTGGTTCTTATTAGTGTTCTGTTCAACTCGATCCATGGTTTCTTGGAGTCTGTTGAGCACCTTCCATATTGCTAGTCTAAAGTCCTTATCTGAGAGGTTGATTAGTTGTTCAGTCATTATCTGGTCCTCAGAATTGTCATCTTCATTCTCTATGTCTGATGCTGGCCTGCGTTGTTTCCCCATTGTCACACTTGTATTGTGGGTTTTTCTACGTGTTGTGGTGGTATTCATTGTCTATATGATGTAGGCAGCACACTCCTCTGGCTCCTCCCTTTCTGGATGGGCTGACTTGCCTCTAAGGGAGGGGAGTCCTCCGTGGATGAAGCCTCACACTGGGTCAAATCTTAGGCCCGAGCATGCAACAGAGAAGACAGTCCAGAGAGAAATGTTTGCTTCTGTGATATAGCGCCGTTCTTAGTGTGATTTTTCCTTCTTGTTGCAATGGAGTTCTTTCCTTAGAAAGAGTGCACGGCCGTGTAGCGAAGCAGAGCGGCCGTGCTCCTCTGAGCCTCTTTTTGCCCCACTCGCAAGAGTTTCACGCAAGAGGACAGTAGACAGACATAGACAGGTCACACTCACAGTCTTTCACAGCTGAGCCCCACTGGGCCGGTGTACTTTCGCGGATTTTCCCCGCCTGGTGTCACACACAGGGAGCCAGGTTTTGCAAAGGTTAGCCGGTTTTTATGCTCTGAAGTCCCTCCCTGAAAATGGCGTCTGGGCGAGCGAGGTTTCTGGAGGCTCTTTTTGCCCCACAAAAGTCATCTTATACGCTGGCAAATATGGTATATGCAAATCATAAAATTTCATATATATATATATATATATGCAATGCAAATCATAGAATTTCATCTATATATATGTGTGTGTGTCATTCTGTTTAGTTTAGAGATTGGTCACCTTTTCATAGTGTTTGTATTATAACAATAAATTTAATTCAGAATTTATTTTATTTTATTGAAGTAATTGTCACCTACAAAGTCCTTCATAGTTGAATTTAAGACATACAGTGAATCAGGGTCATTCCCACCACCAGTGTCAACCTTCCTGCACCAATGTTCCCAGATTGCATCGTATTCTACAGTACTTTGCTCCCTGGACTGCCAGTATAACAGGACTATTTTAAGTTTAGATTGTTAAAGTTTAGGTCTCTTGATTCTATTATTGTTGACTTTAGCTTGAATATTCAGTTCTGTCCTTATTTTCTTCACCAATGCACTGGAGACCACTTGGCCCCTGGCCCCATCCTTTTTTTCATTTTTTTTCTTCTTAATTTTATAGAAAAATGCATAAATATGAGGTAAAACAAAGTCATCCGTGTCCAAAGGTTCTATGAAAAAGGCAGGATCTCCTATTTGAAAGTTAAAAAAAAAAAAAAAAGAAGGAAAAAAGGGTGTGGAAGTTTTTTGCAAAGGTGTAGCAAAAATTGGTGAAACTAGAAAGGAAAAACCTTTAGCCTAAAAAACGGTAATGCTACCTTTAAAGCATTGTGCTGTAAGGCTTCGGAATATGTTTTAGCACATTTTAGAAGCCACTGGTGTGCTGAAAGGGCCTGCACTGTGCCCAATTTTAAGAACATCTTTAATTTGCATTAAATGCTAACATTTTCAGAAAAAAATTACGACTTAAATCTCAGAGCCATGCCCGTTCTCTGCAGCACCATTTTTATAGCATTCTTTCTTAACTGATCTTTGCCTGCATCTCTTGGTGCCAGCACTTCATAAAGCATTGCATTTTGTATGCAGGCCAACCATAAGAGTAGAAGTGTGGAGGAAGCTCTTAAACTCTCTTAAATGAAAGGCATCAGCCAATAGTAAACCAATTTTTCAAAATAATATTGACAGTTTCTACTATTCTGTATCTGTGTTTTCTGCAGTGTCTTAGGGACCCCTTTGCCCAACCTGCCTGTAAGAAACAATAACTCTTCAGTTTTGTACACTAGTTTCTGTTTACACTGCCCTAGCAAGGTAATCTCTACTTGAATCCCCAGTGCTGAGCCTGAATTGGTGAATTTCTCACCATTGTCCATCAAGAGGCTGATAATGGTTTAATTAACTCTCCTTCGGTGTTGTGAGTGTCTGCTTAATTACCAAAATTAATAATGAATTTTGACTATTTATATTAAAGGCTATATTAAAGTTATGTGTGCTGCCTGGCTAGAAAGATAATGTACTGTTTTTTTAGTTTCTGAAAAGTATTTTCCTTTATTCTATAGAATATAACTACAGAATGTTAGAATGACAAAAATTTTTAAGTGTTTTCTTTAAACACTTAAAACATATATTTTATTGTTGGCAAAGTGAATTACAAATCTTTCACAGTAATATTTAAGGCGCATAGTAGTAATTAATGAGGTGCATTCCCACCACTGGTGTTGTCTTCCCTCCACTCCTGTTCCCAGCATGCATCCCTCTTCCCCTCCTCTATCCCCTGTAATGCTAGTGCAGCTGACTACAATTTTTAAGATCAATTCAGACCTACTATGTTATAAATAAGAAATAGACACAACTAAGTTAAATAAACTTTCCTGTGCTCACCTCATTAGTGGTTGCTAGTTAGAAATGCTGCCGAGGTTACAAAATAAACTGCTACAATTAGCCATAGTTTACTGTTTTACTGATTACTCACTTGCTTAATTTTATATAGATAATTGATACAACATGTAAGGTACCATCTTGCTAAAATAGTGTCTAATTTTCATATTATAGAACATTCAAAAAGTTATTATCAAATTAAATGAAATAAAGCACTCCGTTGTGTAATTTGATATATTAAATCTTAGTACAAGACTCTGTCTTCCTCAGAAATATTTGTGAAAATTCTATTATAGTGCCATTCACTTGTATAAATAGTAAGTCAGAGCAATATATTTTAAATTAATTGAAAAATTTTAAATAGGGTACTGTATAAGCATTGTTAACAAGTTACTTATGCCAGTGTTCTTAGACAACAACTAAATAGAAAATTAATTATTAATCAAGTTGATTCAAGGCACTCACTAGTTTGGTCTATAGTTATATTTGATATTTTGAACACAATATTAAATTGCACACATATATGAAGTGAAATTATGAACATTCTCTTTGCATTGTCAAGTTTCTTTCCATACTAATTTCTTTTTTTTTTTTTTGTTTTTGGGCCACACCCTGTGACGCTCAGGGGTTACTCCTGGCTATGCGCTCAGAAGTTGCTCCTGGCTTCTTGGGGGACCATATGGGACGCCGGGGGATCTAACCGAGGTCCGTCCTAGGCTAGCGCAGGCAAGGCAGGCACCTTACCTCCAGCGCCACCGCCCGGCCCTCCATACTAATTTCTTTTGCTTTCAGAGGCTTATGTCAGTTTATCAATATTGCTTTCTGAAAGAAGCCTATTACTATTACAATCAACAATATCCAAATTTTAAAAGTACTTCTATTTAAAGATTTCCTTGGCTTTTAAAGATTGGTTTTAAATATTTGCTTTTCTGATTTGGGGGTTTATTATTTGTTTTTGGGGGTCACAGTGGTACTCTGGACTCACTCTTAGTTCTATGCTCGGAAATCATTCATGGTGGTGCTTAAAGACTTGGTAATAAGAAAGGTCCTTTAGCATTGGTGGTGGGAACTTTGCACTGGTGAAGGTGAGGTGTTGTTTATTTTTATGGAATTAACTCAACCATAAACATGCTTGTAATCATGGTCCTTAAATAAAGACATTTATAAGAAATAAAGGTCCTGGGGCCAGAGCAGTGACGGAAGTGGTAAGGCTTGCCCGCGCTAGCCTAGGACAGAACACGATTTGATCCCCCAGCATCCCATATGGTTCCTCAAGCCAGGAGTGATTTCTGAGCACATGGCCAGGAGAAACCCCTGAGCATCAGGGTGTGGTCCAAAAAAACAAAATCAAAGAAAAAGTCCTTTAGTCAGTATGATGAAATTTTTAAATATTTCAAATTAATGCTTATAAAAATGAAATTTTAAAAAGTCACAGGATATAGGAGCTGGACTCTGGAGTGATAGCACAGTGGTTAGCATTTGCCTTGCATGCGGCTGATCCAAGACGGACCTTGGTTCAATCCCCAGCATCCTATATGGTTCCCCAAGCCATGGCCCAATAAAAAAGAAAATTATAAGCTATAGGGATTCTTTTTTTTTGGGTGGGAGGCACACCCATTTGACACTCAGGTTACTCCTGGCTATGCGCTCAGAAATCGCTCCTGGCTTGGGGGGACCATATGGGATGTCGGGGGATCGAATCGCGGTCCATCCTAGGCTAGTGCTTGCAAAGCAGTCACCTTACCTCTAGCACCACCGCTCTGGCCCCCAGGATATAAAGATCCTAAGTTCACCAAAAATTAAAATGTGTTTAATGCTTATTTTATAACAGATATTCCAAATTGACAGATATAGACAACTGGGTCACTATAGATTCTGAAACATCTGAAATTAGACTTGTGAAAACTGCTGATTTTGAATCTAAATATGTCCAAAATGGTGTATATACTGTAAAGATTGTGGCTGTATCACAAGGTAAGTTATCAATAATCTTGTTTATCTGTGGTATATAGAATAATTGGGCACGGAAGTACTAGGAATTAAAGGGAGGATACATTTTCACCCATGGCCCCAGAATACAAGAAGGGGAAAGACAGGAGTGAAAGAAATCAAGAAAGGTAACAAGAATTGGGTGAGTAATGATTTGGAGTCAGAAAAGTTCAAGGGCCAAAAATAAAAATAAAAAAAAAAAGAAAAGTTCAAGGGCTTCTGGTACATTGCTGATATCAAGGAATAGTATAGGTATATATTCAAACTGCAGAATCAACAATACTTAAGAGCTAGAGATCCAAATTATAATAACCAAACTTAAAAATATGCCTGTGAAGAAGACAGGTTAAACAGTGGAGAATGAGTTTGGGAACTTGGGAACACTGTCAGAAAGAAGTTGATAGTGCTACTGAAATTGGTTCTAAAGCATATTATGCCTAAAACTTGACTATTAATAACTTTGAAAATCATGATGTTTTCATAAAAAAATTAATACTAAAATGAATAGAACACATTTTGTTTGAAAAATTAGGTAAGTTATTAAATAGATACCTTTTCATAACTATGTTTAGATTTTAATAATCAATATTAGGAGTCTTTAATTTGAAATAGTGAAAAAAAGAAAAAATCTCTTTAGTGAAGAGACCTTCATGTTTTTAATCTAATTAATTGCTATAAATTATAGGATCTGACAATGAAACCATAACTAGAATAACCAGTTTCCTAATTTGTTAGTATACTCTCCTTACCAGATTGGCAGAAGAATTCAACTTATAACCATTGTTAACAATATAACCAGAATATAACACTTTTTTTCTCATTATTAAGATGAGTCTAGAAAATCAGTCACTGGCACCATTCTTATCAATGTTGAAGACATCAATGACAATTGTCCTACATTGGTTAACCCTGTGCAGAACATCTGTGATTATGAGCTATATGTGAATGTAACAGCAGAGGACCTAGATGGACCCCAAAACAGTGGGCCGTTCAGTTTCCTTATTGTTGACAAACCACCTGGGATGGCAGAAAAATGGAAAATAGCACACCAAGAAAGTGAGTAAAGTCTTTGGACTACATATTTAAACCTTGATTGACAAAGTTAAGCATGATCGATCATTTTATTGTTATTATTGTTATTACCACCATTATTGTTGAAACCACATCTGGCAGTGACCAATGGTCACATAGTGCTGGGAATTGATCCCAGAGTATCACACATGCTAGGCACTGTATTCAGTCATCACCCGTGTTCATAGCCCCTAAACTCTATATAGCCTGTGTAGCTTCAAAAAGTTTATAAAATGATGTTCTAAGTCCTAGGTGTAGTATCACTAATCTGTCATTTATAAGTGACCCTTTTGAAGTAGTAGAAGATAGAGCAAAGGAAAATAAACTAATGGTTATAAACTTTCTTGGATAATCTCCAAATCACTCCATAAGTAGTTATTTGACTCATAAGATGAGCAATAGTTGCATGTCTAACCATAGTAACTCATGTAGTGCCTTTTAATAATGTTGAAGTGTGCTGGACTGGGCAAAATAAATGACAGAGCATGCTAAACCCTACTTTAAACTCTGACATCACCTGTGGGCCCCCAAGCACTACCATTCGTGGTCCATGAGCGCAGAGCCAAAACTCTGAGCATTACTGAGTGGGACACAAAATCAAACAATAAATGAGAAGTTTTTTTTTACTTCCAAAAACTTAAATAACCCCCCAAAGCCCAGATACATAATTATATCTATATATATTATTAATTTTTATATATCTTGCAAGTAAATTGTCTTTTAATAAATGATATTTATATATCAGAAAATTTAATCCCTTCTGCTGTTTTTAGTCATCTCAAACTTATCATTTGAAATAAAAAAATTTACTAATTAATAACAATTTTAGCTAAATAGGTCAATTATTTAACATTTAAATGTGTTATTCTTGAGAAAGATAAAAAAGTCTTCATGATTGGATATTCAATCTAAATCCAATTATGTAGAAATAATCAGACATATATAATATATGGAACATTCTTTAAATAAGTCTTTAAAATTAGTAACCTTCAGAAATGTCAAGGTTTAAAGGTTCAAAAGAGAAATTGGGACTATTCTAGATTAATAGGGACTAAATTAATATCTAAATCATAGTAAAATAAAAATAGAGACGTTCAGGATAGAAATCTTGCCATTCATGTGTGAGATCCTAAATTTGATCACCAGCACCAAAAATAAAAGAGAAAGAAAAAAAAGGGGGAGGAAAAAAAGAAAATGCCAAAATAAAGATCTTCCAATGTAAGAAAGGTCATTTAACTCACAATTTGTTTACTATATTCCTAGTACTGAGAATACTTAACAGTTAATAGACACACACAACTATTCAGATTAACTATTACAAAATTCAAGTTTCCAAATCCCATCTTTAGCTATAAAGATGCCTAATTGGGATGGCTGAAATAATTCTAAAGAGCAGGTGGCACAAATTCATTTGAGAAGCTAAGCAAGAATGAAGCTTCATACTAGTGCTAAGTAGTATTAGCAATTAAAGAACGCTTTTTAATTTACTTAACTCCTCTCCTGCCTCACTCCATTTCCTTCTGCTTATCCTTTCAGGTACCAGTGTGCTACTTCAACAACATGAACCAAAACCTGGGAGAAGTGAAATTCAGTTCTTAATTTCAGACAGAAAGGGTTTCAGTTGCCCTGAAAAGCAGGTCCTTCAGCTCACGGTTTGCAAGTGTCTGGACGGCAGTGGTTGTGTGGAAGCACGAAGTTCCTCCTATATTGGCCTGGGACCTGCAGCAATTGCCCTTATTATTTTTGCAATTCTACTTCTGCTCCGTAAGTATTTCAAACATAGCTATTAATTCATTGCACAGCTAGTATTTTGTTACAGGAATTGTCACTTATTTTATAGCTATTTTATAACCACAATTGAAAAGGGCAATAATAATTGATCATTGATAAAATCAAGAGGATTTTATTTTGCAAAAATATATTTCCCAATCAGACCTGAACGTTAAACCCAAAGTCAACGACAACAGAATCTATATCTAATCCACAGCAAGTGGGTACCAGTTACACTAGTATTCAGGGGAATAAAGGAGGGAGATATAGGATGCATGCTGGGAACAGGGGTGGAGGAAGGACACCACTGGTAGTAGGAATGCTCCTGATTCATTGTCACTATGTACCTTAAATATTACTGTGAAAGATTGGTAATTCACTTTGGCCATAATAAAAATTAATACGCATACTTTTCATACAGAAGGCCTATGTTTGCTCCCTAAACCACATGGTCTGCTGAGTATGGAACCAGGAGTAGCCCCAGAGAACTACCTGGCACTAATACTATCACTCTCTCTCTCTTTGTATGTGTGTATGTGTATTCTTTATATGTATGTATATATATATACACACATTTTCTGTCTTAAATAACCAAGATTATGCATAATATTTTATGCATAATATAACCTTTTATAAAATTAAATTTGGTGTGAGAGGGTATATTATCTGACTTTCATTCTTATATCCCAGTGACTAGAAAAGGAACTTGAACAGAGAGGCAGAGGCTTCAAAGATCTGTCACTTGAATTTTAATTATAAACATAAGACCGTTCTTATGAACAATCAATCCTTCCTTTGCATGCAGCTCATCAGAGCACCCCAATTCCTTCTACCCATTTTGAGCCTTCACCAGTGTTGAGAATAGCCATTTCCATGGAACATACTATGTGTCCTGACAGTGACAGTCACCTACATTTTTCGCAAGCTCTTCAAAGACCTGGGGTTTCCTTTCAAAAACAATGATGGAATTCTCATCAAATAAGCATGACCACGAAGGAATGTCTCTGAGACAGCAGAGCTGATCCAGTGATAGAGGAGGAGTTTGTCAAAACTGCCGACACTTAATTGAATTCATAACAGAAGTTTGCAGTGACCTATATATCATTATCTATATCTTATGGCTAAAAGATATAATAGCAACTTACTTGTCTCAGTTTACCTATGGCTAAAAATACAGACATAATAGTAAATTATTTGTTTTTAGTTTCAAGGGATCATCATAGACCTTCATTTCTTCCTGAAAGAAGAATAAAATTTAACAAAGGAACTCTGATGTTCTATTGAATTTTAGATGAAATGTTATATATTTTCTAAGTGTTCTATATAAAATCATTTTAGAAAATAGTACCTAGATATTTCAGAAGGTTAATTGGAACCTCAGTGAGTCATGCCTTATGTTTCTAAGCTATATTTATATATAAATATATAACTACATGCTATTTTCTAAGATGGAATATTATATGATACAGATTTTTAGTTTTAGATCCTAATATTCTAAAATTCTATATTGAATATATTTACATTATTTTAAATTTATAAATATTTTAATTATAAATTTAAGAGCTTTTGACCTCTTAAACAAATATTTTAAAATGGTAAAGTTTTTTAAGTTAAAATTAAATTTGTTTAAAAAAAAATCTTAGATTTGTGTCAGCGAGATAGCTTAATAATCTGAGCACATGTTTTGATACTGAAAAAGACCAAGTTTAGTCCCCAGCATGACATAATTCCCTAAATATTGCCAGGTCTATCGCCTGAACACAAAACCAGCAGTAGCTCCTAAGTACTGTCATATGTAGCTTAAAAACCAAAGTACAACAGTAGAAGTTTAATTCTTTAAATTGACTTTGATTTAGGCACCAGGGAACCCAGTCTTGGTATTTTGCTCAGTAGCTATCTAAGCCTGTTTGTGAAGGGCAAGATCTCTGAAGCCTATGAATTCCTCATCCTTTGGGATGTTTCTAATCTTTGGTGCAACCCAAACAAACTTGTTTAGGTTGGAAAGGGGTGAAGAACAGAAACTTAGAAAAATAAGTAAAAACTGAATCCCCAAGAAGAAATGAACAAATCCCAAACCAAGCAGCATTGTTTCTTTTTAAACACTGGTACTCACCTTCTCTGTACTTAATTTTGTTTTGCAGTTGTGCCACTTTTACTACTGGTGGTCCAATGTGGAAAAGGTACTAAAGGCTTCACCCCCATTCCCGGCACTGTTGAGATGCTGCACCCTTGGAATAATGAAGGGGCACCTCCTGAAGACAAGGTCAGAAAATGAAATTATATGGGACTGGGGCCGGGAAGGTGGCGCTAGAGGTAAGGTGTCTGCCTTACAAGCGCTAGCCAAGGAACGGACCGCGGTTCGATCCCCCGGCGTCCCATATGGTCCCCCCAAACCAGGGGCAATTTCTGAGCACATAGCCAGGAGTAACCCCTGAACGTCAAACGGGTGTGGCCCAAAAAAAAAAAAAGAAAGAAATTATATGGGACTTAGCTTTTATTGATTTTTAAAGAGAACAGAGAAAGTGTTTTTAACATTCTAGGTCATGAGGGTCAAGTAAATTTTATTCCCATTTGTAGACAAAGTTGTCTACAACATATGTTGTCTTGTTGCTAGGGCAGTGTAGAAGTGGTTTTTCTATTCTCAGCAGAACTTGTCTTACAGAATACATACAAAAAAAAAGGGCTAGGTAGTGAAAAGGAGAATGCATAATATGTGGAAATTGAAGACATATAATACAATAGATGGAATCTCTCAAACACTTATATATGGTCATCCTCATCCTCCAGAATATAAGATTTACAGAGTAAAGCTCACAAGCTCCACAAGTGTCAAATATTGCAAAATCCCTTCTCCTACTTCCTTTGTTTCTACTGCATCTTACCCCTGTGTCCTTCATCTCCAGGTGCTCTGAGCATCTTTTAATTGCGTATGACTTAGTATCACATGTCAAAATCTCAAAACATTGGGACCAAATATATAAAATTGCCCAGCATAGCATCAAAGTTTCTCCACTACATGACACCAGACTGTCCTTCACAGACACCTTTCATTTCTTTGCTTGCCCCAGACACTGAATGCTGCCTCCATATTCCAGCCAGCAATGAGAGAGAAGTGAAGAGCCTCTCTTTAGGAACACTTCCAAGACATTACATCCACCATTTGTGTTTGAAATCACAGTAAATGGAATGAAGTCAAGAGGGAGGGAAGGAAGGAGGAAGGAAAGGAGGAAGGAAGGAAGGAAGGAAGGAAGGAAGGAAGGAAGGAAGGAAGGAAGGAAGGAAGGAAGGAAGGAAGGAAGGAAGGAAGGAAGGAAGGAAGGAAGGAAGGAGGGAGGGAGGGAGGGAGGGAGGGAAGGAGGGAGGGAGGGAGGGAGGGAGGGAGGGAGGGAGGGAGGGAGGGAGGGAAAGGAAGAAAGAAGAAGTATAAAGGATATATAAAGAGAAGACATCAACCATTGGTACTATTGGAACAAATTAAATCATATCTTGAAATTTTTAGCAACCCAAAATATTTTCCTCTGCCTCTGTGGAAATAGCTTGTTCCTTTCATAATCATATTCATCTCAAATTCTTCCAACCATACTGATTCTCCTTTCCTCTGCCCTGAGTTCTCCACTGTATTTGGTCTCACAGGTTATGAAACCCCTTCTGGCAGCAGATCGTAAGGAGAGTGTGGCTATCGGTCATGCAGTGGGAGGCATTCCAAGCAAAAATACCACTGTGAACGGAAGTAACTCCACTTCCTTTATCAAAGATCATCATGAAGTAGATGAGGTGGATGGAAGATGGGAAGAACACAAAAGCATTCTTACTGGTGGGGCTTTCCAACCTACTGGGACAGTAGGAACTTTCACAAGTGCTGAACATGCCAGAAGAATCACAGGGACCTCCACAAACAAAGCAGGTGCTCGAGCAGCAGCAGTTGCATTGAATGAGGAATTTTTAAGAAGTTATTTCTTTGAGGTAAGGACTGGGTTATATGTCTGTATAAAAAGGGGGAAAATGATATGTGAGTTTATTATTAGGGCAATCATTGCTTTGGATCTAAGTGGGGCTTTGGTGGTATTTTGTTTATTTATGGTATGTTGTTATTGTTTTTTACTAATTTAAATAAGATGTTCAGAGGCAATGAGGAAGGAGCTATGTGTCACTGAGTCAGTTTGCTAAACTACATGGAGTTAACAAATTATCCCATTGTTTTACTTTTTTACAAAGGCTTAATTCTCACTTCTATCCATGTTTCTTTTCTCTTGATGAAACATGTCTTCAGACTTAGGTACAGACTAAAAGAGTGGGTTGTACATAGGAATCTTCATCCTTAGGCTACAATAAACATAGTAAGGCATAACTAGGCAGTGACACACAATCCTTGCCTTTCTGGCACCTACAGTTTAGAGAGGTCCCAGAGAGTCAAAGGGCCATGTAAATACCAGAAAGCAGAATACATTGGCAGGATCTAAGCTGGTAAGACCTGGTAAGTGGGGGTGAGACAATGTGACCAAAAAATCTAGGTACTTCATCTTTCAGTCACACTACTCTAAGTGTATAAATTTTTGTTTTCTCTTCTCTTTTTGTTTTTTTCTCTGTTTTATTTTACTTTACTTAAAGAAAATGCATCACATAGATGACATGGTTGACCATTTGTTTCCAGAGATGTGAGGACAAAAAAAAAAGCACAATGACTGCACATTTGTGAAAATTATTGTATCCCTAATTAAGTCCAGTAAGACAATGGTAGACAGTTCAGTAGCTCTTGTAAGTTGTCCATTCTGTTATTACAAGGTTTAAGTGACCTCAGCTACACACTGACATCTAAATTGGTGTGTTCCTATAGGGATGACAGTATCAAAGAAATGAAGTTGTCCAGGAATTGCAGCATTATTACTGATATTGCGACTTTTGTCAGCTGTGTTTTCAGCTGCCAGGCTTCAAAGGAGGATGTGGAGGAGAGGTTATCTATATTCCCACCAAAAATTTAAAAAATCTGGTGATATCAGGGGCTGTAGAGATAGCACAGCAGTAAGGCATTTGCCTTGCACGCAGCCACTGGACAGATGGTGGTTCGAATCCTGGTACCCCATATGGTCCCCCATGCCTGCCAGGAGCGATTTCTGAGCACAGAGTCAGGAGTAACCCATGAACGCCGCCGGGTGTGACCCAAAAACAAACAAAAAATCTGGTTATATCAGCCCAAAAACCAGCATACCTAAAGTTTTGTCAGATTGGTGTTTCTGCAGAGAATCATAGAAGAGTGGTGAGGCTGGGTCATAAGCAAAGAGGTGATTATGGGTGAAGGATACAGCAAATGTGGATTCAGCAGGGTGAGGACTTGGTCCACTCTCTCTTCCTGAGATTGCCAGCTTTCAGCAGCATGACTGGTGTACTCAGGATTTTTCATGGCTTGGTTTACATCTCTTTTAAGAGTTAGTCTATGAACAACAGAATCGATACCCAATCTACAACAAGCTATACACAGAAGGGAGCAGTTACACAAGCAGACAGGAGGCCAGAGGAGGAGATATGGGATACATGCTGGTAATAGGGGTGGAGGGAGGACAACATTGGTGGTGGGAATGGCCCTGGTTTATTGTCACTATGCACCTTAAATGTTTCGATGAAAGATTTGTAATTCACTTTGGTCACAATAAAAATTATTTTAAAAGAAAAGATTTTTGGGGCTGGAGAGATAGCATGAAGGTAAGGCATTTGCTTTGCATGCAGAAGGATGGTGGTTCAAATCCCGGCATCCCATATGGTTCCCAAGCCTGCCAGGAGCTATTTCTGAGCATAGAGCCAGGAGTAACCCCTGAGCACTGCCAGGTGTGACCTCCTCCCCCAAAAAAAGAAAGATTTAGTCTATGGAGCTGGCCCAGTACAAACATGGTGATTTGGTGTACAGCTTTTTTTTAAGTAAAATAATTTTATTTAGAAAACATAAAAGAGGGCCCAGAGAGATAGCACAGAGGTGTTTGCCTTGCAAGCAGCCGATCTAGGACCAAAGGTGGTTGGTTCAAATCCCGGTGTCCCATATGTTCCCCCGTGCCTGCCAGGAGCTATTTCTAAGCAGACAGCCAGGAGTAACCCCTGAGCAACGCCGGGTGTGGCCCAAAAATCAAAAAAAAAAAAAAAAACATAAAAGAGAAGTAGGGGGTGGAAAGAAGAGTGAATATGAAATCACTCTATAGACTAAAAGAAGGAATTACACCCTTCAGTTGGGGTGTGGGTGATTTCAATGTGCATCTTTTCTTTTTCCCTTTCTGGCATATACTACTCTGAGGTTGCCCACACCCCAACTCTGATTGTTTAGTGTCTCCCTTACTTCCCAACACTCTGCCCTGGGCTACTATATTCTCCTCTAAAGTAATTGATTTTCTTGACTTTCGGTCTTCTCTCTCCAGAGAGAATCCCACATTCTTTATACATAGAATTAATATTTTCTCTCATAAAGCTATTTCTTTTCAGTTAAAAATCAAAAACAGGGCTGGAGAGATAGATCAGTAGCTCAGAAAATTGAGCATATGCTTTGCCTGAGGAAGGCCCAGGTATGATCCCTGGCACTACATGGTCCCCCTGAGCAACAAGTCAAAAGCAGCCCCTCAGCACCAAAAGATGTTACCCGAAGTTTTAACACTTTTTTTTTTCATCTTATAAAATTTAATTGATTTCATTGACATTTATATAAGTTAATTAAAACTTATTGGGCTGGGATGTAGCTCAGCAGTAGAGAATTATCTCATGTTTATGAGGATTCAGACTCAGTCCTGGTATTGCAAAACCATTTTGGACTGATAACTATTTATTTACACATGACTGTAAGAAATACTTTTTTTTTTAATTTCTTTTTTTATTTTAATTATGACAACAAAGATGTAAAGAAGAGGACAGGGTAAAGTTACAGTGGAAGCCCAATCACCCATAAACAGAATTCTCGGTAGTCCCATCGATGATATCCCAGCCTTGAACTTTCAGCCAAAGAGCATTAATAAAAACAAAACTGAACCCATGTACAATACAATTTCTTGTCCCTCAAATCCCCAGTTGTAGTACATACTATTTCTTAGCAGCACACAATATAATCTAAAGACATTATACTTATGTAGCTCCTTACACATTGAGGGCAAAGTACATTTCTCTAGTTCCATACAAACTAGTTTAAGTTAACCTCGAAAGTTTTAGTGGCTTGTTTTTCTTAAGAATTAGAGTCAAGGGAACATAGTAAAAAATGGTATTAAAGTGGCATTTGTTTGCATAGGCCCATCAAAACATAAGGGACATGGAAAGACAAATTATGGTCTAAATACAAGGAGACCCTAACCCTGAAGTTTCCTGGCACAGGACTGACTCTAGGCTCCAGGCAAATTAGTTTGTCCAATTCGAGTCATCGTCTGTAGTGGCAATACACCTCCATTCCTCACATAGTCTCTGTTGTTGGTATCATGCTTCTGTATTAAAGATCCTGGAGTCTGCATATCCCATATTGCAGTCAGGATGGTGCATAGCTTCCTCTCGTTTCACCTCACACTTAAGGGACACTAGAGAGAACCATGTCCTATAGAGCAGGTCATTGATGTTGTCAAGTCTTCTCAGTGTAAACGGAAGTCTCTTTTTAGGGGGTCGATGTCAGACCCTTGATAATGTCTTTCCTGGTAGAAGACTGCTTCCAGCTGTTGCTGTAAAAGACCTTGGATGTTTCGTAGATAGCTTGCCTGGTTCCGGCGTGAATGGAGGATGCCCATTCTTCTGATGCCTGTGCCAGGTCATTATATCAATGTTCAGGGTGTAAGGTACATTGTACTGAGATTTATTAGATAAGAACTTATCTGTATGTATGGTGTTTTCCCATTTTAATGTGTCTATGCAAACAAGGATCAATGCCATGGGGCTTTATTGGTGCATCTGGAGGCAATAGGAACAAGACCAGTAATTTCCATGACATAGTTCAATCATAGGCATCAAACTGAGGGACAGTTCCACCAACAATCCTTACTGAACAGCTTACAAAGAATAGACAAGATGAAAAGTGAATAGAAACATCATGGTAGAAGAATATATAGAGAGTTACATCAGTTAAAGAAAATAACCATAAAAAATTCAAAAGATATATGTGTTCAATTTGTGTCCTTCTAAATAGTTCTGTGATTTGTTAGATATACTGTATGTCTTAGGTCAGAGATTAGAACTATGTGTTACTGAAGTTAAGAAGGGTAAATCTGGGGTAGTGATGGTTGGAAGGAGCAAATATTCGCACGGGGGCACTAGCCCCCGCGCGGTTTGCAAAATGTAGACTGGTATGAAATTACCAGTGACAGACTGAGTATAGCTGAGCAGCTATCTGCCACCCACCAGATCGAACTCTACCCCCTAAGCCCCACCCTAGGCCAGTGTCCCGGCCCGGCCTGGGAGTGGGGAAAACCCAGGGTGCCCCGTCAGCTCCTCCCAGAAACCCACCTGGAGATCCGGAGGAATGGGGGAGAGGGGGGTCGGGTGACCCAAGTCCGGGCCCCCCCTGACCCTAGGCCGGACAAAAAGGCCGCTGGCCCATGGGGGGCCTGCCAGCTGCCCGTCCAGGCCGGCTGAAAATCCTGCTCCGGGAAGGGAGAGAAACCCTCCCAAGCCCGAAGCTCAGGCAGTTTTAACACTTTTTAAATCCTTAGTTGATCTGTCTATTTAAAAGTTCTCTTTTAAATGAGAGTACTTGGTTTCACTCTTTTTTTGGGGGGGGAGGGGGTCACACCCGGCAGCACTCAGGGGCTACTCCTGGCTCTATGCTCAGAAATTGCTCCTGGCAGGCTCAGGGGACTATATGGGATGCTGGGATTCGAACCACTGTCCTTCTGTATGCAAGGCAAATGCCTTACCTCCATGCTATCTCTTCGGCCCTTTTGGTTTCACTCTTAAAGAGAGTCACAAAAAAATTAGAAGGTAAACCGACAGCAGGAAGAATAATCCAGTGGAGTCAAGAAGCCAGTGCCTGTAATTTGGAAGTAGAAGTAAGCTTAGGTTTTGTTCTTTAGAGCAAGGCCCTTAGGTCTCACCTGCAAATGAGCAAAGACAATGTTGTCATTATTCCAAGAAGGCTTGGGAGGAGTTGCAGGATGGTTTCTATGGCCATCAGTGTATTTCTTCTCTCTTTAAACTGGCTGGCTACAAAGCACTAATATGCTTTCCCACTTATGTCCCCTCCTCCCACCCTACTTTCACTCTATTTTCTACCCCTAAATATTATTTTACAGTATAGTGATGAATATGAGCATCAATGCAACACTTCTCCACCTTTTTATCTTACACCTCTGCTCCATTCTGTTTATTTTATTTTAATATATTTTACCTCTTTGCTCTAATCTTGTCAATCTTGTTTTTTTGTATGTATAAGCAACTTTTACTTTAGAAATCATTTCAAGCTTTTTTAAAAAATTAATAATCATAGATATACCGTTGGAAAATATAATCAGATGTTGGTGAACTCTTAGTAACTTTATCCAGATTACCTAATTATTAACAGAGTCGTGTTTACTTTTTCATTCTCTTTATCTTTAATCTCATACACATATATATAGATATTCTGTTGTATATAAAGGTATAGTGAACACATTTAAAAATAGAGCAGTGACACATTTCCATAGCAATATAGCCAGTTCAGGCAAGAATAGCTTCCTTTCTTAGTCCTATTCAGGCTCCAGTACAATGTCAATCATTTCATATTAGTGTGTCACATTAATCTAAAACAGTCCTTTCCACCTTTCTTTGTGTGATAATCATATTTTTTAGAACACTACCCTAATGTGATGTCCTAATTTTTAATTAATTAAAAACAAGAATATAGGCCTGTCATGTTGGATGATGTCATTCAATTTATCTTTCTCTGATCTTTACTTGTAATTAGACTCGAGTTATATTAGGGACAGAAATATATAGAGTATTGTGGTTGAGTGAAGCTGTATCACTGAATCTATATTTTTCTTTCCATTTTAGAAAATGGCCTCGTGCGCTGAGGAAGATGACTTTCATACAGCCAGAGATTGCCTTCTGGTTTATTCTCAGGAAGACAAGGAATCACTGCATGGTTCCATTGGCTGTTGCAGTTTTATTGAAGGAGAACTTGATGACATCATTTTAGATGATTTAGGATTTAAATTCAAGAAACTTGCTGAAGTTTGTTTGGGTCAAAAAATAGATATAGATATGGAGATTGAGCAAAAGCTTGTGCAAAAACCTGAACCGAAGGGAGCTTCACATTCACACTATGAGCAAAGTCAAGTTCTCTCAGAGAACAGCTATGCTGCCAGTGCTACCTCACAAGTTCCACAGTCTTTGCATGAAGTAAACACAAAGCAAATGAGTCAGGAAATGGTCACTAAAATATCTTCTAGGCAGAGTCAAAAGGTAACTACACCTCTCCCTGAGCCCTTGGCCCCTAGAAACATTATAGTGACAGAAACTTCCTATACCACAGACTCTACTCTGCCACCCAGCACCATAATCCTCCGCCCCAGCCAGCCCCAGGGTCTTGTTGTGACTGAGCGGGTTTATGCTCCAGCTTCCACCTTAGTAGATCAGCATTATGGTAATGATGGGAATATCATGGTTACTGAGAGAGTAATACAGCCTAATGGGGGTCTTGCTGGCCTGCCAGAAGGCACTGCACATTTGCCAGATGCAAATTATGTTATGGTGAGGGAAAAGGAGAGTTTCCTTGCCTCCAAAGCCACTGTACAGCAGACTCTGGCCAGACCCAATGTAGCAATAGGACCCAACATGACAATGAGAGAAAGAGTACTGACCCCAGCTTCCACTGTGCAGTCCAGCTACCAGATCCCTGCTGAAACCTCAGTGAAGGTCACAAAGACATCAGTGTCTAGGATAGGCCCTGGTCCTCAGCCAAACTCTGATTTATAAAAACTTTCTTATTCTACTAATTCTACTTCTGAACTATATCTTCCTCCAGACTTTCTGAGCATGGTTGTATCCAACTTTCTCACTCCCACATGTCATCACCAAAATATGAGCCTATTTAACTGGACCAGTCTTTTCATCAGTTTTACAGACATAAGAGACATATACATTGAACTAAAGCTTTCTCTCTGTCGCTAATACTCAAAGGACCTTACTGCCTCAGCTTCCACAAATGCCCTGCAGAATGCTCCCTGACTCACTGAGAGAATATTGATGTGGCTGTGCATGCTATAAGTGACTTTTAGCACATTATGGTCAAGTAATGTTCACAATGTTCAAAAGATTGTCAAGCTGGCTCTTAATGAATTTACCAAATTATAGATGCATGGATTTCATCAGTCACCTACAGAATTGAGTGACCATTTTTGTGTACCACATTCACATTTGACCTTATATTCCATACTTTGCAGTGTACCAATGACTTACTTATACAAAAGTATGTAATCAGGGCTACCAACTTTGTTTTTTTGAAGATGAAAGGCTTTTTAATCTATTTAGTTGATTGCATTTTTTAATACATGGAAAAATGTATGCTACATGATTCTCTAACTGTACATATGTATGAGTGTGTGATATAATTATGAAAATACTTAGAGATAAAGCTACTCAATAGTCCTGAAAATATATGACTTCAAATTCAGGGTAATAAAGCAGGGTAAAATTTACAAATATAAAATCATTTTACTTTGGTTTATGCAGTGCTTAAAGTACTCCTGCACTATCTCAGTGGTCATTTGTGACAGTGCTAGGGTTCAAATGTGGGGCTGGGTATTTAATAGGGTTGACTACTTGCATGGAAAATGTGAACACCTGCATTTATCTGATTCTGATTATAAATCACTATTTTTTTCAATACGCCATTTTTTAAAAAATCTCAGGATATATTGTCTTCTAATTCAATGTAGCTAAATAAACCACTCAAGAGTGATTAGAGTGGTTAGAGAATACCAACTGCAGTAAGAATGAAGCCTGTTTTACTGTTACATATTCTCATTAACTCAGAAATATGAAATAAATACTTGTGAAATTAAACTGATTTTATAAGTCATTCTCTTATTTGCAATTGCAGGAGCTCTGTAGAGCTTGATAATCTCTAGCTATGAATTTGAAAGTATGGTGTTCACTCTCAGATTCACTGATTGGCCATATTGCATGAGTATTAAATATTTTTAGTTGACCTGAATTTAACATTTCAAAGTATATGTGCATATGAGTAATAATTCATATAAGCTTCACAACAAAATTTAAAAGGTTGAAATTTTGTGATTTATAATGATATTTTTCTAAGGAAAATGATCTTCAGAATTTTATTTTTGTGGCTGGTTTTATAAATACCATTGACTTAAATTGTGTAACATTTTTTGTTCCCACAAATTGTGGGTAAAAGGTAGATATTTTCAAACATAGAAAGTCTGGCCAGCATGAAGGACGCTCTTCCATGAACTAAATTTTTAACTCTGTACTTAGTAATTATTGTGTTTTTTTTTATTTGATTATAGACTTAACAGTTAATATTTTGTCAAATGTTCAACAGAAGTATCTCTGCCATGTGAAAATGTAAATATGACCTTTGTTCTCTGAACCAATAAAGCTTGGTCTTAAACTTTCACCTTGGGCAGGCTTGAAAATCCTGACCAGTCTCTTGTATAGAGCATAATCAAATTTTATGAATGGTCTTTGTACTTAAAAGGGTGATTTGTAATAGCTTTTACATTTGTTCCATGGGAAGCTATGTTTGTGTATCATCATAAAATATTTAAATAAAAGGCTTACTTTTGGAGTAATTATTTCCTATAACTTTTTATTATTGTGTCATTTTTATAAAAAATCTGACTGGTTTATTATGTCATCCAATGTTCGAGGGCAGAAGAGCATCCTGAAACCAGGTATTCCTTGGACTTTGATATCTTGGTTCGAATTTCTTACAACCAATTAAGCCAGCTTCCCTGAAACACCATCCTCTCCCCACTGAAGAAGGGTAGAACATAAGGATGCCAGGTTAAATGTGAATTTCAGATAAATTATGAGGTTTTATCCATGCAAATATACCCTGCAGTTACTATAAATACACACACACACACACACACACACACACACACACATAATGTATCTAAAATTAACATTTAACTGAGAAGTCTGTTTCAACTTGGAAGAGTATTATTCCTGAGGCACTGAAGTTTGGTCTTACCCAGAAGATAACATGGGCAGAACCTGCTAGATTTAGCTGAAGAAAGCTTACTCATCTGATCGAAAGATGAAATTGGTCTGATAGTATAGTGGGTAAGATATTTGCCTTGCATATAGCTGGCCCAGGTTTTTATCCCCAGCATAACACATTGTACTCTGTGCCTGACAGGAGTGATCCCAAGCCCAGAACCAGGAGTAAGGCTTGAGCATAGTCTAGTACGGACCCAGAACCAAAAGCAAACAAAAACGATTAAATTGGGGCCAAAGAGATAGCATGGAGGTAGGGTTTTGCTTTGCATGCAAAAGGACGATGGTTCGAATCCGGGAATCCCATATGGTCCTCCAAGCCTGCCAGGAGCGATTTCTGAGGTAGAGCCAGGGAGTAGCCCTGAGCACTGCCATTGTGGCCCACAACCCCCCCCCAAAATAAGATTAAATAATTTTAGTTTCATATTAAAGGTTTCCATGGGAATAGATAAAAGCTTCTGTTTATATAGAAGGTCACATTAATAAATGGTGTATAAAACATTCTAAAGTAGGGTTGGGAAAACTTTTGGAGATGATAGATAGATAGATAGATAGATAGATAGATAGATAGATAGATAGATAGATAGATAGATAGATAGATAGATAGATAGATAGATAGATAGATAGATAGATAGATAGATAGATAGAGAGATAGAGCATCATTCAAGTGTCATACAGTACAATCAAATTGTCCACAGTTAGATAATGAGAAGCATACATGTCTATCATGTCATATACCAAAACCAGAGCAATGATCATTCTTATTGGGGTACTAGAATTTTTTTTTTTTGGTTTTTGGGTCACACCCAGCCACGCTTAAAGGTTACTCCTGGCTCTATGCTCAGAAGTCTCTACTGGCAGATGCGGGGGACGATAAGGGATGCCGAGATTTGAATCACCATCCTTCTGCATGAAAGGCAAATGCCTTATCTCCATGCTATCTCTCCGGCCCCCGTACTAGGATTTTTTATAGTATTTTTATGCATTTCCTGCATTCATCTCAACACCACACCCATCACCAGAGTGTGCCTCCCTCCACTAATGCCCAAAGGGCCCTCCTCACCCCACGTAAGCTCAGTTCTATTGACAAAATCTTCAGTTACCCATGACTAATTATCTGTCACCTCCTCACTTTATTTCTCTACTATTCCACACATGAGATATCACACTCTCTTTTTATTTTTTTTAGTGGAGGTGATGACTCCTGAACAATATAAATGAAAAGAGCTTCTGAAATCCCACAAAATAGTAGAATAAAGACAAGTTGATAAAGTGATGTTCCCACAACTATGTCATTTTATAAGTATATAAATTCTAATAACATAAGTAATTCTATGTTGATACAGTTTAAGATTTACATGAAAAAGATAAGTCTACAAAGTAAAACTGAGTGATAGAATTAAAATGTAAAGAGTAAATATGAATAGGCCTATAAGAGTGTAAAAGCATGTTCAGACTATATGATTGCATGGGCCTATATGACTATCCCTGTAATATTAACCATAAAGACCCAGGTGGCAAATAGGAGAAACTTTTAACTGGTTTTATATATGTCTGATGATCATGTTCCAGTTACCACTACATTAAAGTAGATATGCATTGTCTATCAAATATTACCTAAAATTCAGGTCACAGTGTTCAAATAATTAAATCTTGTTATGCATATCAAAATGTCTTGGTGTCACTGTTTTAGCCTGGTTCAAGTCCTCATATCATTGAAAGAGTAGTATCGTTATATAACTCAAACACAGACTCAATAACACTGAAAACATAAGATCTAAGCTTCAACCACCAAACTTTGCCATTTGCCTGTCAAAGTAGCTGCCAGGGGCTGGGATGGAATATGGGAACACTGAATGTGGTAGTTGACACTGATGGTAAGATCGTTGTTGAAATACTATATGCCTAAAACTCAACTATCAACAACTTTGTAGATCACAGCTCTTTAATTAAATAAAATATATTTTATAAATAAAAAATCCACATCAGGAAGACCAAAAAATGGCCAACAGGCACATGAAAAAGAAATACTCATCATCACTTATCCTTAGGGACATCCAAATCAAATGCCATCTTCCACCAGTGAGGATGGCACATATCAAAAATATTGAGAACAATCTATGTTGACAGGGCTGTGGAGAGAAAGAAACTCTCATCCACTGCTGGTGGAAATGCTGCCTGGTCCAACCTCTATGGAAAACAGTACGGAGGGTGCTCAGTAAAATAAAAACTGAGCTTCCATAAGACCCAGCAATCCCACTTTTGGGTATCTATTCCCTGGACTGAAAAACTTTCATCCAAAAGGGTGTATGGGGGCCAGAGAGACAGCATGGAGGTAAGGCATTTGCCTTTCATGCAGAAGGTCATTGATTTGAATCCCGGCATCCCATATGGTCCCCCGAGCCTGCCAGGAGTGATTTCTGAGTGTGAAGCCAGGAGTAACCCCTGAGCGTTGCCGGGTGTGACTCAAAAAAAAAAAAAAAAAAAGAACATACCACTATTCATTACAGCACTCAGTAGAATAACTAAGAGTTGGAATCAACCTATATGTCCAGCTACAGACAAGTGGATCATGAAGATGTGGTATATATATATATAATGGAATATTACACAGCAGTAAGGAATAATGCAATCATTAAATGTGTTGCAACATGGATGGAACTGGAAGGTATTATGTTAAATAAAATAAGCCAGAAGAAGAAACATAAATACAGAATGATATCTTATATGAGGATTTAGGTATTATATCCTATATATCATATATCTTACATATTTCTTATATATATCACAAATCTTATATGAAATGTTTAGAATAACTTCATAAAGAATGCAACAGTTTAAATGGTAGTTGTCTCAAAGACCCTTGATCCCCAGTATAGTAAGTAGAGTGAAAGAAATTTAGTGGAGGAAAATAAAAACAAATATGAAAGGATGGGGTCCAAGGGCCAAACTGTTTCAGGTGCATTGGTGGTGTTAAAAAAAGAACAGAACTGGGATCGGAGAGATAGCACAGAGGTAAGGCTTTTGCCTTGCATGAAGAAGGATGGTGGTTCGAATCCGGGCATCCCATATGGTCCCCTGAGCCTGACAGGGGCGATTCCTGAGCGTAGAGCCAGGAGTAGCCCCTGTGCATTGCCAGCTATGACCCAAGATAAAAAAAAAAAAAAGAACAAGGGCCAGAAAGACAGCACAAGTGGTAGAGCATTTGCCTTGCAAGCAGCCAATTCAGGATGGACAGTGGTTCAAATCCAGGCATCCCATATGGTCCCCTGTGCCTGCCAGGAGTGATTTCTAAGTGAAGAGCCAGGAGTAACCTCTAAGCGCTGCTGGGTGTGACCACCACCACCCTCTAAAACAAAACAAAACAAAACAAAAGAACAGAACTAAATATCCAAGCCAAAGGCAACAATAATGAAATCAAGAGACACAAACTTAACAATCTACACTTAAAATGGACCTGTAGATATATATATTTAGATATATAATATATATATATATATTTACTTGGAGATTGGGGGGGGCAGTGGGTGCTATGTGATGCACTTGGGGAACATTGGTGGAGGGAGGTCGACTCTAGTGGTGGGATTCATTGTGTGTCTGAAACACTGCTATGAAGCATTTATAAATCACAATGTTTCAATAAAATTTTAAGAATTTCTCACATCATTACAGTTGTTTTGTCTTCTTTGAATTGCTAAGAGGTGTGTTAAATTTTCTAACCATAGCCAGAGAAATTGCTCAGGTGGTAGAGTAAATTCTGTTCCATTCAAGGTCCTGAGTTTGATCAGTGACACCATTGACACCCTGAGCACCCACAGGTGTAACCTTGATGTCCCCCATTCCAATACCAGGTATGGCTGAGACAAGCATGGACTACCTCTATCCTCACTGCCAGCTGTGACCACTATAAACATCTCCAACTGTTCCTTAGCCCCTTTTCTCTTTAATTCTCCTTTAATTATATTTTGAAATTTTTATACCTATTTATAGTATCAACACATTTAGCATAAATGCATCTCTCTGAAGAATGAGCCCTTTATTCTTACAGAATATCTCTTTTTTTTTTTATAGTCATTATGTTGAATTCAGATTCCACATTTAGTGTCACAATTCTTTTTTTTTTTTAACTTTTTTTTTTCTTCACAGAATTATTTATGGTACATAGTGACAATGAACGAGGGGCATTCCCACCACCACTGTTGTCCTCCCTCCACCCCCGTTCCCAGCATGCATCCCATATCTCCTTCCTTTTCCCCCCAGAATACTAGTGTAACTGGTCTCTACTTTACAGCTTGTTGTAGATTATCTATTCTGTTGTCGTTTGGGATAAAAAGGATAAGAAAAAAAGAAAGAAAATATTTGGTAGCAACTACCAAAAAAAAAAAAAAGAAAGAGAAAAAGAAAAAAAATGCACCCGGTTAATAAGAAAAGAAAAGAAAATCACCAAATAATAGCCACAGGAGTGAAAAGGGAAGAGAAAAGTGGAAGAAAAAAAGAGAAGGAAAATTTAGTAAAAAACTAACAAATCAAAACAAAACAAGAAAAAGAAGGGATTCTGGAGTGACAGCGTTTGGCATTCCCTCCACTTTCCCTAGAACCTGTGAAAATACCAAGACCACTAGCTACAGAGGCCTCATTTTCTCACCCACAACTGAGAGGAAAGGATGAGGTAATGAGTATCTATGGAGCCAGGGTTGATTCCGTGATCGTATGCTTCAAGGATAGAGAAGCCCTAAATCTCTTAGGCCACGGGAATTCCCATTCTCCCCCAATGATTACTGTGCCAATAGAATATCTCTTTTTAGCTTTAATTTTTTCTGACTTAAAATTTACCTTACATAACATTAATTTTTCCACAACACCAACTCAGTCAGATTTTGTATTTATGGAATTTCTTATAAATATATAAATTGGGGTTGCTTTCTTATCCATTCAATTTTCTGACAATGGAAAGTACTACTGAATTTAGAGCAATTACTCCTATAGATCTGGTAAGGCAGTCATATTGGCATTTATGTTTTATTGATTATTCACTCCGATTCTATTTCTGATCCTTCTCTTCCTTTGTATGCTACATGCTCTAGGATTACATCATAGCTCCTCTACTGACCTTGTCACTATACTCCTTTGTGTTTATTTCTTAACTGGCTGCTCTGATGCAGAAAGATAAAAAAAAATAATAATAAAACTTGTGTGACCAGAACAATAGCAAAACAGTACAGCATTTGCCTTTGATGTGGCTGATCCAGGACAGACCTCGGTTCGATCCCCCGTGTCCCATATGGTCCCCCAAGTCAGGAGAAATTTCTGAGCACATAGCCAGGAGTAACCCCTGAGTGTCATCAGGTGTGGCCCAAAAACCAAAAAAATAAAAATAAATAATAAAACTTGTCAATCTAGTCCATCATAGTCAATCTAGTCAATAATACCCCTCTGTGTTTATTTCTTAGCTGGCTGCCCTAATGCATAAAGGTATTAAAGGTATTAAATGCATAAAAGTATTTGTCATTTTAGTCAAATTAAAACGTGTTAATCTCCACAAAGGTAGGAAGTAGGAAAGAGGACAGTCTGATTATAAAATCAATATTAAGACAGTTTATTATGTGCATCATAACAATCCAAAAATAAGTCACAAAAAAAGAAATCTCATCCTTTTCAATTAAAATGGCATACATACATGTTTACCAAATAAGTAATGATTTGTCCTCAAGTTAGACTTACTAACACCATTTGTTACATGCTGCTAAACATTTGTGGGGAAACACATCCAGTGGTGCTCAGGCTTGATCCTTGCTCTGTGCTCAGAGTTTACTTCTGGTAGAGTTTGAGGGATGATATACAGTGTCATTCCTTACACTATATTTTTATATATGAACACATCAACAGGCATGTACAAGGCAATTGACTTGCTTGCTGTACTACTTCTCTGGCCCTGTTGGATACATTTTAATATATAAAAACACTAGTTAACTTTTACTTTCTTAGATCTTCACTTTCCTAGGCTGACAGTGAGTAGAGTTTGGCTAGCTGTAGGAGGGCAAGGGAGCACAGCAAGCCGTGTAGCCACTTTTTCAGTGGCTGTAATTTGGGGCATTTGCCAATTGTTTTCTGTCAGTAGGGTTGTGGCTTGATTTTTTGCCATCATATGTGGATGGCAATGGATAGTTCTGTTTGTCTGCTACCCATTTGCATTCTTCTTTGTTTTTGTTTTTTGTGTTTTTTTGGGGGGGGCGGGTGTTGGGCCAGGTGCTCAGGGGTTACTCCTCCTGGCTCTGCGTTGAGTAATCACTCCTGGCAGGCTCAGTGCAAGGCAAGCACTCTCTCTGATTTACGATAGCTCTGGTCCACCATTTGCATTCTTGAAAATTGTCTCTCCCTGTTATCCATCTCTCCATAAGAATTAGCCATCCTTTCGAGTTGGAGCCTTCAAAAGTATCTTGAGCTTTGTCATTCTTAACCACTCCATAGAGTGTGCCGATCATATTTCCAAAAATACTTGGACCCTTTTTCAAAATGAAAAAAAAAATGGTTTGGAAAAGGATAAAACAGCCCTTGGGATACCACTTTGTAAGAAGCAGGTAACTACACAAAATACAAACATGATAAACTTTTCTAAATTGACTCTTGCTAGATGAAACTAAATTGAATTGGCTTTGAAAATATTGTGTTAATATTCCCCTCACAACAATTTATATGTTGGTCCACTTGGAAACCTCCTAAAGTGGAAAAACAGAAGCACAGTTATCTGAACCAGTAACTGTACATCCAAATACTAAAAACATACGGAACTCTGGAGCGCATGGGTGTTATAAACTCTTTGACCACAAGATAGCACTAGGCACACAGTAAAAGAGGCAAAGCCAATCTATCAAAGATAAAAGCAGCGGCGGTTATGGTGTAAGCAATTTAACAAATTCATAAGCAACACGAATTCACAAAGACCGGAATTGTCTTTGCTGACTCAGCTCTTCACGAGAAAAAACATGAAATGCTTCTGGATTGCCTAGGAAACAAGGTTCAGAACATGGAAGGCTGATAAAGCTGCTGCTATGGTATAATACAAAAATGTCTTTGTGAAGGTCAATCAGGAGCTTTTAATTCTATTAAAAAGGCTTTACTTGGGCAGAAATGATACTGGGCAAGGGGTTGATCAAATACAATTAATGTTAACTCTTTTCCTGCTAGATTCTATTGGACAAACATTTGCTGAGTGTTCTTTTTCTTTTCTTTTCTTTTCTTTTCTCTTTTTTATTTTTTATTTTTTGTTTGTTTGTTTTTGGGCCACATCTGGCTGCGACGCTCAGAAATCATTCCTAGCAGGCTCGGGGGACCATGTGGGTTGCCGGGAATTGAACCCGGGTTCATCATGGGCCAGCTGCACACAAGGCAAACGCCCTACACTGGGCTATCACTCTGGCCCCCATTTGTAGAGTAATTCAATGGTTTTATGTTTATTCAGAGATGAGGAAGGAAGCTCTAGTCCTTGTGTCCCTGGATCCCATGAAGTAGAGTAGAGGTGTCTGAAATCTTCTTACTCTTAGAATAAAAATAGTCTTAAATAAACGAAAGTATCCAAGGAAAGGAAAAAATACTTAGGAACTGGGATATGACTCAGCAGTAAACACTTGCCTTCCATTTGAAGAGGAAGGTGTTGGTTTTGTTTTGGGTTTGTTTGTTTTTTTATCATTTTTGAACCATACCCAGCAGTGCTGGCTCCTTAAATCACTCGTGGTAGGGCTCGGGGGATGATATTTGATGTTAAGTGCATGAAAGGCAAATTCCTTACATGCAGTACTATCTCTCTGGCCCTGACCTTGTAATTTGTAAGCTCAATTCTCATGTGGGAAGGAGAGGAAGAGGAAGAAGAGGAGAAGGAAAAGAAGAAGAAGAAAGAGCAAGAAGAAGAAATGCCTGAATAAAATAGAAGAGAATATGTTTGTTTTGTTACTATTGTATATTATGACTTGAACCGTTATATATGTCAGAGCTACTGTTGCTTTGCACATTGACATTTTAATTTTATTATTGTGAAAGGAAAATAATATATACTGTCTTTGTAGAAAGCAAGTGTCCTCCTAATTAAGAAAGCTTGAAATTTTCTTTTCCATTAGCTTTACAATAGGTTTTGATAAATAAAGTAAACGGGAAAAGGTGAAGGAGGAGGAAGAAGAAGAGGTATTGGATGAAGAAGCAAAGAGGAGGAGAAGGAAAAGGAAGAGAAGGAAAGAGTATGAGAAGGGAGAAGCTTCAGAAAAGAAGAAAATAAGCAGGTTTGTTTGTATAAATCCATTTCTCTGTAATAGGAATATATTGGTATATATTCCTATTAATATGGTAATAGGAAATATCTAAGAAATCTTTTACATGGGCCCGGAGAGATAGCACAGCGGCGTTTGTCTTGCAAGCAGCCGATCCAGGACCAAAGGTGGTTGGTTCGAATCCTGGTGTCCCATGTGGTCCCCCGTGCCTGCCAGGAGCTATTTCTGAGCAGACAGCCAGGAGTAACCCAGAGCAACGTTGGTGTGGCCCAAAAAACAAAACAAAAAAAAAAGAAAGAAAAAGAAATCGTTTACAGGGTGAACTGTTTATTAAAAATTAAGTTAAAGCAAAGAGAAAGATAAGCTAGACAAGATCCCCAACAGACACTGTGGATTAGGAAGGGAGGAAAGTTTAGGAATGAAGAGATAGTTGCAGACTACAGACTCTGACCATAGTTCTGGAACTTGAGCACTGGTCACTATCTAAAAGGTAATCATAGCTCATAAGTTAGTGTTGTATAGGTGAGCTTGAGGGTTTGTGGGGTACAGGAATGAGGGGGCTGTGAAAGAAGTTGGTGCTGTCTAAATCACAGAGGTTCCTGTTTTTGCAGTTGTTCCAATCAGCAGAGATATACTAACTTGAGCAGTTCAGTACAAAAAGTTCTAATACTGAATAGCTCCACTGGTCATCATGATCATCTTACACTGATAAAAGGAATACACTATGCACACGAACTCAATGATAATTCTAACTTGATATAATCCATTCCTGTTTGATTTCCCTTTTGTCCCCCCATGAAAGAATAACTTTTCTGAATAAAGAACTTTGTCTTATTTATCCTCATTTCATAAGAGGGTTTTATAGATCATGGTTATCCATTATATTGTTGTTTAATTAATGTTTTATTAAACATACTGCTGTTAAAATACCTTGCATCCCCTGTGCTATTATTATCAGCAGCTTTTATTATATATTATCTACTCACCCATTTTCTACATACTCATTACTTGTGTAAATGTTTTCATCTTTTTTTAAATAAACTTCTAATAATTATAAGTATACTTTCCCTCCGATACACCACTGTTTATATCTTTAATTGATATTCAAGATTGATTTATATTCTTCAACCCAGACAATACTACCTACAATAGAATTCACCCTTTTTAAGCTCACATTTCCAAGCTTCTGAAATCTGTATGCCCCTTTCAAAATGTATAAATCGCCACTACTAGAAACTACAGGCGCCCTTTAGGCCCCACAAGCAAATTTTATTTGCTTATTTGATAGTTGCTTGTGGGGGATATGAGTGCATTCTAAGCAGGGAAAGGCACCTGTATTTTCTACTGTAATGACAAAGATAGAGGAATGAATGCTTTCCAAAAGGATAAACTTTTATTCATCCAAAACTTCTCTGGCAACAGAGAATAATTTGGAACATCCTCAGAAAAGTTATATGTAATACTATGCTGTTACTAGTGCACAATTTTCAATCTTCAAAATTAGAGATAATGATTTAAGAATCTATCTACCAACCCAATCAGATCACAGCCCAAAGCACAAATTAGAGGACTAGAAAAAGATAGGGTAAAATCAGAGAAATTATAAAGCAAAGAAAAGTAGAGAAAAGCTTTTTCTCCACGTGTTTCCCCCTGATTTGGCCCTGCTGATGAGAATAAAGAATATCAGCAGAGGGGCCAGAGTGATAAAGTGGGCAGGGTATTTGAATACACACAATTCAAGTCACAAAGCTGGCTTGGGTTCTATCCTCATCATCCCATATGATCAGTTCCCTGAACCTGCCAGGAGCAAGTTCTGAGCACAGAGCTAGGTGTAACCCCTGAGCATTTCTGGGTGTGGCCCCAAAACAAAAACAAACAATAACAGCAAAAAGAATATCAGCCATCCTTACCCACCAAAATCTCCGGTAGTAATATATGCTACCACAGGAGAGATATGAAAAATGAAAAGATCTCTGTATAAGGATAATCATCACAATGGAGTTTATCATGTAAAAAACTCTGAAAAAGTTACTGGTAGAATTCACTGAAACTCAGGAGCTGGAGCGATAGCATGGCAGTAGGGTGTTTGCTTGAATGCTGAGACAAACCAGGGTTCAATTCCTGGTATCCCATATGGTCCACTAAGCCTGCCAGGGGAGATTTCTGAATGCAGAGCCAGGAATAACCTCTGAGCACTACTGCCAGGTGTGGCCCAAAATTTCACCCATCCACCTTCCAAAAAAAGGATTCACTGAAAATTACTTCTGTGTACTGCAGTTGTAAGATGGTGATATTCTTAAATTACTTTTATTAATTGCAAGGGTACTGGTGAAATTCAGAATAGATCTTTCTACCACTCTGTCTGACCTTCGAACTGTGTGTGTGGTTATTGTTATTGTGTCTTTTCAAAAGAGGGAATCAAGGAAGGAGCATTTAAATGCACATCCTGGGAGGTAAAGCTTTCAGATACAATGGTCTTCTTTACACAATGACTTTCACCCTAGTCAAAAACAATTCAATGGAACTCTAATTCAATTCTTGGCACTACTGTCTATGCTGAGGTAATCCCAGTTGTTCTACTATTAAAGGTACCAGGGAGGCCCAGAAGATGGCACAGTGGCTTTTACTGGATGTGGGAAAGCACTCTGGACAACATGAGAGATGAGTGACTCTGAGGTAAGCTTGACAGTTTCATGATCTGGGGTCCTGGAAAATGGAAAATTTTGTTATACCATCTAACTACTGGTATTCTTGAGTAGAAATAAATGTAGATTTGCTTCCAACTAATAAAGCACGAAGTCACAGAGAGACTAACATGTGATTTTTTCCTATTTTATGAAACAGCAGATAAGTTACTTGCCTTGCAATTCCTAAGCACTGCTGGGTGTAGCCCCCAAAACAAAACAGAGAGAAAATTAAAGAGCAAGAGAGAAGTCACATACTCTGTATATTTAGAAAATCTGTCCTGTGACCTCTCTGTTATCAAACATTTATTTAGTCCTAAAGAAATGATAATAGGAAAAATAATAAAATTCAAGAGGAAAATGAACTTGGCAGCACTTAGGGCTGCAAAAACAGCACACTGCAACTCCCAACCTTTGGGTTTGCTGGGAAAGAGGACCCTTTAAAAATAATTCAAAAACCAAAGACATAGAAGAAAGGAAATAAGCATATTTTCTCCTCAAATAGTTTAAACTGTTTTTCATCCCTACAACAACAACAACAACAACAACAACAACAACAACAACAACAAAAATTGGGTAGAAGTTTCCATTCACCTCTGCTCTAAGATCTGCTAATCTTCTTTAAGAATCACTTAGCAACCGGGTAACAAATGGAAGTTGGCATCCAACAAAGCTAGGCTGATTAGCATTCTTTTTAAATCAAAAGATCAGGGTTATTACAAGGTACATTCAACAGCCCTAAGGCTTAAAGGGGGTTTGAAAGGTCAGGCAAAGTTGTTGTTGGTTTGGTTTTGGCATTTCCTCAAGTGCAAAACAAGTTTCCTTTGTTCATTAACTTTAAAGAAGGCATATGGTCTTAGAAAGAGGACAGATAAGGGGCTGGATGGTGGAGAAGAATATGGTCTGCTCACTCAACATTGGGTGATATCCTAGTCCCTAAGTGGCCTCTGTACCTTGATAGCTCTCTACATAGATCAAAATCCATACCAACCCTTGAAAATGATGACTGATAAAAAATGATTTAAAGTCTACAAAATAATTGTCAAGACTTTCATCCATAGAGAAAACAGCCATGATTTGCCAAATGTAAAGGAGATGTCACAGCTCAGTGTCTAAAGAAACTGGGCATGTCAACTAGCACTGCCCTCCTATTCAGAGGTACCTCCAGATCAATGGCTCGGGCCTAGCAGAGGGAGAAGCCAAAGGTGAAGAGGGCGGAGCACTATTTTCCCAGGTGACCATCTTCTATTCACAGGCCATAGGCCACAGTTTCAATCTTATCTGATCTACAGACAGCTTTGCCTTTTTTTACCATTACTTTCTACTTAACTGCTTTACTATAAATCTACTTATTTGACATACATATTGCTTTTCCATATGTTGAATCTGGAAAACAGGTGACCTTTGATTTGGGGGGTGTAACCTTTTAACATTGAATTTCGGTGTACAACTTTTGATTTTCTAGATCTTGTGAGATCATCTTACATTCCAGATGGGTTTCTACCCTGTAGATTAGACCACGTGAAGGGTTCAACCCATATCTCTGCATGCCTAGGAGTTAGGAGTAAAGGATGTCCTGAAGGGGCTGAACAGACGGGTTCTCCACCCTGCAGAGAAGGAGACCACCTGAAAGGTTCAACCCATATCTCTGCTCAGTCTAGGAGTTGGGGGTAAATGATGTCATGTAGGAGCTGAACAGACAGAAAATTGAGCCTTTTCTGTAAAAAAAAAAAAATCATTGGATGATTCAAACTGTATAAACCTATGAAATGCTTTTACCTATATGCTCATTATCATATGAATTCCCTTAAATGTTTGTGAATTTGGATACTTGGGGTCTCACAAAAGACCAAATTCCTGGCTTGCTGTGAAGCCCCCAGAATTCTGGAAAGGAAATAAACCTGCGTGTGACTGCATCCCCAAGGTTTGTGGTTTCTCATTCGGAGGTGGGTGTTTTTCTTCCTGAGACCCCTGGCCATCCCCGACCCCAGGGACCCCTCCCCAGGATTGAGGGATCTCCAGTCCCAGGACCTCATTCCGGGGCCAGGCCAGTTTTAACACATAGACCTTTCTCCTCTCCAAGTTCAATTTTTATTTTCATTTTACTGGAGGAAGGGATCAGCTACCAGGGAATAATTAAACCCTTAATCCCACAGTCTGTCCTCTACCATGGGCTACAAACCCACATTCAGTTTTTAAATGACAAGTTAGAAAGATGATGATGGTCATTCTAAAGGAATTAATTTTTCCTTTTTAAATTTTCAGATTTTTTATCACTGATATTCATTTATTTCTTTTTACTCTCCATGTGGAAATAAAGAGACATGCCTGGGAGTGGGTGGCACATCAATGTAACCCCATTTAGTGGCTAAATAAGATTTTTTTAAGGAAACCAAAATGTATTTTGAGGCCTTGTACATATGTGAAATCGAAGTAAATAGTAAGTCTGCTTGATTCAAGATCTCAAAAATCTGATGTCATTTTAGAGATTCACTGTTGATATACTAAAACAACAAAATGGTATAAAATTAGTCCCTCAATTCCTTGTTTCACACATCCTGAATTCTAAAAGTCCAAGAAGTACCTTGCAGGCAAAAGGAGTCCATACTGTGAAGATAGGGAAAAGATAGGAGAGTTGTCTGAGAAAATCCAGTGTTTTAGATATAACCTCTTGTGCTTTCTAACAGGTAATTGCCAGTGATGACTAATGAAAGCTGCCTGTGGCGGGTTTCTGATACCTGCTGTGTGCTCAATAGTTCTCTATATATCACCTGGGGAAAATGAATCTCTAAGAACAAACTCATTTTCTTCAATCTCAGAATCAGAAATTAAGCTCAGGAGGTTGGCTTAGAAAATTCATTCTTGTTCCATTCTCATAAACACCCTTTTTCTTTCCCTCCAAACCCCAAAACTTCTAACTGCTCTCTTTGACCTGCCCTGCCCTCCTTGTCCCCAGCACATTCAAGAGTGTAAGATCCTTGTAATGATTAGATATTCCTATCTTTCCTGCCACCCCCGCCCCCTCTCTCTCTCTCTTCTCTCTTCTCTCTCTTGGAGCCCATGGATACCTGGAACTGCTCAGAAACCTCTCTCCCAAATACCTACTTTGATACACATCTTTCTTCCAACACATCTACTTTTCAAATACCTGGAGACATCAAGAAACCTTTTGCTTTCTACATGAATTCTCCTCTAAATATATAGACGTCCACAAGTAGTTCTGAGACAAATAATACCCTGATTTCCAACAGCCTTGGCACATGATCCAGGAAATCAGGAGGACCCGGAACCAGAGTGTTGGGCGAAGGGGGCAAGGTGTCAAGGGGTAAAGGAATGTGAGGGAGGCATAACAGAGATATGAAAAGAAAAGTGAATAGCAGAAACCTGGGGTCAGAAGAGGCAACCAGAGAATGGCCACCTCATCAATGGAGGCAAGTGCCTGGATCTAAGAATTTAGCAGCAGTAGATTCTAGTTCATTGGATTAAAGGACCATGACCCACAGCTCATGCTGGCTTTAGACTCCATGCTACCCTTCTCTATACAACACTAGGAGACACAGATTGCTTCCCACTGAGACAAAAGGGACAAAGAAATAATGTGGAGGCATCCAAAAACAATGTCACAACATGATGTATACATAGATTTTTCTCTGAAATCTCAGCCAAAAATATATACAAAACATTCCAAAGGTTGACAGCCATAATGCAGACTCCCCACCCCAGCACAAGATAATTAATTCTGTCTTTCTAGAAGCCATGTTTTCTGATAGCCTTCCTGAGGATTCTCTGCTGGGATTCATCTCCAGCCCTAGAGCTGAAAGGAAATTAGACCTGTTTCCTTGAGCTCTCATGGGAGACTGTCCTTCTGTGTGAGGTCTCTTCCTCTGTAGTCATTGGCTTTCTCTCACCCAATATGGCTCTTATGGATTTAGCATAAGACTTGAAATTGCAACCTTTATTCATTCAAGTCAGAAGCTAGCAGCTGACAAGGCCAGCTTGTCCCCTGAGTTCAGATCAGAGCTGATCTGCCTGATAAATCTAGATCTTGATTCTGATTTGTCTCTAAAAGTTGTGCGGGGCAAAGTGTAAACATAACTGCAGAGCACAACCAGAAGTAATAAGCCATATAGAACCAGAAGGAATTCCCAGAGCAATTCTAAATACTGAGCTAAAGCATGGGGGCTTTAACCTTCCTCCCAAGTGCCCAACTTGATCTGATATCTGAGCCAATACACCTGTGTGAATAAATTACCTGCCCTATGCTGCACCCCATTCTCTACTAGAGTTACTTACAAATCCACAAGGGCTAGCAGGATGGACAAAAGAGATTGTGAAAGGATGAGGGGATATAAAGATTTGTAGATGAGAGATCACTGGGCAAAGAGGAGCTGTTGGAGTCATACCTGGTTTGCTCAGGGTTTTACTCTTGAGACCAGAGTAATAGTACACTAGGTAGGACATTTGCCTTACTACAGTGGACCTGGTTATATCATTGGTGTCCCATATGGTCCCAAGCACTGCCAGAAGTGATTCTAGAGTGCAGAACCAGGAGTAAGCCCTGGTTGGCCCGAAAACCAAAACCAAACACTTAGAGCTTACTCTTTTTTTTGTTCGTTTCCCTCAAAGATGCACAGTACATTTTTTATTATCTCCATACTCTCTTATATTTTTTAATATCCCACAAATAAGTAAAATTATTCTATGTTTGTCCCTCTCCTTCTGACTCATTTCACTTATCATAATACTCTCCATGGTCCATCCATGTGTAAGCAAATTTCATTATTTTATTTTTACTAATAGCTGCATAGTATTCCAATCTGTAGATATACCACTATTTCTTTAGCCACTCATCTGTTGTTGAGCACCTGAGTTGCTTTCAGATTCTAGCCATTATAAATAGTGTTGTGATGAACATAAAAGTGCAGAAAGCATTTTTGTGTTGTGTTTTTGTGTTACTGGAGTAGATCCCTAGGAGTGGTATTGCTGGATAATAAGGATGCTCAATTTCCAGTTGTTGTTTTTTTTTTTTTTTTAAGGAAAATCTACATTGTTTTCCAGAAAAGCTGAACTAGAAGGCATTCCCACCAGCAATGAATGAGAGTTCCTTTCTCCCCACAACCCTGCCAGCCCTGGTTGTTCTTATTCGTGTGAAGTGTGCCAGTCTCTGTTGTGTAAGATAATATTTTTATTTTCATCTCCCTGATAATTAGTGATGTGAAGCTTTTTTTTTTGTGAAGCATTTTCTTATGTGCCTTTCTAGAATACTCTAAAGCAAGGATTTTTAGTTACTTGAGAATAGAACTATGCTGAAAACATCCCTTGCCAGTTAACACCTAGCACTGCACTTCACTGTAAGAGCACACTGACTCTCAAATGATCTCCCTCCAGCCAACTTGAAGTCATCCATGCAGACAGAAGCCTTCTTAAGACCTCCCACATATGGACACCCATCTGTGAGACACTGAGTGCTACACAAATACTACAAAAGATCCACCAATTCCTTGCTGGATGATTAAAGGTCGCTGAAATCAATAATTTCATCCAAGTATTTTTCAAACAAGCAATTGCTTTTGTAAAAATACAATGAAATCTCAAGACATCACTGACTTTTTGCACAGATTTTTTAAATTATAAATAATTTTTTATCAAAAACACTTTCTCAGTTCTGGAGAAAAAGCCTCAGTCTCATTCATGCAAGGTATGTACTTTACCATGCTCTTTATCTCTTTATAAAGTAAATTCTGATGCTTTTAATTTAGTTTTGGTGGAAAAGCTGAAAAACGATATATATAGCAACAACACTAGCACTGAGCCACATTCCCAGCTTTTATCTTTTCTTATTTTATGATTTATTTTCTTTATTTTGTTTGTGGGAAGGAGTGCTGTCACACAACCAGCAGTGCTCAGTCAGGAGTTAGTCCTGGTTCTGTGCTCTGGAATGATCCATGGCATTGTTTAAAGGACCATATATGGTGCTGATTTAGACCAAATTCAGCTGCATATAGTTGAATAAAACCTCTATCTAATATCTCTCAACTCCTATATAACAATTTAATAGGGATATCAACAGCACTAACTGGAAGCTTGTGATGAATAAACACCACGAGGCTACACTGAATTGTGCTAGTAGTGGTCAAAGTAGTTTCAGATATCAGAAATGCATCTCACGTGTTCTCCAGAACTTTGAGCTATCTCATCAGTCCTGCCATTAATTTATTTTTCTAAGTGGGTAGACATTAGACGTTCAGTTTACGAGAAATTTCTTTCTCACTTTAAGAAAACAATTCACTTTCTGTTGAAAAGAAAAAAGCTCTTAACCATATACCAAGTGCCAGTGTATCCTTTCACTTATATACCAGATAGTGCTTTGCCAAGCAAAGCCTAGGATCCAGGTTCCCTTTTTATGACTTCAGCATGAGCAGAGTTAGATCCTTGGGAGTGATATTTTTGAGTCTGCCAAAATGCACTCTAGAATTCACAGAGGTTCAAAGCCTAGGGCAAAGTTTGTGCTACTGATGCAACTGTCACCTTTGACCTCCTGCTGGAAGTTGCAGCTAAAAATATGATTTAAGCAATTAGCTTTATTTTGTCATACAATAAACATCAACATCCAATACCAATCTTTCTCCTTTTATAGCAGATCATTCAGATTGCTATTCTTACATGAAGAGGGGAAGTGAGCACCAAGTTTCATCTTATTTCCAGCATTAACAGAAACAATATGGTGTTCTCCCTGAGTCAATTCAGTATCTATTTCCTCAGTAAGGTGTGACCCCATTCAATATATAGTGAGCCCCACTGGAATCAATGAATAACATTTGAATTTCATGATAGTCACTTAAATTTCTACATGCTTCATAATTCAAGAGGCAACTATCAAATTCACTAATATCACAGTAATGAGGTGTCTTCCATATTTCAGAATGACAATATTCAGGGGGAAAATGAATGGGTCTTAGTTAAATTGAGTTGTGATATTGTGATTCTAACTCAAAATGCTTTCTAGGGAGTTAGTATTGCATTAAGGCACTTTGAAGGCAACTGACTCAAGCTTGATCCCTTGTACTATATTCAGGTCCCTGAACACAGAGCCAGAAGTAAATCCTGAGCACTGCCAGGTATGGCCCAAATAAATCTGAGACCTAGAAATAGATCAGGGATTGCAACTTTCTCTATTCATAGCAAAATTAACCAAAGATTACATTGCTGAAATAAAAAAAATAGTAAGGCAGGCCGACCAGCTTCCCATTTGCCTATAATAATTAGCTAGACCAATATTTATGAATTACTATTTCCCAACAAGAGTGTGGTGCTTGTCTTGTTTTATTTTGTTTTAGGGCTACATTTTTCAATGATTAGGGGTTACTCTTTGTTTTGTGCTCAGGGATCATTCCTGGTGGGACTCAGTAATTTTGAGGATGTCAGAAATTGAACCCAGTTGACTGCTTGCAAAGAAAGCTCCTTCCATGCTGTGTTCTCCCTCCATCTCTTGGGCAGTCTCTCTTAACCATTATTGCATTCAATTCTCAGGTAGATCTTATCACAGTTTATATGAGACTTTAAGTCCCATGCATTATGTAAAACAAATACAGGATGATGTTCCTAGGCAGAGTATGAAGAAAGGGATTAGACTATCTCCAATACAAACAAATCCAGAGACATGATCAGTATAATTAGGAACTGGGGAGGCTAAGGGGGAAAGGACCTTGGGACATGTACAATGGTGGAGGAATCTTAATACATTGATGAAGGGCTATACTAAAAGTACAAAAAATATTTTAAAATACAGTTAATTTAAAAAATAATAGAAAAAAGAACGTGGAAGGAATAAAGGAAGGGAGGGAGGAAGAAAGAGAGGGAAGAAGGGAGGGAGGGAGTGAAGATAGGAGGGAGGGAGGAAAGAAGGGAGGAAGGGAGAGAGGGAGGAAAGAAGGGAGAAGGGAGGACAGAGGGAAGGAAGGATGAAGGGAAGAAGGAAGTGAGGGAAGGAGAAAGAGGAAGGGAGGAAGAGATGGAGGGAGGGAAGAAGGAAGAGAGGAAGGAAGGAAAAGAGGAAGGAAGTGAGGAAGGGAGGAAGGAAGAAAGGAAGGATGAAGGGAGGAAGGAAGTGAGGGAGTAAGGAAGAGAGGAAGGGAGGAAAGGAGAAAGGAAGGAAAGAAGGAAGGGAGGAAGGAAGGAAGAAAGGAAGGATGAAGGGAGGAAGGAAGTGAGGGAGGAAGGAAGAGAGGAAGGGAGGAAAGGAGGAAGGAAGGAAAGAAGGAAGGAAGGGAGGGAAGGAGGGAGGAAGGAAGGGAGGGAAGAAAGGAGGAAAGGATGAAGGAAGGGAGGGAGGAAGGAAGGAAGGAAGGAAGGAAGGAAGGAAGGAAGGAAGGAAGGAAGGGAGGGAGGGAGGGAGGGAGGGAGGGAGGAAGGAAGGAAGGAAAGGGAGGGAGGGAGAAGGGAGAATGGAAATCTCAGTATAGTAACTGCCAAATGGCAACACTAAACACAAATCACAATCCATGAGATCTCTATTCTGTCATGTTAAGTTTCAAGAGAAATGTTTCTTCGTTTAGAAGTGTCAGTAAACTCCTGGATCCCAGATATAGATACGACAGAATTCTCCCCAACAGCTCAAGAAACCAAATCCCCTCCAGGGCATTTACAATGCTGCTCTGACACCAACATGAGCCAGTTCTAAATTGATAACCTGACAAGGAGGAAATGGGAACAACTTGATCAAGTTGTCCTCCCTCATCAGCTATCGATAAGACAAAATCAGAAAACAGGTCACCCTTTGATATGTGCAAAAGCCAAGATCGCTATATACTGGTTGTTGCAACCAAGACTGGACAGTACACATCCAGGGACCAACAACAAAAACAACAGCAACAAAAAGCTCTATCCTAGCTTTTGGAATATGATTTGTTCAACAAACAAGAGCTCCAATTTCAGAAGGTTGACTGAGACAACCGCAACTGAACGGGTCTTCCGGAAACATAACGAAAGACTATCCCAGGCTCCAGTCTAGGAGCAACATAACGACCAAGAACACCAACTACAGAAGATGGATTAAAACGACACTGAAGAAACATAACTGCTAGAACCACAAAGAAAGACTTCATAAATTCCATTCCCTGAGCTGCACAGACACAAGGATCTCTAGAAACAGAGGTCTGATTTTACCATCCAAGACAAAGCAGAAGTCTTCCGCACACCACGAAAGCAGCAAGGGGAGAGTAAATGATCATGCAAAAAGTCTAGAATTAATCCCATGACAGTATACTTCAGGGGTGGAGAAACCCTGTGTCTCCTAGGTCAAGGGAATTCCCTCTACAATAACCCAATAGTTACTGTGCCTATGCAGGGGGATAAAGAAAAGGAGAGAAAAAAAAAAGCACAAAACAATCATTTTTCCACATGTTTATTTATCGATTGATCGATTTTTTTGACGTCTTTATTTTGGTGTGGAGATTACAGTTGATGTCTCCAATATTATTTATTTTATTTTGTCTTGTCTTTCTCTTTCTTTTTGCACTCGAGCATGAGTTGATTTCAGAACCGAGACTATTGTGTGGTGCCTATCTTTATTGCTGTAGTGCTCGTCGGTTATTTAATTCGATAATTTTTTCGGTATTGTTGTGGTATTTTAATTACCTTTTTCACACCCCCTCAAACTGAGGTTGGAAGCCTCTAGAGAGACTCAGCCCATTTTCAGCGTATTTGACTTTTGACTTCTTTTTTTTTCTCTTTTTTTTCCTCTTATTTTGTACCCCATTCTATTGCTTTTCTTGCCTTCAAACAAAACCACATACCTCGATTTTTCTAGTTCTGCCTCTTAAATAGAAGGGGAAATGAGGGTTCCAGGACCAAACAGATATGTGATCACTAATAGTAAGCCAGACTAAGAGGGGTCCACCTACTCTAGCAGCCCGCGGGGTGATTGTGGGGTATATGGGTTATAGAAAGGGAACTGGAATGGGGGAGGACATAGTTGGTGATGAGTATTCCCCTGACCCAAAGTTAATATGTATCTAAAATACGACTGTGAAAGATATGTAAGCCATTATGGAAAACAATATGTTTTTAATTAGAAACATTTTTGACTTACATGTATTATTATATCAATTATATTATATGTTATGTTATGTCACTATATTATGTTATGTTAGTTTACCTCATTATGTTAATTAATTTTGTCTTTTGAATAAATTCTTACAATAAAAAAATAATAAAAAAAGAAGTGTCAGTAAAGTATCAGAGCCATAGCACAGCAGTAGAGCATTTCCCTTGCACAAGATCAATCCTGGACCGATCCACTTAAGATCTCAGGCACCCCATATGGTACCTGGAGCCTTCCAGGAGCAATTTCTGAGCTCAGAGCCACTTCTGAGTGTGGCCCAACTCCCCCCACCCAAAAAAACATATCATAAAGACTTGGGAATGGGCAGTTCTACATATAACTCTGGTATAAAAAGTGAGAAATTCTTAAAGGCTTCAAAAAGAGATTGCTCCAAAAATTCAAATGTCTCATCACACATAAGCCTCAATCCAGTTCTTCAATCACTATTTCTTCAACTGATCCTTTTAAAATTTAATTGTTAATTTTAAAAGCTAAATACCATCAGGTATGTCCTACTTATGTATATTTATAATTCGTATTTGTTGTTTGTTTGGGGGCCACACCCAGCAGTGCTCAGAAGTTACTCCTAGCTCTGTACTCCTAATAACTCCTGGCAGCCTTGAGGGACTGGATGGGGTGCTGGAGGTTGAACTAGGGTTGGTTGTATTGCAAGGCAAATGCCCTACCCTCTGTACCATTCCTCCAGTCCTCCTGTATTTTTTTTTTTAAGATAGATGGAGTGCTTGCAGAATGTGGCCTCATCCCCCATTCTTCCCAGGTAACTTGATCTTACCTGCAAGACCCCGCCCATTCCTGGGAGGAGTCTTGGAAAGGTTAGATAAGGCTTTGACCAGAGAGGATTAGGCCCTTTAGGTCTTTTGCTAGGATGGAGGTTGAAGGTGACATAGATGAAAGAAGATGCAGGGCTAGCTAAGAAGGGCAAGCATAAATGGTTAGCAGTCACATCTGTTGGCCAGGCAATAAAGATATTAACTCTCATGAAGCCTGCCTGTGAGTGAGTTCAATACCCCTCGCTTTCCTGGACCCAGACCCGCTGATTAATGGGGGATGGAGCCACGTGGCCGGGGCCTAAGAACAAAGGCTTCCATCAACCCATCAACCACCCAAGGCCATCATAAGGGCTGTAACTCTACAGCAGAAAGCCTGGGTTCTGGCATATTGTTAGTTTCAAAGCATTACTAGGAGTTACACAGCTCAGATATCAGTCAAGATTAGACCCTGTGCACCATTAAAAGTGCCCAAAAACAAAAAGAACAACAATAAAGAGGAATTAGTCATCAATCTGGAACTTCTATTTTATGTGTCATGTGACATTAAATGTCATGAGGCATTTAGATGGAGACTAAGTCAGAAAAGATCTCTAGTGAGAGAGCATGATACAGGTTGAGGCAGCTTACTTGGCCTAGGAGGTGGCCTCAGACCCAGAGCATACATGAGAATAGGAATTGTCAGAGACTGACTGTAATTGTGCTGTTTGGAAAAGGAATGCACATCAGGAAGAAATAGCATTTATTTACATGATAACATTGAAGTAATTCTCAAAACTAAGCAATGGACAGAAAGCCAAATGGGGTTTTATCTTACTTGAATAAAACTATGGATAAGTTTATTTTGTTTTTCTATGCAAACATTTGTCCCAACTGATGAATTATAGTGTTGGCATGAATATGCATTAAAAGAATAGAAGCTGTGTTGTGTTCCAAGGGAATTGTATTGACTACAGAGGCACTAATAACATGGTTTACTTCTCTGGAAGAATCAGCTCTCATTTTCAGAATGACCTTGTAGTTTAAACTCTTTAAATTGAGAACACAATGAGCAAGCTCCTCCACTGAATTCATAAGAAACTAAAAGGCAGCAGCTCTCAGCTATTATCTGGGTAATTCTTTTTTCTTGTTGAAATCCCTCTTGAAAAGTGTTCATACAGTATTCCTAAGATGCTAATATATGCAAATTCTACTTCTATTCCAGTTAAAAGAGACCCTGTCAATAGAACCCAGTGTCAAAAAATATTTGTTTAGCATTTTTCCATAACTTTGGAAAGGAAGTACAGGTGTTCTGCATTGGTTCATATACATATGGCCAAATGGACTGGCTTCTATACAAGCTCAGAAGGTACTAATGGTAAGAGTAAGCATACACCTGGGCTTGACCAGTCTAACATTTTTAGTGTGCACAGACATCCCTGGAACTGTCAATGACATCAGGAGAATTTGTATTGTGTTTGTACAGAGCATTAGAATTTGTAGTAAATTGTAGTTTATCTTACAGAAAACAACCTGAGATCCTGAGTTTAACTGCTGAGTCAAGGTTAATCAGGTGACAAAGCAGTAAAAGAAACTAGACACTGGGCTACATGGTCCAACTTCACTCCTGAGTATGAATTGTATCAGATACACTGGTTTTCATACATTAACAGCATCAAAATTACCCAGAGCTTATGAAAGTCCAGATTTTTGGATCCTTTATCCAGAGTTTCATATTTAGTATAGCTGGGGTGTTATCCACAAATGTTTATTTTATTTATTTATTTATTTTTGTTTTTAGGCCACACCCAGCAACACTCAGGAGTTACTCCTGGCTCTGTGTGCAGAAATCGTTCCTGGAAGGCTAGATGGATATGAAATGTCAGGAATCAAACCCAGGTCCATCCTGGGTCTGCCACATGCTAGGCAAATGCCCTACCGCTGTGCTATCTCTCTGACCCAACAAATATTTCTTTCTCATGCTTTCCCAGAACATGTCAATACTCAAACAATTTAGACCACTAACTTAGGAGGTGCTGTGAAGTTCTTCCTCTATACCCAAAGATAAAAAAAATTAATCCGAAGACTAAAATGCAGTTTGCTTCATTTTCCTTAATTGTTCTGGGTTTAGTAGTTAGGTGACATTGTCTTCCAATATATTTTGAAGGCAATTACATATCCAGGGTAAAGGTTTCTCTCTATCCAGTCATAGTTTAAAAAGTCTGGATTGGAATCTGAATTTCAAGATGAAGGAATGAGTACTCAAGGTCAGAGGAAGCCAAGTACTCAAGGCTAGAGAAATAACCTTTGTGAAGTTTGAGGCAGTCACAGCAAAGGAACAATGATGCTCAGACTCTGACACAGCCTGCTACTGCAACCAAGTAGAAAACAGTAATGAGATTATTTCATGACCATCAGAGCTACTAAAAGTTGGGTATAATTGTTAATATTAACATGGGTTCACTGAGAGAGAAAGTGAAACCTAACTGCAACCAGAGCTGCCTTCATTCATGTTTTTCTTTCCAAGAGCATCTGTTAGGCATTCATTCCTGCGTGCCACATCCAGCACCAAGAACTAAGGACTATTGCCTCTTCTTTTCAAGCAATTTTCTCAGAAAAGGAAAAATGATGAATATAAACAACCTTGATGAATGTCATAAATATTTAATAAGTACAAAACACTTAAGAGAAGAGTAGTAACATATACCTACCTCCCCCCACCCCCCCCAAAAAAAAACCCTCCTTCCTTTTCTTTATGAGTGTCCCAGAATTCCATCCTCATATTTATTGCTGGGAATATCTGCTCATGATCTCAAAGTACTGGAATCTAAACCACAGGTGAGTGGTTTTGACTACATCATAACCTAATTCCTCCCAAGCTCCAATTCCCAGAATGTCTCATTCCTCACTACAATCTGGATATAAAATATGGCTATCAATATCTCAACCTCAATATGTTTAAGACAATGATTTCACCATCTAGTCTTCCAAGCTAAGTCCCTGAGTCATCCTTTGTTCTTCTCTTTCACTCGCTTCCCATCTATCTGTTACTGGTCTCTTATTTCCACCTCCGAAAAGTCCTTTATGTGGCCTTATTTTTTCTGTGATCACTACCTTCAATATCATTTATTTGGACAAATATCACCTCCTTTCTGACAGCACTACCTCAAATTTCACCCTTCCCTAGAAGGTTGATCTTTCTTCTTTTATTTTTTTAATTTTTTTAATTTTTAATTATGAGAACAAAGATGCAAAGAAAGAGGACAAGGTAAAGTTACAGTGGAAGGACAATCACCCATAACATAATTCTCAGAAGTCCCCTTGCCGATATCTTAACTTTGAACTTTCAGCCAAAGAACATTAAGATAAATAAAACAAAATCCATGTACAATTACTTTGTCCCTCAAGTCCCCAGATTGTAACACATTATAATATTTCTTAATAGCACACAAGGCAATCTAAAGCCATAAAACTTATGTAACTCCTTAAACATTAGAGGCATAGTATTTTTTACATTTCCATGTACATGCATATTAGCTTAAGTTAACCTCAAATTTTAAGTGGTTTTTTTTTTTAAGGATTAGAGTCAAAGGAGCACAGTAAAAACGGTGTTAGAGTGGCAATTGTTGTTTTCATAGGTCCACCAAAATGGAAAGGAATAACCTTGGCCTAAATACAAAGAGACCCGACCCCTGAAGTTTCCTGGCATAAGACCAACTCTAGGCTCCAGGCAAGCTAGTTTGTCCAATCCAAGACATTGTCTGTAGTGCCAACACACTTTTATTTTTCACACAGTCTCTGTTGTTGGTATCATGTTTCTGTATTAAATATCCTGAAATCTGCATATCCTACATTGAAGTCAGGATGTAGAGCATCCTCTTGTTTCACCTCACCATTAAAGGGCAATGCAGAGAGCCCTGTCCTGTAAGCAGGTCATTGTTGTTGTTAAGTCTTCTCAGTGTTAAGGGAAGTCTCTTTTGAGCAGGTCGATGTCTGAGCAGTGGTAGGGTCTTCCGTGGTAGAGGATTGCTTCCAGGTGATGTTATAGACAAACCTGGATGTTTTGTAGATGGCTTCCCTGGTTCAGGGGTGAATTGAAAATGCCCTTTCTTCTGAGGCCTGTGCCAGGTCGTTATGTCAATGTTCAGGGTGTAAGGTCCCTTTGCACTACAAGATTTGTGTGTTCCAATCTCTATTAGATAGAATCTTATTTGTATGTATAGTATTTTCCCATTTTAATGTGCCTATGCAAAAAAGGAGCAATGCCACGTGGCGTTATTGGCTCATATGGGGGCCATAAGAACAAGTCCAACAATCCCCATGACATGGTTCAAAAATAAGCATTAAACTGGGGGACTCTTTCAACAAAATTTCTTGTTGAACAGCTCATAAAGAGAAGATAAAAAGTGGTTAGAATCGTCACTGTATAAGAGAATATTTAGTAAGACTTATAGCTGTCAGAGAAAAAACACAAAATATTCGAAAGAAATACGTGTCCATTCTATGTCTTTTGAAACAGTTTGGGGTTGTCACACACAATGCATGGCTTTGGTCTGTGATTAGGATTGTGCAGTACTAAAGTTAAAAAGAGTAATGTGGGTTAGTGATGTTTGGGGGGGTGAGAGCGTTAAGGAGTAAAAATGAGCTTTGTAGGGGTGTGGGAAAGGGAAGAATACAAAATGGACATTCTGGATACGCAAAAAAAAAAAACCATAAAGATAAGGGATACTCTTAATACATGCAGTTTTCCATATGTGGACTAGTCAGATATTGCCAGTGACAAACAGTGCAACCGAGCAAATCTCAGCACACCCCAAGTTAAGACCCACCATGTCTGGCCTCCTGGACTGGAACCCCAGAAGGCCTGGAGGCCGGGGGCAGAAGAGGGGAAGACTGGGGGCCTATCAAGGCTCCCAGCGCACCCAAGTTAGGGAGAAGGTCTTCCACATGGGGTCTCCCCAAACCCCATGTGGCTAGAGCTAGCCTCCAGCTCAAGAGAGGATGGATCAGGTTGATCTTTCTTTACAGAGGGAAAACCTCTCATAATTATTGCTTGCTCTCTGAGAAAAAAAGTTTGAGGGACAACAGATGAGTAGGGGTAAGGTGTGACAAATTGTAGGATCTGTCCAGAGCTCAATTAATGTTTGAAGGATCAGATCATTACATGAAGATTGAGCAGTAAAGATAGTTGGTCATCTCTGGATGCCAGGCAAAAAATATCCAACTGTTTTTTTTTTTCCTAGCCAAAGGGAGTAAAAAAAAATGCTTATGAAGAGAGTCATAATGGAATCGGAGGTCTGTGTTAGGATTAATTTGGCAGTAGCTCATAGACATGATTATGTGGAAAGTAGACTAGCAGCAAGGAGATCAGCTAAGACAAAATTGCAAAAGTCTAAATGAATAGCAGTGAAGGTTTGATCTGTGTAGTAGTGATTGCATGTGGACAGAAAGATTGAAAATTCAGAGGAAAAGGGCTTTGCAGCTATATGGATTCATTCCTTTTGGTCTTGTAACAGGTCTCAAAGCCAATGAGTAGGAGAAATCTATCATGCTTCTCTATAAGTAAATAAACAGCTCAACCTAAGACACCCCTTACTATTAGGGTTCTGGTGATCTACTCATCCATAGTGGCTTATTAATTTTTTAGTATTTTATTGAAACGAATGTGACTTACAAAGTTCTTCATAGATAGGTTTCAGACATATAATGTATCAGAGCCCATTCCACCACCAGTGGAATTCCACCACCCTCCCTCCACCAATGTTCCCAGAGTACTTACCATGCCACCACCCCTTCCCCCAGACTGCCAACATAACGAGCTCATTTTTAGTTTTAATTGTTGAAGTTTATGTGTCATGAAATCCTTATTGTTGACTTTGGCTTGGATATTTAGTTCTGTCCTTTTTAACACCACCAGTAGACAAGAAACCAATGGCCCCTAGACCCCATTCTTTCATATTTATGTTTCTCCTCCACTCATATTCTCTCCTTTTCCTCACTGTAATCTGGGGCCAAGAGTGTTCAAAAACTCCCATTTAAACCATTGCATTTCTTTATTCAGTTATTCTAAATACCAAATACAAGTGATATCATTGTGTATTTATCCTTATTTTTCTGGTTTAATTCATTTAACCTAATATCTTCCAGTCCCATCCATGTTGCAGTAAAGGTATGAATGCATCATTCCTTATAGCTGTGTAGTTTTCCATTGTAAGTACCACATCTTTATGATCCACTTGTCTATTGTTGGACAACTAGATTGATTCCAAGTCTTAGCTCTTGTTCTCAGTGCTGCAATGAATAGCGATGTGCATGCATTCTTTTGGATGAATGTTTTTCTTTGTGGGGGGGGGGGGGGTCACACCGGGAAGCTCAGGGTTTACTCTTGGCTACAGAAATTACTCCTGGCAGGTTCAGGGGACCATATGAGATGCTGGGAGTTGAAGCAGGACTCCTCCAGGGTTAATTGAAGCAGGGTTCTTCCAGGGTTAGACACAAGTCAAATGCCTTACTGCTATGCTATCGCTCAGGTCCTAGATAAATGTTCTTTTTTCCTGGGGATAGATACCCAAACAGAGATTACTGGGTCAAATGGCAGGTCAATTTTGAGTTTACTGAGAATCCTTCATACTATTTTCCACAGGCATTGGACCAGGCAGCATTCCCACCAGCAGTGGGTGAGAGTTCCTTTCTTACCACAATCTACCAACAGGGATTGTTCCTAATGTTTTTGATGTGTATCATCCTCACTGGTATAAGATGGTACCTCATTGTTGTCTTGATTTGGATTTTCCTAATGATAAATGATGATGAATATGTTTTCATTTGTCTGTTGGTCATCTGTTGGTCTTCCTCAGAGACCAAGTGACGCTCAGGGATCACTCCTGGCTATGCTCTCAGAAATCTCTCCTGGCTCAGGGAACAACCATATGGGACACCTGGGATCAAACCCAGGTCCGTTCTGGATCAGCCACATCAAGCCAAACATCCTACCACTGTACTACTGCTCTGGTTCCTCTTTCCATTTGTTGATGTGTTTATTTTTTAGGTTTTGTGGAGTTAACCTTTTTATTTTGTATATACTATATATAAAACCTTTATCTGATGTGTTGAGTGCAAATATTTCCCCCCACTCTGTCAGCTATCTTTTCATTTTAGCCCATGTTTCTTTGGTCATACAGGAACTTTTTAGTTTAGTTTGATGTAGTCCCATTTATTCCGGTGGCTTTTTTTAGGACACTAAGAACCTAGTTTTAAAAGCAGGGGAGGGCTACAAGGGTATCTGATTGTGTTTAACTTTATCCTCTCTTTGACTTCTGCACTGAAATGCTCAAATACTTCCCTTTCCATAAATAAGAACTTCCTTTTACTTGGCTGTTACTTAGACCCAGTGCCATCACATCTTCTGCCAGAGAGACCCTCTCTAATCTTAGTTTCTAAACTTTAGAATCATTTTTATCTCTCTGTCATGTTTACTTCCTTTGGCATCCACCTGCTTCATACCATCTGTTGCCTCTGTCTCTTCCTTCTGAACCAGTTATCTAATACCATTTCAATTACTACTGTTGACAGTGCCTGAGAGGCTTCTGCTGGAGTCACTGGGTCCAAGTGAAGTCCAGCTGACCCATTTCCTAAAGGCTGTTATCTGAGTGAGTTCATTAATACACATGGTATGATCAATGTTGAAATTCAACTATGATTTCACCTGAAGTGAAATAACTAATAGATTCTAGTTAAGCAGGCCAAAATATGTGTTTAAGTACAGTCATATCCCATGTAATAAAGCCCATCAGTCACAAAATTTGGAATGATTAATTAAACTGTTCTCTCGGTTCCTGAAAAGTTTTTGTGCACTCTTCTCTATTTCAGGAGAAGTCCTGACCACTATATTATACATCTTAAAACGAAGAATACAACACAGCTTCCTTTATATTTCATTCTATTTCTAACTGATCCTTGAGATGTCTGCCATTATCTTCCTTTGTTTATGTTGTTCGATTCTATCAGAGTAAAGCCAAGCCAAGTTGACCAAAATCCATTCTGTCATTTTGCTCTGGTTCTTAATTTGATTAAGAATAAAATTAAATCAGACTCTGGAAACAACCAAGATGCCCTTCAACAGATGAGTGGCTGAAGAAACTGTGGTACATATACACAATGGAATACTATGCAGCAGTCAGGAGAGATGAAGTCATGAAATTTTCCTATACATGGATGTACATGGAATCTATTATGCTGAGTGAAGTAAGTCAGAGGGAGAGAGAAAGACGCAGAATGGTTTCACTCATCTATGGGCTTTAAGAAAAGGACATTTTTAACAGTATCTCAGAGACAAGAGAGATGAGGGCTGGTAGGTGCAGCTCAGGACATGAAGCTCATCACATAGAGTGATGAGTGCAGTTGCAGAGATGACTACACTGAAAACTATCATAACAATGTGAATGAATGAGGGAAGTAGAAAGCCTGTCTCGAGTACAGGTGTAGGGGGGTGGGGAGGAGGGAGATCTGGGAAACTGGTGGTGGGAATGTTGCACCGGTGAAGGGGGGTGTTCTTTACATGACTGTAATCATACAACTATAATCATGTTTGTAATCACGGTGTTTAAATAAAGATTAAAAAATTAAATCAGAGGATTATAAAAAAATAAATACCATTGGAATAACATTATTAACTCTGAGTTTAATAACTAACAATATCAAAGCAGTAATGAATGTGAATTATAGCTCATGTAAAATTAGAAATAAAATTAGATAAGATGTGAAAGTGCTGCTGATTTCTGTTGGTAACAAAGACACTGATACCACAAATTACTACTCTACCTTCCAGGCTCAGGGTTTATATGCGATGCAAGGGGTGGAACTCAGGTCAGCTTTTCACAAGGCAAATGTCCTACCGACTCTGCTATCACTACAGTCCTGTGTCCACATTTGTGAGTTAAGGACATGCTAAATTTCAGAGATTTATATAAATTAAAATATACTTTCCCCATTTCTATCAAATATTTTCTGTATTTAATCTTGCAAACATCAACAAAGTTTGTAGACCTTTGGTTAAAAAAAAATACTCTTTGGAGCAGGTGAGATTCTTTCTTTGCATGTGGCTGACCTGGGTTTGATCTCTGGCACCACATACAGTCCCTCTGAGTTCCACCACAATTAATCCCTAAGTCCAGAGCCAGGAGTTAGCTTTGAGCATGTTGGTCCAAAAAACAAAATGTAAAATAAAAATAAAATAAGTCCTAAGGTTGAGCTTTGCAGTTTCTTCATTACCTGCTCATTTTGTAATATGTTCATGTCACATGTTAAAGTTTTTGGACAACTTGTTATAGTCTATATATATATATTACCCAAAGTTATTATATGTGTTCATCCTTCAAGAGCATTGTTTGTTTCTTTTTTTAAAATGATGTATTTTATTTTGATTCATCAACCTCTTGTACTTTGCTCCTCCTTTTCAACTGACATAGATTAGAGATGAGGAAGAATAGGCCCTCTGTTACACTGCTGCAGAAGCTAGAGCAAGACCCCTAAACCCAGACCCCTACACCTCCATGACAAAATCGCACAATATCCACCACTGTGACAAAACCATTTCAGAGGTCTCTCTGGAAACAGACACTAAAATACGAACAGGCCTACAGAGCACACACTGGCGGTACAGACACTGAAACTGTTCTGTTGAGGAAGAATTCCCTATCCCTATAGGTCGTGCCATTCCCTATTTCTCTCCAGCGTAGTGGGGAGAGCAGAAGCAGCAGCTGGTCAGTGGAGTTCAGTTGGGTCAGGGGCCCAGGCTTCTGTCTAGTCTAGGCCATGGTGCTGGGGCCTGACTGTCTCTGCAAATGTCCCCCACAGGGACTTTCATTTCTAACAGTTAAATGTATATTCAGCCCAGTAATGAAAACAGCCAAATTATAGAAGTTCTGAACAGATAAACAATTCAGTTATATCTATTCAATTAAATGTTATTTTAAAAGAAAAAGAAAAAAATTAATAAACATGTGACAACATAACTGGATATAAAAAGAATTACCTATGCTACCTAAAAGAACAACCACACAAATGTATATACTGTGTGGTTTCACTTATGTGACATAGTGTAAAAAACAATAAGGAAAGAAAACAGGCCAACTTGCTGTTGTGACAACTGTTGTTGTGACTGAGTAATTAACGGGAAGAAATTCACTTCAAACAGTGTAAAAGAATGTTTTAGTAGAAATACTTTTTAACTCTTGATTTTGGCAGTAATTGTGTGTGCATATAATTTTTATTATATCGCATGGTGAGTCAATAATTTTTTAAATCAATATTTAGGGACTGAAGCAATAGCACAAGGAATAGAGAGTTTGCCTTGCACTCCACAGACCTGGATGATCCCTGATGTCCCATATGGGCCCCTGAGCCTGTCAGAAGTTTGAGTGCAGAGCTCAGGGGTAATTTCTGAGTGCTAATGGATGTGCCCCCCCAAAAATCAATAGTTAAATATTTCTTCTGTCTTAAGCTTTTCAGTTTTCATTCTATCAGTTGGTCACTCAGAACTCAATACGCCATTGATAAAACTTGTAATTAAAAGAACTATGTTGTGAGTCTCATTTCTAATCTACTTAGGAGACTCAATATATCTGTCAATAGTGAACAGGTGAGTCACATAGACACTGTAATAAGCAATAAACTCCACTTAGCAAGATTTGGTATTTCATACTCAATGTAACTGATCCTTTTCTGAATGTGATATAATGTGCTGGCTACCATTAACAGATATTAAGAAATGTATGTGTTTTAAAAGTTACTTTAATTTATTAAGAAAATGAAGTTGTGTAATTTTCCTATATACAGATGGACATGGAAACTATTATGCTTAATGAATTAAATCAGAGGGAAATAGATAGACACAAAATAGTCTCACTCATCTGTGGGATATAAGAAAAATAAAAGACATTATTATAATAATATCCAGAGACAATAGAGATGAGGTCTGTAAAGACCAGCCCATGATATGAAGCTTACCACAAAGAGTGGTGAGTTCAGTTAGAAGAATAACTACACCAACAACTATCATGATAATGGTAGTGAGTGAGAAAAATTGAATTCCTGTCGCAAATACAGGCAGAGGATGGGGTGGAGGAAAATAGGAGACATTGGTGGTGGGAATGTTGCACTAGTGAAGGTTTTTTTTTTTTTATAACTGAAACCCCACTACAAACATGTTTGTAATCATGGTGCCTAAATAAATACATTCTTTTCAAAAATATAAAATAAAAAATATATTTTCCATTTAATAAGAAACAACATCATTATAAAGATACTCATAAATTACTGCAAAGTTTATCTTCTTTTTTTGTTTTTTTGGTTTTTGGGCCACACCCGGCAGTGCTCAGGGGTCATTCCTGGCTGTCTGCTCAGAAATAGCTCCTGGCAGGCACGGGGGACCCTATGGGACACCAGGATTCAAACCAACCACCTTTGGTCCTTGGATCGGCTGCTTGCAAGGCAAATGCCGCTGTGCTATCTCTCCGGGCCCGAAGATTATCTTCTTATTAGAAAAACTCAAACAGCTGAGTAAAACAAAGAAAAATTTCAAAATATAATTACAAATTATGTCTTGCCTATCTCTTTAGGCGTACCAATTTGTAGAATAGATACTGTTCTATACATTGCTTTCAAGCCATGTCAGGCACATGGTACTTCTGTCTGTACCTTTCCTTTCTCTGACACCATGGTGTTAGAATAGCTCAGTGTCAGAGATATTCCCTATTCTTCAGTGTTGTATCTCCAAGGATCCCATAAAATTAATAGTAGCTACAACAAATGCTATAACCATACATTTTTAATTAATTCTCAGTGTGATATAGCTGAAATTCCCAATTCATGTGTAACATATGTGCAATGAAATGGTCAACTCTGCTCTTAGGTTCCTCAAGTAAAGATAGGAACAACATAATTCTCTGAGATTATCATCTCCATGTGGTACAGTTTCTTCCAATTACTCCATATACTGGTGTATATCTCATCATTCCTAAGTGTGTATAAGAATTGAGAAAGCATGGCATCCCAGACTTCCTAGAATACAGACCCAATAGACCTCAAGAGCTAGAATATTTCTTGTCTATATTCTGGAGAGGTTTTTTTAAAACTTAAATTATTGTGAGATAGTTAAAAAGTTGTTGATAATTTTGTTTTCAGTCATACAATATTCCAATACCCATCTCTTCACCAGTGTTTATTTCCCATCACAAATTTCCCATGCTTCCTTCTGTGCACCCAGCCTCAGTCAGTCTCTAAATTTCAAGCCCTTCTTAGCCTACTTGCTTTATTATTGTTTCAAGCTTTATTTGAAGTATTCTTCTTAGGTCATTAAAACTAACACTCCTACTAAATACTATGTTTGGTTTTTAACCTTGGACTTTAAATTTTCCTATAATTATGTACCTATCAGTACTCCTTCCATCTCACCCTGTTAAAGTTCTCAAACGTTTCCTCATTTATATGGGGGGGGGGTGACCACATACAGTCTCTTTTATTCTATCTTTGTAATCTGTACAATAAAACAGTCACTTTATTCTGGATTCTTCATTTTTCCATTTTTTTGTTCAAATAAAGAACTGTGGTTTACAAAGTTATTGGTAGCTGAATTTTAGGCATTTATTTTAACATCAATCCCACCACCAATCTTAATGTCAATGCCACCAGTACTTTTACACTTCATCACCCCACATCCCTGAACCGACCTCCCCACTTTCTATTTTCATATTTTCTTTACTAATTAGCTATTTTTGTTATTGTTGTTTTTGTATCTTTATTTAAGCACCTTGATTATAAACATGTTTGTAGTTGGGTTTCAGTTGTAAGAAAATAAACACCCCCCTGCACCAGTGCAACCATCCCCCTGCACCAATGCCCCCATCTTCATCCTCCCCCCCCCCCCGGCCTCCTGCCTATATTCGAGACAAGCATTCTATTTCTCTCACTCACTACCATTGTCAAGATAGTTGTCAGTGTAGTTATTTCTCTAACTGCACTCACCACTCTTTGTGGTAAGCTTCATATCGTGGGCCAGTCCTTCCAGCCCTCATCTCTATTGTCTCTGGGTGTTATTACAATAATGTCTTTTACTTACCTTAAATCCCATATATGAGTGAGACTCTTCTGTGTCTCTCTCCCTCTTACTAATTAGCTTAAATATAACCTCATTATATTAGTTTTCTACTATTATCTCGGTGATTAGCTCCTTTTTAAAATTATTTTCTACTTATCAACTATATAAATTGCCAAAATGTGATTCCTAAGCCATATCTAAACCATATGGATTCTATGCAAAGTTTTAAGCTGCTTCTAAGGAGTGTACAGAGATCAAAACAAAACACTTGAATTAACTACCTTTAATTCTAATTGGTTCTCTTCACCAAAATCCCAGTGAAGTCTCTTGGTAAATAAGTTAATCTTAAAATCAATCACAAGGATATGTTTGGAGGGCCGCATTGTAGTTCATGCCTATTTTTCATACATAGGCCCACCTAAGTGGTTCACAGCCTCAGATCTTCAGTATCTCACCAGGTGACTGAGAAGCAGAAAAAAAAAAAATCTGTGGACTAGATAAAGGAGTCTGGAATTCACTCATCTTCCTAATTCTCTTTCCCTCAGGGGTTGGTGGAGATAGTAGGGTGAGTATTGAGTGACAGTAGAAGTCACAACTCTAACTTCATCTAATGCCCATTTAAAGAATAAAAAAAAACTCACCTTATAAAAGTGAAGTTGCTAAAACAGGTATAAATTCAGAACAAGGTGGGGCTGGAATGATAGATAGTTCAGTGTGTAGGGTGTTTGCTTTGCACTTGACAACCCAGATTTGATCTATAGTATTCCATATGGTTCCCCCAAGCTTTCCAAGAATGATTCCTGAACATAGAACCAAGAGTAAACCATGAGCATGGTAGAGAATGACCCCAAAATCAAGTAAATTAATAAATAAATAAATTCAGATAGAAGCATGGAGTTCTTGACTTTGAATTACTGACAGAAGGCAAATTAAAATCCCTCAGATGGAGATATAGTAGATACTTTATACGAGGGTGAGGCTGATGTTTCTGCACTTGACTGTAAAAGCTCTCTATCATGGCAGCATGAAGGATAAGAGTTGTAGAATATTTATAATTGTGATACTAAAATTACAATTAGAAAATGGCTTACAATAACATAACTAATTTTTTACTTGGTTGGCAGTTTACAGGGCAGTGAAATAATAAAGACAAAGAAAGAGGTTTTGTTAGTGATGCTTAAACAAACCTGAGGGAAAGACTTGCTAGATAAGGCAAGCATTTGATCATGAGAAATACCTACTTTTCCTGAAGTAAGGGAATTTTCCAAAGCTTTCTTAATAATTTGAATGAAATAGTCTCCCCATAAAAATGATCAGATTCTTTTTGCTTTAATTCCTTGCTTTGTCAGCAACCACTTGGCTATTAATTAAATTGGTATTATAGTTTTATAAAGAAATTTTTATAATTTACTTACCATTAATCAAACTCCTAGGGCTTATTCACTTCAAGGGGAGCTAACAAAATTGAATTCCTTTGCCTGTAAAGGTCAAGGGAATCAAAACACTGATTATCCCCCCCCCTCCCAGGAGATTCAGTTCAAACAAGTAGTGTGCCCGTGGTAAAACTACTGGGTATTTTATCACTAGCTAACATTTGATTTACACCCTAAGAAAATAAAAGAATGCTATGATTAAATACTCAAACAAAGGAATAGACTAAAATCAAGAAATCTGTGGTTTGTTTAAAAATTAATAAATAAAACTTATTGTTCTAAGGGAGAAAGCAGAAGAATCTAAAAGAGCAGACATGTGTGAGTTGTTTCTGAGTTACTAATTAACCAGGGCATAATCTATAGTATAGAAGTATATATATAATATAGTATAGAAGCTGACTATTACATGAAATTAACTTTTTTTATTTTACCTCCATTGAATATTTAGGCTACCATCTCATGGTCAAAATATGAAAAAGAAATAGTGCATAAATAAGATGAAATATAAATATGTAGTGTGAAAATCTCACTGTTGCTCCTTTTGTATTCTGAAATTGAGTACTTACCACTGCTTCTCTACTCCAGTCTGTCTCTAGAGCAGGACTTCAGGAATGCAGTAACCTTTGATCTTAATTCTTCCATCTAGGCAGATACCTTTTAACCATCTTTTTAGAGATCTTACTAAGTACAAGTAAACACAAGGAAGACAGACTTCCTTATCTATAAGAGTCTGTTTATCCCCATGGCCTGCTCTTTTTCACAAATTGCCTTTGAGGCAGCGAACATAGCACTTTTCTTGACTTCACTATCACCAGTGGTTCATACAAGCTTTCCTTTGACCAAAAAAGCACTTCTCTTTGATTCTTTCTTTCCTACTTCAGCGTTGTTCTCTAACTTAACATACTCTAAGCTTCTTTTCAAATATTCTTGCTAACATCCAACTACAGTACTTGTTCTTTAGAACTCTCCAAAATGTTCTCTTCTTTTCATATTAAAACATGGAACTAAGTTTCTGATCCAATAATTATATCTCAAATACTTCCTGTGTTCTAAATTGCCTCACTTTCCTTCTACCTTCTAGTTCTGTACAAATTAAATTAATAAATTAATACAATTAATAAATTAAATTAATAAAATTTTATTAATGATTTCCATATCAGTTACAGTTTAGAAAGTAAGCAAATCACATGACCAAGGACAATGAATTTTGGAAGACATGCTAATGCAGTGAATTACAGAATCAACTATTAAATGTTGTCAGTAGGGAGGAATGGTGCAAACTAATAAGATGAGCTGTAAATAGTATAAACAGAGGTTCTTATTTTTATATTAAAATTTATAAATTATCATCTTAATGAGCTGTCACTTCATACCTCACATTTGTTAGAATGGCTGTTTTCAAAAGAAAAAGATAGCAAGTGTTTGCAAGTATGTGAAAAAAATTAGAAAACTTATATAATTAAGTATGTAAATTGGTGTACTTCTGCAGAGTCCTCAAACAATGGAAAATAAAATAATCATCTGATCCACCAATTCCACACCTGGAAATCTATCCAAAGGAAATGAAACCAGAAATAGAAGAGTCCTAAATTCCTAACTATGCTCCCAATTTCATTGCAGCATTGTTCATGGTAACCAAGATATGGAAAATCCTGCCATTTTCAGCAAACCTGATGAACCAGAAAACTATCATTCCAAGTGAAATAAGTCAAAACATAAGATAAATACTGCATGGCATATCATTCATATTGAACCTTTGTTTAAAAAAATTGCACTCATAGAAACAGACTATTAGTGGTTGCTATATTTTAGGAAAGAGCAGAGGAATAATCAAATATATAAAAAAGGTACAAACTTTCTGCTTATAAGATAAGATAGATAAGGTTGTACTATGTAATATAAGTAGGATAAGAAGTTAGAACTTAAATGTGCTCACACATATGAAAAGATATACATGGGATGTGATAGATATATTAAGTATATGATGAGAATCTTCTTTGTAATATATGTATATGTAAAGTCTTATTATTTTTGTTTTGTATTGGTACCACCATGCTGGGGATTATTCCTGTGTCTGATCTTGTATAATGTTCCTATTGTGCATAGGGTTTGAATAACAGCGGGCTGCATGCAGAAAAGTACACCAACCCATCTTTAACCCATATATCACTATTTTATATGTTAACTGTAACTCCTTAGAGTTAAAAATATTTTTAGAAAGGTGGGTCGAGACATACACACACTGATTCCTGCTGGTTTCTGCTGGGAGTCAGAAGGTCACAGAAGCCATTTTGGGCCATGCTGTTTTTAGCTGCCTGAGACTGGATTTCATCGGCGTTCCTGCTGGTTATCCTGCATGCTTCAGAGGTGGGTCAGCATGTACACACACTGATTCCTGCACATTTCTGCTGGGAGTCAGAAGAGCACAGACCATCTTGGGCCATGCGATTTCCAGCTGCCTGAGACTGGATTTCATCAGCGTTCCTGCAGGTGATCCTGCCTGCTTCAGAGGTGTTTTGGGACATACACACATTGATTCCTGCTGGTTTCTGCCGGAGGTCAGAGGGTGCAGAAGCCATCTTGGATCATGCTTTTTTTTAGCTGCCTGAGACTGGATTTCATCAGCGTTCCTGCTGGTTATCCTGCATGCTTCAGAGGTGGGTTGGGATGTACACACACTGATTCCTGCAGGTTTCTGCTGGAAGTCAGAAGGGCGCAGACCATCTTAGGGCATGCGTTTTCCAGCTGCTGATTTCATCCTGTGTGTGGCTCATCTGCGGATGGCTCGCCTTCCCTGGACCCTTCCCTGGAGGTGAGCTTACATGCCCAGAAAAGGGAAGCCTCTGAACTCTGCTGGGACTCAGATGCCAGCACCCCTATCTGCCTATCTTCTGTGCTGTGGTCCATTTTTGGCCTGATTTCATCCTGTGTGTGGCTCATCTGCAGATGCCTCGCCTTCCCTAGAGCCTTCCCTGGAGGTGAGCTTACATGCCCAGAAAGGGGAAGCCGCTGAACTCTGCTGGAACTCAGATGCCAGTACCCCTATCTGCCTGTCTTCTGTGCTGTGCTCCATTTTTGGCCTGATTTCATCCTGTGTGTGGCTCATCTGCGGACAGCTTCATTTAGCCAATGAATACAACCACAACACGTAGAAAAACCCACAATACAAGTGTGACAATGAGGAAACAACTCAGGCCAGCACCAGATATAGAGAATGACAATGGCAACTCTGATGACTTGAACATGACCAACCAACTAGTCAGTCTCTCAGATAAGGATTTTAGAGTTGCAATATGGAAGATGTTCAAAGAACTCAAAGAAAGTATAGAAGAGAACACAAATAAGAATCAAGAGAATATGAAGATAGAAATCAGAAAACTCCAAACTGAAATTTCAGGTCAAATAACAGGTCTGAAAAACTCAGTAGATGAATTGAAGAAAAACATGGTTGAGCTTTCCCACAGGTTAACAGCAGCTGAGGATAGAATTAGTACACTGGAAGATGAGATGAATAAAAATTCAATACAGCAGAAGAAATTGCAAAAAAGCCTTAAAGCAAATGATCAAACAATGGAAAAATTACTCAAAGAATGGGAACAGATGAAAATAGAAGTCTATGATAAGCTCAACAGAAACAACTTAAGAATCATTGAGTCCCAGAGATGCAGGAAGAAAATCTCCAAGAAGAATCAACGGTCAAGAACATCATTAAAGGGCCCAGAGAGATAGCACAGCAGTGTTTGCCTTGCAAGCAGCTGATCCAGGACCAAAAGTGGTTGGTTCAAATCCCAGTGTCCCATATGGTCCCCCGTGCCTGCCAGGAGCTATTGCTGAGCAGAGAGCCAGGAGTAACCCTTGAGAACTGCCGGGTGTGGCCCAAAAACAAAACAAAAAAACAAAACAAAACAAAAAAAAAGAACATCATTAAAGAGAAACTACCAGAGCTAAAGAATATATGCGATCAAGTCCTGCATGCCCAAAGAGTACCGACTAAAAGAGACCTCAGAATAAACACCCAAAGACACATCCTAGTCACAATAATGAATCCCATGGATAGAGACAGAATTCTGAAAGCAGCAAGATCGAAAAGAGAAATTACATTCAAGGGAACATCCTTGAGATTTACTGCAGATCTGGCACCAGAAACACTCAAGGCCAGAAGGCAGTGGTGGGACATAGTGACAAAACTCAATGAAATAAATGCTTCGCCTAAAATACTGCACCCAGCAAAACTCACTTTCAGGTTTGAAGGAACAATACATAGTTTCACAGACAAACAATAGCTGAAAAACTTTACAGACTCAAAACCATTCTTAAAATAAAAACTGAACGGCCTACTTTAAGACAATACTGACCAACAGACATACCAAACGTTGATAGAAAGATGGCACTAACTCCCAGGACAATTCTTTCTCTCAATGTCAATGGACTAAATGCACCAGTTAAGAGACACAGAGTGGATAAATAGATCAAAAAAACTCAAACCAACCTTCTGTTGCCTACAAGAAATGCACCTGAATAGTCAAAACAAACATAGACTCAAAATAAAAGGCTGGAGGAAAATCATCCAAGCAAACAACACCCATAAAAAGCTGGAGTGGCCATAGTAATATCAGATGATGCAAACTTTATACTTAGGAAAGGTGTAAGCGACAAAGATGGACATTTTTTATTAATCAAGGGATACGTACAGCACGAAGAAATCACTCTCCTAAACATATATGGACCAAATGAGGGCCCAGCAAACTATTTAATAAAATTGTTGATAACTCTGAAAAATAATATCAATAACAACACAATAATTGTGGGAGACCTCAGCACGGCATTGTCAACACTTGACAGGTCAACCAGACAGAAGCCCAACAAGACTATACAAGACCTGAAAAGAGAAATGGAAGACAGAGACCTAGTAAATATATACAGGACACTCCACCCCCAGAAGCCTGGATACACATTCTTCTCTAATGTACATGGGACATTCTCCAGGATAGACTACATGCTAGCACACAAAACATACCTCCATAATATCAAGAGGATAGAAATTTTGCAGGCTACCTTTGCTGACCACAAGGCCCTGAAATTATATGTGAACTACGAAGAGACACAGAAGAAAAACTTTAATACCTGGAAGTTAAACAGCCTAATACTGAATAACCAGTGGGTCCAAGATGAAATCAAAGAGGAAATAAATACCTTCCTAGAAAAAAATAACAATGGAGACACAAACTATCAGAACCTATGAGACACAGCAAAAGCAGTCCTGAGAGGAAAATTTATAGCTTTGCAAGCACAGATCAGGAAAGAAGAAGGGGCATACCTGAATAGCTTAATGACGCAGCTCATAGAATTATGTAATGCCTCATTAAGAAGATCATCCACTACGATCAAGTAGGTTTCATCCCAGGAATGCAAGGCTAGTTTAACATCCATAAATCTATCAACATAATACACATCATCAACAACAAGAAAAATAGAAATCACATGATCATATCAATAGACGCAGAGAAAGCATTTGATAAGGTCCAACACCCATTCTTGATAAAAAATCTAAGCAAGATGGGAATAGAAAGAACCTTTCTCAATATAGTTAAGGCCATCTACCACAAGCCAGAGGCAAATATTATCCTCAATGGAGAAAAAATGAAAGTCTTTCCTCTAAATTCTGGCACAAGACAAGGCTGTCCTCTCTCACCACTTCTCTTCAATATAGCGCTGGATGTACTTGCTATAGTGATTAGGAAAGGAAAAGATATCAAGAAAATCCAGATAGGAAAGGAAAAAGTCAAGCTCTCACTGTATGCAGATGACATGATACTCTACCTAGAAAACCCTAAAGTCTCTACGAAAAAGCTTCTAGAAACAATAGACTCATATAGCAAGGTGGCAGGCTACAAAATTAACACACAAAAATCAATGGCCTTTCTATATACCAATACTAATAAGGAAAAAATGGACATTAAGAAAACAACCCCATTCACAATAGTGCCACAAAAAACTCAAATATCTTGAAATCAACTTGACTAAAAATTTGAAGGACCTAAACAAAGAAAACTATAAAATTCTGCCACGTGGAAATGGAAGCACATACCCTGCTCATGGATTGTCAGGATTAACATCATTAAAATGGCAATACTCCCCAAAGCATTATACAGATTTAATGTGATCCCTCTAAAGATACTCATGACATTCTTCAATGAAGTAGATCAAACACATATGAAGTTCATCTGTAACAATAAACACCCTCAAATAGCAAAATCACTCCTATGGAAAAGGAAAATGGGAGGCATTACTTTCCCCAACTTTAAAATGTACTACAAAACAATAGTTATCAAAACAGCATGGTATTGGAAAAAAGACAGGCCCCCATATCAGTGGAATAGGCTTGAATACTCAGAGAATATTCCCCAGACATACAATCACCTAATTTTTGATAAAGGAGCAAGAAATCCTAAGTGGAGCAAAGAAAGCCTCTTCAACAAGTGGTGTTGGCACAACTGGCTAGCCACTTGCAAGAAATTGAACTTAGACCCCCAGCTAACATCATGTATGAAGGTTAAATCCAAATGGATGAAAGACCTCGATATCAAACCTGAAACCATAAGATATATAGAACAACACGTAGGTAAAACACTCCAGGACATTGAGACTAAAGGCATCTTCAAAGAGGAAACTGCACTATCCAAGCAAGTGAAAGCAGAGATTAACAGATGGAAATATATTAAACTGAGAAGCTTCTGTACCTGAAAAGAAATAGTGCCCAGGATACAAGAGCCCCCCACTGAGTGGGAGAAACTATTCACCCAATACTCATCAGACAAGGGGCTAATCTCCAAAATATACATGGCACTTTACAAGAAAAAACTTTACAAGAAAAAAACATCTAATCCCATAAAAAACTGGGGATAAAAAATGGACAAACACTTTGAAAAAGAAAAAATAAAATGGCCAAAAGACACATGAAAAAATGCTCCACATCACTAATCATCAGGGAGATGCAAATCAAAACAACTATGAGGTACCACCTCACAGCCCCAGAGATTGGCACACATCACAAAGAATGAGAACAAGCCGTGTTGGCGGGGATGTGGAGAGAAAGGAACTCTTATCCACTGCTGGTGGGAATGCCGTCTAGTTCAAACTTTATGGAAAGCAATATGGAGAGTCCTCCAAAAACTGGAAAATCGAGCTCCCATACAACCCAGCTATACCACTCCTAGGAATATACCCTAGGAACACAAAAATACAATACAAAAAACCCCCTTCCTTACACCTATATTAATTGCAGCACTATTTACCATACCAAGACTCTGGAAACAGCCAAGATACCCTTCAACAGATGAATGGCTAAAGAAACTGTGGTACATATACACAATGGAATATTATGCAGCTGTCAGGAGAGATGAAGTCATGAAATTTTCCTATACATGGATGTACATGAAATCTGTTATGCTGAGTGAAATAAGTCAGAGAGAGAGAGAAAGACACAGAATGTTCTCACTCATCTATGGGTTTTAAGAAAAATGAAAGACATTCTTGCAATAATAACTTTCAGACACAAAAGAGAAAAGAGCTGGAAGTTACAGATCACCTCATGAAGCTCACCACAAACAGGGATGAGTTTAGTTAGAGAAATAACTACGTTTTGAACTATCCTAATAATGAGAATGTACAAGGGAAATAGAAAGCCTGTCTAGAGTACAGGCGGGGGTTGGGTGGGGAGGAGGGAGATTTGGGACATTGGTGATGGGAATGTTGCACTGGTGATGGGTGGTGTTCTTTATATGACTGAAACCCAAACACAATCATGTATGTAATAAAGTTGTTTAAATAAAAAAAATTTTAAAAATAAATATACCCAGGTCTGCCACATGCAAAGAAAAAATATATTTTAATACTTTTCTTTATTTAAACATCTTGATTACAAATCTGATTCTGATTAGGTTTTATTCATGTAAAGAACATCCCCCTTCACTAGTGTAGCATTCTCACCACCAATGTCCCAAATCTCCCTCCATTCAACCACACCCCTACCTGTACTCTAAACAGGCTTTCCAGTTCTCTCATTCATTCACATGATTATGGTAGTTCTCAGTGTAGTTATTTCTATAACTGCACTGACCACTCTTTGTGGTGAGCTTCATGAAGTGAGCTGGAAGTTCAAGCCCTCCTCTCATTGTCTCTGAGGATTGTTGCAAAAATGATTTTTATTTTTCTTAAAACCCATAGATGAGTGAGACTATTCTGTGTCTCTCTCTATCCCTCTGACTTATTTAGATTCCATATACATCCATGTATAGGAAAATTTCATGACTTTATTTCTCCTGACGGCTGCATAATATACCATTGTGTATAAGTACCACAGTTTCCTTAGCCATTCGTCTGTTGAAGGGCATCTTGGTTGTTTCCAGAGCCTGGCTATTGTGAATAGTTCTGCAATAAATATAGGTGTGAGGAGGGGGTTTTTGTATTGTATTCTTGTGTTCTTTGGGGGTATCCCTAGGAGTGGAATAGCTGGGTCGAATGGAGCTCAATTTCCAGATTTTGGAGGAATCTCTATATTGTTTTTCATAGAGGTTTGACTAAACGGCATTCCCACCAGCAGTGGATAAGAGTTCCTTTCTCTCCACATCCCCGCCAGCACTGCTTGTTCTCATTCTTTGTGATGTGTGCTAATCTCTGTGGTGTGAAATGGTATCGCATCATTGTTTTGATTTGCATCTCCCTGATGATTAGTGATGAGGAGCATTTTTTTCATGTGCCTTTTGGCCGTTTATATTTCATTTTTATCAAAGTGTCTGTTCATTTCTTCTCCCCATTTTTGATGGGATTAGATGTTTTTTCTTGTAAGGTTCTGTCAATGCCCTGTATATTTTGGATATTAGCCCCCCTTATCTGATGGGTATTGGTTGAATAGTTTCTCCCACACGGTGGCTCTTGTATCCTGGGCACTATTTCTTTAGAGGTGCAGAAGCTTCTCAGCTTAATATAGTCCCATCTGTTGATCTCTACTTTCACTTGTTTGGAAAGGGCAGTTTCCTCCTTGAAAATGCCTTTAGTCTCAATGTCATGGAGTGTTTTACCGACGTGTTGTTTTATATACCTTATGACATTAGGTCTGATATCAAATGACAATCATTTGGATTTTACTTTTGTACATGATGTTAGCTGGGGATCTAATGTTCTTTTTTTTGCAGGTGGCTAACCAGTTCTGCCAGACCACTTCTTGAAGAGGTTTTCTCTGCTCCACTTAGGATTTCTTGCTCCTTTGTCAAAAATTAGGTGATTGTATGTCTGGGGAACATTCTTTGAGTATTCAAGCCTATTTCACCGATATGAGGGTCTGTCTTTATTCCAATACCATGCTTTTTTGATAACTATTGTTTTGTAGTACAGATTAAAGTTGGGGAAAGCAATGCCTCCCATTTTCCTTTTCCATAGGAGTGATTTAGCTATTCGAGGGTGTTTATTGTTCCAGATGAACATCATAAGAGTTTGATCCACTTCATTGAAGAACGTCATGGGTATCTTTAGAGGGATCGCATTAAATCTGTATAATGCCTGGGGGAGTATTGCCATTTTAATGATGTTAATCCTGCCAATCCATGAGCAGGGTATGTGCTTCCATTTCCACATGTCCTCTCTTATTTCTTGGAGCAGAATTTTATAGTTTTCTTTGTATAGGTTCTTCATGTTTGGTCAAGTTGACTCCAAGATATTTAAGTTTTTTGTGGCACTAATGTAAATGCGATTGTCATCTTGACGTCCATCTCTTCCCTATATCATTGGTGTATAAAAAGGCCATTGATTTCTGTGTGTTAATTTTGTAACCTTTATGAGTCTATTGTTTCTAGAAGCTTTTTCGTAGAGTCTTTAGGGTTTTCTAAGTAGAGTATCATGCCATCTGTAAACAGTGAGAGCTTGACTTCTTCCTTTTCTATCTGGAGTCCCTTGATATCTTTTTCTTGACTGATCGCTATAGCAAGCACCTCCAGTACTATGTTGAAGAGGAGTGGTGAGAGATAACATCCTTGTCTTGTGCCAGAATTTAGAGGAAAGACTTTTAGTTTTTCTCCATTGAGGATAATATTTGCCATTGGCTTGTGGTAGATGGCTTCAACTATATTGAGAAAGGTTCCTTCCATTCCCATCTTGCTGAGAGTTTTTATCAAGAATGGGTGTTGGACCTTATCAAATGCTTTCTCTGTGTCTATTGATATGGTCATGTGATTTCTATTTTTCTTGTTGATGATGTGTATAATGTTGATAGATTTACAGATGTTAAACATCCTTGCATTCCTGGGATTGAACTTACTTGGTCGTGGTGTATGATCTTCTTGATGATGCATTGGATCCTATTTGCTAGGATTTTGTTGAAGATCTTTGCATCTGTATTCATTAGCGATATTGGTCTATAATTTTCTTTTTTGGCAGCATCTCTGTCTGGTTTTGGTATCAAGGTGATGTTGGTTTAAAAAAAAAAAGCTGTTTGGGAGTGTTCCCGTTTTTTCAATTTCATGGAAGAATCTGGCTAGGACTCGTAGTAGCTCCTCTTGAAAGTTTGAAAAAATTTATTAGTAAATCCATCTGGGCCTGGGATTTTCTTTTTGGGCAGATGTTTGATTACAGTTTCAATTTCCTCAGTAGTGATGGGGCTGTTTAGATATGCTACATTCTCCCTACTTAACTGGAAGGTTATAAGTGTCCAAGAATTTTTCCATTTCTTCTAGGTTCTCATGTTTAGTAACATAAAATTTCTCAAAATAGTCTCTGATTACCCTTTGGATCTCTGTGACATCTGTCGTGATCTCCCCTTTTCATTTCTAATATGGGTTATCAGATTTCTCTCTCTCTTTCTTTCTGAGTTTTGTCGATGGTCTATCAATCTTGTTTATTTTTTCAAAGAACCAACATCTGCTTCATTGATCTTTCGGGTCGTTTTTTGGTTTTCCACTTCATTGAGTTCTTCTTTCAGCTTTGTTATTTCCTTCTGTCTCCCTAATTTTGGTTCCTTTTGTTGGTCATTTTCTAATTTTATGAGCTATGTCATTAAGTTATTCAGGTATGCCCCTTCTTCCTTCCTGATGTGTGCTTGTAAAGCTATAAATTTTCCTCTCAGGACCGCTTTTGCTGTGTCCCATAGATTCTGGCAGTTTGTGTCTTCATTATCATTTGTCCCAAGAAAGTTTTGATTTCCTCTCAGACCCATTGGTTGTTCAGTAGCAGGGTGTTTAATTTCCAAATGTTAAAGTTTTACTTCTGTGTGGCTTTGTAGTTCACATCTAATTTCAGAGCTTTGTGGTCAGCAAAGGTAGCCTGCAAGATTTCTATCCTCTTGATTTTATGAAGGTATGTTTTATTTATCAGCATGTAGTCTATCCTAGAGAATGACCCATTTTTATTGGAGAAGAATGTGTATCCAGGTTTTTTGTGGTGGAGTGTCCTATATATATCTACTAGTCCTCTTTCTTCCATTACTCTTTTCCGGGGTAGTATGTTTTTGTTGGGTTTCAATCTGGTTGACCTATCAAGTGTTGACAGGGCTATGTTGCGGTCTCCCACAATTATTGTGTTATTATTGATGTCTTCTTTCAGATTCGTCAGTACTTGTATTATATAATTTGCTGGTCTCTCATTGGGTGCATATATGTTTAATAGTCTTATTTCTTCCTGTTGCACATATCACTTCTTTAGTAGGTAGTGTCCATCTTTGTCCCTTACAACTTTTCTGAGTATAAAGTTGGTGTCATCTGATATTAATATGGCCACCCCAGCTTTTTTAAGGGTGTTGTTTGCTTGGATGATTTTCCTCCAGCCTTTGATTTTGGGTCTATATTTGTTCTGGCTATTCAGGTGTGTTTCTTGTAGGCAGCAGAAGGTTTGATTCATCTTTTTGACCTATTTTGACACTCTGTGTCTTTTAATTGGTGAATTTAGTCCATTGACATTGAGTGAGATGATTGTCATAGGATATAATGTCATCTTTGTAGATAAGTGTGCTGTGTTTGTTGGTCTCTCTTGTCTTAAAGTATACCTGTCAGTTTTTCCTTTAAGGCTGGTTTATCATCTGTGAAGTTTCTGAGCTGTTGTTTATCCATGAAGCTATGTATTCTTTCTTCAAACCTGAACGTGAGTTGGGCTGGGTGCAGTATTCTCAGTGAGGCATTCATTTCATTCAGTCTTGTCACAATATTCCACCACTGTCTTCTGTCTTGAGAGTTTCTTGTGACATGTCTGAGGTAAATCTTAAGGATACTTCTTTGAATGTAATTTCCCTTTTTGATCTTGCTGCTTTCAGTATTCTATCTCTATCTGTGAAATTTGTCATAGTAACGAGGATGTGTCTTGGGTTGTTTTTCTTCAGGTCTGTTTTAGCTGGTAGTCTTTGGGAATGTAGGACTCTTCTGTGGCCTGTAGGTGACAGTTTCGGGGGGGGTGCTCCCTAGGCCTCTGAGGAGAGCTTTGGGTATTCATGAAAGTCAGACAGGCAGAGCAAAGATTTCCCTTAAGGTCCTCAGAGTTCTCAAAGGCACCGCAGGGCAGAGCCTCCGCAGGCCAGAGGGCTCTGCTTTTGCCTGGCAGCCCCCAGCCAGACTTTACTCACTCAGTCGCTGGGCAGCTTCAGAATGCAGTTTTTTGGGGATGTGCTCCCTAGGCCTCTGAGGAGAGCTTCAGGTCTTCATGAAAGACAGACAGGCAGAACCAGAGTTAAAAATATTAAATAAAATAAGATTCATAATGATGAAAGCAAATTTTATTCAGTAATGATGAATAATATATAGTGATTTCAAGTCATTTTGACCAAGAGCTCACACTGAATGATAAATGCAACTGTGGTGATCACAGCTACTAGAGTGTAAGTGCTCACGGAGGTCACTGATACCAGTGGAGTTCCAGTATCCTCTCAATGTCCCAAATGTTAGCCTGATCCCATTTAAAATATGTTTAATTCCAAGTATCTCTTTTGAAAGAAAATTCTGACCATTGTAAGTCAAAGGAGGAAGTTCTGGGTGCTAAGGATCCCAGAAATTCTAGAGGAATCATTCAAAGAAGTGAAAATATCTTGTAGGCCAGAGAAATAATACCAAGAGTAAGGCATTCTTTCACCTTGCACATAGTTGAACCAAACTTGATTCCCAGCCCCACCAGAAATGATTCCTAATCACAGAGCCAGATGTAGCCCTGATTACAGCTGGATGTGATCCAAAAACAAAGTGGAGTAAAAGAAGGAGAATAAGGAGAACAAGAACAATAAGAAAGAAGAGGAGAAGAGGAATGGGAGGTGGTCAAAGTGATGGAGAAGGAGGAGGAGGAAGAGGAGGAAAATAAGGAGAAGGAGGAAGAGGAGGAGGAGGTGAAGGAAAGAAAGAAGAAAAGAGGAGGAGGAGGAGAAGGAGGAGGGAGAAAACAGAAGAACAATAAGAGGAGCCAGGGAGTGTAACCCCTGAGCACCACTGGGTGTGGGCACAAAAAAAAAATTTTGAGGGCCAGAGCGATAGCACAGTGGGATGGCATTTGCCTAGTATACAGCCAACCTGGGTTCAATCCCTGGTATTCCATATGGTCCCAGAGCCTGCAGGAATGACCCCTGAGCACAGAAGAGGAGTAACACACCAGGTGTTCCCCAAACCCCTCAAGAAAGCAGTATCATGCAGGGACTTTGCTTTTTTTTTCTTTTGAGGAGTCCCTGTTTGGGCAGAATATGTAATGTCTCCACGTGCCATAGCCCCAACCCAGGGAGAAAGGGCCTGGCCACAGAAAATAATCCAAACCCAAGCTGGTGAGGGTGAAATATGTGGTCCAGAAATTTCCTACCTCTTTGAGCAAGAATGCTAAGAGGGCAGAGACTGCAGTATTTATTAGGAAATTAAGGCAACCCCCATGGGCACGGGGAGAGAAAGCAAAGGGTCAATCTAGAGACTCTTCCCACCTAGGTGGATCTTTGATGTGTCTTTGTTTAGGGAGAAAACTAGTTATAATCCAACAAAGGAGGAGGAAGAGGGAAAAAAAAACTAGGAGGAGAAAGAGTAGGAGGAAAAGAAATATTTGTTTTAGAAAAAGAAAATAAGCTAAGTGCCATTTGCTACTGAAATTACTGTCAGAAGACCAATAATGGAAAACTGAAACTCCAAAGGTGGAGCAGAATATACATGATGGAATATTTTGCAGCCATCAGGAGATATGATGTCATGACATTTTCCTATACATGGATGGACATGGAAATTATTATGCTGAGTGAAATAAGTCAGAGGAAGAGAAAGAGACACAGACTAGTCTCACTTATCTATGGGTTTTAAAAAAAATAAAAGACATTATTGTAATAATGCCCAGAGATGATGGCCAGAAGGACCAGCTCACAGTATGAAGCTCACTTCAAGGAGGGTTGAGTGCAGTTAGAACAATAACAACTACCATGACAATGTTAATGAGTGAGAGAAGTAGAATGCCTGTGTAGAATACAGTCAGGGGGTGTGGGTTGGGGGGATATGGAGTGAATTGGTGGTGGAAATGTTGCACTGGTGAAGAGGGGTGTTCTTTTTGTGACTAAACCCTAACTACAGTCATGTTTGTAATCATTGTGTTTAAATAATAATTAAAAATAAGGTATAAATATTATATAATAACAAATATAGACTTATATAATAAATATAGTATTAAATATAAAATAAATATAAATAAGAAAAATATATGTAAGGAAAGAAAGAAGTTGTTTTTGTTTGTTGGTTGGTTGGTTGGTTTTTGGGTCACACCCGGCCGCTCTCGGGGGTTACTCTTGGCTCTATGCTCAGAAATCACCCCTGGCAGGCACAGGGGACCATATGAGATGCTGGGATTTGAGCCACCATCCTTCTGCATGAAAGGCAAATGCCTTACCTCCGTGCTATCTCCCCGGCCCCAAGAAAGAAGTTGGAACATGATTGTGCCACTAGAAAGTTTACCTAGTCGAGAGGGAAGAAGACATTCAGGGTAGTAGTTAAAAACTGAGGAATATCTGTGCCATGTGTCAATGTAAACTTCATGCTGCTATCCTACCTTCAAGAGAAGCCATAAATCCAAATGTTTAAGCAACGTGTCTCAAGTTTTAACTTCAACAGTATTTCAAATATTTTAAGGAAAGATTCCACAGGTAGAAAATATGATGTCTGAGTGGGTGGCAAACTAAAAACTATTATTAGATCATAATGTCTACAGGAGAGAGAATTTTGTACTTCAACCAAAAGTGCACTAAGATGTGTACTAAGATGCCTGAGTGGAAATATTGAGAGTAAAATAATTTTACAAGTTTACAATTCAGTTGAAGCAAGTTCTCCATCCAAGTTCTAAACAATGGAAAATAGGCAAAAGGATATTACATAAAGATTACTTTATGAAGGAAATGACAATAATTGCATATATTACATAAAGTGAAAACTATTCTTCTTAACAGATATTGAACCAAATTTTACTGGAACTATTTATACTTTATTCCAGAACAGTTGTTGACCACTTTCAAAGAACTTTTATGTCACCTCAAATTAAGTTATTAGACTAATCATTTTGAAGTAGAAAAAATGGATATTTCTATTTTATAATAAGTAAGCAAGTAGAATATTTGAGGTTTTCAGCACCTTGAAGAAGTCATCCAGAAAACTAGGCAAGAGATCTAGAAATTGGGTGACTCAAGTTCTCTGACTCCAAAATCAAATCTCCAAAAATCAAAACCAAAACTCTGCAAATGCTACTTCAGACTCTAAAGTTATGACTCCATTCCTAGTTATACTATGCACTGGATTTGTTGTTTTGTTTTTTTTTTATGACCAGCTCATTTTCCTCAGTCTTCTGCATGTTTCCATATTCCTGGAATGCTTTCCTGTCTACTATGGACTGAAGATATTTTTTTTCATGATCTCTTTGAGTTTCTTCAAACTTGACTAAGGAATTGCTCTCTACTCTCAGTGTTCCAAATTGAACTCACTATACTCATGTATTTACCTAAATCTTTGACTATCTCGTCTCCACATTGTCTATATATTTGTCTTTATAAGCACAAAGCCTATAATAATTAATTTATGTACATGTGTATACATATAAATTTGATACTTGACCAACACTTTGTTTTGGGTTTTTTCTTTTGGGGAGGGTGGCCACACCCAGTGGTGCTCAGGGGTTATTCCTGTTTCTGTGCTTAGAAATCACTTCTGGCCGATCCGGAGAGATAGCACAGTGGCGTTTGCCTTGCAAGCAGCCGATCCAGGACCAAAGGTGGTTGGTTCGAATCCCGGTGTCCCATATGGTCCCCCGTGCCTGCCGGGAGCTATTTCTGAGCAGACAGCCAGAAGTAACACTTGAGCACCGCTGGGTGTGCCCCTCCCCCCAAAAAAAGAAATCGCTTCTGGCTTGGGGTACCATGTGTGATGCTGAGGATGGAACCCGCATGTGTCCTGGGTCAGCCTCGTTCAAGGCAAACGCCCTACCACTGTGCTACTGCTCTGGCCCAACTAGACCAACTATTAATAATCAAATAATTATAATTTTAATTTTTAAGATTCAAGGAGTAAAAGAACCTGCTAAATATTCCGTTTCTCATGGTTATCTCTATTTTCTTCCAAATTTTTATTATGTGATGTAGAGACATATTACTCCTAGCTCTGTGCTCCAGATTTATTCCTGGGATTCTCAGGTGAACCATATGCTATATCAGGGATAGAACCAGAGTGACCACATGCAAAGCAAGAGTCTTAATAACTGGGGCCAGGAAAGTGGTGCTAGAGGTAAGGTGTCTGCCTTGCAAGCGCTAGCGTAGGACAGACCGTAGTTCTATCCCCGGCGTCCCATATGGTCCCCCCGAGCCAGGGGCGATTTCTGAGTGCATAGCCAGGAATAACCCCTGAGCGTCAAAGGGATGTGGCCCAAACACCAAAAAAAAAAAAAAAAAAAAAAAGTCTTAATAACTGTACTATCTTTCTGACACTGATTCTTTTTTGTTTGTTTGTTTGTTTGTTTGTTTGGTTGGTTGGTTGGTTTGGGTTTGGGTTTTAGGGTCACACCCGGCAGCACTCAGGGGTTAATCCTGGCTCTACGCTCAGAAATCGCTTCTGGCAGGCTCAGGGGACCATATAGGATGCTGTGATTCAAACCACTGTCCTTCTGCATGAAAGGCAAATACCCAACCTCCATGTTATCTCTCCGGCACCTCTGACACTAATTCTTAAGATTTGAAAGCCAACTGAGAAGTCTTGTTTCTGTATTTAGGAGAAGCAGTAAAGAATATATGGTTCTTGGGGCCAGAGTGATAGCATAGTGGTAGAACATTTGCCTTCCATTGTCAACCCAAGACAGAACTGGGTTCAATCCCCAGCATCCCATAATGTCTCCCGAGCTTGCCAGAAGCAATTTCTGAGCAAAGAGCCAGGAGTAACTCCTGAGCATTGCTGGATGTGGCCAAAAAGCCAAAACAAAACCAAGCAAACAAAAAAGAATATATGGTTCCTTGCATTTCAGATTTATCAATATCAACATTAAATAAGCCATTATTTATTGCATTCTGATGAATACAATATGTATTGTATGATGAATACAATAAGTAATGTATTCTCAGAAAAGTTTCTGGGAACACAAAAATCAGGGGGAAATTGTGTAGTAAACATAGCTTTCCAATGGCTAAGTTTGACTAAAATATAGGCTTTTTACAAATATGCAGATTGTCAAGGGCTTTTCTTTGACTCATGCCTTTATCTATTACACTGATGCTTTTTCCACTCATTATATTTCTATGTATGCAGCCAATTGTCATTTGTAGAAAAGAAATTATTACTTTTATCCATCATCTCCAAGAACAGACAAAATGTCTAGAAAATGGAAACGCTGCATAGAAACAGAGAAGGGGTGAAATACCCTTGGAATGTTCTGGCCAAACATGGAGACTATTTTTGTGTACTTTTGATGGCTTTGTTTTGATCATCAAGCTGATCAAATGACCTGTTAGGAATTAAAATATTTTATAAAGCTAATGTTCTGGCACTCTAATCTCTCCAGGCAAGGTTCATATTTGTGTGGGTTACTTATTCTCCTTTTGTTGACTAAGTCAATAATCAGAATCAGCAGGTTTGGAGTCAGTTTGGCAGGGATCAGTTGTTGGACTGGGGAGAAGCGAGTATAAAAGGCCCTCCGTGAAAGCAGCCATCACAGAGCCCACTCATGCATGGCAGGATGGCTTCTCATCGCCTGCTGCTCCTCTGCCTTGCAGGACTGGTGTTTGTGTCTAAGGCTACCCCAACGGTGAGTGTTGGATTCTGTGAGTTCCTTTCGTCCATTTTCTGACTAAATAAACTAATCACTAGACAACCTGGGAAAAAGAGTAGTTTTTTTTTTTTATTTTGCCAACTAGCTTTTGTTACTAGGGCAAGAGTACTTAGCATCTAATTTTTTAAAACCGTTGGTTTATTTAAACTCCAAAAAATACTAAGCTCTGTGGTGCTCACTGAGCTACATAAAGCTTGTCTCTAAGAACCCTCCAGTACTGGGATCATAATGCCTGCCAGACTAATTTCCTCAGTTGGGTGATAAAAATTAAGATATTTTATGAAACAATGGATCTAGAATTTCAATAACTGCTTGCTTCTATCACTTATTTCCCTTTAGTTAGTCAAAATGTATTGATTGCTTAATTTTTTCAAGGCTTAAAAGAAAGCATTCTAGTCAAACATCTCATTTTTAAATCTTCTAAAAGCATTAACTCATACCATAAAATGGTGATGAAGTGGTCTGACATTATTTCCCACAACAAGTAAGAAAGAATTAATTACTCAGGGAGCCACTGACTTAAATGGTCTGAATAAAAAATTTGGTTCTATGTCACATTGCATCTTTTCAGATATTCTACTCAAATTGAGAAACTTAACAAAGCAACTGGTTTCTCAGGGTCTGTTTTCTCCCTTGAAATTCATTATACATATCCCAGTTGGCTTCAGTGTGCCGGAATCAAATAAAAAATCATTCTTGCTTTGGAAACAATCAAATCACTGTTATACTGAGTAGGGAAACTCGTTAATTGTCAACATTTTCATTGTTGGAAATGGAATTTGCATGTTCTTCCTGCCTTGCTCCAAATTTCTAGAGCTGCAAAGAATAGATTTTAAAATTCTGTCTATATTGTTGACTTCTCTCGCTTGCCTTCTCTCTGCCCAGGGCACTGGTCAATCCAAGTGTCCCCTGATGGTCAAAGTCCTAGATGCTGTTCAAGGCAGTCCTGCAGTCAATGTGGCCGTGAGAGTGTTCAAAAAGGCTGCTGATGAGACCTGGGAACCATTCGCCTCTGGGTAAGGTCCCAATAAACCCAGACATGGGCTTCTTGATATCTTCCCATTTGCATTCCTGTGATTAGGGAGAGAAGCTTCCAGAATTCATGAAAGAATTTATAGGTAGATTAAAAATGTGAGCAGAGGTTAAGCAGGTCCAGAGAAAGAGGCCCTCCTATGGTTTTAGTTGAGAGTTACCGAAAACCTTAGCATCATTTAGGGCAGATGGTGGAGAAGGAGTCAGTATCTCCCCCCCTCCCCCCGCTCCCTGGAGCCAGTATCTTTTATACTCCAAAGGTATATCATCTTTTGGGTCACAGATTATTTTAAGAAAGTGATAAGAGTCAGAGAGATAGTACAAAGGTTAGTGCACTCGCTGCATAAACCACCCACTTCCCAAAATAATTAAATTAATATATGATAAAAAGGATCAGAGAACAGGAATTGAGGTGTATTCCTTGCATACAGCAGACCCTTACTCAATTTCCATCACAATATGATCCCAAAGCATCACTGGGTGCAGCTTGGAAGTCCCCACTTTCAGGCACTTCAGGATTCCATTAACACCACACAGGCCCTGACATGAGCTGCAAGATCAGTTGGCCAAGAATTAAACTTCTGATAGAGCCTCCTAAGCACAGTTATGAAACTTCTCCATAAGAGGTAATTAAATCTCACGAGGAGAAGGAGAAAACTCTGGCTCCAGGCTCAAAAAAAGGACAAATCAACACACATTTGAAAAGAATCAGAAGTAATTTCAGGAACTTCTCAGATCTCCTGGTGCCCTTGTATAGCACTAAATTGAGAATCCTTGGCTTGAATTGTTCAAAATGAATGCTTGTATTCATTTATGGGAACAAATTGAAGGGAAGCATTGGCAGGTTTATTTGGAACACTTTAAAGCCATGGGTTTGGTTTACCAAATATTTTTTGGAGCACCTACTCTTCCAAGATTGTCCTCAATTGGAGAGGCACAGAAGTGCAAGACACAAAGCAAAGCTCAGCTATAACCTCAGCCTTGCAATCACCCAATATGAGGTGCAAACAATGACTTCTCACCTTTAATGGCTGTTTTACAACTTTCCAAAAAGCTTTTCCACTTCTACTGGCAGGAATGTCAATGAAACTGCATGTTAATGAGACTACACTAACTAAAAGAGCAAGCAAGCAGTACCAGGAAGAATTACAGTCTCCTGAGAGAAGAAAATCTGAGTTTTCACAGAATCCCAAGAACCATGTGATGAGTGGTGTTTGTAATTATTCTAAACTCAAATTATTGATATTTTGTTTGTGATTAATTATATTTAGATAAACTGCCAAGTACAATGTGGAAAAGTGGAGAAAAGAGTCTAAGCAATACAGGTGAGGGAGATAGTATAGAGGTTAGGGGTTTTGCCTTGTACACAGCTGATGCAGGTTCAATGCCCAGCATCCAATATGGTCCCCTTGGTCCCCTGAGCTTGCCAGTATTCTGAAGTGCAAAGCCAGGAGTAACGCCTGAGTGTGCTATTCCACCCCAAAAAGAAGAGTCTGAGCAAGAGACTGAATGAGCACCAAAATTAATTAGATGCTTTTGTGGATCTTATTTCCTGCAATAAAACCAACCAAAGACTTCAGTATTTTCTTTCTGGAAAAGAGGCTTGGGATACTATTATAGGTCAGTCTGAAAAATTTTTTTGTCTTAATGTTTGTAATCTGAGAGTAACGTGGTTTTTTTTTTTTAATTTTTAAATTTAAACACTATGGTTACAAGGTTGTTAGTCCTAGTTTGTTTTTTTTTTTCCTACAGATAAAGTTGTTCATGATTGACTTACAGTCATACAAGGTACAACAACCTTCACCAGTGCGCATTTCCTGCCACCAATGCCAAATTTCCCTCTCATTTTTCCTGATGCCCTCTTCCGGCCCTCCCACAGAGAATAACTTCTAATATTAACTTTTGAGCTAGTACTTAAATGAAAATAGAATTTATCTAATTTTTTTTAAAAGTAAGGAAGTTGTCTGATTTGCTGTTGGTAAAGAACTACCTAAAAAATTCAGTATATAAAAGATGAAAGAGTTAGGTGTGAGTTCCTTATTGTATTCTGAATTTTCAATGTCTGTCCAAATGATACGACTCCTAAATAGACCGTCAAACAATGAGTTAAGGAAGGCATGAGAGCTTGAAATAGTGGGATTTCATGGTCACAGAGACTCACAGCACCAGTTACCCAAACCAACATTATATCATGATGAGACATTGTGAAATTATATGTGTGTGGTTTTTGCTTTTGTTTTTTGCTTTTTGGGCCACACCTTGTGACGTTCAGGGGTTACTTCTGGCTCTGCACTCAGAAATAGCTCCTGGCTTAGGGGACCATATGGGACACCAGGGGATGGAACTGCGGTCCATCCTAGGTCAGCCGCATGCAAGGCAAATGCTCTACTGTTGTGCCACCGCTCCAGCCCCGATTATATGTGTTTCTTATTCCCATCTGAAAAAAAAAGTATCTATAGTCAGCTTTCTGACAACTTTCCTGTCTGGTATTTGCAGTCGTTTGCTAGAATTTTTTCTGCCCTGACTTGGTTGAGAAAATATATATATCTGTACTACATAGATATGCGCATTCATTCACAAGCTTAAAGGTATGTAGGGGTGTGTGTACATGCATGTAAGTGTGTGTGTGTGTGGTGTTTCATTTGTTACTCTGCTCATTCACTTAATGTGTAATTGAAGCAGGAATCTGAAGAACATGATTCTTTTATATTTTTAGGAAAACCAGTGAATTTGGAGAGCTCCATGGGCTCACAACTGATGAAAAATTTGTAGAAGGGATCTACAAAGTGGAATTAGATACCAAATCCTACTGGAAGGCAGTTGGTATTTCCCCATTCCATGAATATGTAGAAGTAAGTATACAGTTATTTGTTTTGTTTTTAATGTTTGTTTTCAGTCCCACAATTTGCCCTTCATACCATGGCATGTCATGAGGAATATATTAGATTAGTAAAGGTTCCTTCCTCACTACTCTAGTCAGAAATCATATTCAAAAAAACACATTTTCCCTCTAAGGTTGTAATATAATATAAAATTTACATTTATGTCAACATTTAGATGTTCTTTAAAGCCATCATTCACTGACTCTGAATATTTGTTTACTAAAAATTAGTGATATGGAAAGATGTGGAGATCATAAAACGGAGATGACCACTATGTGCAGTGTCCCCAAGTTCAATCTTCAGCACTGTATGCACTCACTCAGCACCACTGGGTGGAGTCCTAGTGGCCTCCAGCACTGATGAGTGTGAATCTATAAAAATTAAAATGGCAGAGCTGGAGTCATAGTACAGCAGATAGAGTGTTTGCTTTCTACATAGCCAAACTGGCTTAAGTCCCTGGCATCCCACATGGTTCCCAAGTCAGAAGTTCTACTTATGCACAAGAGTAAGCCCTGAGCATCATTGGGTGTGTCCTCCAAATAAAAATAAATGAATAAAAATAGCAAGGCCAGAGTGATAGTACAGCTGACAGGGTATTTGCCTTGTAGGTGGCAGGCAGTCTTGGGTTCAATCCCTGGCATCACATATTTTTCTCCAAGACCCACCAGTGTGATCCCTGAGTGCAGAGCCTTGAACACTACCAGCTGTCCCGATATAAATAAATAAGTTTAAATAAATAACTAACTAAATAATAAATAAATAAAAATATTCACACAATAGGCCAGGGAATATGGCAAAGAATATCACATTTATGGCTTGTAATACCTTGGATTTGATTGCCAGTACTAAAACTCAATTATTTATCTATAGATAGATAATAGATGATAGATATCAAGCTTATCACATACCAAAAATGTTCGTATTATGTTTTAAACTATATTTAAACTATTTAATCCTCATAAGCAACAAACCCATCAAGAGCAGGACCATGATTATTTGCATTTTTCAAATGAACAAAATTAGCGCAAAAATTTAGATAGAAAAGCAAGAATATTCAGCAATAGGGCCCAGCTCAGGTCAGTTTGGTTTAGTGTCAATTGGGCATTAATTCCCTTCTCATAGGAAGCCAAGCTAAAATAAATAACTAAATAAAAAGTCACATTTTTAGGAGACTAGAATGATAACACAGCAAATAGGACATTTGCCTTGCACATTGCCTACCCAGGTTTGATCCCCAGCATCTCATATGATCCCCTGTGACTACCAGGAGTATTTTCTGAGCACAGAGTCAGTAGTAACACTTGAGTGCCACTGGGTGTAGCCCAAAATTAAACAAAAGATCATATTTTTAACCCTTGGTTCACATTCTATTCTCCCAAAGTATTAGGAATCTCATGTGCCTAAACTCCCTGCTTCCTCTTCATTTGTAATTCCATAAATTATTGAAAACAGATGGCTCTGATAGAAATAGAAACCAGGCAAGATGGTCAGAGTTAAAGATCAACTAATTACATCTAAAATAGCTCATCATAAAAGAGAACCATTTTATTTGACTTAGTAATGGATGGGGCTTTCAATAGATATAAAATTGTTATATCAGTAAGCATTGTTGTCAGGGAAACCATAAGCACCTGTAAGAGTCTGGGGCCTCTGAGTCATAAGAAATCACATCTATTGTGAATAATAACTCTGACTATTCTGCAAACTACTTGCAAGACCCTGGGTCCAGTTGGGCACCACAAGATTTAGAGGGCACCAGCCACATCCAGTCTTAGTCTCTGCCTAGAACCTAGACCAGCCTTCCTTTGCCTTTGTCTGCTCTGTGTCTCAATCTCACAGAAAATTTCACTGTTATACCACCCAATACTCCTCATTAATTGGTTATTATTTTTCTTCTTCTGTTTATTCTTTTAAGAGAATTCAGCAAACTTTTTTTTTTAATTAAGATCTTCTGGGGGTGAGGTCAGAGAGATAGAACAGCTGTAGGGTGTTTGCCTTGCATGTGGCCGATCCAGGACAGACAGTGATTGGATTCCCAGCATCCCATATAATCCCCTGAGCCTGCCAGGAGTGATTTCTGAATGCAGAGTCAAAAGTAAAGCCTGAGCGCCACTGGGTGTAAACTCTCCTCCCCCTCCCAAAAAAAAAGATCTTCTGGGACTGTAGAGATAGTACAGGGAATAAAGTGCTTGTCTTGCACTTGATCAACCTGGGTTCAATTCCCAGCACCCCATAGGGTGAGCCTGCCAGAAGCAATTCCTGAGCACAGAGCCAGGAGTAAGACCAGAGTGTTACTCAAACCTGCAAAATAAATCAATAATTAAAAAAATTAAGTTCTATGTTTTGAGCATCTCAAGGGAGGATCAGAAATGAAAATACAACTTTGCCCTCAGAATGGAAAGGAAGGAACTAGTATAAGATCTGTTAGGTAGGACCAAGAGCCCAGCTTGAAGCTGAATGGATATGAGAAATGAGAGGATGAGTTAGAAATACATACATGTCGGTGCCTCTCTTGTTTCAAGAACTACTGCATTCTGGGATCAGCCAGGAATCTCTTCCTTCCCATCCATTCTGGCAAGGACATCCCAGAATATTCTCTCTACCAAGAGTCAACAACCTCCTCCTGTGCCATCAGCCCACTTGACATAGTAGATTTATCACAAAAATTAGGAAATTTCTTTTGAAAATATAGTATTTTAGGAAGAATCAGTTGACACTGGAGGTCAATATCACTTTATGAAATCAATGTAGGTTAATATTTTATATATATTATTATATATACTTCCATAAACCTGACCTTGAAGCTATCTCCTTTCCTTTCCAGGGATCTTCCTCTATTACTTTGACCTCCTCCTGTCCTGATGCTGTTTTTGATTTTAATCTGGTTCAGAAAGATCTTTTGTATTCTGTCCCCAAGTAATCAAGGTTTCTTTTTCCATACTTAGAAAAACATATATTTATCTAAGTGGTGTCCAAAGCTCAATCTGGGGTCTGTACACAAAAGTAAATGAAACCCAGTGTTAGAGAGATAGTACAAAAGATGACCAGGGTTCGATCCTATAGGGTTGGTCCTCTGAACATTGCCAGGAGTGATCCTTAAACACAGAGCCATGTGTATGCCCTGAGCACTGACAATATGGCCCTGAATACACACAAAGTAAAACCAAACATCTCCATACTTTCTTCCATCTCTTCCCGGCACAAATTTCTATCAGCCTCATTCTAGCTACCTAGACTATTCCAGTTCCTGAATCTTCGAAGTTCTACTCAACTTTCTGGAATACATGACTATTTAGAACACTTTGAAAGATACTTGACCCATTTAAATAGCTTAAACGAGCTTCAGTGTATATCTCCCACACTCTGCTTGTGATGTAAATAGAACCTGATAATGTTTTTACTTATGTCACTGCTTGTTATGTACATAAAAATATACTTGATCCTGAGGGTAGGAGAATAAAAAATATAATAGGAGAAAACCTCTGATTTGGGAAGAGAGGAGCCTACCAGAGTCTGTGTCTATACTTGGGGTAAATTCTCTAATTCACAGGTCTGGTTTGCTTCTCCATAAAATAAAGAGAGTGGATCCTCCCAACTCTGTAGATTCCAGGTTTCTAAGGGTTGAACAGGGTTGAACAGGCTGCATGTTGAGCTCTTGTAGTCATTTAATGACAGTTTCTAAAAATTGCTCCTCCTTTTTCCTAAAATGAAGACTGGACAAGAGCTTTTAGGGATTCAACATTCCTGCTCAGTCAGACTAGGGTCCTCTTGCTTATACCAGCAGGGGTGAAAATTTCTTGATCTAAGGATCTGAGAGGCTCCAGTAGTTTGTCAGCTTATAGGAACTTTGACCTTTTGTTGTAACGGTTCTCATAAAATGAAAGAAAATAAAAGGAACGAATCTAGCACTGGATTGCCAGTGTCCTTTCCATTAGGACTTTCATTGGGCGCCATCGAAACCATCTGGTCTATGTTCTCTCTTAGGTGGTGTTCACAGCCAACGACTCTGGCAAGCGCCGCTACACCATTGCTGCCCTTCTCAGCCCTTACTCTTACTCCACCACGGCCCTTGTTAGTGACCCCAAGGAATGAAGGGCTCCTGCAGTGGGCTTGGGGGGTGCGGGGGATATTTCATGTACCCAATAGTATTCCATTTTTATTAAAACAGGATTTTCACTTTATAAGCTATTTTAGAAACTTGGGCAGAGACAATAAAACATTCCTATTAAAGCACTATATTTCATTGGAATGGTTTCTTTGTTTGTTTTTGGGTTTTGGTTGTCCTCTCCAAAAGTGATTACAAAGAAACAACGGAATTCTATAACGCTTAGGCAGAACTCTGGGAAACTCCAAATTTCCAATGTCCTTCAAGCTAAGCATGTATTGCAAGAGGTATATAATCAGGTATATAATCTTTTTTTTAAAAAAAGAAGTTGGGGTTAGAATCTAAAGTTCTTGATAAGAATATGAAAGAATCATCAAGTATACAAGAGTTTTTCCCTGTGACAACACTTTTATATATGCAAAGAACTCTAGGCCAAGACAATTTGGAAAAAATGGTTTCTAACCTTCTTCCAAACACCATTCTTTGCTTTTTCCACTCTGGTGAAGCCTGTGTTCTCTTTTGAATATATTACTCTCTCTTTCTCTCCAGAGCATTGCAAAGTATGGCCTCCAAACCTGGGAATTGCTCCTGAAATTCTCAGCCTGGCATGCAGGCCCGATAGCTCAAGCTCAATCCTGGAGCACTGCCCCAAAACAACAAAACAAACAAGTCATGGGGGGAGGAAAAAAAATGGATTTGTTAGTTCATGTTTATAATCACTGAATTCCAGTGGGAGATGAGAAAGTTGAGGTAGAAAAGACTAAGTAACTTATCCAAAGTCACTGAGAATTTTGAAAAGCTCCTGAAAGTCAGAGAAACATCTTTGCTTTAGGAATCTGTGGCTTTCTAATTAATTTAGACAATGAAGAGCAGCTCAAAAAAAAAAAAAAAAGAGCTAATTTTTAAAAGAACTTGCCTCTAGGGTATAACCTCGATGGCTTTGTCAGCCCAACTCTCCTCATTGAAGATACCAAAACGGTAAGTGAACCACTTAATCCATCACACTACAGCCTTTCCCACAAAGCAGAAAAATAGGCCTAAGTTTCTTAAAGCTAGAATTATCTTCCTTATGTTTTATGCATTTCCCAGTGATCACATGATAGGAGTTTAACTAATGATTTCACCCTAGAAAGGGATACTTAGAGTGAACTGTAATAAGCATTTTTAAGTGGCACCTTGCAATGGCAAGATATGCAATTGTCTTCCTCTCTCTTTTGGTTCTTCACTTCTCCTTTTCATGTTCTTTTTCTCTCTGGGTTTCTGCTATTATCTGGATGTCTTCTTACTAAACTAGGAGCTAGCCTATACCAGCATTATCCCATCTTTACTTTTATAATATTACCATTTATGATGTTAAAAAATACACACATGCACACGATAAAATGATCGCCTACAACATTTTTAAGTGCATATATCAAAGCATTTAAGCACATTCATGCTACTGGAAAACAGTGCGTCAGAAACTAATAATAAAATTTAAAAGGGCTGGAGAGACAGCATGGAGGTAGGCCATTTGCCTTGCATGAAGGACAGTGGTTCAAATCCTGGCATCTCATATGGTCCCCCAAACCTTCCAGGAGCGATTTCTGAGTGTAGAGATAGGAGTAGTTCCCGAGCACTGCCGGGTGTGACCCCCCCCCCAAAAAAAAAAGTGTTCCAGAACTTTTTCACCTTACAAAGCTAAAGCTCTAAGCATTTAATTAAAAAAAAAAAAACCTCTCTTTTTGCCCTTCAACGCAAAACAACATTTCACTTCCGTCTGTAAATTTGATTACTTTTGAGTCTCATCTAAGTGGAATCCTGCAGTATTTGTTGTTAGTGGTAGGATGACTTCATCTGGACTAATTACTTTGGAGACAGCTATTTCCAAATAAGTCACATTTTGAGGTTCTGGAAGGTAGTGCTTAAAATATATTTTTAGGGTCACATGGAGATTGCTTCAAGGGCAGAGTGCTTGCATTTGCATGCTGGGTGCTTAGGTTCAATCTCCAGTAACACATGGTCCCCCAGCACCCTGAGGGCTGTGCTCAAGCATAAAGCCAGGAGCAACCCCTAGACACCACTGAGTGTGCCTCAAAAATAAATGAAAAGTTTTTAAAATGTCTTTTGGGAGAACGTAAGTCATCCCATAACACCTGCCTTACATGACTTTTTATTTCTTTGCTTTTGTTTGGAGGCCATACCTGGTGACTCTCAGGGGTTACTCCTAGCAATGCACTCAGGAATCACTGCTGGCAGTTCTCAGGGTACCATATGAAAATCCAGAGATCAAAACTGGACCAGCCACATGCAAAGTAAATGCCCGATTGGGTGTACTATTATTGTACATTCATTTCCAACATTGACACTCTGAAAGAGAACTGATGAGCTATTTGTAGAATGACATTTAATTTGGATTCACCTAACATATTTTAAGATTGACATGTTATGATATACTTTTAGTAAGAATATATCTAGAGAGCTGGAGTGATAGCACAGCAGTAGGGCATTTGCCTTGCATGCAGCTGACCCAGGACAGACTACGGTTTGATACCCAGCATCCCAAATGGTCCCCCAAGCCAGGAGTGATTTCTGAGCGCATAGCCAGGAGTAATCCCTGAGTGTCACCTGGTGTGCCCCCCCAATAAAGAATATATCTAGAGTTTATATTGTCAATATATCATAGCCTATGTCCCACTTTTGAAAAACAGGAAGTTTCGCACAATACCTGTGAAGAAGGGTTGTTGAAGAGCAATCAAACAGCTGTCTGGAAAAGCAGTCAGAACGGCACCTGGAAAATGCACATGATGCTGCAACCTTATAGGCTGGTGATGACAAAGAACAGGATTTAAGGAGTCAAAGAGATAGTAAGGTGCTTTTCTTGCTTCCAGCTGACCTGAGTATCATCACCAGCATCCCATAAATTCTCCAAGCATGTCAGGGGTAATTCCTGAGTACAGAGCTAGGAGTATCCTCTAAGCACCATTGGATGTGCTCCACCTCCCCCCACAAAGAGCAGAATTCAGCCAGAATTAGAGGGAAAAGAATGATGTAAATATTATTTAGCCAAGGCCAGAAATATAGTATGAAGATAAGGTGCTTGTGTTGCATGCAACCACTCCAGTTGGAATTCCAACACTGCTTTTAGTCCCTAAGCATATAATCAGGTATAAGCCCAGAATAACTGTATAGATGTATGTACATATGTCTAGAAATGTCATACATATGTATACATATTTCAGCCAAAGTCCACCAAGAATACACCTTTGTAGCAAAACTGACTTATTGCTTACTACTGATTTGACTTACTACTTATGAGAGTGAGAACATTCTCACAAAGACAGTATTGGGAAGAACTTGCAGGCTTTGGGCTTCAGTGGGGTGACAGGAGGAAAAATCTAAGAAAGTGGAACGTCACTCTAGATCTGCTGCTGTCAGAAAGTGGGGCCATCTTTGATGGAAAATCACAATGGTTCGTTTGTGAAGTGGGCTGGCCGGACTAGAAATAACATTACAACTAGAAAAACTGAAAAAATCACTCTTTTCAGTAAAAAGCAAGCTTTGATATTTGTGAATTTTACAGTGATATTTTTCCTTCATCACATGATCTCAGAACAAGATGTTATCTGATGTTGATATTCTGTAAGATTTTTCTGTCTGACAGAACAAAGACCCAAACCTACCTGTAATAACATGGAAGCCAGTTTCCAGATGGCAGGAACTGTTTTCCCAGTGCTTTTGCTGCAGTGTCCATAGAAGTACTTAGAACAGGAAATCAAGAGAGAGTGGTGGAATGTGATAAACTGAGGCATTTACAAAGGCACAGCCATGATCCTAGAGAACAAGTTGAACAAAGGATCCAATAATTGAGCTCGGGAATATGGGCAGAAGAGCAGATTTGTACTCAAAGATGATGAATGAGCTTCAATCAGTCTACCAGTTTTCAACCTTGGAAACTGGCATTATGTGTACATATAGAAGCAGAAAACAAAACCACTACACTATATGTCCTAAAATATTTTCATAACACCTCATCAGAGGCATAGTAGGAACTTATGCCTTAAACAGTATTTTATTCACAGAATTAGCACTTCCTAGGATTTCCTTTCTTGCTCAAACTCCTCAAACTTTGCATTTCTTCCTTTTATTTCAGTTTCTTACTTCAGTTTACATCAGTTTCTTCCTTTTACTTCAGAGTTTATAAGCAGAGCCCTCCCATAACCTCATTTCTTTTTACTGCCTTTCAAATGAGAAATAAATCCAGAATGCATTCATCTCCTAACCCATTCCCAATTATTTAAAATGGAGGCAGATGGCTATTTCTTTCTGAAAATCGGTGCAAATGCTAAAGGTCCACTGTGGAGCCATGTCTCCAGGTGAAGGCTGCCTGTTGCCTGCATAACAAACACTTGTAACATGGATCTTTCCTCTGGGCTCAGTAGTTACTTACCGAGTGTCATGGCTACCGATGTTACTTCCAGAAGTGAAAGATTATGAAACTGAGTAAAAAGTAAAGCAGAAGGTAGTAGAGATCATCTAGGAGTTAAGGAACTTGCCTTGCATTGGCTATTTCCTCTTCATTCCCAGATATTGCAGAGTAGTGTTGAATGCAGCCCTGGACCTCAATCCCTCGCTCTCAAGCAACCTTGCGGTGGTCTGGCTAATCCCTGGCATCTCAGGAGCCAAGTAGCTCCACAGCCTTGAACCCGTGCATTGAACTCCTTAGCCTAGTTGGTTAAGAATTGCAGTAGCAGCCCCGGAGCCTCAAGAACATCTATTGGGAGATACTAAAAGCAACACCAACAAAACACATAATATGGCAATGTAGTGGTTGGCTTATTGGAAGAAGCTAAGGATGGCCTCAGAGTCCTTGTTGTCAAGAAGAGGATGTGGATGGAGCTGAGTGAATACTCAACAGGTAAACTTTCTGTTTATGTTTAAAATTATATCTGGAAAACATACTGAATGTGTCCACAAGAATCTGGAAAACAATGTCTAATGTGTAGCCAGTATAGAAAACATGTGGCGAAGAATCAAAGAGTTAGATCCAGGGAAGCAAATAGTTCTTATCTAAGATCCCTGTACTTACCAAAGTAAGGTGTCTTTCCCTTTCATATAATGAAAACTGGCACCCTAGTCCTAGAAAATGGACTAATGTTTTGGGAATTACTGACAGTCTACCAGCTCCTGGTAATAATCCAATTTCAACACTGAGTGTCAGGTCTTGTCCTTGTTTTTGTTGTTTTGTTTTGTGGCTACACACAGCACAGCAGTGCTCAGGGCTTACTCTTTGCTTTGTGCTCAGGGATCACTCCTGACAGGAAATGATATGGAGTGCCTGGAATTAAACCCAGGTTGGCTGCATGCAATACAACCTACCTGTTGTATTATCTCTCCAGCCCTAGCTCTTGCATTCTTGGATTTCAAGAACTCAGACACAGAATTTTTTAAAAATAGTATCTTTATTTAAACACTGTGATTCCAAATATGATTGTAGTTGGGTTTCACAAAAAGTCATAAAAAGAATGCCCCCACCTTCACCAGTGCAAACTTTCCATCAACAATACCCTCATCTCCTCCCTCCCCCACCCTCTGCCTGTGTTCAAGACAGACTTTCTATATCCCTCACTCACTGACATTGTTATGATAGTTCTCAGCATAGTTATTTCTCTAACGGAATTCACCCCTTTTTGTAGTGAGCTTCATAACTTGAGCCAGTCCTTCCAGACCTCATCTCTGGGAATTATTTCAATGTCTTTTATTTGTCTTAAAACCCATTCGGAGACACAGAATTTTAATATATATTAAATATATATTAATTAATTATATTATATAATTATAATGTATCATATAATTATATAATATCATTAATTAATGATTTAATATATAATTATTTAAGCACCATGATTCCAAGCATGTTTGTAGTTGGGTTTCAGTCATAAACAGAATACCCCCCCTTCACCCAGTGCAACATTCCCACCACCAATGCCCCCTCCTTCCATGCCCCTGCCTGTATTCTTGACAGACATTCTATTTCTCTCATTCTTTAACGTTGTCATGCTAGATGTTAGTGTAGTTATTTCCCTAATAGAGTTCACCACTCTTTGTGGTGAGCTTCAAATTGTGAGCTGATCCTTCCAGCCCTTCCAGCCCTTAATTCTATTGTCTCTGGGACTTATTACAGTAATGTCTTTAATTTTTCTTAAAACCCATAGATGAGTGAGACTATTCTGCGTCTATCTCTCTCCCTCTGACTTATTTCACTCAGCATAATAGATTCCATGTACATTCATGTACAGGAAAATTTTATGACTTCATCTTTCCTGATGACTGCACACAAAAAATATTTCATTGTGTAGATGTGCCACAGTTTCTTTAGCCATTTATCTGTTAAAGGGCATCTTGGTTGTTTCCAGAGTCTGGCTATTGTAAATAGCGCTGCAATGAATATAGGTGTGAGGAAGGAATTTTTGTATTGTATTTTTGTGTTCCTAGGGTATATCCCAGGAGTGGAATAGCTGGATCATAAGGGAGTTCAATTTCCAGTTTTTTGAGGAATCTCCGTATTGTTTTCCATAAAAGCTGGACTAGATGGCATTCCCACCAGCAGTGAATAAGAGTTCCTTTCTCTCCACATCCCAGCCAGCACTGATTGTTCTTGTTCTTTGTGATGTTTGCCAGTCTCTGTGGCATGAAATGGTACCTCATTGTAGCTTTGATTTGCATCTCCCTGATGATTACTGATGTGGAGCATTTTTTTCATGTGTCATTTGGTCATTTGTATTTATTCTTTGAGGAAATTTCTGTTCTTTTCTTCTCCACATTTTTTGATGGAGTTATATGTTCTTTTTCTTTTCTTTTCTTTTCTTTATTTTTATTTATTTATTTATTTTGGTTTTTGGGTCACATCCGGCTGTGCTCAGGAGTTACTCCTGGCTCGAAGCTCAGAAATCACTCCTGGCAGGCTCGGGGTACCATATGGGATGCCAGGATTCAAACCACCATCCTTCTGCATACAGGGTAAATACCTTACCTCCATGCTCTCTCTGGCCCCTGTTTATTCTTTTTAAGGTATGTCAGCACCTTGTATACTTTTGATATTAGCCCTTTGTCTGATGGGTATTGATGAATATTTTCTCCCATTCTGTGGGTGGCTTTTGTATTTTAGGCACTATTTTCTTTGGAATGAATTATCAACATGGTCTTTAAATAAGGGACTTTATGTATTTAAAATGTAAATATTACATTTGTAAACTGGTTAAACGTTAAAATACTTTACCATATTGAATTATGTTAATAAACTTATCTTATTGGCTTCGTTTTGCTTTCATTAGTGTGGCTACCTGAAATGTAAAAATAGTTTACATTTCTTTTCCTGCTGTGTTCCTATTATATATACATACATACATACATACATACATACATACATACATACATACACACACACATATTGGTTTTGGGGCCACACCCAGTGATGCTCAGGGGTCTCTCCTGGTGAAGCACTCAGAAATCGCTCCTGACTATGAAACTCCAGGGATCAAACCAGGGTCCATTCTGAGTCAGCCGTGTGCAAGGCAAATGTCCTACCACTGTGCTATCACTCCAGCCCCTGTTGTATATTATACTCACACTGAAGCGTGTGTGCACGTGTGTGTGTCTAGTCTCTCTAGATAAGTATGGCATAGGGCTATTATTTTGTTACTGTGTTATATCAATCTCTGGCCATTCTTTTGCTATTAGAGATCCAATGAGTGTTTTTATCATTATTCTTTCATTCATTTAATAAATGTGTGTTGAATCCATGCTCACTGGAAGGTACATCAAAAATTTAATAAACTTTAACTTGATATTAATTTTAAAAAGTAGAATCAATTTCTTTTCTATCTAAATTTACATCAATTTCTAATAATTTTTATGATCTTAACTGAATTGACAAAATTACTTAAATAGTATGTCTTATGCGGGGAGGAGCCTCTCCAGAAGTGTTCAGGGACCTTAAATATTACTATGTCTCTTTTGAGGTTAAAATACAATGGTATTCAAGATCTCAAGTTAGATGCCTGATTCTATCATCCACAACTGAGCAGAAAGTTTCCTGGCACCATAAAAAGTCTTTGGGTGTGAAAAGGAGCATGTATGGAGCCTGTAGTTATTCCCATGACAGTATGTTTCAAGGGCAGAAAAACCCTGTATCTTTTAGACCAAGGGAATTTCCTTTCTAATTTCACCAATATTTACTGTGCCGATGCAAAAATAAAACAAAAAAAAAACCTTGCCATACCAGCCATCCTTCTTTTTTCCTTTCCTTTTTTTTTCTTTCATTCTCATGGTTATTGTTTGGTTATTGTATTAGTTGCTGTGGTGCTTTTTTTGTAGTTGCTGGTTTGGTTTTTTGTTTGATTTTTGTTTTTTGTTTTGTTTTGTTTATTTTGTTTTTGCTGTAGGTTTTTGGGGGTTTTTTTTTGTATTTTTTGTTGTTATGTTTTTCTTCTTTTAAAATTGTTATTTATAACCTCTAGACGGACTCCCTCAGTTTGTTTGTTTTTGGTTTTTGGTTTTTTATTTTTAAACAGAACCACATAAGTTGAATCATCTTGTTCTGCCTCATAAATTGAGGGGGGTAAAAATGGGTGGTACCAGAACCAAATAGTCATTTGAACTTAAACACCAAACCCAAAGTCAATAATAGAATCAATAACCAATCTTCAACAAGCTATACACAGAGGGCACCAATTAACCTAACAGTCTGGGAAGCAAAAGAGGGGGATGCTGGGAACTGGGGTCTTCACCAGGACAACACTGGTGGTGGGAATACTCCTGATTCAATGCCACTATGTACCACAAATATTACTGTGAAATATTTGTAATTCACGTTGGTCATAATAAAAATTATTTTTAAAATGGTGGTATTGATGTCTAAGTATATCTTACTGAACTTGCAAACACAAAGTATGATCATTTTATGATCATTTTTGCAAACTATTATCAACAATTCATTGATATATAGGAATAGATAATGAAAAACTCAGACAACCTCCTAAAAGGACCTGAGAAAAAAATAATTACATCAACACACAATTATTTAGAACATTATATTTCATAAAAGACAATGATAAAAAAGTACAAACATTTCTATGAGAAGCAAAATAAAATGAGTACAAGAAATTGCTAGCATTTATTTCAGTGCATTTATGTAGAAGCCTTTCAGATCTTAATAAATAAAATAATTTTAAGTACACTTTTTTCTGATAAACAGTGCTAGAAGATTTTAGTTCTCTCAGTTGGCATATTTGCAAATAAAAGGTAATAAATAGAAAATAGCAATATTCACCTGAAATGTATGCAAAGAATTATAAGAGATAAGCAAAGGCCAAATAAAATTATACAAAATATGCCTTCATTTGTAGGAAGTCTCCCAAAGGAGGAGACTAGTGTATTAGATATTTTTCACTTTGTCTGAAAATGGATATTAATATCATTTCTGAGAAAGAAGTAAAGCAAGTTTCTGATATATTTTTATTTACATAAGAATGTAAATAAGGTTTCCTTACTGAATACATTTTCATAAAATATAAACAAATCCAAATTAAAGAAATATTCACTAAATTCTAGTTCTGGCACAGACTGAAATAACTAATTCCACTGTGAATTAAACAATGACAATACAGATATGAGCACTTTTAACCTTTTCAACAAGTAAGCCCATTAATCATTCTTACTTCCTAGCTGAGAGACACTATATAACTTTCCCAATAGTGCCGTAGGAACTTCATAAAAAATGTCTACAATTACTTGACTTTGAAACTGAAAATATAAGAGATAAGTTTCTAAGACTATCTTCATCATTTTAAAAGGTTTCAACCTATTTGATTTTTTAGCAAATGAAATAAATATTTTCTCTGTAGATAAATCGAGCATTGCACCTAATACCAAGCAGGTAATCAGTATGTTCACGAATCATTTCATTAGACATAAACATGTTAGTTTGTATTTTCAAGGCATTTGTTAATATTTATGAAACATTTGTTTTCATAGAAATAAGAACTGGACAAAGCTCTGTCTCTCTTATGAAAATATAACAAAATCATTAATTATAGGCAAAATCAATTTTAAGTATGTACTAAAAAGGCAAAACAAAAATGTAATTACTTTTACAGAACAGTATATCACATTGAAAATTTTAAAAAAGAAAACATTTTGTACCACTTCTCAAAAAAATTAATTAAATGTAATTCAAGAAAATAGGCAAAACAAGTAGTACTGAGTCCTCTTTAAGTTGAAAAATGTGTATCAAAATTAAAAGACTCCAAAATGTGGGAAGTACCACATCAAAAATAAAAATGTTTTACTAATAAAATTCAAAAACAGCCCTAATTTTCCCCCACCTAAAATATGTTAGTTATGCTCCTATGTCCTTACCATCTTTAGATAATCAACAAATATTAACATTCACCGTCCACTTTCTTTCACTTAAATTTTAAAACTACACTGACTACAGGACAGAAAATAACATAATTTTTTAAGATATTATTTTTCATAATGTTTAATTTCTCATTATTTTGAGTAATAGCACACAAAAAGGTAGAGTTAAGTATTTAGAACTATTTCTAAGAAACAAGTTTTGGACAATCCTGTTTGGTATGTTAGGTCCACCAATTTTTTTTGAAGTATTGAAAATCAATTTTTCATGATCTTGTTTATGGTCATTTGAGTCAGCAATAATGCTCAATATGATACCTCGAAATAAAAATTACAACCTAAGATAACCATATTTCTATTTTAGGTGAACAACTCATGAGCAAACATAATAAAAGTAGTTCTCACTTATAAATTTCTATTGTTCTGCATTGCTGTAAATTCACCTTACAAATATACAATGTTTCGCTTTAAGCTTGTGAAAATATCTGAATATTTTAAATAATCTTTGGTTAACAATAATAGTTTTCAAAGCAAGGATATGGTCTGGTATTGCCATAAAAATAGCAGTCAAACTTTAGAGGAAAGTAATGTCTTTGATGTCAGATAGTGAGACCTGTTTTCAGAGAAGCATTTCATAACATATATTGAATAACTGATTGTGTATTTTAACATAGTTCTGTTCATTTATGTTTTTAATGAGAATATTTTAATAATTTATATCAGAGATATAATTTGTAAATGAAAATGATCTGAATAAAATTTGTCAATAAGGGATCTCTTCAAAACCTGAAATTCCAAGAATCTAAGAATTAAAATTTGTTTTAATCTATTAAACATTTATCTTCATAAAAATAGAACATTTATCTAATAGTATAATCCATTTGTATATTTTAAGTAGTACTGCACTTTCCAAAAGCTCATTCTTGTAAAAGAAAGTGGTCCTTATTTTTTTAAATAAAGTTTTCTTTTTGGTTTTCTTTCTGAAATGGAAATAATGAAACTGTTATTCACTAAGAATTTAAAAAAAAAATAAAGTTTTTTTTTTCAAAAGAAAATACAAACACACAGAACATTTTGAGACACAAAATCCTTGACACTCACACCAGAGGTACATGAAAGACAATTAACATTAAAAAAAAAGATCCTTTATATCATGTTACATCACAACTTTTAAGATTTTTTTCTTGGTAATACTCATGCAATATGCATAAACAATATGGTTGTGATTTAGCAAAATCTGATGAGATTGCAAGCAAGGAATAAAATAGGTGATCCTATAAGGAAGAAAAAGCTGTTTAAGCCCTCCCTTTCTCACCCTTTAAAACTCTAGGAGAGCTGTACTTCTTCCACACAAAAGACTGAAGGTCTATAGCTCAAAACTAGTATAACAGTTTACTGTATTAGTTGCCTGTCAATTATTGACAGTTCCTTCATTTCACACAAGGGTTAACCTTTGTTTAATGACATAAATTTACACTGGTTTCCCCATGCAAATAAAAAATGTCTATAAAAATCCCATAAAGGCATAACCAATCGCATGCAAAACTGCAACACATCTAAGTTCTCAACATGTTGAACACATTACTTTATATCACATATGTACAAAATAGGTTTAAACAGAAATAAAGCATTCTCTTCAATTAAATTACAGATTTCAGTATAAAAATGTTCTCTTTGTAAGGAGTCCCCTTAACTTCCAGTCTTAAGCAATGGCATCTGGTGTCTGCTGCAGTTCCCATGGGGTATTTCCATGTACAGGATGAGTGGGACGAGGCTGACTCGATGATCCTGCACTGTAAACACTGGGGCCTCTTAGCTCATCTCACAGGGCACTGGGACACATCCGTTCACAGTCCTCCACTAAGAGTTTGCTATAAGTTTATTATCCAGCATTGTGATCCAGCCAGCCATGAAGGCTACTTCTTTTAATAGTCTTCAATCGGAGCTAACTCTGGCGTGAGGTTTACAGATATATTTGTATACAACCTATCAACCAGTACTTTTGGTGTGCATATTAAATTATTCAATCCATCGATGTACTGACGTTCTTTCGAATATCTTAGTAATTTATACCTACAGTGTTAGAGGGAAAAATAAAAATGAACACATACATGTTCAAAAATAAAATCCAATGAAGAAAATAGCATGTATAGCTCTTTACAATGTCTGGTTGTTATGCATAACTGAAATTATTTCTAAACCATTATTTCACATTTGCATTTCTACTCACCTAAAATAATAACACAATGAACTACTATTCAGCTGTAAGAAGAAACTAAATCATGCAGTTCACTGAAACTATGTAGCTGGAACTATAGAGGATATGCCGATGAGTGAAGTCAGAAGGAGGGGAACAGAAACAGATCTCTTATATGTGGCATATAAAATTACAATAAAGGAATAACAAAAGACTAAAAAGACTCTAAAACTGAGCCAGTAGAAGTGAGGTTACTATGGGAATGGAGGTGATACATGCGGAGGGGAGACACTGACTCGCCAGTGGTGGGTGCTGTGTTGAATATTGTATGCCTGATGGGTTTCGGCAGACCTTCGTTGTGCCAAAGGCCTTTTTAACCAGGCCTAGGTTCGGGGTGCGAGACTTGAGTCACCCCAGCACCCCTCTACCTCCTTCCTCCGGAGCTCCAGGGCTTCCCCTGGGCCACATGCCTGGGCAAGCCAGCAAGGTGGGTCCCTTGGAGGAGCTTATGGGGTACCCTAGGCTTTCCCCACTCCCAAGCCGGCTCCAGAGGGAGGCTTAGGGTGTGGGCTTTGAACTTCCGGCCTTCAGGCTCGGGAAGGATCTCCTTCCTTCCTGGGAGCCGGGAGTCTCTGTCAGCATGAGTTTCGGCAGACCTCCCTTGTGCCAAAGGCCTTTTTTACACTTGGAGGAGCTTAACTGGGGTGGCTGATAGTTGCTCGGCTATACTAAGGCAGTCACTAGTAATTTCATACCAGTCTACATGTTCCAAATATGTATTTGGAATATATATTACATTAAATATTATATATAATATATATTAATAGTACTCCATATCCTTAAGATATGTTTATATGTATGCAGAATGTCATTTTGTATTCTTCTCTTTATCACACCCCTACAAAACTCGTTTTTACTCTTTAACTCTCTCACCCTGAGCCATCATTACCCCACATTTACCCTTTTTTAACTTTAGTACTGCACCATCCAAAATCACAGACCAATGTGGTGCACTGAATTTAACACCCACCCAACTATTTCAAAAGCATAAAACAGACAAGTATTTCCTTTGAATATTTTATATATATTATATATTATATATATTATTATATATTATATATTTTATATCTATTTTCTTTGACAGCTATATCTCTTACTAAATATTCTCTTATATAGTGATGATTTCTCCTATTTTTTTTTATCTTTTCTTCTCTTTGTGAACTGATCAATAAGGAATTTGGTGAAAGATTCCCTCAGTTTATCGCTTATGTATGAACCAAGTCACGGGGATTGTTGGACTTGTTCTTGCAGCCCCCATATGTATCAATAATGCCACATGGCATTATTTCTTGTTTGCATAAGCACATTAAAATGGTGAAATGCTATACATACAAATAAGTTCTTATCTAATAGAGATGGGAACACACAAAACTTGTAGTGCAATTGGACCTTCACCCTAAACATTGACATAATGACCTGGAGCAGGCCTCAGAAGAATGGGCATTCTCTATTTACCCCTGAACTAGGGAAGCCACCTACGAAACATCCAACATTGTATATAACATCACCTGGAAGCAATCCTCTACCAGGAAAGACCCTACCACCGCTCTGACATCAGTCTACTCAAAAGAGACTTCCCTTAACACTGAGAAGACTTAGCAACAATAATATCCTGCTTACTGGACAGGGCTCTCTGCATTGCCCTTTAATTGTGAGGTGAAACTAGAGGACGCTCAACACCAGCCTGACTTCAATTTAGGATATGCAGATTCCAGGATCTTTTGCCAACAACAGAGACTGTTTGGAAAATAAAACTGTATTGGCACTACAGACAAGAACTTAGATTAGACTAACTATTTTGCCGGAGCCTAGAGCTGGTCTTATGCCAGGAAACTTCAGGGGTAGGGTCTCCTTGTATTTAGGCCAAGGCTTTTCCTTTCCATGTCACCCAAATTTGGTGGGCCTGTGCAAACAATAATTGCCACTCTAACACTGTTTTTACTTTGCTCCTTTGACTCTAAACCTTAAATAAAAAAAAAACTACTTAAACTTTTGAGGTTAACATAAACTAATATGCATATGCATGGAAATGTAAAAAAAAAATACTATGCCTTCAATGTTTAAGGAGTTACACAAATATCATAGCTTTAAATTGCTTTGTGTACCACTAAGAAATGTTATAATGTACATCTGGAGACTTGAGGGACAAAGTAATTGTACATGGGTTCTGTTTTATTTCTTCTTAATGTTTCTTGACTGTATGTTCAAAATTAAGGTGTCAACAATGGGATTTCTTCTGAGAACTCTGTTTATTGGTGACTGTACTACCACAATAACTTTACCTTGTCCTCTTCCTTTGCATCATTGTTCCCATAATTTAAAAAAAAGAATATTGTATGCCTGAGATTTTCTTATTAATAGTACTATAAATTATAGTGCCTAAAAAATTTTTAAATAATAAATAAAATACACCTAAAACTTACTTTGTACTCTTTACAAAATATACAAATCACATTTTGGGGGGTGTTTTTTTGGACCATACCCGATGACACTCAGAGGTTACTCCTGGCTATGTGCTCAGAAATTGCTCTTGGCTTGGAGGAGTATATGGGATGCCAGGGACCAAACCCAGGTACCTCCTGGGTTGGCCGCATGCAAGGCAAATGCCCTACCACTACACTATTGCTCTGGCCCCATAAATAACATTTTTAATAAAATTCTTGTGTTCTGTTAAGAAAACATTTTAAATAGGTAATATGTGCATGCATATGTATATATGTGTTAATTCTTCAAAATAAGTATGATAATGCTTTATTTATGTAAAGAAAATGATATACAATCCCTCCACAAAATTTCCTGGAAATAAGTGCATTTGAATGAATCTTTCATATTTTAAATAAATTTGAAACTTGCAGTCAAAAGATATTAAACTTACCGTCCTAAAAACTGAACTTCCCCTCTGTGATGATGAGGAATAGATTTGTACTTTCCCAAATCTCCCTCTGGTCTTGTTACATTATATCCAGCATAGTGAACTCTAGAACACAATACAAGGAAATCAAAGTATAGAGAAAGAAAATCTGACATAAAATCTGAGTTCAATACAAAGTGCAAACATTTTTTCCTACTGTATTTGTAGAACAAGTTTAGAAAGCACTCAATGATAAAAAGGATTTAAAAACCGTGAATTTTTCCTATCCAAAATATTTCTTCCCAAAGAATCTTTTCCAAGGATAGAATAGTTAAATTCATCCAACAGAAAGGAAGTCTACGGAAATTATTAAGCAGCTGGAACCTCAACTTACCTATTCCACAGATCATCATCTTCTCCTCCCCATCCCCAGAAGGCATTAGGAAAGCCATTTATCTTTCTAAATTGCTCCACAGTTAGTCCACTTACACCACCAAAAAATTCTTTGTATGGAAGTCTAAAAGAGAAAGCAGGATACAACACTAATTTCTAAAAGTAAAATCACAACTATTTATCATGTAAAATCAAGTTCTTAGTCTTTCATATGCTTTGCAAAACACTTTTATTCAAATAATAAATAAAATTACTTAATTTTATTTAATGTTGATTAAATAATACTTGAACAAGAGAGATTTATATTCTAATGAAACAAGTCCCTCTAAATATAATACGTGAAGCACAAAATAAAACTTGTGGTTTTTGAAATTTAATATTCAGTACAACTCAAAAAAAGAATAAAAAATATTCAGTACAACTTCCTTATAAGATTCAAAATCCAGTATTCAATGTTGCCCTTTTTCACAACAAAAGTAATTCTGATTAAGTATATTTATAGCCTTCAAGGAAATGTTGTACACTGCACAACTAATAAATCTTCAAAACTGACTGAACTAAATTATAAATGGTTTTTATTTTCTGGATAAGAATAAATTTGCAAAAGCAAATCAAGCATTTCATTTTGAAGCAACTGTCTTCTTCTATAGTGGTCCTCTCTGTTGGGTTATTCTTCCAAAATACTAAAAAAAAAAAAACTTCAGATACATTTGTTATTCAATTTAGAAAACTTACTATTTTTGATAGGATTGATATGTAAATTTGTGCTCATTTTAAGTATACAATATAAACATAAGGTTTGAAATATGTATACACTGTTAAATGAACACCTCAATAAATTTAGTCAATGTCTGTCACTTCACAGAGCTGTATTTTTTTCCTTGTGAAGAGGGTTTTAAGCTCTAGTCTTTTAGCAAATTTTTTGTGTGTATGCTTGATTTGGGGCCACACTTAGCATCACTCAAGGTTTACTCCTGACTATGCTCAGGGATCTCTTATGGCAAGACTAAGGAGATTATCGGGGTGCCAGAATAGAAATCACGTCAATGTGTAAGGCAAGCTCCCTACTTGCTGTATTATCTTTCCAGCCCTGACTTAGTGATTTTTAGTTTTTAAATATACAATGTAGAACTGAACATTTATTTTCAGAATTTTTGTTTGTTTGTTTTGGTGGTTGTTGTTATCAGGGCATGCTGGATGATGCTTAGGGATTACTCCTAGACTTACACTTAGAAATTACTCCTGACAGTGCTCAGCAGACCATTAGGAGGCTGGGGATAGAACTCAGGTTGACACTGACAAGCACCCTACCCCCGTACTATCACTCTAGCCTTTCCAGGAATTATTTTATAACTGGAAATTTGGACCTTTAGACCCCCTGCCCATTTCATTATTCCAACTCTACTTTTGGCTGCCACTCACCTGTTCCTTGTATCACTGAATTAGGTTATTTAAAAAATTGTAAAATACATATGTGGACATATATTTATATTTTGTTTTTATATGTTGTATGTATGTATATTGTTCTTTGGCATACCTGGCAATGCTCAGGAATTAATTCTGGCTCTCCATTCATAAGTCTTGCCATGTCCAAATTGACAACTGCCCAAAGACAATATACACACACTAATTTGGACATCAGAGTGGGTGGCACCTCTGTGTGGCAAGGGCTTCATCAGGCTTCTGCTCATGAATCTATGGCCATTCCCTGATCTACTACTAAATGCATTTTTCATTTAAGATATCCTTTTAAAGTTGGGTTAGTCTAAGTCTATATAAATATTTTACTCATTAAAATTAATATTGTCAGGTAAAAGGTTAAGAGAATTATTAGTTTAAATGACTTCTAAGGTATTTTGAAATACTGAATATTTTTTCAAAATTTTAAAATATTTTGAAATACTGCCTCTACCCTGTAGGCAGCATCTCTCCTACTATTTTCTATATTTCCATCAGCCAAAGAAAATGGTGATCTCTTCCCAAAGTTGGCCTGCTTGCTCTAAGGTCATTTCAAGTTAGAGTCACAACTCCAATAACTGTATACATTTTATAGAGCCTCCAAATCAGAAAACAAGAAATTCCTCCTAATTAAAGGCTAGCTTCAAATGCATCACTTAGGAAGAGTATGCCCTGCACAAGGGAGATTCTTCCCAGCAATGAACCATCACTGCAGGAGGAAGAGCCAACATGTGCTTGTACACCATGTGGCCACAGGATCTCAAAAGAACCTTAGAGACAGGCTTCATTAAGGAAAGCAGCAGCCACAGATACATGTCCTAAGATAAATAGGCCCCTTTGTTGCTCCTTGTGACAACTGTAAATTATTCCCCTTCTGCTACCACCAACACCTCCAGGCCATTAGCTCTTTTCCACCACTCTGCAAAGGATGCATGAAATAGCATCTGGATCAGTGGTTTCCAAAGCCCTTTTTCAGAAAGAAAGAGGAAGGAAGGAAGGAAGGAAGGAAGGAAGGAAGGAAGGAAGGAAGGAAGGAAGGAAGGAAGGAAGGAAGGAAGGAAGGAAGGAAGGGAGGAAGGAAGGAAGGAAGGAAGGAAGGAAGGGAGGGAGGGAGGGAGGGAGGGAGGGAGGGAGGGAGGGAGGGAGGGAGGGAGGAAGGGAAGGAGGGAGGGAGGGAGGAAGGAAGGAAGGAAGGAAGGAAGGAAGGAAGGAAGGAAGGAAGGAAGGAAGGAAGGAAGGAAGGAAGGAAGGAAGGAAGGAAGGAAGGAGGAGGGAGGGAGGGAGGGAGGGAGGGAGGGAGGGAGGGAGGGAGGGAGGGAGAGGAGAGAGAGAGAGAGAGAGAGAGAGAAAGAAAGAAAGAAAGAAAGAAAGAAAGAAAGAAAGAAAGAAAGAAAGAAAGAAAGAAAGAAAGAAAGAAAGAAAGAAAGAAAGAAAGAAAGAAAGAAAGAAAGAAAGAAAGAAAGAAAGAAAGAAAGAAAGAAAGAAAGAAAGAAAGAAAGAAAGAAAGAAAGAAAGAAAGAAAGAAAGAAAGAAAGAAAGAAAGAAAGAAAGAAAGAAAGAAAGAAATAGAGAAAAAAAACACCCCACCACCCCCAATCAACCTTCTTAAATGGAACATATTACAAGCCTTGGGGCAGGGGTTGGGTGAAAGATGTCACCCACTTTGGGAAACACTAATTTAGATCAATATTACACTACTCTATATCCTGGCTTCCAAAGAGGATGGGATGGCATTTAAGAAAGTACTTCGGTTCTTCAGTTCTCTCAAACACAGACAAATAAAGTTAATATCACTTTAGTGATGTGAGCATCACACATATATCAACAAAGTCTTGACTTAAAAGCATGACTTACATATACATGTATTTATCCAGCTTTGTTGCAAAGTGACGAGGCATTTCCCCACATCCATAATAGTTCCGGTCATTTTCAGGTAGATGATCCACATCATGGAAGATCACACAGTCCCAGACACTGTCTTTCATGGCCTCTTTGAAGCCCACATTGAAAAGCATGGCCCGATTAAAAGGCTGTGTACCCGTCTTTACAGAGAGGAAAACATAAATGTACTCAAATTTGTTATCAACTTTTAGCTATAATTTTCTAATTTGGTGAATCATGATCAAATAACACTAATATATACATATGGATCAAACAGATAAAACAATAAATATATTCCAGGGTTTTCAAATACACTATCCAAACTTATTTACTATATTATTTTATACTATGGTAATATTAAGCAACCACTGGTGATGATCACACTTAAAATATGATAGTATCATACATGTTTCTATTTTACTTCATATTAATTAGATTGTAGATTATTTACAAGCAGGAAAATGTCATTCAATTAAAGTTGTAAAGTTTTCCATATCTGTCAGAGAAAGAAAGAAAGAGAAGCAGAAAAATTGGTAACAGGAAACTGTCCTTCATTCTTGTATGTGACAAAATCAGGAAAACCTATCTTCATGATATTCATGCTTAGAATAAACACAAAGACATTTTTAGAGGCAGAACTGTAACATATTACACAAACAGTACGATTATACAAACACAGCTGTAATATATTACACACAACCCAATTTCTTTTATTATGATTTGATAATTTTCTTTTTTTATGGAAAATACATTAATGAACCCAGGCAGAAAAACCCATTCCTACTTTCATTATTCTTGCCAATGAAAGAAAAAAATGAAACTTTTAAAGGAAAAAACCATGGACTCTTATTACACAAAGCACGAGCTAGTGAATACAGTAACTCAGTTACTCAGTTACTAAATACAGTAATATAATAATAACCACATCCTTTTTACAAACAAAATTTTATTAAGATATATTAGAAATAGTTTTATTCTGCAGCAAAATTAAAATAAGAAGCAGTAACTATGCCTTTAATAGGTTTCATATAATTTGTAAAATATAAGATTAAAAAGGTGGGTGATAGCACAGCAGGGAGGGCATTTTCCTTGCACACAAAAACCCAGGTTCGATTCCCAACATCCCATATGGTCCTCCAAGCCTGTTAACAATAATTGCTGAGCCCAAGAGTCAAGAGTAGCCCCTGAGCATCAATGGGTGTGCCCCCCCCAAAAAAAGAAAAAAAGGTTTATGACAAAAGTGAATGTTAGACAATATATTCACTTATTATTGGAATGTCTCCTTAACAGTGAAATATAACTTTAAGTCCTGAGTCCTGCATCAACTTAATAGAGTTACTTTACTACTTCTTGGGGAGGGGGGGTTGCTTTTTGTTCTTTTGTTTTTGTTTTTGTTTTGTTTTGTTTTTGGGGGGAGGCCACACCCAGTGGTGCTCAGGGGTTACTCCTGGCTATCTTCTCAGAAACAGCTCCTGGCAGGCGCTGGGGACCATATGTGACTCCAGGATTTGAACCAACCACCTTAGGTCCTGGGTCAGCTGCTTGCCAGGCAACCCCCGCTGTGCTACCTCTCTGGTCCCTGTTCCTTTTTTTTTTTTTTTTTAATTTTTATTTTGACCAAAGTGGATTACAAATCTTTCACAGTAATTTTTTTAGGTACATAGTGACATTGAATCAGGGGCATTCCCACCACCAATGTTGTCCTCCCTCCACTCCTGTTCCCAGCATGCATCCCACATCCCCCTCTTTTACTCCCTCCCCCAGTTGCTAGTATAAATGGCCCCCTCTGTGTCTAGCTTGTTGTAGATTGAGTATCGATTCTGTTGTCGGCTTTGGATTTGGTATTTAAGTCTGATTATTTCTACTTAATGTTCATACGACTGTCTGGTCTTGGTACACACACTCTAATTTTATTTTTGTTTTTTGTTTTTTTTTTTGCAAGACCAATGCCCTACCCACTGTACTATCACTCTAGCCTCTCACTTTACTTTCTCACTGTTCCTTTTCTGCCAGTGAAATGGAGAAAATTAAAAGCAAAGTGAGTTCAATAATATTATCAGTAATAAATTAACATGGGTTTTACTACCTTCCATAAAGGTTTTAAATTTTTCCTTTTTTTTCAGCTACAGGAGCAATAGTGCAGCAAGTACTAGTTGCTGTATCATTGCATACAGTTAACTCACATATGCTTCCCAAGCTTGCTTGGAATGATCCCTGAGTAGAGAGCCATGAGTAAGCCCTTAGCATCACTGGGTATGACCCAATAACAAAAATATAAAAATAAAATTAAAAACATTCTCATTAAAGGTGGCTTATAATAAAAATTAAAAATCTGTATCTAACTCAGTTTTAGCCTCCAAAACTCCTCTAGAGGTGTATTCTAGTACTATGTCCATATTTCCAAATACTAGGAGTTTTGTCATTTCTTTCTCTATTGGATTATATTATATCATATATTATGGTCATATATCATATATCATATATTATGGTCATTGAGAACTGTTACAGTCACTGCCCTCCATCTAGTCTCCAGATACAGCTATTACATAAATTCTTGTTAAACTAATGATTTATCTTTTGAGAATTCTGTATATATTTCTTGAGTGCTGAATGAATTATGATGATTTTCATTTTCAGTCTGGGATAACTGTCTTTTGTTTTATTCATTTTCCTATATAACTATCATTGTTATGTACAAAAGCCCCAATGGACATGCCTAAACAATTTAATAACTGATGTTGTTATTCTACTAGAGCCTTTTATCTTGCTCCAGTCTGAAATTGTCTGACCATCCATAGCTATCATATCCTGGGCTGTCTTCATTCTTCTGATTTGCCTTCTAGTTTTCCTAGGCTTTCTTATTTACAAAGGTACATCAAGACCATGAGCAATATGTTTTAATTAAAGCAGAACTAAAGTATATTTCAGTCAATTAAAGGCTGAAAATGCTATCTGGTTACCTTTGCATATAATTGTCATTTTTCTACCTTGCTGTAAAAAAACTAGATTTAAAACTAAACTCTCTATAATTTCAAAGGTATGACTCCATAATTTTCCAGCAATCAGTATTCCTGAGAATGTTCATATGATTCTGATAATCATGCAAACCATCTATAATTTATTATAGAGCTCTGATATCTAAAGTATCAAAGTAAGAGTCTTCAATATGGACCTGTTTCTAATTTAATATGCAAAGGATCCTATAATTTTAAGACTCCAATTTCACTTCTAGAAATTTTTATTTTTGATCATTCCAACTTTCCTCTTTATATGTTTCTAATTTCTTCCCAGGAGCTTTGATTAGTAACGTGCAAAAAATTACATGAGCAAAACTTAGCAGCTGAAAAATGCAGCTGAATAAATGCACATTTATTCTACTCACAGGCTAAGTGGACAGAAAACAGACAGCAGTTAGAGCGGCTACAGAACTTTCTAGTCCATGATGCTAGGCCCTCAGCAGGAAAACTCTCCCTGGATGGCAAGTCCACTTCACTCTGCTGAGCTGGCTTGTGAGGCATCAGGACAGAGTACCTGATTTCCCCGAAAGCAAGAGTTTTATAACCAAGGCAGAGCAGAAAGTCTCATACAACTAAGTCTCTGAAATAACACTATAGGGCAGCCATAAGGATCCTTGGGCACATTCTGAGAAATTTTATATATCTATATCTATATATAGATATATAAAATATATATTATAAAATTTATATAACCTGATACTCTCAGAAGAATCAATTTCTTATGTTTTCAGAAGTTAATTTTTAGTTATGTTTTAAAATTTTTATTTTAGCAATGATTTTTTACAGTAACTTTCTATTTTGATTTGATGGTATCCTCTTTATCTTGTAGATTCATTGTCCTTTATTCCCTCTGTACATTATGCCATTTATTTTTATTGTTTTTAAATTATTTTGGATCCTTCTGTTATCTTTATTTTACACATTCCTTTCTATTTGAAAGGTTTTGTCTCCTCTGGTGAAAACATTTTTTCAAAATCTGGAAACCAGTAGTAGTTCATTTATGTTTGAGATAAGGCACTAAAATACTGGGGTATAACACACACACACATATATGTACATACATAAAAGGCTGTGACAAATCAGTCAAATCACACACTCATAAAAATAGGGGTACACACATGCATGCAATTTTTCAGGTAAGCAAATCCATAAATTCATTTAAAAGTCCCCTTCCTCTTTTCCAGTGATCTACTACTCGAGCTCAGAAAATAGCAATATCTTCATTCAAGACAAAAAACATGGCACCAATTGTTGCCCATTTTCTATTGCTAACAAATCACTTCCAATACATCAGTAAATAATAATATCATGTTTAAATCCTAATACACCAGTCATATCTTCCTCTACTACTCTATTAGCTATGTCAACAGTGTTACTTCTCCTACATGAACAATTGAAAAATATTTCTTTTTTTTTTTGTTTTTTGTTTTTGTTTTGTTTTGTTTTCGGGCCACACCCATTTGGTGCTCAGGGGTTATTCCTGGCTAAGTGCTCAGAAATTGCCCCTGGCTTGGGGGAACCATATGGGACACCGGGGGATCGAACCGTGGTCCTGATCCTTGGCTAGCGCTTGCAAGGCAGACACCTTACCTCTAGTGCCACCTCGCCGGCCCCTGAAAAATATTTCTAACTGCTTTGGATTCTATCCTCATCCTACCCACTCTCTTTGTTGTCTATGACAGTCAATCATCTTTTTAAGACAATAGTAAAATATTGCCCTCGTCCTACTCCAAAGCCTCCAGAGTCTTTCTACCTCACCTCGATAATCCAAGTTTCCCTTCTGGCTATTAGGTCTTTTTTTTTTGTGTGTGTGGTTTTTTTTGGGTCACACCCGGCAGTGCTCAGGGGTTATTCCTGGCTCCATGCTCAGAAATTGCTCCTGGCAGGCACAGGGGACCATATGGGACGCCGGGATTCGAACCGATGACCTTCTGCATGAAAGGCAAACGCCTTACCTCCATGCTATCTCTCCGGCCCCGCTATTAGGTCTTTTAATGTCTGATTTTCTCTCCCACTACAAAGATTTTCCCTTTTTCTCCTCCATACATTGTTCTAGTGATACTGACTTCATTGCTTCATTGTACAAAAATATCATGTTTTTGTCTGGAATGTGCATCTCTTCAACATCATCAAGACATGCTCCTTTTTCGTTTGTTTGTTTTCAGTTTTGGTGCTCAGGGATCACTCTTGGCTCTGCACTCAGGGGTAACTCCTAGTGGGTTTGGGGATTATATGGGATGACAGGAATTGAACCCAGGTCAGCTGCTTGCAATTGCTTGAGCCCCAAGTTTGCTCAGTTATAATATTGTCAGGGCTTTTCCTTGGAAAACATTTCCCCCAAACATTCATATTCATCAAGAGTAACTCTCTGTGTTCTTATCTCTTTGTACTGAGCATCACCTGACAAAATAATTTCAACAAATATTTTCTGCCCATCTACCCTCACAAAACAAAAGATAGGAGGTGGGCCTTATATACAGATGTATAGCTGTTTTATCAAATGAATGTTCTTTTGTGACTGATGAATATTAGAAAGATTTGTCTTTCTTGGGGATGATCTATTTCTCTAACAGATTATCATTCATGTTATGCCTCAGCTGGGATGGGGCAGTTGGAACTCAAACATAACTAGTGACTTCAAACACTGCAGAAAAAAGAACTGATGGTCATTTGGCTCAGCATGAAGATTCCATTAGCCCCTCTATTTTGAGTACCTACAGCAGAGCTTTCAATCAGCAAGGTTACAGCTTCCTCTAGTGAGATTTCTCCAAAGGATAAATCACTTTGAAAATATGACCAAAGATGAGGGACTGGGGATTTGATTGTTCTGCAATCAAGAAAATGTTTAAATGCCCATATTTTTCCCAGTGCTATCATTTTATCATTTTATCTTGTTTTGTTTTGGTTTTTTTTTGGTTTTTTTTTTTTTTGGTTTTTCGGGCCACACCCTTTTGATGCTCAGGGGTTACTCCTGGCTACGTGCTCAGAAATTGCCCCTGGCTTGCAGGGGCCATATGGGACGCGGGGGGTTCGAACCATGGTCCTTTCCTTGGCTAGCGCTTGCAAGGCAGACAACTTATCTCTAGCGCCACCTCGCCGGCCCCTATCTTCTGTAGTTTTTTAAAAATTATTTTAGTTTGTTTTTTGTCTTTGGACCACACCTGGTGACGTTCAGGAGTTACTCCTCGCTATGCACTCCAAAATTGCTCCTGGCTTGGGGGACCATATGGGACACCAGGGGATGGAACCGCAATTCGTCCTAGGTCAGCCGTGCAAGGCAAAGGCCCTACTGCTGCGCCACCACTCAGGTCCCTGTTTTGTTTTGTTTTTTAATGTTTTCTTTTGGGGCATACCCAGCTGTGCTCAAGACTTAACTTTCAGGGATCATACCTGATAGTACTCAGGAAATCATGGCGTACTAGGTTCAACTAATCAAAAGGCAAGTACCCTTTTTCTGTGCTGTTGCTCCAACTACTGTACCATTTTTTAAGTGACAATATTTCTAGGGACTTACCCAGCAAGTTGACTCAACTCTTTTCGACCTACTAGAGGTCACTGTTGACATACTAGAGGTCAAAATATCCTTTGCACTGCTATGGGAGTTAGCCAATACTTCATCTGCTTCCTGCCTTCTGGGAATGTACTTAAATCTCTCAATTACTTCTGCTGTCTTTGTCATTATGGTTTAATACTGTTTTCTCTTTTTAAGGAAAAAAAAAACAGTTTATCTCTTTCACTCTCATTTTTCACACTTGGGAAGGAGAAGTAGTAAAAAGTAAGTACAAATTTAAATAAAAGTCCAAAAAAATTATTTTTGGTTTTGGGGCCACACCCGTTTGACGCTCAGGGGTTACTCCTGGTTATGCGCTCAGAAATCACTCCTTGCTTGGGGGGACCATATGGGACACTGGGGGATCGAACCGCGGTCCGTCCTACACTAGTGCTTACAAGGCAGACACCTTACCTCTAGCGCCACCTCACCGGCCCCAAAAGTCCAAATTTAAATAAAAATTTCTAAAATGATCTTTGATTACTTGGAATTTCTGAGTACCAAAGCAGTGAAAAATTTATTCTTTCTTGTATGTAGTAAAGATAGTACTAGCTTTATAAAATTAACACATGAAAATCAATGGCCTTCTTATACAAAATAATGACAGAGAAGAAATAGACATGAATTAAAAACAATCCCATTAACAATCATGTCACAAAAAAATCAAATACCTTGGAGTTAACTAAAGAGGTGAAGGATCTGCACAAAGAAAACTACAAAACACTGCTTCAAGAAATAAAAACAGACATAGGAAATGTAAACACATACCCTGTTCATAAATTGAAAGGATTAACATCATTAAAATTTCAATACTCCCTAAAGCATTATATTTATTTTGGGGGGTCACATCTGGCAGTGCTCAGGAGCTACTTTTGGCTCTATGCTCAGAAATCGCTCCTGGTAGGCTCAAGGGACCACATGGGATGCCGGGATTCGAACCATTGACCTTCTGAATGAAAGGCAAACGCCTTTACCTCCATGCTATCTCTCCGGCCCCACTTTATACTTATTTAAAGCAATTTCTCTAAGAACACTGAGGACATTCTTCAAAGAAGTGGATAAACACTCATGAAATTAATTTGGAAAAATAAACACCCATGAACAGCTAAAGCAACCCTTAGGCGAAAGAAGACGGGAGGCATTACTTTTCCCAACTTTAAATTGTATTACAAAGCAATAGTCATTAAAACAGCATGGTATTGGAATAAAGGCAGACCCTCAGATCAGTGGAATAGACTTGAGTATTCAGAGAATGTTCCCCAGACATACAATCAATTAATCTTTGATAAGGGAGTTAAGGACACAAAATGGAGAAAGGAAAGCCTCTTCCACAAGTGGTGTTGAGAAAACTGGTCTGCCGAATGCAAACCTCTATCTGACACCATGCACCAAGGTCAAATCAAAATGGATTACATACCTTGATATTAGACCCAAAACCACAGGTACATAGAGGAAAACAGGAAAAACATTCCATGACACTGAGACTAAAGGTGTTTTCAAGGAATAAATAACCACTGTCCAAACGTGGAAGTGGAAGTGGAAGTGGAGATTAAACATTAAACTGAGAAGCTTCTGCACTTCAAAGGAAATAGTGACTAGGACATAAAGGCCACCCAAAGAATGGGAGAAATTATTCTCCCAATACCCATAAGATAAGGGGCTAAGACATACAAGGTACTAACAGAATTAATATGAAAAAACATCTAACCCCATCAAAAAATGGGGAGAAGAAACTAAGACATTTCCTGAAAGAAGAAATACAGATGGTCAAAAAGCACATGAAAAAAATGTTGCACATCACTAATCATGAGGAAGATGCAAATCAAAACAACTATGAGGTATTCCTCTCATTCCACAGAGACTGTCACACATCACAAAGATCATGAACAACCAGTGCTGATGGAGATGTGGAGATGCTGGTGGGAATGCTGTCTAGTCCAGCCTTTCTGGAAATCAATATGTCGATTCCTCAAAACACTGGAAATTGAGCACCCATATGACCCAGCTCTACCACTCCCAGGGATATACCCTAGGAACACAAAAACACAATACAAAAATGCTCTCTGTATGCCTATGTTCATCGCAACACTATTTACAATAGCCAGATTCTGGAAACAACCAAGATGCCTGACAACAAATGAGTGACTAACGAAATAGTGGTACATATACACAATGGAATACTTTGCAGCCATCAGAAAAAGTGAAGTCATAAAATTTTCCGATACATGATGGACATGGAAACTATTAAGATAAGTGAAATAAGTCAGTGAGAGAAAGACAAAGAACAGTCTCACACATCTGTGGTATTTAAGAAAAATAAAAGACAGTATGGTAATAATACTCAGGGACAATAGAGATGAGGAATGGAAGGATCAGCCCATGATATGAAGCTTACCACAAAGAGTGGTGAGTGCAGTTAGAGAAAGAATTACACAACAACTATTATGACAATGATAGTGAGTGAGAGAAGTAGAATTCCTATTTAGAAGTCAGGTAGAGGGTAGGGGAGGAGGGAGAAAGGGAGGGGAACATTGTTGGAGTTTTGAAGGTTGCACTGGTGAAGAGGGTGAGTACATTTATGACTGGAATCCAATATTATTAGGAATATATATATATAACAGAAATTAAACAAAATTTTCTATATTTTGTTTAATAAAAAGTTTACATAGAAGTCGTTGCATTCAAAATTACATTATATTACTATATGCCCAGATAATAAATATTAAAGTCCTTTACATACAGAGAAGCATAAGTATATTAAATAGTAAAAAAAATATTTTTTTTTTGGTTTTTGGGTCACACCCGGCAGTGCTCAGGGGTTACTCCTGGCTTCACGCGCAGAAATTGCTTCTGGCAGGCTCAGGGGACCATCTGGGATGCCAGGATTCAAACCAATGATCTTCTGCATGAAAGGCAAATGCCTTACCTTCATGCTATCTCTCCGGCCCCTAAATATTAAATATTTCCATCTAATAATATTATAGACTAGGTTACTTTATGCTACATACTTAAGAAAATGAATTTTTAGTTAAGGGTAATATGAGTAATTGCTACATTATCCACCATGTAAACAGACCCTGAGACCCAGGAAGGCACCAAGTTTCAAAAGGCCCTAACTACCTGAGAGAGGGTCTTTTCAAAAAGCTGTCTACTATTGCAGAAACCTTTCAAAGCTTCCTGTACTCGAAAAGAGGGCATATGAAAAGTAGCACCTGTAAGAAAGGAAGCTTGAAGAGTAGCCTGTACTCACAGGCATTAGAGCCCTGAAAAACCTTGGTTGCCTATTCATGAGACATTCAGGAAAATAGAGGATGTCGCATAAATATTAATTGAGACATAACTTCAACTGACATTTTATGGATTACTCAAATATAACATTTGCATGGATTCAAGTATTCTTTATCTAATAATTAATACTCACTTTTCTTAGAGCCTCTTTTAAAGTCTACTCAGATATATAAACACATCACATTAGGAACATTTGTGTATATTCAAATATTCTTTATTTAGTCTTACAGAATAATTACAACTTTCAAACCTAGCTTTGCTGTTAGCCTATGTGCACTCATATCAAGGGTTAACATTTCAGGCCCCAGTTAAGAATCATAAACTGAAATAAGGCCAAAACTATATTAGTCACTCAGAACTGACCTTGCTGGCTAGGGACCTCAGATAGCAAGTGGCTTCAGAGTGAAATTGCCCTATGTCAGAATGTGCCATGAACAATTTGCCCGTGTGCCTTTTTTTGGTAAGTCAGTTTTGTCTGAAAATTATGTCTTGTCAAGAAATTGAGTATAAGTATCAAACCTTTTGCTTTGAATAAACACAACAGAGCTTGAACCCAATTTGACTCCTTGGCCTCTGTCTCCCACAGCCAACTTTGTGCACCCACTTTTCCAGGGACCCCACAAGACTCCTTAGTGTCAGGACTAATCAGTCTATAATAAGTAATGAGGAAAGATTAAAATAAAAATGACATCAATGTCAAAGACATCAGCATTAAAGTATATTTTGAGACAGAAAAAGCATACCATTTTATAAAAATTATACAGAGATCAGTGTCAAAATTCATCAAGTGCCCAAGGAATTTAGGGGATGGGATAGAGAAAATGTCAGGAAAGAAATAAAAGCTAACAGATTTTTGTTTGTTGTTTTGGGGTCACGCCAGGCAGTAAATCTATGGTTACTCAACTCCTGGTTCTACACTCAGGAATCACTCCTAGCAGGTGTAGGGCACCATACAAGATGAAAACAAAGCAAATGTGCTACTTGTTTTACTATTCTCGACACCCACCTGTGCTTAGGGTTTACTCCTAACTGCACTTAGAAATTGCTCCAGGCAAGCTTGGGGGACCATGTAGGATGCAGAGGATTGAACCTGGGTCTGGCATAGGTTGGCCGTGTGCAAGGCAAATGCCCTACCACTGTGCTATTGCTCCAGCCCCTTATTTTATTTTTTTAATTAAATCACTGTGAGATAGAGTTCAATATCTGTAAACAACTGAGTTTGAGTCATAAAAATATTCCAACACCATCTCTTTACCAGTGTTTACCAGTGTTCATTTCTCTTTTTTATTGTGGAGGTGGTAATACCTACACCAATAAGTGAATAAGCTAATTTTCTGGAATTCCACAAAACTGTAAAACAATGGTCAATTGATACAATAAATTTTTTCAAAAACTATCATTTAACAGGTATATAAATTGAATATTATGAATAATTCTGTGCTAGTACATTTTAAGATTTTTATGAAAGATAAATCCTATAAACATATAATTTAGTAAGAAGAAGAGAGTTAAAGAAAAAATAAATGGAGAATCTGTATAGGCCTATAAACTAAAAATGTATTCTCTCCTAAGAAAGGGAATATTAGTTTTATGTTATAAAATATTATATTATATATTACTTAAGTATTTGTATTAAGTAAAGGATTATAATAAAAATCACTATGGATGTGAGATAAGAATACCCAATCAGCTATATATTTTATATAAATGAAATGTTAGTAAACTATTGCAAAAATATACAAACCTTTACTAGGATGGAAGAAAACAAATCTTTCTTAATAAAGTAGAGGGAAATCATATGCACCATGATTGAATGCCATATTCAATATGAAGTGCTGAGGCGTTTACCTTGACTTTGAAATAAAGCTCCTTTAATGGTCCTTGTAAGACTAGTTTCAAAGCTATGAACACCCTAAGCTGTTGCCTATCCCTGAAGCTCTATAGTCTATAACATATCTTTAGATCTGAAGCTGGATAGAGTATTCTTGGTATTGTATTCATTTCATTGAATTTTTGTACTCTATCCTTCCATTTTCTTTTGGCTCATAGTCTCACTTGATAGATATGCAGCGAGTCTTATGGGGTTTCCTTTGTATCTAAGTTCTTTTTTGATACTGCTGCTTTCAATATTTTGTCTCTATCTTTGGATTTTGTTATACTGAGAGCAACATGTTTAAAGTTTTCCTACTTTATTTTATTTTCACTGGGACTTTTTAGAGCTGTTGAATTTCAGTGCCTGTATTCTTTCTCCCCTCTAGGAAATTCTAATCTATAATTTCTTAACTTTTGTTTCTTTATCAAAATTGCCTTTCTATTCTTTGGGAACTCCAGTGATTCTAATATTGTTCCTCTTGAATTCCATAATTTTCTGGTATGCCATTCACTTCTTTTTAGACTTTTTTTTTAAGCTTCTATGGTTTTCTAGACAATTCTTCCTAATCTTGTAGTATCTCCATGTTTTCCCCAGCTGCTTTTCAGAGCTTTTATTGAGCCTTTTACATCACCCACAGAACTTTTCATTTTTGCTTTCATTTCTGTTTTCTCATTTCAGCTCTCAAACTTTCTTGTGCTTTGCTGACTACCTTTGCCATTGCTTCTTTGAGTTGATTAAACAGTCTCCCTATAGTGGCACTAATTATTCATGGTCTGATGACTTATTAAGCTGCTCGGTACTAGTTGAGTCTTCTGTGTTATTATTTTTACGCATTAAATTCAGTACACTTTTATGTATTTTTCCCATTGAGCTTGTGGTGTTCCTGCTATAGGTGAGTGTGAATCTTTGTAGTTAGACCCTTGGGAATAGTGCTGGGAATTGCTCTTTGCCTCTCCATCCTGTCTTCACAGGAAGTATAACTGTGAACCATGTGAAATTTGTTGAGGGCACACTTCAGGAAAATGTCTATACTTTGAATATAAAACTAGGTAATGACAAAAATTCTTATTTTTTATAATATCTTTATTTAAACACAGTAATCACGAACATAAATGTAGCTGGGTTTCAGTCATAAGAGGATACCCCCTTCACCAGTGCAACGTTCCCACCACCAATACCCCCCATCTACTCCCTCCCCCACCCTCTGCCTGTATTCAAGACAGACTTTCTCCATCCCCCACTCAATGACATTTTTATGCTAGTACTCAGCATAGTTATTTCTCTAACTGCACTCATCACTCTTTGTGGTGAGCTTTCTATCTTGAGCCGGTCCTTTTAACCTTAATCTCTGGGAATTATTTCAATGTATTTAATTTTTCTTAAAACCAATAGATTCCATGTACATCCATGTATAGAAGAATTTCATGACTTCATCTCTCCTGACAGCTGCATAATATTCAGTTGTGTATATGTACCACAGTTTCTTTAGCCACTCATCTATTGAAGGGCATCTTGGTTGTTTCCAGAGTCTGGCTATTATAAATAGTGCTGCAATGAATATAGGTGTGAGGAAGAGATTTTTTGAAATGTAATTTGTGTTCCTAGGGTATATCCCTAGGAGTGATATAGATGGATAATATGGGAGCTCAATTTCCAGTTTTTTGAGGAATCTCCATATTGTTTTCCATAAAGGCTGGACTAGATGGCATTCCCACCAGCAGTGAATGAGAGTTCCTTTCTCCCCACATCCCAGCTAGCACTTACTGTTCTTGTTCTTTGTGATGTTTGTCAGTCTCCGTGGTGTGGGATGGTACCTCATTGTTGTTTTGATTTGCATCTCCCTGATGATTAGTGATGTGGAGCATTTCTTAATGTGCCATTTGGCCAATCATATTTCTTCTTTGAGAGATTGCCTGCTCATTTCTTCTCCCCTTTTTTGATGGGGTTAGATGTTTTTTCTTGTTCAGTTCTGTCAATATCTTGTATATCTTAACTATTAGCCCCTTATCTGATAGGTATTGAGTGAATAGCGTCTCCCATTCTGTGGGTAGCTTTTGTATCCTAGGCAGTATTTCCTTTGAGGTGCAGAAGCTTCTCAGCTTAATGTAGTCCCATTTGTGTATCTCTTCTTCAACTTGTTTGGAGAGTGCTGTTTCTTCCTTAAAGATGCCTTTAGTTTCAATATCCTGGAGTGTTTTACCTACGTGGTTTCAGGTCTGATATCAAGGTCTTTAATTCATTTGCAGTTGACCTTTGCGCAGGGTGTTAGCTGGAGGTCTGAGTCTTTTTTTGCAAGTGGCTGACCAGTTGTACTAATATCACTTGTTGAAGAGGCTTTCTTTGCTCCATTTTGCATTTATTGCCCCTTTATCAAAGATTAATTGATTGTATATCTGAGGAGCATTCTCTGAATACTCTAGTATATTCCACTGATCTAAGGGTCTATCTTTATTCCAATACCATGCATGACAGAAAGTTTTAAAGAGTACAAGTATGGGAAATATCCTCAAAGGATTCAAATAAAGCTGAGAGACTTTGCATATGGAATTCTGAGATGATAAAATAAAACAAAAAATTTACAAATATAAAAATATTTACAGATAAGGGGCCGGAGAGATAGCATGGAGGTAAGGCATTTGCCTTGCATGCAGGACAGTAGTTTGAATCCTGGCATCCCATATGGTCCTCAGAGCCTGCCAGGAGCGATTTCTGAGCCTAGAGCCAGGAGTAACCCCTGAGCGCCACCGGTGTGACCCCAAAACCAAAACAAAAATACTTACAGACAAAAGTTGGCTAATAATATGAAGAAAAATTAGAGGAAAATTTCCACTATAATAAATTCAATATGAAAATTTTCAATAATGGAAATACACTGACAAGACAAATGAATTAGCAAAATGAATATAAAACTTATAGATTTAATCCAAATGTAACTTTACCTAAAAATAACACCAAATATTTGGTTAATCAATCTTAAGATTACATTTTAACCAAACTATATCTAACAGTTTATTAGGTTCTCATATATTTAATTACAATTTTGAATAAAATTTCTACCTGCTCGATGACATAAAAAGCAAATTCTAGCCGCTGTTTCTGAAGCATTGGAATCAGATGTAAGAAAAAAATTGGAAGATGTTCATGGCGATTGCGGAAAGGAATGAGAACTGCCACCTGTAAAACAAAATAGTCATAAATATAAATAAATAGCAATAAATCATTTTATTAATCCCTGAAGGAAGGGCTTAATGGCATAACTTCATATATTCTTTTACAAGAAATGCAACCAAAAACAAAAATTAATGGGGTCTTTGTCTTTGACAGCTTTAAGTTTTCTGATTCCCGTAATAAATGTGCTCTTGACAACTTTATGTTTTCTGATTCCAGTAATAAATGTGCTCTTAGAAGTCTTTTAATGAATATTGAGGTCTTTTTTTTTTTTTTTTTTTTTTTTGGTTTTTGGGCCACACCCGGCAGTGCTCAGGGGTTACTCCTGGCTGTCTGCTCAGAAATAGCTCCTGGCAGGCACGGGGGGACCATATGGGACACTGGGATTCGAACCAACCACCTTTGGTCCTGGATCAGCTACTTGCAAGGCAAACGCCGCTGTGCTATCTCTCTGGGCCCGAATATTGAGGTCTTTATCCTATAAATACTATTGAGAATCATAATTAAATGAGAGATTAAGAAAGAGTAATAAAATAAAATTTGGTGATGCCAATAGTCAGCATTCCTTAACCTTTTTACACCTGAAAAGCAACACCAGTCCATGAATTAGTAGTTGAAGAATGCTGGCAAGGACTACTCTGAGTATAAAGAACAGAAAGCAAAAATGGACTCAGGATGCTATCAAAGAAAACAATATAATAATTAAAACAATATGGTAGATTTAATAGAGGCAAATAGAGTAAAATAGAATAGAAAAGAATAGAAGAAAGCTTTGTAGATTTTGGAAACCCTGGACAGGTGAATTAACAAGATTTGCTTATGCACAGAAACTCCTACATGAATTTCCATGAAAAAATGATAACAGAATAGGCAATTGTCCCTATAGAACCATTATTTTCATGCATGCATTGTTTTATATGGTAAACACTAAGAATTATATATTCTAATAAACCTGCAAGCCTTACTTCAGCTCTCTTTTTTTTTTTTTTTTTTTTTTTTGGTTTTTTTTCGGGCCACACCCATTTGATGCTCAGGGGTTAATCCTGGCTAAGTGTTCAGAAATAGCCCCTGGCTTGGGGGGGACCATATGGGACGCCAGGGGATTGAACAGCGGTCCCTCCTTAGCTAGCGCTTGCAAGGCAGACACCTCACCTCTAGTACTGCCTAGCTGGTTCCATTCAGCTCTCATTTTCTTTTGGCACAGATCAATATAGTAATTTTTTAGCAATTTAAGAGTAAAAAAGGCATCTTTGGTTTTAGTGTCACTACAAACTGGCTACCTATGATATATTATAGTGTGCTATGACAACATTTAAGGTAAATTGCTTATATTCATGGGGAGAAACTATTAACTAGCTGCAACGTTTACATTAAGGCAGTCCATATTAATCAATAGTTCAAAAAATAAGCTGAACTTAAACAAATACATAAAGGAAAATCTTTACTCCTAATACAATAATTCCTTCAATGAAGCAGGGAGAATATTAAGTGGTTGGGTTTTTTTATAATTTTATAAGGAAACTGAAAATATGTAAGAAAAAAGATCATTAGTGCCTCTGGCAAATGTTAAACTATTTAATTGAATTTAAACAAAACTATCATTTTAACAACAAACAAATTTCCACATATTAACAAGCCATTTATCAAATATCTTGAGTAATATGCCTAAAGCTAAGTTTTTATTAAGAATTCACTTGTCATGTTCCTTCTTTGACTATGGAAAAGATGTCTGAATAGTTTCTATTCTTTTTTTCTAGAAAAAGAACTGCATAGTCTGTGACAATTTATTTTGAGGTTTAAGTTGTTTTAGAACATTTCTTCGTGTATGTACCCTAATTTGCTGTTTGAGGCATTTTCCTACTGATCAATCTCCAGTGCAGATAAAGCACATCTAATCATTATCTCATTAAAAAGCCATTGTCATCCTCTTCATAAATTCCTCATCAAACCATCTTCAAGCCAAATTCTCTCATTGTCTTGCTTCTACCATAAAAGCCCCAGTCTTACTGGATTCATGTGCCAAGTTTTCTTTATTACATATTTTCTTCAATACTGTGGATTAACAAGAAAATTGTTTATTATACAAATTTGTTTCATCAAGAAATTTCCTTTCAAATGCCATCTATAAATATTCTTCATGGTTCCTAACCTTCCTACCCACTATTGTCCAAGATACCCTAACTAACCTCATCTATCATCCTTTTAAGAGGAAAGGGGGGGCCCAGAGAGATAGTATAGTGGAGAAGGCTCTTTCTTTGTATGAAGCTAACCCTGATTCAAGTTCATTTTCAATTCTTCATTTTCAATTCTTTCCATTCTATTTTCATTTTCAACTCTATCTTCCTCTTCATTCATTTTCCAAGCCTACAGGAGCTTCTCATATGAGAGATGTCTTATTAAAATTTTTTATTTCAATTTTTATTTCTATTTGGGATCATATCTAGTAGTGCTCAGAGTACACTTGGCTCAATGTTTGAGAGAGGTATCGCTCACAGCAGAATTTGAGGGGCATCATGTGATGTCAGTAATCAAACATGGGTCCACTGAAATGCAAAGTATGAACTTGGCTTGTTTAGTTATTATTCTGACCTAGAAATTCAATGTTTAGGAAAAGGAGGGTAGGCTACATTCAGTGGTGCTCAGGGTTTATTCTTGGCTCTGTGCTCAGGGATCACTCCTGGTTGTATTTAGGGAACCATATGTGGGACCAAGTATCAAACTGGCATTGGCTGTATGGAAAAAAAGAATTGAACCTGCTGTACTATCTAGCCCAGCTATTTCACTATTAAAAATGAATCACCATCCTCACCTCTCTCCCATCCTTTCAGAAATAAAACTGCCTCTAATAGGACACCCCATCTGTGTGAAATCTTCTACTTGAATCTATATTGTTCAGAAATATCTAGGGATTTTGTGAAAATAATTTATAATTGAGCCACATTTTACAGGCAACGATGTGGGAAATCAATAATAAAATATACATTGAAGTAAATATTATCTTAGAACTAGAGTAAGAAAACTGGAAATGGCATATGTTTAAAAACCTGTACTGGTAGGACCAAAAAAGATGGTATGGGAATAAAGTCATGCCCTGCAGATACCACACTCCAGCTCCATCCTTGGCACCATATATGGCCCATTGAGTTGAGCCAGGGGTGGGATTTGGAGTGTAGAAATAATTCAGCAGATAGTAAGCTTGTCTTGTATATGACTGAGTCAATTTGATTCCCAGTATCCATATGGTACCCTGAACATAGAGCAAGGAGTAAGCCCTCACCACTGGATCAGTTCCAACAAAAATTAAAAAAAAAAAAAAAAGCCTAAAAAAAAAAGTAGATCCTAAACCACTCAGGTACCAACATCTCCTTCCAAACTGTGCTGGAATCCATTGATATAGTTGCACAGGGGCCGGAGAGATAGCATGGAGGTAAGGAGTTTGCCTTTCATGCAGAAGGTCATCAGTTCGAATCCCAGCATCCCATATGGACCCCTGAGCCTGCCAGGAGCAATTTCTGAGCATGGGGCCAGGAGTATCCCCTGAGCACTGCCAGGAGTATCCCCTGAGCACTGCCGGATGTGACCCAAAAACCACAAAAAAAAAAAAATAGTTTGTATAATGTGTTTTGACATTAAAATATATATTTCATTATTGTTTTGGAGATCATACCCAGATAGTTCCTGGGGATGTAGCAGTGGATATGAAACCTAAACCTCAAGCAAGTAAAAGCATGCATATTCACCTCTGAGCTCCGTCTCCAGTGCTTCTGTTGTTGTTATTGTTGTTACTGTTGTTGTTTTGGGGACAAACTTGAAGGCACTCAGGGTTACTCCTGGCAATACACTCAGAAATTACTCCTGGCAGGCTCAGGGAAACATGGGATACCAGGGATTGAACCAGGTCAGCCATGTTGCAAGGCAAATGCCCTCCCAGCTGTGCTATCACTCAGGGCCCCTCTGCAGCACATTTTAAAATGATTTTAAATAAAGCCTTAATGGCATTTGTCTCACAAACTCAATTCAACAGAGTTGAACTTCCTGCTTGCTTTACGTAAACAAAATATTCTACTTTAGAAATCAAATATACATCTTTTCCAGGAGAAAAAAGTTTAAAGCCAATTAAATCAGAGGGTTTTAAACACAAGTTTACAGTATAAAAAACTCTTCTTCCTAGCACTGATTTTTAGGGAGATAAGGATGGATTACCAAAATACAAATATTTTAGTGAAATATTAACAATAAAAATTAAAAAAAGACAAGATTGATGTTACATCACAATCCTTGAGATTCTAACAGTTGATTTAATCATTTATAGCTTTCACTTGAATTACAGAAATCAAATGTTATACTGAAATACAATAGCAACCAATTTTATAATATTGAGAGCAAGTCTGATCTAAATCATATCATTTTTCTAAATCTAAAAGCAGAACAGGTGGACCTACCTTCTTGTAGTATTTCAAGCAAAACATTAAGAATTCTTCAGAAAAAAATGTCATTTTATCACCAGAAAGAGCTACTTAACACATGGAAGGAAAAAAAATAAAAAACAGAGCCCCAAATGTCTCCCTTTTGTGTAAGACTTCGACCAAAGAGTAGTATCTAGAATTCTAGGACTTTGAAGAATAGAACTGGAAAATATCAGTTCAAAAGGACTGAAATCAGTAATGAATATCTTCCCAAGAACTTTCACTTCTCCAGGAGTTAGTGGGGCATTGCCTGCAGGATTCACTAATCAGAGGGAACAGCTGCAGGAAGCAGAGAAAAGTCTAGTGTCATCTTTCAAACAAAGAGAATAGGGGAAAAATCCATTCCTAAACCAACTTCACGAGAGTTTATTTTTTTCATTGGGATCTCCAAGAAACTGAACACATAAGCATATATTGTGCATGTGCTAGGTCAGTGTTTTTCAACCACTGTGCCTTAGCACACTAGTGTGCCCTGAGATATTGCCTGGTGTTGCCGTGGGAAAGATTCCAATTTCATCTGTAACATGCGACTTTGGCTCACAAATAGACCAATCATTAAATTATTTCATAATAAAGTAATTATAAAATAATTTCTTTGTGTTTAATTATTCCTATGAAAGAGATCTACTTAACATATAGTCAATATAGGCACAGAGTTAAAATTTTTTTAACATTTTCTAATGGTGGTGTGCCTTGTGATTTTTTTTTTATGAAAAATGTGCCTTTGCACAAAAAGGTTAAAAAACATTGTGCTATGAAATAATGCCCAGGCAGGATACACGAGTCACTCACTGAGTGGGAGAAACTATTCACTCAATACCCATCAGATAAGGGACTAATATCTAAAATATACAGGCACTGACAGAACTTTACAAGAAAAAAACATCTAAGCTCATCAAAAATGGGGAGAAGAGGGGCCGGAGAGATAGCATGGAGGTAAGGCATTTACCTTTCATGCAGAAGGTCATCAGTTCGAATCCCGGCGTCCCATATGGTCCCCCGTGCATGTCAGGAGCAATTTCTGAGCACAGAGCCAGGAAAAACCCCTGAGAACTGCCGCGTGTGACCCAAAAACCACAAAAAAAAAAAAAATGGGGAGAAGAGATGAACATACACTTTGACAAAAGTGAAATACAAATGGCCAAAAAGCACATGAAAAGTGCTCCACATCAGGGAGATGCAAATCAAAACAACTAAGAGGTATCATCTCACAACACAAAGATTGGCGCACATCATAAATGAGAACAAGCAGTGGCTGGTGGGGATGTGGGAGAGAAAGGAACTCTTTTTTTTTTTTTCAATAAATTTTTATTGTGATCCTAAGTGTATTACAAAGTCTTTCACAGAATTATTTACGGTACATAGTGACAATGAATGAAGGGCATTCCCACCACCAGTATTGTCCTCCCTCCACCCCTGTTCCCAGCATGTATACCATATCTCCCTCTTTTACCCCCCAGAATACTAGTGTAACTGGTCTCCACTTTACAGCTTGTTGTATATTGGGTATCTACTCTGTTGTCATTGACTTTGGATTTGGTGTTCAAGTCTGATCATTTTTTATTTTCACTACATGTTCATATGACTGGTCCTGGTATCATTTTTTCTCCCTCAATTTTATGAGGCTGAATGATTCAAGTTATGTGATTCTGGAGAAAGGAACTTTTATTCACTGCTGGTGGGAATGCCGTCTAGTTCAACCTTTATAGAAAGCAATATGGAGATTCCTCCAAAAACTGGAAATTGAGCTCCCAGATGATCCAGCTATATCACTCCTAGGGATATATCCTAGGAATACAAAAATACGATACAAAAAAAAAAAATCCCTTCCTCACACCTATATTCATTGCAGTGCTATTTTACAATAGCCAGACTCTGGAAACAACCCCAATGCCCTTCAACAGATGAATGGCTAAAGAAACTGGTACATACACACAAATGGAATATTATGCAGCTGTCAGGAGAGATAAAATCATGAAATTTTCCTATACACAGTATGAACATGGAATCTATTTATGCTGAGTGAAATAAGTCAGAGGGAGAGAGATAGATGCAGAATAGTCTCCCTCATCTATAGGTTTTAAGAAAAATAAAAGATATTTTTTGCAATAATTCTCAGAAAAAAAGAGAGGAAGGGCTGGAAGGTCCAGCTCACACCATGAAGCTCACCACATAAGAGTGGTGAGTGCAGTTAGAGAAATAACTACACTGAGAACTATTACAACAATATGAATGAATGAGGGAAGTAGAATGCCCTGTCTAGGAGGGAGGGGAGTGGGGAGGAGGAACGTTTGGGACATTGGTGCTGGGAATGTTACACTGGTGAAGGGGGGTGCTCTTTATATGACTAAAACCCAACTACAATCATATTTTGTCTAAATAAAGGATGTTAAAAAAAAGAAAAGAAAAACATGCTGCATTTACAGATCATGCAAGCATAGTCACTTTCATGATGTGTTTTTGATCCATATATCTATAAAACGTGAGAACATTTTGATGTTGTACATGTAAGTAATGTATAAATTGTTTCTGTTTGGCTGAGTAAATAATAAAACACCAGTCAAATATATAAAAAAGAAAAGAAAAGAAAAAGAAAAGTAAAAACACTGCTAGATGTACAAACAGTCTTTGTAAGTAACATTATTAGACTATATTGTTGGCGGGAGACGATATTCCCAAGTGGTTTTCTAAGGGCCCCACAGTACCTGCGGCCTATACTGCACATGCGAGGCTTCCACTCTAGTTATTTGAGAATATCTCTTGGTCCCTTTAAATCATAGTGAGCAGTGAACACCTATATATTACACACCAAGTTTTTCTTTTGGATTTATCAAGACAAAGTTATTTCACCATATATACAAAACATAGCAAACTTTTCATCAAATGTACAATGACAATCACATTATTTATGGAAAAGCTATCCTCACCTTCCATCTAGGTTTACAGTCCTTAGGCCTCCAGTGTCCCTCACTGGTTCAATAATCCAAGTCTTTGGAGAAAAGTTGATGAATTTCATCAAAACTGACTTCACTTACATTGACATTGAGGAATCCTCCTAGAAAATAAAAATGTCAAGAACTGTTAGATGTTTGTTTGAAAGATAAAGACAATAGCAACCAATAATCTGATGGCATAACTCAATTTTCAGGACCCCACATCTGCTAACATCACTCCAATTTCTTGAATGTGGGGAGAAAGGGACTCTCCTGCTGGCGAAATGCCATCAAGTTCAGCCTTTCTGAAAAACCATATGGATAGTCCTTAAAAAAAAAAAAAAAAACAGAAATTTGGGGCTGGAGGAGATAGCATGGAGAAAGGCATTTGCCTTTTCATGCAGAAGGGACAGTGGTTCGAATCCTGGCATCCCTTATGGTCCCTGTGCCTGCCAGGGGCAATTTCTGAGCATGGAGCCAGGAGAACCCTTGAACGCTGCCAGATGTGACCCAAAAACAAAAAACCACAACAATAACTAAAAAAATAGAAATATGATTTAGCAATATTTCCTAGGGAAATACCTAGGACAAAAAAACACAAAAAACAAAATACAAAAAAAGAGACTGAGAGAGAAGTAAAATGTGCCCCAGAGGCAGACAGGAGAGGAGAGGGTAGGTGGGGAGGGAAGAGGATATCAGGGAAAGATGAGAGGGAAACTGTTAACCCTGGTGGTGAGAAATGCACACTGGTGAAAGTTGTACATTGTATGAATGAAAACTCAATCGTGAACAACTTTATCTGTGGGGGAAGTGTTAGTGTGAAAAATCTTGTAATGATGTTTAAATTAAAAAATATTTAAAAAATAAGAATCACTTATAATGCCAATAAACAAAATTCACATGCTATTAAAATCACCTATTACAATGTAGTCTATATTTCATGGTGAGAATTTGCAAGTACTATCCAACTACTTTTTCTAACATCCGATATATTTCCCCTTGACAGAGCAGAAATTTCAATACCATGAAGGTATTGAAATCTACACGGGCACTCAGCTCTAAGTAAATAACATATTACTAAAGGTGTCCTCTTAAACAGCTTCTCTAATGTATACTCAGAAATAGGAATAAAAGTTTGTTTTTTAAAACTTTATTGATTGATATTGATTTATTGATTTTGGGGGCCACACCCTGTGCATGCTCAGGGGTCACTCCTGGCTCTGCACTCAGAATCAATCCCTGGGCAGACTAGGGGTACTATATGGGATGCCAGAATTGACACCGGGTCCCTCCTGGGTCGAACCGCATGCAAAGCAAATGCCCTACAGCTGTGTTATTTCTCCGACCCAGAATAATTTTGGATAGAAAAACATTTCCATTAACTTAACTAAGAACCTCAAACATTGAGGTTTCTCATTTTACACCCCTCTGAGTCTCAATTGGCCATGAGATAACATGGAACATATTCATTTCCTCTCACAGAAGTCCCTGTAGTCTCTCCTGTTCTACATTCCAGCCTAGAAAACTCTCCAGACATCTCTCTTCTTATCCCTGTCTCCTAAATAAGTAGAAACATGCATCTCTTCCCACTAAGCCCTGAAGCAAGAGGGAAGCATTTTAAAATGCAAATGGCCTGTGTTTTCACTAACTAATTTAGGATAAAACAGATCTGTAATCTTCCAATGTGACTGACAATGTTTACCATCTTTGGGGGCTGACCACTTATAGTGGGTAGTGCTTGCCTCGCTCGTGGTTGGACCTGAGATTCTATCCCCCAGAATCCCATATGGTCCCTTGAATACTGCTAGGAGTGATCGATCCCTCAGCTCAGAGTCAGGAATAAGCCTTCTGAGCACTACTAGGAATGACCCCAAAACAATATACAATCTTTCATATATAAAATATCCACCCCTTTGTATGGCAAGATATGCAAAGTAGCTACCAATCTATGGACATTCCAATTTATTGAGAGGAGAGAGTAACCTATATGTACACACAGAAAAGGTAGATCATATGTTAAAAGTGATCAGTCAACACAAGTATACGCTATCATGACTCAACTGACAGAAATAGAACCTAGAACTGTAATCAAATAAAATTCACACAAACAAATCTGATACACTTAAGGGCATGCATGATTACTAAAATGATAGTAATTAGATTCAATAATAAGCAGATTCATGGAACTATCTGAAGTTGGTATTCTTTAATGCACTGGTTAAACCAGATTTTGAGCTGTTTTCAGCTATACTGCTTCAACAACTGTAATCATTATTCTCAGCAATTTTCTCTAGTGTTTGCAATTAAATTTTCATATGCAAGCATTAAGAAAGTTCTTATATCTCACTCCTCAGTAGACAGGATGTCCTGTACTATCACTTACTATCCAAAAGCTTTCCTCACTCCAAACAACCTCAACACATGCCCCATCCTCACAGTTCCTTAGCTACATTCCTGTATTTACAGCTCTGCTCTATAAGCCTAATGTTGGCTGAAAGTCAAAGATGGCCCAATGGCATGAGGTTATAGTGTCAGGAGTTCTAACAGTACCATTATTTGGTAGGGGTGATGGAGGAGGCATATAACTTGTAACTGAGAAAGGGGGAGAAATATACAATAGTGATGGTGGGTATGAAGCGTGGGGCAGTTTTAGGGAGAAGAGCCTGAACACAGAAAGAAGAGGGAAGCAGAATATTGTTTTATACTAGGGCAGGTCAAAAATCCAACACAGGGCAAAGGAACTAGAGTGAGCTGTCCTTAATAGGAACCTCAAGGTGTGACTCCAAAAACCATAAAAATATGTGTATATTACTTATATCTCCTCTCTACATTCTTAAAATAATATCCAATGTTATATATTGCCTAGATTTATATTTTAATTTCATTTTAAGCAACACTTAAATCATATATAATCTCTAGCCAGAAATTTGTTTTCTATAAATCACCAGCTAAAAATAGTTTCAGTTTGAAAACAGTATCTATTTTTTAATATCTAATCCCAATCCTAGGTACTCTAGCTTTTGTCATATTTTTATCCTTAGAGTTCCAAATGAGCAGAGAGACCTGCTTTTCTATAGAAATAACCATTCAGGGGCAGAGATATAGTAAACAGGAGATTATGTACTAGCCTTACTTGTGGCTGCTTTCATTGACCTGGGTTTCAAATCCCTGAGCACTACTAGGGGTCACTCCTGAGCAATCTCAAAGCACCGCCAAGAGTCACTCTAGAGCACAGAACCAGGAAGGTCCTCTAAACACCAGTGGGTCTGTCACACACACACACACACACACACACACACACACACACACACACACACACCTCTATACATCACCCCACCCACAAACACACCCAAAAGAAAAGAAATAGCACTTCAGGAGAATATACCAAAAGCCAAAGAAGTTATTTTAATGGTGAGAGGGTACATTCTTGCCCACTATCAGGGCATGAGCCCAGAAATAGGCTCAGAAACTAGGTGACCTGCCATCCATCCACGCTTGATGCTCAGGAAATCAAAACCAGGCACTGCACGTCGTGTCCAATGCTCCCTTAGCACATTTCCAAAAACATTCCTTAGATTTCTTGTCTTCCTGAAATTTTCTAACATCTGGTCATAGCAAAAGATTCCTTACTCAGCTATTATTTAAATGACCAAATCCAATATTCCAAACATCAAGTGGTTTAGTCACACATATCCCAGGCTGAGTAAGAACAGGAAGGACCAGCTGGCCAAGTCCAACCTGTTCACCCTTCTCTCTGCTTCCCCTCTTATATTAGCCCTAGGCTCCAACAGGGCCAAAATATCACTTGTACAAAAGATAACCAGTATGCAGATAACTTAGAACATCAGGCCCCAATGCAGCTCTGTTCTAGTCTTCTAATCCTTCTACCCACAATACATCCACATTTCTTCCTTAAGATTCCCTCTAGCTGGGAGATAGATAGACAAAGAATAGTCTCACTCATCTATGGTTTTTTAAAGAAAAATGAAAGACATTTTTTGCAATAATTTCTCAGAGGGACAAAAGAGATGAGGGTTGGAAGGTGCAAGCTCATGGTGATGAAGCTCACCACAAAGAGTGGTGAGTGCAGTTAGAAAAATAACTATCAGGAGAGATAGCATTGAGAACTACCAGAACAATGTGAATGAATGAGGGAGGTAGAAAGCCTGTCTCGAATACAGGGTGGGGGGGGAGGAGATTTGGGACATTGGTGGTGGAATGTTGCACTGGTGAAGGGGGTAGTTGCTCTCATATGACTGAAATTATACAACTACAGCCATATTTGTAATCACGGTGTTTAAATAAAGATAATTTAAAAAAAAAATAGATTCCCTCTAGCTATACTCTGAATGAATTTCACTTGTAACTTTCCACCTATAGTCTTTGAATTGCCTTATGAAATCCACCCCCTGGGACTTCTCACCTTTTCATCACCGTCTCTCCCAACTGCTTCCCTAGTCCCAGGACTAATTAATAAACTTTAAAAGTCATATTACTTTTAAAGTCATTATTCATATCCTCCGGGACTTTGCACTGAACCACTCACTGGGAGTGGCTCCTAGGTCCCCTGAGTACTACTTTGGGAGTTTCCCTTCTGCCAGCAATAACACTCCAGGCAAATAAATAAAATAAAAAAATAAATGTAGCTTGATTTTATGAGTCACATCTGAAAACTGTATATTCACCTTTTTACCTTGTCACTATTTTAAACTGCTTGTGGGAGCAAAGAAGCAGTACACAGGGTTAAAGTGGCGTGCTTTTTCATACAGCTGACTCTAGTTATCAATGCCCCTGCGCCATATGGTCCTCCCAGAACAGAGTTTGGGGAAGTCCCATGGTATGATCCAAACCCCCTCATGCACCCCAATAAAACTGTAGGGTCTTATTAAATGTCCATGACCCAGGGCTTGAACAATAGTACAAACAGGTAGGGTGCTTGCCTTAATACAGACAACCTGGGGTTCAATTCCCTGTACTCAAAGAGGGTCGCCTGAGCCACACCAGAGTAACACCTGAGCATGGTTCAGTATAGCCCCCAAACCAAAAGCAATGTTTTTCTCTTGATGAAATAGTATTTTATAACATTTCTCATACATTTTACGTAACATTTTCTCATAGTTTTAGTCTTTTAATTTCTAAAATGATTTTAATAAAAATTTTAAATAAAAATTTTTATTAGTCAGATTCGGAGGCCTTTCACATTGTCTTAGTGAACTTACCTCTATGTGATCAATTATCACTCTCCTTGGAAGTCTTTTCTTGCTGGTCTCTACAACCCCATTTCTGACTCCTTTATGTCCCTGTTTTTCCTTCTTCAACTGTCTCCCCCTCACTTCCTTAAAGTTGATATTTTCCAGGGGTTCACGCTTAGATTTCTTCCAGTCTTTACTTCCAATTATCTCCTGACCAGATCTCTGATAAAATTCCAGATCCTAGATGAATCTCCTGAACTTTAAAGAAAACAGGACCCAACATGGTGGAATTCATCAACTTCCCTATTTTCCAACTGTGATGTTTATACTACATTACATGCTTCAGATAACGGGCTTCCAAGCCAAGACAGTGGAAGTTTAACCCTAAACCTGAACCATAGCTGGAGTCTTCCCCTTCTCCTCCGGCCACATTCTGGCATTTATCCTTGTCATATGTTACGCTGGGTCCCTGCAGTAAGTACTATAATAGTTTTCCCTCTGTGGTATTTCTTCAGTCTTACCCCCTTTTCCAACTTCTTTACCAGAATAATCTTTCTGAAGTGCTCTCCAATTTTATGCCTAATGCAGATAAACGACATGTTCCCTAAAACACCATATTGGGTGTGTCCCCCCCCCCCCCCGCCTTAGATCTTTTGACAACTGTGTACACTTACCTTAGAAAAATAAACATAGGGCCCCAGATCAATTCCTTTACATATAAGTTCAAGATTGTTCCTTTGAATCCTTTCTGGAGCCGATGAACCCACATAGCCTTCAAACTGGTCAATTTTTTACATAAGGTTCTTGATCTCCCAGTCCAGTCTCATGTACCACAGAGCCCTGACCCATCACATGGAACCACTCTCCATTCCAAGAAGAGACAGAGCTTTTCTCTCATGTTCTGACACTTTTTCTTCCCTCAGACACCTAACATAACCATCTTGTGAAAATCCAGTACTACTGGTTTCCTTTCTCTGATTCTCCTTTAGATTCAACCTCTACCACCATTCAACCCAGCCACCATTTGTTACCTAACAACCTAACATACTAACATAGGTAAATTAGTACCTGTCTTTTTTGTTTTGTTTGTTTTAGGCACACCCAGTGATGTTCAAAGTTTACTCCTGGGCTCTACACTCAGGAATTAATCCTGGTGGTGCTCAGAGAACCATATGGGTTGTCAGGAATCAAATCAGGTCAGATGTGTGCAAGGCAAATGCCCTATATGCTGTACTATCTCTACTGCCCTAATACCTCTGCTAAGAGGAATATACTGGGCTGATACAGAGAATTTACTGGTACAGAAATCAAGGGGCCCTCAAACTTTTTAAACAGGGGGGCCACTTCACTGTCCTTCAGACTGTTGGAGGGCCAGATTATAGTAAAAACAGAAATTATGAACAAATTTCTATGCACACTGCATATATCTTATTTAGAAGTGAAGAAACAAAATGGGAATAAATACAATATGTGGCCCTTGGGCCGTAGTTTGAAGACCATTGGAGTATCTAGTTCAGTTTGGCTTCTCCTCTCCCTGGCTCTGAGAACAACACAAGGTTCAATATAACCAGTGTTCAAGATTTATCTAATCTTGCAAAATGGAACCTCTCTCTTTCTCTCTCTCTCTCTCTCTCTCTCTCTCTCTCTCTCTCTCTCTCTCTCTCTCTCTCTCTCTCTCTCTCTCTCTCTCTCTCCTCTTTCTCTCTCCCTCTCCTCTTCTTTCTCATTTTGTCTTTTTAAAAATATTTTATTGAAACCATTGAAATCTACAGAGTTCTTCATAGTTGGGTTTCAGAACCATCTCTCTTTAACAATAATTGATAAACACAATGGTTCATTACATTAAGCACATGACTTCTTTTCATTTCACCTGCTTATCTTTTTACCTATTTGCTGATTTTCATTTGAATTGTTTCAAGTTATCTAAAAAGCCTTCATAGTTCTGGTTATGTTTGTAAGGTTAAAACCTATAGAAAAATGTCTAGGATTATACCATAAAGAAAATTATTCAGCAAGCATTGAGGACGGACTCTTTAAATGTTTACTACAAATATATTCCTATTTGAGTAAGAATTTCTGAAATAGGAAAATCTGTTGAGTTTATCTTCAATTTAATGCACAGTGTACAACTGACACTTTCCATCTCTACACCCTAAAAGATTAAAATATCACTGACAGTTGATAAATTAAAATTTTTAATTTACTGTGATAGCAAAGAAAGCCACACATAAATTCAATAAAGCTTCTGAAAGATTGGTCCCCTGAAAGAATCTCTAAATAATCAAAGTAACAATAAAATATTAACTTAAAATACACATAAAATATGGGGCCGGAGAGATAGCATGGAGGTAAAGCGTTTGCTTCATGCAGAAGGTAATTGGTTCGGATTCCGGCATCCCATATGGTCCCCCAAGAGCCTGCCGAGGAGCGATTTCTGAGCATGCAGCCAGGAGTAACCACCCTGAGCACTGCCGGGTGTGACCCAAATAACAAACAAAAAAATACACATAAAATAGAGGTTCATAGTATAACTGATTAGATATAAATATATTGATGAGGGCCAGGAAGAAATAGTTCAATGGGTAAAATGCATTGCCTTGAATACAGCCAACTGGGTTTTTGATCCCCAGCATTCCATATGGTCCTCCAAGCCCATAATGATTCCTGAGCACAGAGCCAGGAATAACCCCTTTGCATTGTTGAATGTGGTCAAAAAGAAAAAGAAAAAGAAAAAAAGAGCCATAAAATATTGATAAAATTTATTTTATCTAAATTTCAACTGGATAAGTTCAGTCTATTTTTATTATTTACCAGTAGACCCATTGACACACTTGAAAAAATCAAAAGGAAGCTATAAATTTAGTATAATTATATCACATGTAAGCTTTAACTTAATCATTATAGAAGAAGTTAAATGTCACTTAAATTTAATAATAGATCTTATTCTATGAAGTAAAATGTATTGGTTATACAAGCTTTTCATTGACTATTTTTTGGAAGATATCATATTCAATTAACAAGATTTTACATCTAGGCATTTTTGTTAGGCCAGTATATAACACTGATGAGAAATAGAGAAGAAAGAGGAGGAAGAGGACACAAAGTTAAGTACAATACTTTTTTTTTTTTAGTTTTTGGATCATACCTGGCAGTGCTCAGGGGGTACTCCTAGCTCTATGCTCAGAAATCGCTCCTGGCAAGCTCAGGGGACCATATGGGATGCTGCGATTTGAACCACCGACCTTCTGTATGCAAGGCAAATGCAATACCTCCATACTATCTCTCCAGCCCCAAGTACAATACTTTTTAACTCCACACATTTCTCCCAGGTTTCTCTTTTCTTTTATTACTACAAAGCTGTATTCTAGCATTCAAGTGAGGAGGAGAAAATGTTAAACAATTTGCAAGCATAGCACAGGGATGTAACTCATTAGTAGAGCTATATATATGAGACCTTGATACCCCCAAAAGGTGAAAAGAACCCATCATACTTAAAAGCACTGGATATCATGGTCTCCTTACATCAATCCAGAACTAATACTGCAATTACAGGGGCAGGAGCAACAGTATAACAGGTAAAGTGCTTCCTATTCACATGTAAACCTGGGTTTGATCCCCAACATCCCATATGGTCCCTTGTCAGCAATGATCCTTGAGTACAGAGCCAGGAGTAAATCCTAAGCACTACTGTGTTTAAAATAAAAACAAACCAAATACTCAGTGGTAGAGCCCATGCTTTGCATGTATGAGGCCCCGGGTTCAATCCCCGGCATCTCCACCAAAAAAACAAAACAAAAAAAAAAAAAACAAAAAAAAAAAACCCAAATAGCATTGATACTGTAACTCCAATGTTCACAGATTGGTAAATTGTGTCTCCAGTTTACAGAGTTCATACTGCCAGAATAAGGACTCTCTCCTGGAGGACTCAGTCAGGCCTGGGTTCTTGGAAGAAGTGTCCTATGCTGTCTTTTCCCATGTTTTCTTTCTAAGGAGTTAACTGATTATATTTTTTCCTAATAATCCAGCCTCCTATTTACTCCAACCTCAGCTATATTGACACAGGAGTAGTGCTGGACCAAAAGTCAACAGCCTGTGGGAAGGTCTTCTATGAAAAGGCATCTAGCCAAGCCAGTGTGATCCTCTGTTGCAGAAGTGAGTGAGACTCTGAGAGAAGCAGAAAGAAGCAGCAGTAGCACCAAGACATGGAGTGGAAAGGCATGAGTAATAGCCATGCCCAACTCAAGTACTGTGACAGCGAAACCAACAAGTTATAGGACAGAAGGAGATGAGTTCTAGTGTGAAAGCTGGCACGCAGATGCTTTTAAACAGTTTAATTAGTACTCATAAAGCCCTAATTAACAAAATGACAACTAAACCAAGAATAGAAAGCTTTCCAAAAACTATAAATCCTAAATATACAAATTATGAAAACAGAATTATGGTAATCAATATTTCAACAGAATATTACTCAGTGGTATCAATACTACACAGACAAAAACATTCATTTTTAGAAGCTAGGGCTGCAATAACAACGTAATGACTCCAAAAATCACAGTTTTGTTCTCTGTAATGGAATAGCAAGAAAATAGCAAGATAAAAATTACTGATAATTTTTATAACTATTGGTAGGCTTCACATCAGAATACTAAAATAAGAAACTTTGAGGTTGTGCCCCAAATTATAGAACCTTCTCAAACTACTGTCAGCCAGCTATGTTTAAATCAGTGAGGTTTTGGGGACGGAGAGATAGCATGGAGGTAAGGCATTTGCCTTTTATGCAGAAGATCATTGGTTCGAATCCCGGCATCCCCGAGCCTACCAGGAGTGATTTCTGACTATAGAGCCAGGATTAATCCCTAAGCGCTGGCCGGGTGTGACCCAAAAACAAACAAAAACAAAAAAAAACAAAAAAAAATCAGCGAGGTTTTAAAATCTAACTCACAGATCACCATCATCAACATTACCCAGGAACTTGTGAGAATTCTGTGACCAGAGAGATACTACAATGGGTAGGACACTTGTCTTGCACATGGCTGACTTGGGTTCAATCTCTGGCATCCCGTGTGGTCCCTGAGCTTGCCAGAAGTGATTCCTGAAGGCAGAACCAGGAGTAATCCTTGACTATTGCTAGGTGTAACCCAAAAACAAAAACAACAGAAATAGGTAAGAGGAGGAGACTGTGGGCAAGAAGTACAGCTAGGACGATGAAGGAACCACTATGACCATGATGGTTGAAAATGATCACTCTGGATAAGACCTGGGTGCTGAAAGGAGGTAAAATGATATACAAGACACCCTTTCAGTAACAGTACTGCAAATCATTGTGCCTAAAAGGAAAAAAGGAAAAAGAGAAAGAGAAGAAAGATATCTGCTATAAAGGCAGGAGGCAAGGGAGGTTTGGGGGGAGGTAAGCTAAGGAAATCGGTGACAGGAAATGAACACTGATGAAAGGATGAGTGTTGGAAAATTGTATTACTGAAACTCCACTATCAACATCATTTTAACTCTATTCCATGGTGATTCAATTAAAAAAAATTTTTAATCACAATAAATGCCTAGATCTAGTGTTTTTCAGCATAAGATTATCTTCATGATTTTAGAAAAATAGCTTAGATACAGTATCCTAATCTATATCTCACATTATGCATAAAAGATAAAAATAACATTAAAATTATTAGAAAATCATGTAAAGGGCCCGGAGAGATAGCACAGAGGCGTTTGCCTTGCAAGCAGCCGATCCAGGACCAAAGGTGGTTGGTTCGAATCTCGGTGTCCCATATGGTCCCCCGCCCCTGCCAGGAGCTATTTCTGAGCAGACAGCCAGGAGTAACCCCTGAGCACTGCCAGGTGTGACCCAAAAAAAAAACAAAACAAAAAAAAAAAGAAAATCATGTAAAATATTTGTATGGTTATGGAATTAGGGAAGTTTTAGCTTTCATGGGTGAGGAGCCCAGTGCTGCTAAAAAAAAATCTGGTAGAGGGATCAAACTTGGAGCTCCTGTATGCACAGTATGTGCTATAACACTTTGAGTTATCTCCTGGCCCTGGAAAGCCTTCTTTAAAAAGAAAAAAAATTGATATAACATAGATACCTTGAAAATTACATAATTTTAAACTTCCACTAAATGAAAGTCTCAATAAACCAAATAAAAAGACAAGCCAGGGATTGTGCAAAAATATTACCACACATACAAGAGACAGCAAGCACTGCTGGAAATCATATGAAGAACTCCCACTGATCGATATGGAAACCTAATTAATTAAAAAGTCTAATAAAGCAGATGACTGAGCAAGTCACAAGAGAAGAAATTCAAAACCATTTATAAGCACACGAAAAGTTACTCAAGCCAACTCTTCATGCGGAACGTGAAAACTGAAATAAGATCCCTTTATTTGTCATAAAATTATCTACAAGATGGCCCTCAAAAAAAAAAAAAAGGCAAGTCTACCACATGAAAGAAGTACATTCATGATTTGCTGCTGGGGATATAAAATTAAACAGCTGCCTCGAGTGAAACAAGCCAGTCTAGTCAGTACTTCCAATCCTAGGCATGAACCCTAAAACACAGAAATACATATGCACATGGAAATAGACACCATTCTGTTCCTTAAAGCACTGCTTTCCAGCTATATAGTTTTAGGAATGAAGCCAACTAAAATGTGACACATTGACACTAAATAACAGTTAAATGAAATAAGCCTGTACATTATCATCAAGGCTAGTTTTCTAAAACTAAGTAAAAGCACAAGTTACACAATAAAATGTGATTATTTTTGCGAGTATTGATATAAATTTTTAAGACCAATTAAAATCTTTGAGACATCTGATTTTCCATCCAGCAAGGCGTCTATCTGTAAAAAATAATTGTAGCAGCCAACTATGTCATTTAGTAGACCCTATGCTTCTCATGTGTGAGGCAGAGTTCAACCCATGGCACCCCAAAATAATAATAAAAATAGCAAAAATTTAAAAGCCTGTAAGGATACACATTAAACTCACAACAGAATTTATTTCTGATAAACTCTGACTCAGGTTTTCAATCAATTCCCTTCCCCCCAAATACTCTTCAATCCCTAATCCCCTAATCCTCCACCCCCCAAAAAGTCAATTAACAAACTATGCACATTAGCACCCACAACAATGTCTGAACCTACTGTGGTTTTTCATTATTTTTATTATACAATCAAACAGTTAAGTCAAATTTAGATGATACTCACGCATATAAGGCAGTTTTTCTGGGCAGGGGAGGTATGGTGAATAGGTGAAATTTTCTGGAAGATATGTTGTTGTTTGAACAAGATAATCACTTGAATTATTGCCTTCAGGATAATCTTAGAGAGAGAGAGAGAAAACAAATTACAACCAAAAAAATTGCCTTTTGCTTTGTTCCTAGTATGAAGTATGTCACCGTCACTATGAGAAGGCCTATAATACAAAATCTACAGAAGCACTTAAAAGCAATTATCTATAAAGAACAAGAAGCAAAACACAGCTGCTGTAGACTCTCAACTCGCCCCTGACTGCTGCCAGAATGGGCCTCTCTGCATGATTTCCCCTGAGAGCCCTGGCCAAATCTAGAGAGCAGGCCAGCCTGGGCCATGCAGAAACACAGAGAAGTCTATTTGGGAATGTCTGAAAGCACCTGCTCCCATCCCTCTGCCAAATGCGCCAGATGGAACGGGAGTGTGACAGTCTAGCGAGCAGGAACAGCCTAGGGTGTTCTGGATGGCCACACTGCAGTGGCACAACACACCAGCACACTAGCATGTCAAGTCTAGAGCAGGGGAGCCATGTTTGCTGAGCACCTCACCACTACTAACATGCTAGTTGCCCACTTTACTTTGAAAATGCAACCCAATCTCCCACTCTTGGTCTTTAAATGTGATTCCCCTGGAACAGGGCTACAGTCCTTGAGAGCCCTGAGTTATTATTACATTAGGCCATTAACATTAGATTCTGCATGTTATAGATAGATAGATAGATAGATAGATAGATAGATAGATAGATAGATAGATAGATAGATAGATAGATAGATAGACAGATAGATAGGTAGGTAGGTAGGTAGATAGATGATAGATAGATAGATAGATAGATAGATGATAGATAGATGATAGATAGATAGATAGATAGATAGATAGATAGATAGATAGATAGATAGATAGATAGATAGATAGATAGATAGATGATAGATAGATAGATAGATAGATAGATAGATAGATAGATAGATAGATAGATTGATAGATAGATAGATAGATTGATAGATAGATAGATTGATAGATAGATAGATAGATAGATAGATAGATAGATAGATAGATAGATGATAGATAGATAGATAGATAGATAGATAGATAGATAGATAGATAGATAGATAGATAGATAGATAGATAGATAGATAGATAGATGAGAGAAGCATTGTCTTAGAGAAACGAAATAAAATGCTTAGGTTCAAGTCCTGGCATCCCATATGGTCCCCCGAGCCTGCCAGGAGCGATTTCTGAGCGCACAGCTAGGAGTAACCCCTGAGCACTGCCGTGTATGACCCAAAACCCTAAATAAATAAATAAATAAATAAATAAATAAATAAATAAATAATCCAGGGATGTATAAGCACCTCAAGTGTAAATGGGAGGTGCTTCCTTTTTTCTCCAATTAAAAAAGGAAACTTTCCTGGGATGTGGCTGAATAACTTGTTTTCTGAAAGGGCAGTAGTAGGCCAAAGAAGTCTGGAAACTGAGATTCTACATATAAATAACATTTCAAGAATTATTTATAAGAATATTTCTCGGAGGCTGGAGCGATAGCATAGTGATAGGTGTTTACCTTGCACATGGACGACTCAGGACAGATCCAGGTTTGATTCCCAGCATTCCATATGATCCCCCGAGCCTGCCAAAAGCTATTTCTGAGCACAGAGCCGGGAGTAACCCATGAGCACAGCCAGATGTGACCCAACACCCCCAAAAGAATACTTCTCCATCTTAAGAGGTGACTCCTAATAAACTAGCTTAGCATCTACTATATGCTACATAATTGTAGAAGCTGTAAATAGAAGATAAGATTTACTCAGGGAGTTTACTACCATTAGTTTTAGAGATTCATTATTTGTAACCATAAGGCAAATATTAACATTCTAATGAAACTCTCAAAGAAATTTTCTAATGTCAAGTGTTACATTAAAATTATTTCCTTTAAAAAAATAGAAAGTAAGAGGGGCCAAAGAGATAGCACAGCGGGTAGAGCATTAGTCCTGCAGACAGCCAACCACGTTCGATCCTCAGCATCCCATCCTTGAGTCTGCCAGGAGTAATTTCTGAGCACAGAGCAAAGTAACCCCTGAATGTCACAGGTGTGGCCCAAAAATCAATTTTAAAAAAGAGAATAGAAAAAGTTTCTGCCACAGAGGAATGCAAGGGAGAGGGCAGTGGGGGGAAGGCAGGAGAAAAACTGGGGATATGGTGGCAGGAAATATGTACTGGTGAAGGGTGTTATACCTTGTATGACTGAAATTTAATCATGAACAACTTTGTAACTACATATTTCACAGTGATTCATAAGGAAATTATTTATAATAAAATAAGAATCAAAGGAAAAATAAAACGTTTCCCTATTCTTGCTATTTATTCATTATTGTCCTTAATGCTTTGGTGCCTTCTCTTAGTCAAGTGCTATGATTCTATAAAGTCACATAGAGCTTACAAAAATCTTAAGCTTTCTAGGCATTTCTACAAACCAAGGTTTTAATCATAGTTTTTCTAGAGGAACCAATAATTTTTCATTTTTTGCTTCAGTGCTAGAACGACTAAAACGTTCACAAAAGACCTAGTGTATTGCTTTCCTTTATTTTCAAAAAAACTTACTAATTTTTTAAAATAACTTTAAAACACAAAATGACAATATATTCACTTTCTTAAAATATAAACTTTTGCAGTTGAATATATTATTCTTAGCCACATGATTACAAATGATCTTGAGGCCCACAATTCTTCTCAAGTGTATAGAAATGTCTCTACATCCTCCCAATGGTCATGACCACTTAAAGGAAATGTAGAATCAGACCCCCAGACTACTGTCATTAGTAAGAATCTTTTAATTGAAATCAAACTATCTTTGATTTCTAATAGCTAATAAAATACCTACAGTCTAGTATAATTGTATTGCAAATAAACACCTCCCAACTAACAATATAACCAACCAAAATTTAAGCTCAAAATCATGAGCAGTTTAAGAGGTTATGTATCATAGGCACATTTGAGACTGACACACCACAACTCCTGTAAAATGTAGACATTATTTCATCTAATGAATGGGTCGAATGCTTTCTTCCTGCCTTCCAGACCACACTCAAGTTAAAGGCAAACACAAAAGAAAAAATTCTGGGCAGGTGTCCCACTCAACTATCTCTGGTCATTATCGCTTAAGGGAAAAGGAAAATAAGATTCAAGGAGACCCCTCAAGGGCTTTGCTTTTCAAGAAAAAGAATCACTTAAAATTAGGGGGTTTGGGGGGTATTTTGGTTGGTTTGTTTGTTTTGGTTTTTGGGTCACACCCCGAAACACTCAGGAGTTACTCCCAGCTCTGTGCTCAGAAATCGCTCCTGGCAGGCTCGGGGAACGATATGAGGTGCCAGAGATCGAACTGGGGTCCATCCTGTATTGGCCGCATACAAGGCAAAAGCCCTACCTATCACTCTGACTATAAATTGGTTTTAAAGAAGTTGTTGTCTCCAATTTTTTTCTTCTCTCTTCTTTTTTTTGTTTTGTTTTGTTTGTTTCTTTGGTTTTTCTCCTTTTTGTGTTCTGTCATGTTTTTATTTCAGGACTGTGGCTATTATGTGGTGCTTGTCCTTATTGCTGTAGTGCACACTGGCTATTTTATTTGATATTTCTCTTTGTATTAATGTGGTGTTCCAATTCCTTTTTCCCTTCCCTCTCTCAAACTGAGGTGGAGAGCCTCTAGAAGGACTCAGCCCATTTTTGGCTTATTCTAGTTTTACCCCATTCTATTGCTTTTCCTTTCTTCAATCAGAACCACATAACTTGATCTAGTTCCCCCTCTCAAATAGAGGGGGAAATAATGGAGGGTACCAAGACCAAATAGTTGTATGATCACTAAGTAGTAAGCTAGACACAGAGGGAACCACTCATTCTAGCGGCCCGGGGGTGAGGGTGAGGGTTATGAGATCCAGAATGGGAACGGGGGTAGAGGAAGGATAGGTTTGATGATGAGAATTCCCTTTATTCAATGTTAATATGTACCTAAAATATTACTGTGAAAGATTTGTAAGTCACTATGATCAAAATAAAAGTTATATATTTATTTTAAAAATTGGTTTTAAAACATAAGGGGCATTCTAATATGTTTATCTCTAGCTTCCTATGTCTGTCTGGCTGTATCTAAGAAACTCAAACCATGCATCCATCAAATAAGAGTATGTACTGTATTATTTCTTTTTTGTTTGTTTGTTTGTTTTGGTTTGTTTTTTTGGCAGCACTCAGGGGCTACTCAGGGCTACTCCTGGCTCTGTGCTCAAAATTCGCTCTGGCAGACTCAGAGGACCATATGGTACGCCAGGATTTGAACCACCAACCTTCTGCATGTGAGGCAAACGCCTTACTTCCATGCTATCTCTTCGGCCCTTCACTGGATTATTTCTTTTTTTTTTTTTTATTGTGACTGAAGTTCATTACACAGAATTATTTACGATACATAGTGACAATGAATGAAGGGCATTCCCACCACCAATGTTGTCCTCCCTCCACTCTTGTTCCCAACATGTCTCCCACATCTCCCTCCTTTACTCCCCAGAATCCTAGTGCAAATGGTCTCCGCCTTACAGCTTGCTATAGGTTGGGTATCTATTCTGTTTGGTGTTCCAGTCTGGTCATTTTTTATGTACACTACATGTTCACATGACTGGTCCTGGTATCATTCTTTTCCCCCCTCAATTTATGAGGCTGAATGATTCAAATTATGCTATTCTGTTGGAGATAAAAAGGTTAAGGAAAAGAGGAGAAAAAGTTTGGTATCAACTACTAAAAAAAAAATCACTGAATAATATCCACAAAAGTGGAAAAGAAAGAAAAAAGTGGGAGAAAAAAGAGAAGAAAAATAATATCAACAAACAAAAAATAAAACAAAACAAAACCAGAAAAAGTGCTGCAATGGTAGGGTTTGTGTTACCCCGCCTTTTTTTTTTTTTTTTTTTTTGTATAGGCACAGCAAGTATTGGGGAAGGAAGGAAATTCCCGTGTCTAAGAGATTCAGGGTTTCTCCACTCTTGAAGCATATTGTCATGGGAACAAGCACTGGCTCCATACCTTCCCATTGCCATATCCCAGGGCTTTTTTTTTTTTCTTTTTGTGGTGTCAGGAACCTTTCTTCTCTGTTGTGGATGAGAAAATAAGGCCACTATAGCAAGCAATCTTGGTATTTGCGCAGGTCCTAGGACAGGGCCTAGGATAGAGTCTTTAAGGTTCTAGAGGTACTGTTCCTCCAATGTTGGTGTGTTCAGTTTTCTGTATTATGTGCTCCATGATTTTGCTCGTTCCCTAAGCTGAAGACTAGGAAATTATGGTTCCAATAGTTCTGCTCAGTCTCTGTTATCAGAATTGGGCCTCTGAACTAAGAAGTCTTGATTTTTGTAAAAGAACTGGGCTATAGCCTAGGGTAGGGTTTTCCTTAATGGTCTCAAGGTATGTTCTGCCCAGTCACAGTTGTCAAAGTCAGTTTTCTGTAGTTAGTGCTTTTATTTTTCATAGTTCAAAGGACGATACATCTTCTGATTTCCACTTAGTGTTAGGTGATGTGATAGGACCTCCTGGTCTTAGGTCAAGTTGTCATTTCCTCGCTGTCCTCGTTGTCATATTAACACTAGCATAAGTGTATCTCCCAATGCAGCTTTTTTCCTGGTATTGTTGCATGGGTTTGTTTCAGTTCTACGTCTGGGATCTGGGATTTGAGAATGAACTAACACTTTCTAATCTCGTGGAGACTGAGTTGTATCCACATGCCATATGTCCAGGATGGGAGGCACTCTTGTATAAAAAGTGTGAGTTCTTATCCTTAGAAGATAAGATCTCATGTCTGAATCCATGATTTCCTCTTATTTACTGTGCCTATACAAAAATGTATGGTGTCCTTTTGTATTGCTGGTGCTATTCCAGGTAAGGATGACAGTCTACACGTACAGTATCTGTGGTGTGGTCTGAGCTTTTATCCCAGGCAAGACGTTTTCTTGGTTTTTGACCAAGCAGCACCAAAACTGGTGAGGGTAGAGAAAATATGTATATATAAAAAATAGAATATATAGATAAAATTGAGATATATATAAAAAAAAGAAAATTGAGAAAAAAAGGTATTTGAAAAAAGAAAGTGATTGGGGAGGCTATCTGCATGTTTAGGAATACATATCTTAAGATACATTATTATAAATGTATTAAGCTAACATAGGCAATATAGGCCTCCCAATTAGGTCTTCTGAGATATTCTTGTGGAGAGTGAAAGCCAAGGTACTTTTTCGTATCACAGACTTTGGTCTAGAGTTTAAGATATGATTTGTGGCATTTCAGAGTCCTGTAGTGTCCTTGAGCTGGGGGTTTTGTTGCAGCTGAATCTGGTATCATGCAACCTTCCATGATTTGAAGGTGGTGAGAGGGGTCACAAGCTTGAGTCAGGAGGCTTATTAGTTGTGGTTTCTTGCTGAGACACAAGATGAGGGATCAAGAGGGTGTCATTCATTGAGGAGCTGAATGGTGGTCTGTTGGGAAGGAGGTTGTATTTATCTATACATTGTATAAATAAAATGTTTAAGGCTAAGGCTCGGTAGTCAGAGAGGACAACTGTATAGAAAGTAACGTTTACTTAGACACTGACTTCAGAGATCTATTTGAGTGCTGTCCTCCATACATAGGATATTCCATTTCCTTACCTACAAATAGTCAAGAATTAGAATATTTTTGGACTATGTTAAAAAAGGGTATATGTCACGCGGGTGCATATGCGCCCACGCGCTTTTGAAAATGGTTGAGATAAATATGCTTTGGCTAGCTGTTCGGGGGTTCTTTGGCTAGCTGTCCAGCCCAGTACCCACCACATGCCAGTGGAAGGGATCAAACTCCTGGCGTGCAGCTTCTCCAGGCCCAGCTCTCGCCTCTGTAGCTTGCGAATGAATGGATAGGGGCAGAGTTTTGCTCCACCCCATCCCATCCCCCAAGACCCAGGTTATCAATTTACAAACAGTGCATAGCTCTTGCCATCTGTTTTGGTAATTATTCACTAAATACATCTTGATGTTCATAATTTGACTGACTCCATTTGATTAAGAGGATGTGATTTTTATGTAAAAATATTTACCAAGAGATGTATACCAAGAGTAGTATAGGAGAATCTAAAAGTCATGATAAAATATGAAAGGAGCATCAAGAGTCCAAGTTTTTTTCTAACTTGGAGGAGGGGCTTAGTAGTTCTGCACTCAAAGATCACCCTGTTAGAGCTCGGGGAACCATATGTAGCACTAGGGATCAAACCCAGGTTGGCCTCTTGCAATGCAAACCCTCTACCCACTGTACTATCACTCCAGCTTCAAGAGTCCAAGGTTTTTTCACTGTGACAATACCCAGATTAACTGTTTTTTTTTTTTGGTTTTCTGTTTTGTTTTTGTTCCACACCCGGTGTTGCTCAGGGGTTACTCCTGGCTGTCTGCTCAGATATAGCTCCCGGCAGGCACGGGGAACCATATGGAACACCGGGATTCGAACCAACCACCTTTGGTCCTGGATAGGCTGCTTGCAAGGCAAACGCCGCTGTACTCTCTCTCCGGGCCCCCCAGATTAACTTTCATTCATGCAGAGAATTTGTGCATTAAGGCAAGTTGGAGTAACTACATATAACCTTCTCCCCAAAATCATTCTCTACCTTTACCCCTCTGGAAAAAAAAAACCCACATTCTCTCTTAAACACATATCTCTTTCTTTATCACCCCTCACATTTCCTTAAGTAAATTTCCTTAAACAAAATTATTTTACTTTGCTCATACACACATATACAATCTATCACCTTATACTGATACTTAACAAAGTCAGAAATGATGCTAAAAAATTCATTTTAAAATCAAATGTTCCTATAAATATCCCTAGTTGCAATTAAGTTTTTAAATTTTGTGACCTGAATCTTATTAACATATAAATTGCTAATAAAACTTATGTTTTACAGCATTAAAATACATTAGAAAACAATGACAACAAAGTTAATTACCACATATCACCTCAGAATTACAATATTTTCATTTTTCCTGTGATGAATACTTTTTGTTTGGAGGCCACACCTTGTAGTGCTGGAGACTAACTCCAGCTCTGGTAAAAAAGATCACTACTGGTGATGCTCAGGAATCCATGGGGGTTCCAGGGATGAAACTGGGTTCACCAGCCTGAAAGCAGAGTGTGCTACACCTTACTAACTCTCCAGCCCCTTATGATAAAAACCTTAAAGATTGAAGTATTAAATTTTAAGTAAGTCAGTAGTTGTTCCATAGTGTTCAATTAGCTCTGGGAACACTTATTGGCCATAAGCTCTCCTTTTGACAGATTATATTAGTGTATGCATAAATTGCACTAGGAATACTTAATTTCTCCATCTTTCCCAGAGGCATGAATAAGCTCATTTAAAACATTTTTCTTAATGCCATGTCTCCATTATACTCTACTATGCTAACAATTCAAATGAATGAACATGGTGGAACATCAATTGTCTGTTAAAATCCTCTGATCCCACTCTCCTCAGGTAGCAGAGCCCCAGTTTCACTGAGAACACCAGTGTGTTCAGCTCACTGACTGCCATTCCCAATGGCTTCAGATAAGTTAGTTCTATATGAAGCCAAAAGATATAAGTAGAACTAGGTATGGGTCTTTTATGGAGGTTCCCATGGGGCATTCCATTTGTTCCTGCCCACTTCTTATTGACCCAAGAGAAATTACAAAGACTATAGCCCCAACATTCATCGTAGGCTATGATATTATGTAATAGAACAGAAGATGGAAATGGGTGAAGACTTTTCCCACAACAGCTAGTTATCCAAGTTCCATGGCTTCTTTGACAAAAGGCAGAAATTATTTAAAGCACTGCAGTCAGTTGTCTCTTATAACCAAACCAATTCTTGCACAATGTTGGCCCATAAAACAACAAAATTCTGCCACTAAAGAACAAATTAAGCAAATGGCAGGAGCAACTATAGATTTCCAATTTAAGACAATTTATCCTTTAAGCCCTAGAAAATCTATAAAATCAGTTAGAATCACCCATAATTAAGAACAGTAAGTAGGGGCCAAGAGAAAGGGTAGAAGGTAGAGCATAAGCTTAGCATGTGTGTTCAATTCAAAGCACTTCACAGACTCCCTAGACATTGTGCCAGCATAGACGCTTATCCTCAGGTCTTAATATTGAATGCTACCCAGACTGGCCAAGTATCACAGGGAGTGATCCCTAGGCCCCCTGAGAACCATTTAGAAAGCTGCTTCCAAAAAATGTCTTTTCTACACATATTTGGAGAAGTAGCTTAGGAAACAAATTAAAAATAAAGAGAAACATCAAAGTAGTTTATATGAATAAAGCAATTCTTTTTATATTAAATCATCTTAAATGCATAGATGATTTGAAAAGGACTAATTTCCTTATATTTTGTTCAATTTACATTCCAAAATCTTATAAAATATCTTTGTATGACACCTCTATTACTAGCCATACTTTTATATATTATATAAAATAAGCAACGATCTTGGCTTAAAGAGAGAAAAGAATCTCTCAATATAATTAGTAGTATATACCCTAATCTTTCAGTTACTTGAAGACAAAACTAAAGTTTAAAGAGATTTGGCTTACTGCTTTTCAGATTACAAAGGTAAACAAAGTAGCCTTGAAAGAAACCAGTGATAGTGAAGAGGGGTGTTCTTTAATCACAGTGTCTAAATAAAGATATTAAAAAAAAAACAACAGTGAATAAGCAGAAAGGAAGGTGATTACCTGTACCGTTGACTGTCGAGTTTTTGTTTGTGTATAGCCTTATCATATGTCCTATTGTTTTCACATTTTCTTTCAACATTATTCCTCGAGCTTGGACCATAAAGAGGTATGTGTTGGCTATAAAAAAGGAGAGAATATCGTGATTCCACAGTAGATTAATAATTAGATATTAATAATTAGACACAGTCTAATATAATTAGCATGACTGCAAAACAGAATAGAAATATGCAAACTTCCTATTGTCAAAATTTATTCAATGCTTTTTTAAATTATAAAAATATTTAAAGTAATATTTGTCTTCATAACACCTTCATTCAGCTTCATACAGAATGAAGCTAAATTGAGACTGGAGTGATAGTACAGCTGGTAGGGTGCTTGTCTTGCACACGGCCAACCCCAATTTACTCCCTGGCATCCCATATGGTTCCCTGAGCTCCACCAAAAGTTAGCCCTGAGCACAAAGCTAGGAGTAAGCCCTGAGCATTGCTGTGTATAGCCCCCAAATAAAAAAATGAGCATTAAGTTGTAGATGGTTTGTTTTAAGTATTTAATCATATAACTATAAAATTCACTTAATTTAAATTCTTATTAATTCTTTCAAACTAAAACAAAATTGAGTATGCCTTATATAATATTAAATATATTCTAAATACTATGATATTTACTATGAATATGAATCTTGCAATGGATTGTATAACTTCTCAAAATAGGAGTGATATTGTAACAGGAAGAGAGGGTACACAAAATGATCGAAAACATGTATCTATTTTAGTCATTCCTGAGTTAATTATTTAAACTTTCATATTCCTTTTTATTCATAAACCTATCTACCAAGATTGTAAAAGCAAACACAATCAAAATCAATGTGCATTTTCAAATTGGCCAATTTCATGCTTATGTGGTCAGTGTTCAAAAAGTAGGTCCTCCAACACTGGTGGTGGGAATGCCTCTCATTCATTGTCACTATATACCTTAAATATTACTGTGAAAGATTTGTAATTCACTTTGGTCACAATAAAAATTTTAAAAAAAGTATTTTTTCTCTTGGGAAAACCAGTAAATTGACGAAGATGACAAAAATCCCTAGCCCTTAGTTATCAAATCTTAGAAAACCAAAGAATGAATCAAGAGATTTGTATGATCTTGACTCTTTTTAGCATAGCACAAACTTCAGCTCACTAATCTCTTTTTTCCTTAAAAAAAAAAAATTCATGTCAGAGAGATGGCTCACAGAGTTGGAGCCCTGAGTTCAATTTCCCGACAACAGAGTCCCCCAAGTACTGAACTGGAAGTAGTCACTATACACTACCCAGATATGCCAGGTATGACTCCCATAAAAAAGCAACAAAACAGGTAGTACTGCTGACCTGTTCTACAAAAACCCTTCTACTCTAAATTCTCTACAAATAAAGCTAAAAAAAAATCACACAAGAGTAGGAAAGGCTCACTAAAGCCAAAACAAAACCTAAAGCTCATTTAGTAACTGAAATTTAAGATAAACTATAAACATTGTAATAACTAGTTGAAATTACTGAAATTAATGCTTGAAAAATAAATGTTGGGATAGCACAGCAGGTAGGGCATTTGCCTTGCATATGGCCGACCCAGGTTTGATCCCCAGCATCTCTTATGGTCACCGAGCCTGCCTGGAATAATTTCTTTTTCTTTCTCTCTCTCTTTCTTTCTTTTTTCTTTCTTTCTTTTCTTTCTTTCTCTTTCTTTCTCTTTCTTTCTTTCTTTCTCTTTCTTTTTTTCTTTCTCTCTCTTTCTTCTTTCTTTCTTTCTTTCTTTCTTTTTTTTTCTCTCTCTCTCTTTCTTTCTTTCTTTCTTGGCCATAACCAGCAGCATTCAGGGGTTACACCTGACTCTCTGCTCAAAAATCAATCCTGGCAAGCTTGGGAAACCAAATGGAATGCTGGGAATCAAACCTAGATCAGCTACTTACAAGGCAAATGCCCTATCACTGTGCTATCACTCCAGCCCCCAGGAGTGATTTCTGAGCGCAGAGTCAGGAGTAACACATGTGTTCTGCTGGGTGTGGCCCCAAAATCAAAATAAATAAATAAATGTTAAATAAAAACTTATAAATGCCAACTAATTATCTGAGCCCTGTTCTAATTCCTAGAGATAACACAGAGACATGAATAAAATGCAATGCTTACTATTTCCCATTTTTTATGTAAAGTTAAGCTTGCTCTAGATGTTTCCATTATCTAGTACCAGACTCATCAAACCTAGTCTTGAATCTAAGAGAAATACCAGTCTTGCAGTTGATTATACTGGAGCTCTTTGGAGGTGTGTCGGGCTAGTCCCCTGCCCTGATAAAGTCTTGGGCAGGTGCACACACAGACCCACACACACACTCTAATTTGAGCAATTTTGTAAACCACAGTGTTTAAAATAAATTTAAAAAATATGTGAGTTGTCACTGTTATGATTTTGTCATAATCAAGACAGGCTAAACATTCGCTATATTAAGACCATGCTTGTGTCTCTGGGCCTAGTTTTGTACCCACCTAAGTCTGATCTTAGAAATGCTGGTGATAAATAGAAAGAAAAAGAAATAAATGCATGCTCAAAATACTAATGAGTAAATAAAATTAGTAAAGAAGCAATGTAAAGTAACCATTTTCTCTTCAGTGGTTCTTGGGCCACATCAGATGTGTTTGGGACTTACTCCTGGGTCTTTGCTCAGGATCCTCCTGGCAAAGTTCAGAGTTCCTAACCTCAAGCCCAGGTTAATCAGCTACAAGGCAAGCACCCTACCTAACTCTTACTGTAGCCCAAACCTTTCTTTTTAAATTTGTTGGTTTTTTTTTTAAGTTTTTAAGTGAAGGATTATTTGAGGACACTTCTGACAAAAGTGAACCATTACATTGGTATCGTTGCAAGCAGCTGACCTAGATACAATCCCCAGCATCCTATATGATCCCCAAAACAATGCCAGGAGAGATCATGGCACTGAGCTTGGAGTAAGCCCTGAACATGGCCAGTTGTGGCCCAAATCCCTTCTCCAAAGTAATTATTATTCATTAGCTGAAAAAAATAGAGAGAAAATCTAGATACTGAACTCTCCAATGGACAACTATTAGTTTGTTTTAAATCGTGGATAGCTAATTGAATTACATTCCTTAGGTTGATGGTCCTCCTGGGTTTAATCCCTGAAGACAAAAACCCATTAGGGAATGAAACTGTGTTTAAGTAACATCATTGCTAATAGGAAAATAAAACTAAGTGTCAATGTATTACACAGCACACTTAAACTAGAAGGAAATGGTTCCAATTCTCTAATTTCCGAATATTAAAAAATGACATTAAACCACACTCACGTAACAATACTCCTGCTAATGCCTGCTAATATAAAAAGTAATGATCTGGTAGCTCCCCGCAATGCCTGTCTAAGCAGTTCTGTATCAGTGGGTCCAAGCACTGAATATCCAGTCCAGTTGGTGGCTAAGTGTTACTGTACCCCAGGAAATACAAAATAGAGGTATAAATTTCATGCTTTATTGGTTAGCCAATGAAAGGAAACCCTGTTCTATACTTTTTATTCCAACTGTAAAAGAGAACACTTCAGAAAACGAGTCAGGAAATCTTTCTCAGAATTGCCATCAGGTCTCCAGACAACTCAGAAATAGACTAAAAACTACTATCACTTGAGCTGCAAATATGGGTTAAGTGCTAAGCAACATACCTAAAATATACAAGGTCCTGAGTTCAAACCCAAGTATAAAATGACCTTAAACACACACACACACACACACACACACACACACACACACACACACACTTTAATTAAAACTATACCATGTAAACTCCAATTTTTTTTGGCCACACCTGGCAGCACTCAGGGGTTACTCCTGGCTCTGTGCTCAGAAATCGCCCCTGGCAGGCACAGGGGACCATATGGGATGCTGGGATTTGAACCACCATCCTTCTGCATGAAAGGCAAACGCCTTACCTCCATGCTATCTCTCTGGCCCCATAAACTCCAATTTTTGTTAATTTGCTACTTTCCTCTGCATTATGAGAAAAAAAAAATTTTTTTTGGTTTTTGGGCCACACCCATTTGACGCTCAGGGGTTACTCCTGGCTAAGTGCTCAGAAATCGCCCCTGGCTTGGGGGGACCATATGGGACGCCGGGGGATCGAACCGCGGTCCTTCCTTGGCTAGCGCTTGCAAGGCAGACACCTTACCTCCAGCGCCACCTACCCGGCCCCGAGAAAATTTAATTTAATTTAAAGGACTGCTTTACCAGAGAAATAAACTATATTACCTTCAAAAGTACTTTAAAAATCAACCACGTACAGGGGCAAGGTATGTGTAACTCTGAAGAACACATTGTCTTAAATGTGTGAGATTCTTATTTTGATTCCCAGAACCAAGCAACACACACACATATAAATCCAACAATTTATAATAGCTTTTGGGCACCTATCTTTCAGCTGGAAGAGATATATTTATGAATCTATCCCATTCTTCACTTAAGAAAACAAAGTAATGGGCCGGGCGGTGGCGCTAAAGGTAAGGTGCCTGCCTTGCCTGCGCTAACCTTGGACGGACCGCGGTTCGATCCCCCGGTGTCCCATATGGTCCCCCAAGCCAGGAGCAACTTCTGAGCACATAGCCAGGAGTAACCCCTGAGCATTATCGGGTGTGGCCCAAAAACCAAAAAAAGAAAAAAAAGAAAAAGAAAAAGAAAAAGAAAACAAAGTAATATGTTTGCTCTAAAGTTGTATCTCCTCAATCCCTTTGTTCATGAAAAGGAGTAAAAGTAGGGATAGAGCCACAACACAGCATATAGTACATTTGCTTTACATGCAGCTGGCTTGGGTTAGATATCCCACATACCACATGGCCACCCAAAGTCTCCTGAGTGCAGAGCCAGGAATAAGCTCTGAGCTGGGTGTGCCCCCCCCCAAAAAAAATAGCTTCATAACACTGTCAAGTAAGCAGAGATCTGAGCGATTTCCTGGTTTTGGCACCTTTCATGATATCAGAATGCTGTTGCTGGTATCCTTATTCTTAACTGTATGGCACACAGTGTGTCTCCAGGAATTCTAATAAAAGATAAGCCCAGTGAAATGCTGATTTTTAAAAAGGGAGATTGGATTGGGTAGACACTTTTGAACATAGTTGTAAATGGAAGGTATCAATGTTCCCACTGATATGTGGAATCATAGACAGAGTAAAGGAATAGACAGGGTCAATGATAACAGACACACTTTCTTAGTAGTCTGTTCTGGGCTGAAAACTTTGGAACTTTCTCAGAATAAATAAGATGTTCCTTTCTACATAAAACCACAGCAGACAACTTCCTCTGACAGCAACAGCCCAGTTCCACAACTCAACCTTATCAAATTGTCGAGTCATCAAATTTCTTCCAGATCTACAGATCCTGGACCATGCAGACACTTCAAAACTTCAAAGTAGTGTCAGCCCAGTAAGATCACAGAAATCTGATGAAAAAATTACATGAAAGACCACCAAGCTAGGGCCAGAGAGATAGCACAGTGATAGGGTGTTTGCCTTGCATGCAGCCAACTCAGAACAAATGGTGGTTCGATTCCCAGCATTCCATATGATCCCCTGAGCCTGCCATGGACCATTTTTGAGTGCAGAACCAAGAATAATCCCTGAGCACTGCCAGGTGTGACACAAAAAAAAAAAAAAAAAAAAAAAAAAAACCAAAAACCACCAAGCTCAGTAGGCCTAAATAGTAACACAGAAGGCTCAACTAGCACCAAACACAGTCCAGTAAATCTTTAAACAATACTTTAGTAACAACACTGGGAGATATAATTATTTCAAATTTACCCTATTTGTAAAAAATCACCCTACACGCCATATTTCCAAGTCTGAATCAGGATCACGTCGGAAATAATCCAAACCAGGCTGAGGCTGAAATGCATATAGTATGGCAATCTTCTATCTCATATGGAGAACAAGTTGCCTGCCAGAACTGTCATTTTTATTGAATACAGAGACCACCCCCAGGCTGGAGGAGTAAAGACAGAGTAAGGACAGATAGCCCAGGCTATCCTGAGCCTGTGCCACACAGGTTTACATATAATACAATATTTGTCTTGCGTGAAACCAATCTGTAAACAAACAGATACAAAGAAACCAGGGATAAATTTTGTTTGGGATATAATGGTATAATCTAACACTTATTGGTCTAAGGTTTGATAATTCCATTTGCCTTTCGGTTGTAACAAATAACATGAACTAAATTTGTTTCTGCAGGGGACAGGCGAGGCTGGTGGGTATGAAACTGAGGCACCAGTAGAGAGTCACAATGGTTGTGGAACTGGTGTTTGAACATTTAATGCCTCAAACAACTGTATTATAAACAACTTGGCAAATCACAATGTTATAACAACAATTTTTAATTTTAAAGAGAGTCTAACTCTAATGCTGAGTCTGACCCACACTGAGTCTGAGATAGAACAAGAAGGAACCAAGAGACACTGGGGAAGGCACTCTGATATTCTATTCCCAAAGCAATAATACTAGTGTAAATTATGGAACTTAAATAAAAATTAAGGGTCTGAAGATCTTGGAGAGATAGTACAGAGGCTAATGCGCTTGTTTTTCATGTACTTGACCCCGATTCATCCCCTGCACCAGAGTCCCCTAAACACCTCAAGGAGTGATCCCTAAGCAGAGATACCAGAGTAAATTCTGAGCAGTTTGGGTCACTCAACACCCCAAATTAAAGTCCTTTGATTTTGTCATTAAAATTTGTTTATAAAAGAGATTGGAATTGAGAAAGCATGTTTAGAAATACTATGTGATAAAATAGTTCTAGGGAAAAAACAGTGGAATCCGTAGGGTTGAATTACCATGGGGGAGGGAAAAAAATCTACAAATAAGGAGGGAAAAGACAAAAGATAAAAGGATTGCACTGGTGAAAGGTGATGTATATCATATGACTGAAACTCAGTCATTCATTTATTTATTTTTATTAATATCTTTATTTAAATACCTTGATTACAAATACGATTGTAGTTGGGTGTCAGTCATGTAAAGAATACCCCCCTTCACCAGTGCAACATTCCCATCACCAATGTCCTAAATCTCTCTTCTCTCCACCCCACTCCCACATGCACTCGAGACAGACTTTCTACTTCCCTCATTCGTTCACATGGTTATGGTAGTTCTCAGTGTAGTTATTTGAATAATGGTATTCACCACTCTTTGTGGTGAGCTTCATGAAGTGAGCTAGAAGTTCCAGCCCTCCTCTCTTTGTCTCTGAGGATTGTTGCAAATGTCTTTTCTTTTTCTTAAAACCCATAGATGAGGGAGACTATTTTGTGCCTATCTCTCTCCCTCTGACTTATTAATCATCATTTATTTGTTTTTAAAAAATAGTGAAAACCTGATCAATACAGGGCCAACTAGGATGTAATACTAATGCAAAAGTTTTATGGATAAAGGTTTAATTTCTAAGAATCCTACTATGTCTCATCTGTGGGACTTAAAAATACTCAGTAATTAGAGCAACTAAGATCCAAAGGCAACATGATAGGAAAATAGATCCACACAACTGAGTTGGGGTGAGTTATAAAGAGAGAGGTTGGAATCCTTGGGGGAGGAAGGGATGGCGGTGGTGTTGAAATCATGTCCATAAAAAAATGATTATCATAAAAATCAGACTTTTCTGCACAATACAGCCAAGAAGATGCCACTGAACACAATCTCCAGGGCCCAAACCGGTGAGGGCCCCACCCAATAAGATGGAGCCAGAGAAGCGTGGCTGCTCCACTTCGCTCTGTGGCCTCAAGTATCTTCTAACCCATGAACCCCAGCAGAGCACATAGCAAAAATTACTATACAAGTGTTGCAATGGGGAAACAATGCATGAAAACACCACATATAGAGAATGAAGATGACCTGAAAAGCCTCTCAGATAGGGAGTTTAGAGTATTAATATGGAGGATGCTCAAAGAACTCAAAGCAAGCTTAGATCAAGCTGAATAGGCCACAATGATAGAACTCAGAAAACTCCAAACACAAACAATAGATTTTAAAAAACTCAGTAGATGAAATGAAAACCTCAATGGAAAGCCTTTCCAAGAGAGTAACAGCAGCTGAGGATGGGGTCAATGAGTCAGAGAATGAGATGCAGAACAACTCCATACAGCAGAAGAGATTAGAAACAAACCTTAAAGCAAATGATCAGACAATGAATAAACTACTCAAAAAATGTGAACAGATAAAAATAGAAGTCTTTGATAAACTCAACAGAAAGAACATAGAAATAATTAGAGTTGCAGATACTCAGGAAGAGAATATTAAGAAGTTTGAGGAAGTGTGAGAAGAGGAAGAGAAGAAGAGGAAGAAGAAGGGGAAGAAGAATAAAAAGAAAAAAGAAGAGGAAGAAAAAGAAGAGGAGGAGGAAGAAGAAGAAAAGGAAGAAGGAAAAGAAGAGAAGAAAAAGACAAGAAAAGAGGAAGAAGGGGAAGAAGAAAATAAAGAAGAGGAGGAGAAAGACAAAGAGAGGAAGAAGTAGAATGGGAAGAGGAAGAAAAATAAGAGAAAGAAGAGGAAAAGGAGAGAAAAAAGAAAAATGGACTGAATTTTTTTTTTTTTTTTTGGTTTTTGGGCCACATCCGGCAGTGCTCAGGGGTTACTCCTGGCTATCTGCTCAGAAATAGCTCCTGGCAGGCTCAGGGGACCATATGAAACACCGGGATTCGAACCAACCACCTTTGGTCCTGGATCGGCTGCTTGCAAGGCAAACACCGCTGTGCTATCTCTCCGGGCCTGAAAATTTATTTTTAATTTCTTTTCTTATAAGTGTCTTTGTTTAATCACTGTGATTATAAACATGTCTATAGTTGGGTTTCAGTTAAAAATAAAAAATATTTTTTAAAAATCAATGAATAAAAATTCTATGATGTTACTAACACACACGCGCGCACGTGTGACAGAAGAATAAAAGGAAATACAAAGAAAAGAAAACCCTCAAGATGAATTGACCTGAGTTTCAGCATGCTGAAGAAGCTAATGTATAGAATAAAAGAGAGCACTTAACATGTCCAATGTCACCAGACTGAAGAAAAACTGGCAAATCACAATCACAATCACAAAATCACAATCACAAAACAAAAGCTAATGTATAACAGCACACTCTCTTGATCAGGCTCCTTTATCTATCCTAATTAATGCAATGCTCATAAGCAACTCTAAAAGATAAGTACTAGTATTACCTCCTTTACAGATAAATTGAGTGAAGTGCGGAAGATTAATTTGTTTAAGGTCACAAAATGATCTTAACAGGAACTACAACGTAGTGAGACTACAACTCTGGCACCAGTAATGTTGTTCTTTCTCATAATAGTTTTCAGCCTTCAAAGTACTACTACTAAGGGAGGGGAAAAAGAGAAAGGTAGGAAACTTGTCTTGAATGTGGCAGAACTGGGGATGGGGGGGATTATCCCGAGCACCTCATATAGTCCTTTGGGCTTACCAGGAGTCATCCCTGAGTACTATGTAGTGTGTCATTCCCCCACATCCCTCAAAAAGGTAAAATTGGGGACTTGAGATATAGCAAGATGGGTATGGAATTTGCCTTGTTGCAATTCATATTCAATCCCTACCATTGCATATGTACCATGAGCACTGCAGAAATGATTCCTGAGTATAGATCTAGGATTAGCCCCTGAACACCAGTGAGTGTGGCCCCATGACAAAAAATAAATTAAAGATTAAAAATGCTGGGGCCAGAGCGATAGCACAGTGGTAGGGCATTTGCCTTGCATGCGGTGACCCAGGAAGGACCTGGGTTTGATCTCCAGCATCCCATAAGGCCCCCCGAGCCAGGACCAATGATTTCTGAGCCCATAGCCAGGAATAACCCCTGAGCATCACCGAATGTGACCCAAAAACAAACCAAAAAATTTGAAAAACATAAAAGAATTAAAAATGCTATTAGAGAAGGACTATTAATCTTAAAGACACAATGAAAACAAAAGAAAAATACAATTGTGTAGATAGTGACAAGGTGAAAATATAAAAGAGTAAGCTCAAGGGAAATTGTTCTGAATCAGGAGAGATATGAGCAAGACTGTAGTCCGTGTATTGGAAAGAAATGTCAAATTTTAGATAAAAAAAAAAGAAAAAAATTTTTCATTGGGGGAAACAGATCAGCAGAGGCTTTGAAATGCACTAGTGCATGGCATATCCAGAGAATAACATGCAATGGACAATAAGCTGAAAAGGTCAATGTGTGTAAAAAAAATTTTTAAAAAGTCAGAGATGGAACTGAAGATTACTGATAAGTAAAAGATTAGATAGTAGACAGACTGTTGGCAGTATTGGCAAAAATGTACACAGGTACTATCTCTATGGAAAGCAGTATAGAGAAACTGAAGCAAAAGTACAGTACTGCCCAAGTTTTAATCCTTGTCATCACTTATGATCCCCAAGTTTTGCCAGGAGTGATCAATGAGTGTAGATCAATTCCTGAGCACCAGGAATTTGGTGTGGGCTCCAAAACAAGCAAAAATCAGTATGAAGATTTTTTTCAAATATTAGACACAGATTTAATATATAATTCAGTTTTCTTTTTTCTTTTTCTTTTTTGATTGTGAGCTGAGAAGTAACACTTCTCTTTCCATTTTATCAGTCACTGGGCCCAGACAAATGAGGACAGCACTTGCTGGAAGCTAGCCACTACCTTCTCAAGACTTTGTATTGTGTTTTTGTGTTCCCAGTGCACACTCGTAGGAGTGGTATTGCTGTATCATATAGGAGCTCAATTTCCAGGGTTTTTGTTTGTTTTGGTTTTGGTTTTTAGGCCACACCCGGTGATGCTCAGGGGTTACTCCTTGCTATGCACTCAGAAATTGCTCCTGGCTTGGGGGACCATATGGGATGCTTGGGGATCGAACCACTGTCCATCCTAGGTCAGCCGCATGCAAGGCAAACACCTTACCACTGGGTCACCACTCCAGTCCTAATTTCCAGTTTTTTGAGAAATCTCCACTTGTTTTCCAGAAAGGCTGGACTAGATGGCATTCCCACCAGCAGTGAATGAGAGTTCCTTTATCCCCACACTGGTTGCTTTTATTCTTTGTGATGTGTGCCAGTCTCTGTGGCATGAGATGGTACCTCATTGTTGTTTTGATTTGCATCTCTCTATGATTTATTTTTCATTAGTAGGCATTTATCACGAAAACAAAAATTCAAACAATATATGCTCATTATGTTCATAGTAGCTCTATTGTCAGTTGCCAGATCTGAAACCAGCCCAAATACCCAACACAGATGAGCAAAAATTGATGTGAGTATATACAAAATGTAATGCTGCCCAGCTATAAAAAAGGTTAAATCTTGCCTTTTGCTACAACATGAATGGAATTGAAGGGTTGTGCTATAAAAAATAAATCAGAAGGAGAAGAAAGAATATCACATACATAGATGTGATGTTTTTTTAAAAAAATCAACAGAAATAAACAATACAAAAGAAAAATGAAATCTTGGACCATGGGAGCTAGAGAAATAACACAGTGGTAGGGCATTTGCCTTGCACATAGCCAACCCAGGACCAATGGTGGTTCAATTCCCGGCATCCCATATGGTCCCCTGAGACTGCCAAGAGCAATTTCTGAGCATAGAGCCAGGAGTAACCTCTGAGCACCGCCAGGTGTGGCCCAAAAAACAAAAAGAAAAAATAAGAGAAAGAGAAAAAAGAGAGAAAAGAAGAGAAGAAGGAAGGAAGGAAAGAAGGAAGGAAGGAAGGAAGGAAGGAGGAAGGAAGGAAGGAGGAAGGAAGGAAGGAAGGAAGGAAGGAAGGAAAGGAAGGAAGGAAGGGAAGGAAGGAAGAGAAGGAAGGAAGGAAGGAGGAAGGAAGGAAAGGAAGGAAGGAAGGAAGGAAGGAAGGAAGGAAGGAAGGAAGGAAGGAAGGAAGGAAGGAAGGAAGGAAGGAAGGAAGGAAGGAAGAAGGAAGGAAGGAGGAAGGAAGGAGAAGGAAGGAAGGTAGGAAGGAAGGAGAAGAAAGGAAGGAAGGGGAAGAAGAAGAAGAAGGAGAAGAAAAGGAAGAAGAAGGAGGAAGGAAGGAAGAAGAAAGGAAGGAAGGTAGGAAGAAAAGAAAGAAGAAAGAAGAAAGAAGAAAGAAAGAAGAAAGAAAGAAGAAAGAAAGAAAGAGAAAGAAAGAAGAAAGAAAGAAAGAAAGAAAGAAGAAAGAAGAAAGAAAGAAAGAAAGAAAGAAAGAAAGAAAGAAAGAAAGAAAGAAAGAAAGAAAGAAAGAAAGAAAGAAAGAAAGAAAGAAAGAAAGAAAGAAAGAAAGAAAGAAAGAAAGAAAGAAAGAAAGAAAGAAAGAAAGAAAGAAAGAAAAGAAATCTTGGATCACAAAACTTAATTGACTAGATGGGGAGAAGGGAGGGATATTAAGATGGTGTCCAATTGACAGTGATATTTAGGTGGTGGGATATAGTGAGATACATCTGTAGAGGTGCGAAAGTGCATGCCTAAAACTAATGCATCCTTGTAAGTCAACACTATCAATAAAACAAAAATTTAACAAGGATTTAAAATTTTTACCAACATTATCCAGGTCAGTAAAGCAAACATACTATTTTCAATAATGTTGAAGGTAAACTATATGTGTTAAATACAGTTATAGGGGGAAATATAGTGGGTCTTATATGGTAATAATATATCCCTAAAGCATAAATATTTACACTATTGTAAAACAATGTTATATCAGTTAAAAAAATCTTTCCTAATTTCAGGGCAGAGCTCCAAGGCATTCGATATATTCTGAGATCAAATTTAGCCTTCCATATACAAAGCATGCAGAGTTCTCTCTGTGAGCCTCAATTTTAAACAAAAAATTTTAATTTAATTTAATACATTTTAGCACTGAAGTTTTTATTTCTTTTTTTTTTTTTTTTTTTTAAGCCTACAGCACCCGGTATTCCCAGGCGGTCTCCCATCCAAGTACTAACCAGGCCCGACCCTGCTTAGCTTCCGAGATCAGACGAGATCGGGCGCGTTCAGGGTGGTATGGCCGTAGACAAAGTTTTTATTTCTATATATTAATTTGTTCAACAAATCCAGAAATATAAAAATAATTCCTGACAAAATAACTATTAGTAGTTCCATGTTAGTTTAAAACTTTAATCACTTAAGATAAATAAATGGTTTCTTCAAAGCACTTCAGAGTTAAGACTTAGACATTATAAGCCACATTGGAGAAAAGTGGAATCAGAAGTGAGGAAATTTGGAAGGAACAATGCAGTCAATTAAATTTTTTAAATCTAATCAGTAAGTAAACAATGAAATTGCAGACAAAATGTTCAAATCATAAACTAGCACATCCAGAAATATTACTGAATCGCTAGCATTTGATTATGTCAGAGTACTTAAGTTGAATTTAAAATGGATCTATTCACTTAGAACTGTCATAATGAAAAGAAATTAAAAAGAATTATTTGAACTAATGTTTACAATCATTCCCAATTATCTTGTATTATCACAATTAAAATACCGTTCACAATTTCAGTTTTTTTATTCATGAGAGGATAGTATATTAAACATACATAATCAAAGGATACTACATGGAATATGAATTTTCAGAATTCCAAAGCTAAAGCATACTGGGGGTCAGAGTAATAGTACAGTGGTAGGGACTTGGCCTTGCCTGCCCAAATTTGATTCCTGGAATCCCATTTGGTTCACCAAGTACTACCAGGGGTAATTTCTGAGTGCAGTTCCAGGAATAGCCTCTGATGATCAATGAGTGTGTCCCACTCTCTCCACCCTAAAAAGCTAGAGTATACTTACATATTAATAAAACCACTTTATATTTCTCTCTTGGGCCACTTCATCCAAGTGAAAATAAAAATGGAGTTTCTCTTCTGAGACAAACGCAATCTCAGCCATATTAAGAGTCAAAATTACTCAGTGACTAACTTAATTATTAAGAAGGCTGCAGTTTTAGTCGTCATAAAAACCCTCGTAAACCTCAAATGTGTAAAAATAAAACGAGATGTTTCAATCAAGAGATCATATTACATGGGCCAGATAGTATAGCAGGTAAGGAGCTTGCCTTGTCCACAGCCAACCCAGCTTCGATCCTTGGAATTCCCACATGGCTCCTCTAGTCCGAAGGAGTATTCCCTGAGCAGAATCCAAAGCCCTGAACATAGAGCCCAAAACGAGCCCTGATCTCATACAGCAGGGAATGGCCCAGAAACAAAAGTAGCATGTTACAATAATAAACCTTATGTTACCCTTAAAAATACTACCCAAAAAAAGATGTTTCCAGTCAACTGCAATACAAAACGAGATTTAGAGATTATTTCTACTTGGAACAGAAGACAACACAAAATTACCAAAGTGCCTACTTGCCTGCTTTGCAAGTAGAAGGCTGTGAATTCAATCATTGGTTCTTCTGAATATACTGAGCATAACCCTGGAAGCTCTGCTATCTGTGATTCCCCAGCACTAATAGTAAATTCTAGCCATTCAGGGCCGGAGAGATAGCATGGAGGTAAGGTGTTTGCCTTGCATGCAGATGGACGGTGGTTCGAATCCCGGCACCCATATGGTCCCCCCAAGCCTGCCAGGAGAGATTTCTGAGCATGGAGCCAGGAGTAACCCCTAAGCAATGCCGGGTGTGATCCAAAAACAAACAAAAAAATTCTAGCCATACAATAGCGAGATGCCTGCAAACACTGCAACTAAAGACAGCATCCCCCGCAAGCATGACAACTTAAAAAAAAAAAATTTAAATAAGAGCAAGCACAGCAGTCAAAAGTGCTACTCTGGGGCTGCACAGATAATACAAGCCAGCCCTTAATCTCTTCCCAGCTCCAACTCTAGGCTTCTGAGATCCCCTCAATGCTCTGAGTACTGCCAGGTGTGCCCCAAGTCTCCCTCCTCCAAAAGAGTACCATTCTTTGGTGAGCAGTACAACCAAACTGCGTGCAAATGTCAATCGAGTACTTGATGATGGGGCAATACCTTTCCAATATTTGAAAAGACTAACAAACTTAGTATCTACTTAAAAAAGTCTTGTAATCATGAAAGACTCATAAGGAAACATGATTCTTCTTGTATTAAGCAATGTATCTGTCTACTCTGTTCATGTTATAGAAGAAAAAAACTCTTCACCATTATGGTCACCTCTGTTTGCAGTACAACATACTACTAAGAACAAGTTAATCTGGTTTTTAAAAGCTAAGAATGATTCAGCAAAAGATGAAATTATATTAGTCAATTTATAAAAGGTAAACCTGTTTAGTACTCTATTTTTTTCACACACTATTTGGGTTATTAATAAGAAATAAAGTTCTCAGAGTCTAAAATTACCTAGGGATCTATATTCAAAATGAATCAGAATTAGAATATCTGGTGATAAGACCTGGAAAATAAGAACTCATTTCAGAACTCATCTTTTTTTTTCTCTTTTTTCCATGTTTTTTAGAACTTATCTTTTAAAACCATTGTTAATACTCTCTAAAACTAGTAACATTTGTAACATACTTAAAAGTAGATTTTTCCTTTCATAAAAAGCTATATTCTTTACAAACCTTTCTAATTTATGCCCAGTTCACTCAAACATAACAAAATATGCTCATTTCAATGAAAAGACAACACAATGATTTGATGGAACTAAAGATTTTTACTAACTTGAGTAATTAAATAATCGTGAAAACAAAGATAGAAGCAAAGAACTAGGTTCATTATTTCAATGAAAAGGTTTTTTAATTTTTTAAATTACTAAGTATGTTTTACTAAATATTTTGCTTTTCCACACTGCCAAAAATTTAACTACCGATAAACATCTTTTTAGCTATCCATCCTATATTAAACAAAGAGGATTTTTGTTTTATTTTGTTCAACTTCTGCCAAGTTCTGTTTTCATCATGAACAAGTGTGCCTATGAAACATAATGAATCAATTTGGCACAATATAGAATTTAGGAAGTAGAGAAAAATAAAACTGGGGTGCTATCTGAAATTTTCCAGTGAGCCCAAAACATGAAGCAAAATATTCAAGATTCGAGTATACTCTTCATTTGCCCAATACCAATGATCATATAGAAATCCTCAGAACAACTTTCAACTTTCACTTAAGCCAGATTCAACTTGAAATAAAATTACTTGTGTATTAGTCTCTTTATTGTCCTGACCTAAAGCAAACATGGAAAGTAAAGGTCTTTCAATACAAAATCTGTTTGTCCTCCAAGTATAAAAGAAAAAAACAAGTTTAGAGGGATAAGAAGGGAAATCAGAAAAAACAAAAATGAGTGAATAGGACAAGGCAGGCAGCTGTGATTGAGATTAAAGTCTGAGGTATGGTGCCAAGAGTCGCGTGATAACGTATGGCAGCCATGAAAACTGACCAGTATCATACTGAAAATACACAAAGCCCACTCGGGTTTTGCACCTCTAGGAACTCCCACATGAGATGTAAGAAATGCAAGTTTTTCTATGCAAATTCACTCCACTCATCTCAAGCAGACTTCTACCCACCTGCAAGCTATATGTTAGGTAAAGACAAACATGAAAGGCTGCCCAGAAAAGGAGTCAAAAAAAAGTTGTGTGGACAGAAGAGGGCCTGGGACAGGGACAAGTCTGGACCTTGAATGGGTGAGCAACGATGTATCACCTTCTGAATGCATATTATAAATGCCATACAACATGACATATGAAATAAGCACATGCTAGGTAGCTACCAAAACAAAGCACCATGTCCAGCATTAGCAGAGGATCCTGAATTGGGATCCCCGAAGCCTGAAATCATATCATAAAAGGAGTAAAGCAACTTATTTCATTGTTCACTCCTCAGTCATATATAAACCAGAGTCAATAACAATTAAATCAGGAGACCCAAACTTTAACAACCAAGCTTTAAAAAGGTGCCTGTCAAGAGGGCAGGTATGGGAGAGGTATGAGAGAAGTATGGGAAGGAACTTGGGAATACTGGTTGAGGAAAATTGACACCAATGGTGGTATTGGTTCTAGAATACCATAGATATGTCTAAAATTCAACAATGAATAAGTTGGTAAGTCACAATGCTTTAATAAAAAAAATCGTTTTTAATGGTTTGGTTTGTTGACATTAACCTCCAAATCTGCTTCATTGCTTCCCCGAATAGTTTCATCTTTCTTTCATATAGTATCTCTTTAATTGACTATAGAGCTCCCATTTCTCTCTAAATCTTCCATTTTTCAGGGCTATATTGATGAGTTTAACTCAGGAACAATGAAAAGTTGGGATCTCCTAAAAATATCACCTCCTCCAGCTGACCACTAACATGAGACTTGGCAAGGAACTATCTTGATCTGCCAGAATAGCTTTCTTGATCATAAAATTGTCCTACTAGCATGGAGACACCAAGATCTTTGTGTATAAGGTTCCCATATTCCTGGAATTTTAAACATAGAAGCAAAAACAGGGGTTCTGAGAGAGGAAAGGACATCATAGCTAAGATATACAGAGGACAAGGCCTACTTAAAAAGAAAAAGCCACCTGAGAAGTCTAGTGGCACATCTTGAGAAAAACTGGTGTGACTGGGCTTAGAGAAGCAGGACAAAGTTTCCATCTAAGGAGTTCAGAGCAGACCCCTATAAAGCCAATTCTCATCAGGTCCTGAAAGAACCCTCAACGGCACGCCTGGATGAGGGACATTAGTGTTTATTGGAATGTCAAAGCTACCTCCCAAAAGCGGAGCCCACACCCTAGGCCACTAAACACTGCACATTCACAAGCATCACCTATTTGTCTTGTGACCAGTAATGGCCTTTGCTTCACTTTGTTTAAACTTCCCAGGTGTAGGCAAACCTCTGCATCATATTGGGGAGGCCTCTGTGTAAGTATCTTACCCTTCTCCACAATGAACTAGCCTTCTGCCTGCAACTACTCCCTGAGAGGTTTGTCTTGAGACTCCAGGGACTGGTCCTCAGCCTTTTCTGCCCCACCCTGAGCTGTTCTTCCCTGGCTTTGTTGTGAACTCACCTGGCATCAGACACCACCAGGCAACATCCAAACCTACACTACACTGCCTCAAAAGAAAAATATAGTGTTTCCCACCCCGAATTTCAAATAATCTTTGGAATACCTGCATAGAGATTATAAATCTAAACAAGAAGTTTCTCCTTTAAAATATTCCACAGAAATTGCTATTTTTACCTATAATAAACATTAAAAGACAGTAATGACAAAGTCTGCTGCAGAATAGAATCATCATGATCTCATTTTATTATGTTATTTAATAGACCTCAAATCTATTCATGAAAAGAATCAGGTGGAGAAGGAATACTATTCAGCCTATAAGAAGAAATCATAATTTTTGCTTACAACATGGATGGAATTCGAAAATGTCACATAGCAAAATTAACAGAAAATAAAAGAAAAATATAAGACAGTCTCACTCATAGGTGATATATAAAAGAAATTGTTTATAAAGAAAGAAGGCAAGGAAAAGATAATGTCTAGTGAAAACAAACTCTTAAGTTCTGGCAATAAAACTGAGGTTACAAAGCAGGTTGAAGTCCTGAAAGTTTTCAAGGAACTATGTTGGCAGGAAATGGCACTTTGATTGTTCATGGGCTTGTTGTGTTATATCATTTCTTTAGCCCACATTACATTAATAAAAAAAATTTAATCACGTGGAAAATTATGTCTAGGAGCCGGAGAGATAGCATGGAGGTAAGGCATTTGCTTTACATACAGAAGGATGGTGTTTAGAATTCTGGCATCCCATATGGTCCCCCTCAAGCCTGCCAGGAGCGATTTCTGAGCGGAGAGCCAGGAGGAACCCCTGAATGCTGCCAGTGTGATCCTCCCCAAAAAAGAAAAGAAAATTATGTCTAGCACTATTACTTTTCAATGAATTAATTTTCCCTTCAAAATTGCCTGATTTCTTCTAGGTAAGATTTAGACTTATTTAATATTTAGATTTATTTAAACAGAAATAATATAGCTGAGTTAGATATACTGCTAAAGAATGGCAATCTAACAGAGGCACTTTGTGTATGGACTGGATCAACTGACTCTTATAACAAAGAAAATGTGGTGAAAGTAATGGGCTGTACTAAGAGGCCAGTGTGACAACAACTGATTGAAGTTCCCACCCAACAAACTGCTAAGAACGAAGCACAAAAACAAAGACCTTACCTGGTCTCACTAATTCCAACCTTTCTCCCCACAAGACCAGGAAACTACATGGATCCTATCAGATGTATACCTCAGGGCCTTGTACAGATAAACATCCTGTACAAATAAGTAAATAACATCCTCCCAGATCACACACATCTGTAACTAGTTCTGTTCCTAAAATCTTCAAACCTGGTCTCATTCCTGTGATGCCCCCTTGGCTCAGGTTTTCTAAGTGTCATGGTCCTTTGAATCTTCTTTCCCCTTTCACTTCACCCAGCCCTGCTCCCCAACCTCAGTAAATGAGCCCCTTTCATTGGACAGTTGTCTTAAGCCCCACTCAAGGCTGGAGCCTCTTTCCAAGACAAACCAGGGACCTTATACTTACCAAACTGGGCCCAAATCTGAAGAGCCTCTGAAAGGAGCCATGGAAATCAGAGATCTTGACGAGGAGAATGCCAAATGGACCTCTGAGATGCAAAACATACTGGAAGAGTTCAGAAAGAGCAGAACCAGGTGTACCCAGTCAGGGCTCTGAGAAAACTTCGGAGAACTAGAACACCAACCAAAAGGGCAGACTCTCAGGAAGGGATCTACCTATGCAATTAGCTCCCACAGCTCAGAACTGATGCTCATACCCCTGTTCTGATCTCCATCATCCCAAACCCAACAGATGGAAAAAGAAAACAAATAACAAAACACTGAGCCAGGAAATTTGTATAAACACAGAGAAATTCACCAAAGTAGCCCAATCAGATTTCACCTCGACTCAAAAAGAAAACCACTGATTAGCAGAAAGGTCAGGACCTCTGCTGAGTACTGTAATTTGGACTGGAGTAAAGTTATGATTAGGGAAGTTGTCCGGTATTCCCCACAATACTGCCCAAAAGCTTAAAGGTATACTGACTTCTTTCCCAATCAAGAACAGTTTTTGGTAAAGCTGAGGAAGCTACACAAGGGAACCCTAAGTAAGATGCTCTCAATCTGGTGCCTCTGTCATCCAATACTTTATGTGATGATCAAATAGATATACTCGCTATTTTCTGGAATCTATCATGGCTTCACTGCTCCCTCTAATTAGAATTCCTTGGTTCAGTCCAGAGAAATCCTATTCCAGCTTCAATGGCCCCCTCCAATTTACCACCTTCATCTGCCTTCACTCTCTGTTGCCTGCTTCCCATGGACTTGCCAGAGCTCTTCCACAAGGTCCACCTCATTGTAGTATGACAAAAGGAGCAATATCTTAATCATCTGCTTTCGGTGCCTCAAACATCTAAAGTTCTTGCTTCATATCTGCTGAATGAATCAGTCACACATGGCTTCATACTAAATGGGATTCCACTTTCAATTCAGCCTGGTCAAGTTTCCCTTGAAGCTTCCCTCACCTTTCTGCACTTCTGCATAAAGGCTGGCAAAGAATAAGAAATCATGCAGGTTCCTGCCTCTCCAGGTAAAGGAGGGAAATTTCTCCATGAACTGCCCAATGCAGAGAGCCAGTATCTGTAGACCAGTATCTAACAGGTAATAAAGTCATACTATAAAGACAATTCCTGTTTCTCCCACACACATTTTTTTTTATTTTTGGGCTATACCCGGCGTTGCTTAGGGGTTACTCCTGGCTGTCTGCTCAGAAATAGCTCCTGGCAGGCACAGGGGACCATGTGGGACACCGGGATTCGAACCAACCACCTTTGGTCCTGGATCGGCTGCTTGCAAGGCAAACGCCACTGTGCTGGCTGTTCTATCTCTCCGGGCCCAAATAATGAGTTCTAACTTTGATGAGAACTCATTGCAGATAATGACCCAAACTGACCCATCAAATTTGGAACAGTATGAGCAAGCAGGAAAACTAAACAGCCTAGATTGTCTACACTCCATCGCAGTGTATTGTTCAGAAGGAAGAGAGGGAGCAAGGGAGGGACACAGACAAAATTAATCTAAAGACTAACTGAAATAATGAACTGTCATGAGAAGGAAGATAACAAAAAGAGGAATCTAGATGGAAAAGGAAGGAAAATATAATTCAAGTTTAAGAAAAAGGATGGATAGGATTAACGTGAATTTTGTAATAAGAGACTTGAAACATTTATTTAGGATCAGCCAAAAAAATGTTCTAGACAGTGTATGCTATTAGTAATAAGAAAATCTTATTGTCCCAGAATGCAATTTAGGTGAATTATGAGGATCTATGTATATCCAATGTAGACTACTTATAAGATCCAAACTAGTCAGGCATATTTTATTACTAACAACTCCATGATGAAATGAGATACACGCATTTATGCATTCCTGCAGCATATCATAGTAGCATGGTTATACTGAAAATCAAAGTGTGCCATCGACTGTCACACTGTGAATTAACTACATTTTTCATGGAACATCATTTTTATTTGAAAGAACAACTGCAAACTGGTTATTTAAGCTGCTATATTTGACCTACATTGTTCCAGAAATGAACAAAGTTAGCCTGACACCTCAAGAAAAACTGACAGTATTTGTTGCAAAGAAGAAAATCCAAGCATTTAAACATGATTATATCAATTTTTGAAATTACTTCCTAATATTTAAAAGATAAAAAAATTGAAGATAAATATAATTTTAGCTGCTACATTTAACTATATCAATTTAACATGGCAGATAGTACTTTATAAGTTTTGATTTTTACTCTTGATTGCATAATATTAAAGTTAATTATAGAACCTACAAGACAGTAGCTAATGTACTAGTATTTAAATTAGCACTTGAGTCCAGTGATTAATTTTAAGAAACACTTATCCTATAATCAATGTCCCAACAAACCCTATCAATGTACAAATAAAATATGAATGTCTATCAAGTAAAAATTGAAATTCTAATTTCCTTGAAATAATTTCTCAAATATCATAACTTTAATGTGTCAGAAGATACCAAGAAATAAATTTCTTGAAAGCAGCAACATTTTTTCCCAAATTTTCTGAGTCAAATTTGTGATAAAATAGCATACCATAAAGATGTCTAACCTTTAAAGAGCTGCATGAGAAAGTAAAATTGCTGCAGATAAAATATGCTAGATTACCAAAATGGCAGGAGTTTAAGAAAAGTCTGCTATTTTGGCTAACTACTTTAAATCCACTGAACTACTGTCATTTCTAATATAAGCTTAAAGGTGGTGGTGGGGGTGTTTTATTTAGCTAAAAGAAAAGACTGCAGGAACGGAAAATACCATGTTAAAATATTCATACCTCCTCAAATTTAATCTAAAACTTCTATTTTAGGATACAGCAAGGCCTCAGCAATTCATATCTCAGATTCATAATCTGAGTTTAACCATCTTCCTTGAAGTGAAAATTACATCAGAAAAAAAGTCATACGGTAATGTTACCTTTTTTAGAAAATGAAACTCTGTCCATGAGACTCCCTCCCCTACCCCACAATTTAGTCCTCTCTAAGTATCCAGAAATGCCCTAATAATCTCAAAATTCTGCAGGTGTTTCCACGTTATAAAAGTCCTTGCATCTTTAGCTCAGGGAAGAAATGGCACTGGCTCAAAAGACTATTTCTATCTGGAAAGAAGTGAGAGAGAGAGAGAGAGAGAGACAGAGAGAGAGAGAGACAGAGAGACAGAGAGACAGAGAGACAGAGAGACAGAGACAGAGAGACAGAGACAGAGAGAGAGAGAAACAGAGACAGAGACAGAGAGAGACAGAGACCGAGAAAGACAGAGACAGAGACAGAGAGACAGAGACAGAGAGAGACTGCTAAGTAATTTTATGTTAAATACACAAGAGCTGGGTGGGGAGGGCAGAAAAGTTTTGGAAATGTGATGAGCTGTAATAGCCATAAATAAATAAATAAATAAAGTTCCTATTACCTAAAGAACTAGGATGTTTAATTAAGAGGCCAAATCCAATAGATAATAGAAAAGTAAACTTAGACCCCAAAACCAAAACTGATACATAGGTAAACATTTTAAACTACAAGGGTCGAAGACACAGTACAGCAGGTCGAGTGCTCCTCTTCCTTGCACACGGCCAATCCAAGTCCGATTCCCGGCACTACATGTAGTCCACCAGGCAAAGAGGCAGAAGTAAGCCGTGAGCACTGCCAGGTGTCAATAAAATAAAATGAAATTTAAAAAACATTTCAACTATTGACTATCTTACACAATTAGTATTTTAGTCACTCTCAGAAACCATCTTAACAGTCGTCGATCCACCCTTGAAAAGCCAACTAAATCGTGGAGCCCCGTTTTACAAGACCACGCATCCCCCACAAATTCCAGAAATGTGTCACAAATGTCCACTGACCCCATTCTTTAAAAAAAAAAAAAAAATTAAAAAGTGACCTAGAACATGTGACCATAGACGTTCTTGAACTTGATCTCATTCCAGGGTGTTGGTTTCCCCCCATGTCAGTCCTACAACCAGTCGTTCCTATCTGATGGGGTTGGAACCAAACTATGATTAAGCATTAAATTGAAGCCGGCGAGCTAGCTATTCCATGCCCAAAGCTGCCAGGCATCCCCACGTCAGATGCGTCCGCTAACTGCAGCCTCTTAGTGAGAAAGAAAAAAGAAAAAAAAACGTGCAAAGAATGAAACTCGGGGACCCAGGCCGTGCCCCGAAGGGAGGTCTAGGCGACACCCCGAACATAACCTTTCGAACCCAATTCCTCTCCGACACCAGACTCGCCTTCCTCCGGCTCCCAACGCTGCAGAAGTGGCCGCCCGCATTTCCTCCGGGGTGACCCCTGCCAGGGAGGGTGTGTCGGGTGCTTACCGATGCCGGGAGCCACGTAGATGAAGTAGAGGCAGGACGAGGACAGGGAGAAGAAGAAGATGAAGGCGAACAGGGAGCGATTGGAGACGCGCAGCATCCGCCTGGGCACAGACATCTTCCTCCGTCTTCCCCGGCCTGCGGGCAGGGCAGCGAGGGCTGCGTCCCCTTGTCGGGGCCGAATTTAGGGCTGCACAGTCCGGGCCCTAAACTTCCATGGAGGTGCCAAGCATCCCGAGGTCGCAGTCCCGGAATGGGCGGGCGGGGACCTAATGAATGGGGAGGCTGGAGAACCGGGGGAGGGGGCGGGAGAGCAAGGCAGGGGGCGCCGGGGAAGGGAAGGGGAGAGCGGGGGCGCAGGGCTGGGGCGATCTCTCTCTCTCGCTCGCTCTGGGGGCGAGCGGAGGCCGAGGCGAGAGCGCAGGGCGCAGTGCAGGTGGGCGAGGGCGGCGGGTCTGCGCTCCCCGGGCCCGCTCCCTCTAGCAGCGCCCCGGGGCTGCAGGTACCCAGGGCCCCCGGCGCCGGGGATCCGGCCCGCGCGCGCTCCGCAGGCCCGCAGCGCCTCCGGGCCGCCGCGTCGTGGCCGCGCGCCCCGGGGTGGCAGCCGGCGCGCGCGTGCGCAGGGGCCCGCGGGGGCCCGGGGGCGCGGCGCGGTCGAGGGCGGCGTCCCGGGGCGCGCTCCGGCTGCGGCCACCGCCGCCCGCTGCCCGCACCACCGCAAGGGCGGCAACCGCAGCGGCATGCCCGCTCCCCGAGCCTGCAGGAGCGGGGGGCCGCGCGGGGGGTCCCGGGAATAGGGGAGCGCCAGCGGGACCCGCGGGCCAGGCTGGACACCCCCGGAGCTCCGAACCGCTGTGCCCGCCCCGCGGAGACCCCGAGGCCCCTGCCCGTCCCCGCAGGGTCCCCGAACACCGAGGCTCCGGATTGGTCGGCGCCGAGCAGCCGGTGCCCTCCCCAGTGCGGGCACCAGGGACCCGAACGCAACGCTCCCTGCGTCACCGGAGCCCCCGCCCGCCGGGGGACCCCGACGCGCACCGCGCCTCTGCGGACTGGGCCACGGGATCTCTGAGCATCCCTGCGGGGGTGATGGTGATGGGCCGAGCACCCCGGGAGAGGAAGAAGGGTCTGCTCGAGGACCGACGGGTGACCATTTGCTCCCCAGGCTCAATCTTGACGCACGCCCCAGGGACCAGGTATATTTTTGCCTCGGATTTCAGAAGAGCCCATCGCTGTCTTTGCTCGGAGACATGCCGTCGCTATACGAATTGGCTGTGGACAGTCCGGTCCTGATCGTTAGTGTCTTGTCACCCGGATAGTCCCACCTTAGCTGTGCCTGTCCTTTTGGCACAGCAGGGAAGGACTGCAACCAACAGGCCCTTGCAGGCTACGGCACTCACCAGATTCAAGAAGCCAATTGTTCCTAGGTCCTTTGGGCACTCGTTCCACCCCAGTTCCAAAGCAGCTTCTTTCTGCCTGTTACATGAGTCCAGATCCTTACCTTGGTCCTTTAATTCGTGTGTATTCGTGTGTGCACGGGTTTCTTTGTTAATCGGATAGGATTTTGCGGGTATTTCTAGATACCATGGTATTCAGCCATCCCTTCATTTACAGCTGTTTTGGTCTCTTCAGAGCAAGACACCACTCGTGCCATCTTCTCTGGAATAATATATTAAGCGAAGCCTGAACACCTGAGTCTTCCATTCCACGGAGGCCTTTTATTAACTGAAGTTCATGCCAGTCTGCCTCCTGGTCTAGCTCCTTTTCTTTTTCCTTAAATGGGGGTTTGTGCTACAATCATGCAAGGCTGAGGTATCTCTGTGTGAAGCTGAGCATAATATTTATTTGTTTCATGGAGCAGACATCTATCATAATAATGTATTCTTCCATTAGTTGACTGGGTATTCAAATGCATTTTGAACGTTTTGCCTTTTGGAGTGAGAGAAATGTACTTTGTAACATTCTTAGATTTTTAAGGGAAATCTGAATTGCAACATGGAATAACATTAAATAACAGATACACCTCAAGCAAAAGAACTATAAATGGTAAAGAAGCAAAATAGTTTATCTCTCCCTGAATCTGCTGACTTTTCATCTCTTGATTTGCACCAGGTCGGTTATGGGTTTATAAAGCCGCCAATCTCCCGTGCCACCCACTTAGAGAACTCCAAACCTTAACCAGTTAGGAATATATGAATCTTCACAGGCAAAATTGGTTTCCTTAAAAGAACATGTGCTAGAACTAAGAGGGGAGTGTGAATATCTTGGAAACTTAATTGTAGGGGCTGGAGAGATAGTACAGTTGTAGGGCATTTGCCTTGCACATAGCCATCCCAGAACTAACCCAGGTTCAAGTCCTGGCATCTTATATGTCCTCCGAGCCTGCCAAGAACAATTTCTGAGTGCAGAGCCAGGAGTAACCCCTCTGCATCACCGGGTGTGGCTTAAAACAAAATAAATAAATAAATAAATAAAATTATCAATTGTACTTTGAGAAAGATGATGTCTACAGATGTACCTGGCTGGCATTATTACCACTGATACTGCTCCAAAATTCACAATAACTGGTGATACTGATCAATTAATCCCTCTTGGGTAAAGGTGTGCCCTATAAAATCACTTCAATAAGTGCACCCCGATAGTGGTTATCACTAGGTACAAAGAGACTTGATCTAGGTGAGGTGGAGTCCCTGTCATTCTCGAAGATGACTTAAAGTGTCCTATGCATTCATTTTCCATCAACAGAATAGATCATCACAGTAATAGGGATTTTGGTGAAGCTCACTTAAATGAGTTCATGCCTCTAAGGGCTTGGGAGATGAGGTGGAGAGAAAGTACATAAGGTGGGGTACTTGCCTTGCATTCAGCCAACCAACATATAATCACTGGTATCCCTATCCCTGAGTAATTCTTGAGCCCAGAGTTAAGCACCTCTGGGTGTGTCCCCCCAAAAAAAGTACCCTCCAAAAAGAATTCACTATTATGCTTACAATCACATGGATTGTAGATCTTGAAAGAGTCAATATGCCAGCTCAGTTCATGACTTCCCACAGATTGCACTAGCTTCCATTTTCACACAGATTACTTTGCCTATTGGGGAAATGTTTTATTTAATCACGTACTTTATGACTTCTTTCTATAAAACATATATACTATCTTTCAACATTTTAAAAAAATTTTGTCTGGACATCTGTAGCAGAAATCACATAAATTATACCGTATAATACCATAAAGTTAAGACCAACTGACTGATACTTACCTATAATCAATTGATAAGTTTCTTTCTCCATTCTTTTTCTCAGCTTAATACTTAGTTGAATCAACAGATAGTTAGTGTTTCAGTAAAGGGAACGTGAACTGCCAAGCAGTTATCCCTGACTGGCCCAAAGGATGTCTGGAAAAAAAAATCTGCACAATAAAGGACTGAATGAGGATGAGTTCTGAAAGCTCTTAGGTTAGAGTGTGAGGGAAGAGATCATCAAATTCAAAGGCAAAGGACGGAGCACAAGAGTCCCAAGTATAGTAGTACCTTGTGCCTGTTAGTGGAAAGAGATTCTGTATAGGTACCACCAAGGTAAGGCTGGAAGACTACCTTTGCAGCCTGAGGCTCCTTCCACTTTGTTGGGGTACTTTTTTCGTAGCCTTTTTAAGGGGAGGCTGTGAGACAGTACATAGACAAGGCACTTGTTTTGCATGCAATCTGATCCCTAGTACCATAGAGGGTTCCTTGATCACTGCCAGGAGTCATCCCTGAGCACAGAGCCAAGGGCAACCTCTGAGCATCACCCATGTTCAACAACCCCCCCCCAACAACAACAACAACAACAAAGAAAAGGAGATTTTCCAAAGATATAGCTCAAAAGGCTAGAATACAACCCTTGCATATTCAAGACCCTAAATTTAATCTCTGGTACTACATGCTCCCCTACCATCTCCCTCCTCCAGCATCACCAAGTGTGGCCCTGCTGGCCCCCAATACTGCAAAACTCAACAACTGCTGGATAGGACACTATCTCCTGAGGAAAAACCCCCCTAAAATGCCTTTTTGACACAGTTCAAAAGAATTGATTTCCTATAGTACCACTTACTATTATCAAAATATCCTACTCTCCCTCATTTACTATTCTAAGAAGTCATTTTCTGAACACAATTTTGTTTTGAATAGGAGAATATGCAGTTGTTTAATGAACATATCCTTTTCATTTTTATCGTAATTTTTGTAAAATTGAAGTCAAACTTGATGGTGCTCAGGGCTTAGTCCTGGCTCTGTGCTTAGGGATTTGTTGTGCTAAGAGTCAATTTGACATTGCTGCATACAAGGCAAGGGCCTTGCCCCTTTCTATTGTGTCTCCAGACCTGAATGAATACACTTTTGGCATTTTCCTTAACTGTAGTAATTGTGTATATTACTTTTAATTTAGCATAATAGAGACTACAAATTAATTTACCTTAACTGACTCAAAAATTTTTACAAAAGGTGCTATTATCTTAGGAAAATGGCTCATAAAAATAGCAGATAAATTACAAAAATAAAAAGTGGTTTATAGTTGTCCTTTTATTTTTTATAAAATATTTATTTTAAGCACCATGATTACAAAAACATGATTGTAGTTGGGTTTCAGTCATAAACAGAACACTCCCCTTCACCAGTGCAACATTCCCACCACCAATGCCCCTCCTCTCTCCTTCCCAACCCTTGCCTGTATTTGAGACAGACATTCTACTTTTCTCACTCATTATAGTCATGATAGTTGTTAGTGTAGTTATTTCCCTAACTGCACTCACTACTCTTTGTGGTGAGCTTCATATTGTGAGCTGGTCCTTCCGGCCCTCATCTCTATTGTCTCTGGGCATTATTACAATAATGTCCTAAATTTTTCTTAAAACCCATAGATGAGTGAGACTGTTCTGTGTCTATCTCTCTCCCTCTGACTTATTTCACTCAGCATAATAGATTCCATGCACATCCATGTATAGAAAAATTTCATGATGTCTGCATAATATTCCATTGTGTACAGTGTCCTTTTATCAGATCAAGAATGTTACAGATAGGGGCCAGTTAGAAAGCACAGTGGTAGGGCATTTCCTTGCATGTGGCTGACCCAGGATGGACCTGGGTTTGATCCCCAGCATCTCATATGACTTCCCGAACCAGGAACAATTTCTGAGCACATAGCCAGGAGTAACTCCTGAGTGTCATTGGGTGTGGCCCAAAAACAAAAACAAAAACAAAAAAGAATGTTATAGATGTTGTAGGAAGAAGCAACACAGAAATGGCATCATAATACAGAATAACATTACCTTTTCATAGTGGCCATACCTGCTATGCTCCTTAGGTTACCCTGTTCCAGGAATCACTCGGCGTTCACATGTTACTTATTTACCCAAACTCCTGAGCTACCTTCCCACCATCAGAGCTACTTAATAAAGAACTTTTGTGGCCCATCTTCTGTTATCTTATTTCACATTGAAGTGTTCAGTGGACTTTCTCAATCTATTCTCAACCTTGGGGCATGGGAAGGAAATGAGGCAGTTGTCTCTAATACATCTGCCCAGCAAAGGATATTAAAAAAAATGAAGTTCTGATGAGAGAAAAAAATAATACATGTTTAGAAAATCAGACAAGGGGCCGGAGAGACAGCACAGCGGTAAGGCATTTGCCTTGCATGCAGAAGGACGGTGGTTTGAGTCCCAGCATACCATATGGTTCCCTGAGCCTGCCAAGGGCAATTTCTGAGCGTAGAGCCAGGAGTAACCCCTGAGTGCTGCTGGGTTTGACCCAAAAACCAAAAAAAAAAAAAAAAAGAAAAGAAAAAAGAAAAAAATTAGATAAACTAAGAAATAAAGAACACCAAAGAAATAGATTAAGGTAAAATAGAAACTTTCATTTTTCTAATTAATCTACACATAAAATGTGGTCAAACAGTAATAGTAACAAAGTACTTGTTTTATATGCATATATATGTATTCTTATAAATAAATAAGCTAAATGGTAATATCAGGAACAGAGGAGTGAAAGTAAGATTTTTATTTAATCATAATGGGGAAAGAAAGAAAGAAAGAAAGAAAGAAAGAAAGAAAAAAGAAAGAAAGAAAGAAAGAAAGAAAAAAAAAAGAAAGAAAGAAAGAAAGAAAGAAAGAAAGAAAGAAAGAAAGAAAGAAAGAAAGAAAGAAAGAAAAAAGGAAGGAAGGAAGGAAGGAAGGAAGGAAGGAAGGAAGGAAGGAAAGAAAGAAAGAATGAAAGAAAGAAAGAAAAAAAGAAAGAAAGAAAGAAAGAAAGAAAGAGAGAGAGAGAAAGAGAGAGAAAAAGAAAGAAGAGAAAGGAAGGTAGGAAGGAAGAAAGAAAGAAAGAAAGAAAGAAAGAAAGAAAGAAGAAAGAAAGAAAGAAAGAAAGAAAGAAAGAAAGAAAGAAAGAAAGAAGGAAGGAAGGAAGGAAGGAAGGAAGGAAGGAAGGAAGGAAGAGAAGAAAGAAAAGAAAGAAAGAAAGAAAGAAAGAAAGAAAGAAAGAAAGAAAGAAACAAGAAAGAAAGAAAGAAAGAAAGAAAGAAAGAAGGAAGGAAGGAAGGAAGGAAGAAAGAAAGAAAGAAAGAAAGAAAGAAAGAAAGAAAGAAAGAAAGAAAGAAAGAAAGAAAGAAAGAAAGAAAGAAAGAAAGAAAGAAAGAAAGGAAAGAAAGAAAGAAAGAAAGAAAGAAAGAAAGAAAGAAAGAAAGAAAGAAAGAAAGAGAGAGAGAGAGAGAGAGAGAAAGAAAGAGAGAGAGAGAGAGAGAAAGAAAGATAGAGAGAGAGAGAGAAAGAAAGAAAGAAAGAAAGAAAGAAAGAAATAAAGAAAGAAAGAAAGAAAGAAAGAAAGAAAGAAAGAAAGAAAGAAAGAAAGAAAGAAAGAAAGAAAGAAAAGAAAGAAAGAAAGAAAGAAAGAAAGAAAGAAAGAAAGAAAGAAAGAAAGAAAGAAAGAAAGAAAGAAAGAAAGAAAGAAAGAAAGAAAGAAAGAAAGAAAGAAAGAAAGAAAGAAAGAAAGAAAGAAAGAAAGAAAGAAAGAAAGAAAGAAAGAAAGAAAGAAAGAAAGAAAGAAAGCCAGAATACCAAGTAGAACCCTTGCCTTGCATACAGCTGACCTATGTTCGATTGCCGGGTTCATAACCCAGAAGGGTTCACAGCCCTTCTGGAGTGATCCCTCACCACAGATCTAAGAGTCAGCACTTGACTCCAGGTGTGACCCAACACCCCTTTAATTCTAACAAATGAAGTTTATGTTAATCCAGCTATATAAAAAAGTATTTTGAATATCAAAGGCCTAAATGTACCAATTAAAACAGGGATCATGGCCAGAGAGAGAGCACATAAGAGACTAAAGTACATGCTTTGCACACAGGAAACAAAGATTCCACGCCTGGCACTGCATGATCACCTAATCACTGTCTAGTACCTGCCCTTGAGCACAGAGTCAGGAATAACCCAGGAGCACCATGACCTTTAACAACCCCCTCCTATCCATAGAAAGACGAAGATAATCAGAATGAATTTTTTAAAAAGACCAATTTTATATTTCAACAAGAAATTAATTTTTTTTCTGGGGACCACACCCAGCCAGACCACTCCTAGTTCTGCACTCAGGTATCACTCCTGGTGACACACAGGGTTCCAGGGATCCAACCTGGGTGGGCTGCCTGCAAGGCAAGAACCCTACCTACTGGACCATCTCTCCAGGTCATAAAACTCCTATAAAGTATAAAGTATAAAGACATATATATTGAAAGCAAATGAAGGAAATATATCATGCCAACACTAAGGAAAAGAAAGTAAAAAAAAAAAAATACCATGAATTTCAAAAAGAACAGAAAGCAAAGAAGTCATCAGGAATAAGAGGATTGCCTGACATTATAGGACTAATTCTCCAGGATAACTCAACTGTCATTAGCATGCAGGCACCTAACAATAGAACAGGAAGTAATGCATGGCAAAAGTTATATTAATGCAAGGAGAAACAAACAAATCCACTGTCATGCTAGTACTTCATTATTACTCTTTCAGAAATGGACAGTAGTATAGGCAGAAAATCAATAAGGATAAAGTTGAACACAAAATACCATTAATCAACTGGGTATAATAAACATATATAGGCTTTTTTGTTCAACAACAGAATATATATTTTTCCCAAGCTCACCTGGTATATTCATCAAGGTAACCCATATTGTGAGATATAAAGCATACCATAACATTGAAAAGAATATAAATCATACAACATATTTTCTCAGACCAGGGAGAATATAAACAATAAACCAATAACAGACAATAAGAAATACCAAATTAAAAGAAATACCAAAATTATGTGTAGATAAAACATCTTTAAACATATGTTTAAAGAATACATCGGTTAAAGAAAAAAACCTCAAGGGAAAATAAAAAAACTATTTAAACCAAATAAAAATGAATATGTAAATCTAAAAATGTGTGGAATATGGTACATAGGAAAAAGTTAATAAATATATTTTTAAGATTTTTTCATCAATATTCTAAATTTCTATTCTAAGAAATTAAAAAAGAGCAAACTAAACCCAAGAAAGAAAAGAAAAATAATATATAAAAGGAAATAAAGCAATGAAACTGAAAATGGTCAATCAGTAGAGGAAAATTATTAAAAACAAAAACATTATTGGGGAATAATGACTGTTTATTTGGGGTTTTGTTAGATCTGAAAATATTTACAATTGGCAGTGTTATAAACAGAAAGCAAACCAACAGTTCCCAAATGGAATCACTTAGGCTGAATCCCTTCTCACCTAATTTAAACCCAACATTTAATTTCCAGACTCTCTGGAAAATGGAATTAGAAAACAGTTGGTTAAAACCACCTGGACAGCACTAGTAAATTAATCTGCATAATAGACCCCAGCAATGGACCATGGCCTCTAAAGGAAAGTGACCTCATCACAACCAATCCTGCTTCTGCTAGTTTAACTTCCTCCCCACCCCACCTCCATCCCACTCCCTTCTACCTTAATAGTTTTTACTTTTGTGTGGCTCCTCGGGGTTTTTTTCTCTAGGTAGGAAGCTAGATTAACTGGTGCCCTGTACATGAATAACTGAATAAAGCCTATAAAATCTTTACATTTTGCTCAGTTCTATTTGCCTTTTTTTTGGGGGGGGGGTCACACCCAGCATTGCTCAGGGGTTACTCCTGGCTCTGCACTCAGAAATCACTCGTGTCAGGCATGGGGGATCATGTGGGAAGGGATTCGAACCACTGTTAGTCCTGGATCAGCTGCTTGCAAGACAAACACTTTACGGCTGTACTGTCTCTCCGGCCCCTCTATTTGCTTTTTTTTTTTTTCCGGGCCACACCCGTTTGATGCTCAGGGGTTACTCCTGGCTAAGCGCTCAGAAATTGCCCCTGGCTTGGGGGGACCATATGGGACCCCGGGGGATTGAACCGCGGTCCTTCCTTGGCTAACGCTTGCAAAGCAGATACCTTACCTCTAGCGCCACCTTGCCGGTCCCTCTATTTGCTTTTTTAAAAACAAAGAAACAAACTAGGTAAATTCTGCTTCAAATTAGAAATTGGGATAAATACTGACTTGAGAAAACAGAAGCGGCCCCCTCCCCTCCAGAATAATCAGTACAATATAGGAGGAATGCTGGCTTGGGCAATGAAGATTAAGCCAGTATCAAGAAATAAATGAACCTAAATAATCTGAATTTTGAGAATGCTAGGGATCTATGTGGTATAGATTAGAAGAAAGCCAAGTACCTGTTTGAGGACAAATCAGATGTGTACTCCAGAAATGTTTAAAAATTCATAGAAGGGGGGCCGGGCGGTGGCGCTGGAGGTAAGGTGCCTGCCTTGCCTGTGCTAGCCTAGGACGGACCGCGGTTTGATCCCCCGGCGTCCCATATGGTCCCCCAAGAAGCCAGGAGCAACTTCTGAGCGCATAGCCAGGAGTAACCCCTGAGCGTCACAGGGTGTGGCCCAAAAAACAAAACAAAAAAAATTCATAGAAGGGTCAAAATAAAAATTTTAATAAAAAAAATTCATAGAAAGATCAGAGTCAGTACAGTGAGTAGGATGCTTGCCTTACATTTGGCTAACCTGGGTTTGATTCCCAGCATCCCATCTAGTCCCCTGAGCTTGCCAGGAGTCATTCTTAAGAGCAAAGCCAGGACTCACTCCTGTGCATTACCGGGTGTGGACCCAAAACAAAAAGAAAAATAAACTTAACACTGACTTTAAAAAAAAAGAATCTAGAGAAATATGTAAAGCTGTAAGCACGGCTACTTAGTAATGGCTATTTTGCATATCAAAGTTAAGAGGTTTCAATTTCATTCTGCGAGATGCTTTTTTTTTTCAGTAAATGATGTTAAATAGAACATCAAGTACAAATAATATGAATAATTAGTGGTGATTTTACAACTACTAATTTACTAATTTGAAGAGTAGAGAGGACCCCAGGGTATTAAGGAGTAATAGAAACAGGAGGGATAGTACAGCAGGTAAAGCACTTACTTGCCTTGCATATGGCAGACCCAGATTTGATCCCCAATATACCATATGGTCCCCCAAGCACTGCTAAGGGGATTTCTGAGTGCAGAGCCAAAAACATCAGTGGGTATCACCTCGAAAAAAGAACTAACAGAAGGAAATGGTTAAGCAAAACCAAAATCTTTATAACATATCTCTGTGTATTACAAAGACCAATAATAATCTTCAGGTCCCAATAAAGCAAGATATTTTAATTTGTTTTCCTGAGAGTGATAATGATCTGCATCTTTAGAAGAAATATGTAAATTTTTAGTTGGTGAAGTGATAAATGCAGTGACCGAGAGTGTTTTGATATTAAAGTTAAGGGAATGGGGGTTGTATATAAATTTAAGTGAACTACAAAAGCTTCATTTATACAAAACATACAATGATCAATTACATGAGCTCACTGTCATGCACCAACATCATTTTTATTTGCTATTCCCACCAGGGGGTTCACCTGTTTGTCATGCTTACACATGTCTGGCTGCAATGCAACCAGAAATCACTGTGGTGCTTGGGATCATATACAGCAGAGCTGTCTGGATCATGCTTAGCACATGTGGGGTTACTGGAATTTTTGGACTCAAAACCATATGTTTAAAAAAGCAAATGCTCCACGCCAATGCATTATTCCCCCAGGATCTCTCAGTTTTCCCTTAACTAAATTAATAGTAAGGATAATAAAGATACTTACACTATAGGGTATTTTAATACTATTAGGGTGTTTTATTTTTGGGTTTTGGGTCACACTCAGCAACACTCAGGGGTTACTCCTGGCTCTACGCTCAGAAATCACCCCTGGCAGGCTCGGGGGACCATATGGGATGCTGGGATTCGAACCACCCTCCGTCTGCATGCAAGGCAAATGCTCTACCTCCATGTTATCTCTAACGGCCCCACTAAAGGGTATTTTAAGAGAGTCTAAAACTTGGCAATTTGGCAAAAAGTACAGAATATGCTTTCAGGGAAGACTGGGACTTTCTTAACCAATCAACTCGTGTATTATTTTATTATTCAACATAATGTTTCTTTGTTTGACTTTTATAAGACTTTTTTGAAGAGCTGTGCATTAAGAGCTCAGACTCAGAAGGCTTATGTGCTAACTTAAAGAGATTCACTGGAGCTGCAATTAAATTCTGTCAAGTAAAAAGATGGCCCCAAAGGGTCTGGGTCATTTTATTTCCCTGTATATCAAACCTTCTAGCTTTCTTAAATGCCCATAAATACTTAGGCTCTTGAAACATTCTTTGAACATTTTTATTATCCTTCTGATTTGTTCATTAATGAGTCCATATATCTTCAGCATGAGTTCATTTTGTATTGGAATGAAAAAGATCATTTTTGCTTTTGGATAATTATATTTAGGTAGGTACTGAGAACTTAGTAAAAGGCTCAATAAATATCTGATATTATTAAATCTTATGCCCTTTGAGAATGAATCTAGTAACTTATATCATCAGGCCTTGCCTTCATTCCTCAATTCTTGCATTGAACCTAGATGTTGTGCTGTTTGTGCTTAGCAGTGATCCTAGTGCCACAAATATTTTGAGCTGTACGAAAGCTACGAAGTTTGACCCAATGAGCAATACCACAATATGCTCAAGCAGCACAACTAAGGAGTGTAACTCCTGGTGAGTACCACAACCTAAAAGATTGCCCTCAGTGAACACCACAACTAAATGCACCAGCACCACAACCAGGCATGTGTGTGTGTGTGTGTGTTTGTCACTGTAACTACAACAGCAAAGAAAAAGTGAGCAAAGAAATAATATTTTAAAATATATTTCTCATTTACAGAGAAACATATAATTGTATATGTTGTTTTAATATATAAATTAAAGAGTCCTAGTGTCGGTAGGAGGCTAGTGCGGCCTTTCTCAGCTGGGCCCGGCTCCTGCAGCCCCTATGGCCTGGTGGAACTGAAGGTTGCATAGAGATGGTGGAGAAATTCCCAAAGCAGTCAGATGAAGTTTCAGGAGTCAGCCAGCTTTCTTTCACGGTCCTAACCGCCATGTACACCTCCTCACATGGCTTCTATGCTAAGTCTTTTCCTAGCAGCTACTTTTCTACTCCTTCTCTAACTCTCTCTGCCTTTCTCCCTTTCAGCCACTCTTCAGGCTTTGTTGCTGACTGACTCCCTTTTGCTTCTGATTCTCTCTGCTGATTCTTTTCTCTGAGTCTCTTTGCTGTACTGTCTGCTCTCTCTAACTCTACTTATCCCCTCTCTCCTCCCAAGCAAACTCCTCTTCCCACCCATTCCGGGTGTGGGCAGTTCTGATCATTCAGGTGGGATAAATAAGAAGTTGATGGGGTCAGAGAGATAGCACAGCAGTAGGGCATTGGCCTGAATGCCTAGCTATCCAGGGCAGATGGTGGTTCAAATCCTGGCATCCCATATTGTCCCCCGTGCCTGCCAGGGGTAATTTCTGAGCACAGAGCCAGGAGTAACCCCTGAGCGCTGCCGGGTGTGACCCAGAAACAAACAAACAAAAAGTAGGGGGAGGGGTACCCACATGTATATAACATGATATACATGTGTACAAACAATAACATTGATATATAACAATGTTGGGCTTGAGAAATAGTATAATGGGTTAGGCATCTACCATAAATACATCTGACCCAGATTCAATCCCTCAAACCCAGCCAGGTGTGATCCCTAACTGCCAACAGGATTGGCCCCCCCAAACTAATTTGTGCTTTTATATATATATGCATATATATATCAAATATTTAACCAACAAGAACCATATAGCTTTATGATGGTGAGGTACAAAGCATTTGTACATTAATACCATAAACTTTTATTGTTTGGGTTTGGGGGCTATACTAACTAGTAGTGCTTAGAGCCTAATCCTGGTTCTGGATTCAAGAGTGACCCCAGGCAGCACTCTGGAACTGTTACGTGGTACTCAGAGTTAAACCAGAGTTAACTATACTAAAGACACGAGTCTTAGATCCTGTACACTATCTCGCTGCCCCAACATCATAAACTTAAACACTTTTGAAAGCATACTATTTAAATTATAATTTTAACATATTAATAATAATACAAATAAGTAAAAATAACTTTATATAACTTTTAAGGTATCTGTCTTTACATAACCCTTTAAAAATTTTTTAATTTAAGAACTTTGGTTTTGGGGCCGGGTGGTGGCGCTAAAGGTAAGGTGCCTGCCTTGCCTGCGTTAGCCTTGGACGGACTGCGGTTCGATCCCCTGGTGTCCCATATGGTCCCCCAAGCCAGGAGCAACTTCTGAGCACATAGCCAGGAGTTACCCCTGAGCATTACTGGGTGTGGCCCAAAAATAAAAAAAAAAAAAGAACTTTGGTTTATAAAGTTATTAATAGTTGAGTTTCTGGCATATATTTCAACACCAATGCCACCACCAATGTTGACTCCCATCACCAGTGCTGTCATATCCATCATCCTGCACAGGAAAAGGAATTCCATGTTCCTAAGAAATGTAAATGATAGTAATCACTGGGCTTGCTTGCTGCACAGTGGTAGAGTGCTTTCCCTGAATGCCTTGACTGACCCTCTTTCAATCCTGGGCATCGATAGGCCCTGAGCCTGCCAGGAGTAATTTCTGAGCATAGAGTCAAAAGCAACCCCTGAGCACCACTGGATGTGGCCCATACTACCCCCAAAATAATAATGCTAATCATTAGTATATACTTAAGCCTGTTTTGACTTAGTATCTTCGAGTTACAAGAGCTTAAACCGATCGAATCAGAAGCAACAATGATGAAAATAACAGATCTGTACAAATGCAGAAAAAGAAGCTAAGCACTCTCAAACATGCTGATTACCTAAATTGTTAAGAGTTGCTTGTCTATAAATATTTATCTTGAGCAGGTTTTCTATTCGTGTGGTGCCAGTCTATATGAAAGAGTCTGCTCAAGGAAGATAGCTCAGAGAAACAGAAGTGAGAACTATAGTCTACTTCCTTTCTCTCTTCATAGGTTTGGTTGTGAACCTGAGGGACTGAGCTACTATTTACCTTGAAAAATAATAAGAAAAAAAGAGCCAAGAATAAGTACAAAAGACCATTTATTCTGAACTTCTAGTTTCAGGTACTCAAGATGATTAACTATACCTCTTTTTTGACAGAAGCAGCAAATTATTTTATTTTCTTATTTCTCTTTTCTCTTTTGGGGACCAAAATGACCATAATTCTCAGGTATTATTTCTGGCTCTGAGCTCAGAGATCATTCTTGGTGGTGCCCAGAGGACTGTTTGTGTACCAGGGCCAGTTGCATGCAAAGTATGCACCATCTTACCTACTGCACTATTTCTCAGGCCTATAAACTTACATAACAAACAAGCTTTAACTACAGTTCCACCTAGTAAAATAGGATCAATTTCTCTGTCTTCAATAATATACACTCATATTCCAAGATATTCTGTTGTTAGTATATAGTAAAATGGTTCAATAGTATCTACCCAAACAGTGTATCTGACTTGAAAAACAACCTCTTTTCTTTCTTATTCATGGATGCTGATGAGTTGACCTCATTACCACAGTGAAAAAGGTGGGAAGAGAATTTTGTATTATTCTCTATACTAGATGAAGAAGTTAACTTACCAGCCAAGTTAAATATGGAGTCTATAATCTACAATGTTTGAAACGCTTAGAAAAGATATGAATAAAACATGTTTCAGAATTATAAATTATTTAAATTATATTAATTAGCAATCTGTCTTAGGAGCTTTTCTGACACTGTCATTTAAGGACAGGAGTGCCTTGGCATTTTTTATTTTCTTCCAATTATACATGATTTATAAAAGACTTGGTAAATGTTTGAAAACAAATATATGGGCAGGAAATAGAAATCTCAGCCTGCTCCTCAAGCCCATGTTCTTCCTTGATCACATTATCTCATTTGCTTATTTCTATGTATTAGGCCTCTGGAGAGGCCTGTATTATCTCTTCAAAACATATTTTCCTTTTTTGTTACCTCACATCTTTCTAACTTAGTTTTGATAAAAACAATTTGATTCATCAAAATAAAATAAATAAATAAATAAATAGGTGCCAGAGCAATAGTACAGGGGTAAGGTGTTTGGCCTGTACATTGCCGGCCCAGGTTCACTCCCTGCTATCCCATATGGTCCCCCAAACTTGCCGGGAGTAATTCTTAAATGCAAAGCCAGGAGTAATCACTGAACACCATCCAGTGTGGCCCCAAACCAAAACAAAAGAAAAAAATGGAAAAATATCTAACACTCCTATAGTATACTATCTTTCTTTTCTTTTTTTTAATTTTTATTTTGATCATAGTGGTTTACATAGTGTTGACAATAATATTTTAGGTACATATTTACATAAAATCAGGGGGGATTCCCATCACCAAATTGTCCTCCCTACACCTCCGTTTCTGTCCTACCTCCCATTTCCTCTTCCCTCACCCCAAGTATACTATCTTTCTAATATAATGCTTCTAGATGCACATATGATATAATATACTATATTATATATATTTGTATATATTATATGTACTATAAAATAAATGAGATCACTTAAATCTATTTTTGATTGCTTTATTTAAACACCATGATTACAAGATTGTTCATAATACAGTTGGTTATGATTTTTTCCCATAGTTACAAAGTTGTTCATGATTGAGTTTCAGCCATAAAATATACAACACTCTTCATCACTGCAAATATGCACATATTTCATTGCCAATGTCCCCAGATCCCCTCACACCCTTCCCCCACCCCACCTTCCTCTGGAGCAGTCTCTTTCTCTCTCTCTCTCTCTCTCTCTGGTTTTTTCTTTTTAGACACTGTGGTTATCATTTTATCTCCTTCCAGCACACAGTTCTTGTACAGTGACCATTTCCAATTATCATTGTCATTATGATCTATTCCCTGCTCTGTGTTCCCCCACTATTTGTGGCAATCAAACTTATTATTTTTAACCTGACCTTTTTGTTAAATGTATTATGAACTTTAATCAATGTCATTTAATAAGGCATACACTCTTTGTCTAAATGATATTCATTGGCATTAATTCATTACATAATTTAATACTTCATTAGAAAATTATAGCTGATTGCTGTATTTTCATTCCTGGACCACACCCAGGAATGCTGGCAGAAGGTCATACAGTGCAGGAACTGAACACAAGATCTCTGTTGGAAAGCCATGGTCTTTAGCCCTTTGAATTATCTCCCTGACCTAAAAGTTCTTTTTTATTAGGAGCATTCAGAGGAGGTTGTGATTCAAATGAAGTTTTCAGAATCAGTGAACAGCTTTCTTATTGCTGAACATTTAGTTACTTTCTAATGTTTTACCCAAAATTATAGTAATATTGACAGCAACAAATGGAAGAAGGTTAGCGAGGAATTTTAATTCTTTTCTTTCTTTGTTCCCTTCCTCTCTGTTTTCTCCAGTCTCTTGCCTTTCTAATTCTTATTCTATAGAGCAAAAATACAATAAAACATTGAATAGAAAAGTAAAGAATTGAAGAACGCTAGGACCAGAAATAAGTTTTATAGAAGTCTAGAAAATATTGGCAGATAAGAGACAAGCACTAAAAAAAGAGTAAAGAACTTCTCAACTAAATAATTCAAGAGATGCAAAATGGTGATACTATAGAAGAGAGTCTATCCTTAGGTTCAGGATGAGTGACTGAAAAAAAAAATGAAACCAGATTGATGATTCTAGATCAAACTTATTTGGTCTACTGCACCCTTTTCAGGAAAATAATCACTCAATGACACCCCCCCCCCCGCTCCCAGAAAAAAAAAAAAAAAAAACACTTCACAATTGCTAACAACCCCTCTTTTTCTCCACACCATTTTCTTTCTTTCCCTAAAGTGGCTTTGTCCACTTTTGGAAACCTTGTGTGTATTCTTATGAAATAAAAATATATGTTTTAACTTCATTTCTATAAGGACTCCTACCTATGCATTTAATTTTCACAACTGTTGTAAATTTAATCTTAATCAAAAATTGGCAATGAGAAAATAGGAGATTCTAGGTCCCTTTTATTCTGCCAGCCACATCACATACATGGCTTCCTTGTCTGTAATCTGTATGCGTTAGATTAGATTAATCTACAGAACTATTAGCCTCTAACTTTCTTTATTTCCAAAAGAAAGCAATATTTTCTGTTCTGCAGTTAGCCCTATTTTAGAAAGAACCTTTCTATATTCTAGTTTAAAATACCCATCCATGGCCATTGTGTTATGTGACAATGAACATTCAGTAGTCTGTAACTATACAGATGCTTCCCACTGCATCTCTTTTCCCTGAGAATGTTGTTCTGCCTACAAAAGGCAAAGAGAAATCATCAATTACAGGAATGATTTTATTAAAGTAAATCCTTTTACAAAGGTCAAAAATCAAAGAAATTTTATTATAAGATGAAGGACGACTCAAAATATATGTATCTGGAGTCAGGGAATTAGCTCTGCAGGCTGGATCCCTGCTCAGTGGAGGGACTCCAGCAAGAGATCCAGGTAATGTTTCCTAATATGGTGCCCCATGCACCTGTGGAAGCAGTTCCTGAACACCAAGCTGGGATTAGCCCCTCACTACCACCATGTATGTATGACCCCCCCCCCAAAATTTTTTAAAAGCATTAAAAAGAAATATTAACCTAGAATAGAGAAACTGATAATATTTGAAAAACAAAAAAGATGGATCTCTGAAAATGTAATCTTCATACCCTCAAGAGACAATGACAAGTGTGCCTGTAATAGAAAAGACAGTGAGTGAAAGACAATGGAAGATTAAGTGATGTTTCTAGTGTTCTTGTATTCCTTTCTTAAGGAGTGCCAAGAGCCACCTGAAGAAGTGAAAGAAATTAAACATATTCATTCCCCTTGAAACTCCAGAACAGAAAAGGGGTGTTTGGGGCAAGGATTAGGTGTGTGGGGGGGGATGTAGGCATTTGCCTAGCATGTGGCTCATCCTCGTTCAATCCTCAGTATTGTATATGGTACACCCAAGTACTGCCAGATGTTATCTCTAAGCACAAAGCCTAGAATAAGCCTGAATGCCACCAACTTTCCCCCCACCAAAAAACAGAAACACCAAAAGTACCAACTTAAGTAAATCCTTGATTTCAGATTTCTGGATTTCTCTTTTCCAAATCTATAAGAATGTGTATTACTGTTATCTCAAAGAATCCAGTTTGTAGTAGTGTATCAACAAAACACTAGAAAACAAAGATACTTTTTCAAGCATGTGATTTCAAAAAATATTGTATTTTCTCAGAGTTTTTGAACATGCTCCATGCATGAACACCTAGAAGAATCTCAAGGTGTGTGTGTGTGTGTGTGTGTGTGTGTGTGTGAGAGAGAGAGAGAGAGAGAGAGAGAGAGAGAGAAGAGAGAGAGAGAGAGAGAATAAATACAGGAAATAAAACACTATTTGTAAGCATCTAAAATGGAGGCTCTCAAGTAATAGTATTAAGCTAAAATAAGTAATCTTAGTCTAATAAGATTACAAAATATTGGGGCCGGAGAGATAGCACAGTGGTAGGGCATTTGCCTTGCAAGCAGCTGACCCAGAACCTATGTTGGTTCAAATCCTGGCGGCAATCCATATGGTTCCCCTTGCCTGCCAAGAGTGATTTCTGAGCACAGAGCCAGGAGTAACCCCTGAGCACTGCCAGGTCTGGCCCCAAAACAAAAACAAACAAAAAAGATTACAAAATATTGGGGCCGGAGTGATGGTGCAAGTGGTAAGGCATCTGCTTTGCCCATGCTAGCCTAGGACGAACTGCAGTTTGATCCCCGGTGTCCCAAATGGTCCCCCAAGGAGGAGCAATTTCTGACCAAATAGCCAGGAGTAACCCCTGAACATCATCACAGCGTGTGGCCTAAAACCAAAATAATAATAATAATAATAATAATAATAATAATAATTACAAAATATTGAGGTCAGCATAGAGAAAGGATTATATCACATACCTTTGAGTTATTCTTATTATTCTGTTCTATTTCAGCTCTCATGTCTCCTTTCCTTTCCAAAATCCTTTTTTTTTTTTTTTTGTGGTTGTTGTTGTTTTTGGGTCACACCAGGCAGCGCTCAGGGGTTACTCCTGGCTCTACACTCAGAAATTGCTCCTGGGAGGCTCTGGGGACCATATGGGATGCCAGGACTTGAACCACTGTCCTCCTGCATGCAAGGCAAACGCCTTACCTCCATGCTATCTCTCCAGCCCCCCAAAATTCTAAGTCTTCATCCACAACTACTGCTATATGCCATAGCCCCAGCCTTTCTTTGTACCATATTCTGGAGAATAAAATGTTCTTCTTTTCCTTCTTTTTTCACTAAAATAAGTCTCTGAGCCTTTGAACATGCTGGTGCCTGTTCTTGGAATCACTTCATCCCTCTTCTGCCTGGAAAAGTCATATACATCAGTGAATCTTTCAGACCTTACTATAAGGTGAAAGACTTAGATGCATTTACATGAGCATATTATACAAGATCCCTCCAAATTTACTAGTCATTGTCTCTCTTCCACATATCGGCCTCTGTTCTTTACTTTCTCTCCCCAACTATGACAGCGCTTTGAGACCTAAAGTCCACGTTGCTTGCTGCCTCATCACTAAGTATATAATAAAATGTTTGTTTTCTTGAGTCAAAAGATAGCTCAATAGGCTGGGTGCTTGCATTATGTGCTCCCAGCACCATATGGTGTCCTGACCCAGACTACAAATGGCCCAAAGTCTTAAGAAACTCAGGGGTCCCAGGGAGATGATATGCAGTCAGAATAGTCTAGATCTTGGCTTTAAGACTTATCATTAGAGTGGTGACTGAGAATGCCTGAAAGGATGCTTTATGCTCAGAACTGTTGTTCAACTGAGGGATGAAATTTGATACCTATCATTTACCTCAGAGCCCCAGTGCAGACCCTGAAATTTCCTTACAGTAACAGAATGAGTGGTTCTTTGTGCTCCTGATGTGACCCCAGAGGCTCCACTGCAAGGAACTGGATGAGGGAAAGGTGACCAATGGAGAAGGAGAGGAAGGAGGCAGAAACCATCAACCTAGGACCTTGAGCTATAGAGGAAGTGGGACTCATCGGGCACTACTGAACAATGCAGGGTGGCCAAGGCAGAAGCTAAGCTGCCCCCAAACTCCTCTCATTATGCTCTTGGCTCTTAAGAACAACTTCTTAGGGGGAACCTCAACTCACCAAGCAGTCATAATTTCCTAGAACCTCTTGGCATGCTCCCAGAAGAGATGAATTCAATTTAAAGCATCAGAATGAATTTCCCGAAGAACTGGGAAGACTGTGACACCATCTCTATGTGGATGGACATTTAGCTGGCTTTGGATCCTAACTTGGTGTGAGTTACAGACTGAAGCTAACACAACTCTGCATGTTCACCACCACAGACACTTAAGGCACTGTGTTGTAACTTTTTTTTTTTTTGGCATAGACTGTTATTTATGTAAGGAGGTTCAGAGAAATCCAGAGAAAGCACACATCCCAGGTTGTAATGTGGGCAATTGAAAATATCCCTGGGTTGTTTGGTTTGAAGAGGAAGGGGAAACACAACCCGTGAAGCTCAAAGATCACTCCTGGCTCTATGCTCAGGGACCATGTGCACCACTAGTTATTACAATCCAACACAGAAGTAAAGAAGAAAATCACACCAAAGGGTGAAGATCACATGGTGTCATTATTTTCACTCACTCCTACATTCATAGAAGAGTAACAATTGTATTTAGCAAAATAAAATATTTGAACAAGTTCTCTACCTCCAAATCAGCTTAAATTGAATTGAAAGGAAAGAACTAGTGCTCTCTCTCTCTCTCTCTCTCTCTCTCTCTCTCTCTCTCTCTCTCTCTCTCTCTCTCTCTCTCTCTCTCTCTCACTCAGGAGTTACTCCTGGCTATTCGCTCAGAAATCACTCCTAGCTTGGGGGACCATATTGGACACCAGGGTATCAAACCACGGTCTATCTGAGGTTAGCACGAGCAAGGCAAAGGCCCTACCCCTTGTGCCACTGCTCCAGCCCCTAGTGTGCTCTCTCTTGTGAAGATCTTTTTTATTTTCCAGATCAATTCTGATATTTTAGCAAAAAAAGAGTGAAGTTGGTAACAGACCACCAAACTGTATCTTTGTTTTCAAATGACATTCAGCTCCACCTAAAATCTGGAAGTACCACTATAACTATTAGACTGACTAGTTATTTTTGTTAATTGGCAATAACTAAAACCTTGTTTAAAAGCCAATAGCTAGGACTTCCAGTGTAAGTATGTCTACCTGAATTAATATGTTTTTCCTGTTTGCTGAGGTCACATGAAAACAAAAAAGGGAAAAGTAAAAGTTCACAAACTATTTTCATCAAAACTAAAAAGCTCTACCTAAAACATAAATAGGGGGCTATATCAATAGTATAGGGAGCAGGGCTCTTGCCTTATACACAGCCAAGCTGAGTTTTACCCCCAACTACCTCTATGATCACCCAAGTTCCTCCACAAGTGATCCCTGAGCACAAAACCAAGATTAAGATGTGAGCACTGCTGGGTGTGACCCCCAAACCAAATAAAATAAAATGAAGCATAAAATAAATAACTGCCCAAATCAATAGTGATGATCCAGAATAAGGAAGAAAAGTATGGGGGGGAAGCTAGATAACAAAGCAAAATGTTCTGCTAAACCTGGGCATCCACCAGAAAAAACAGATTAAAAAAAAACAATAAAATATTTTCCATCAAACGAGTGGAGGAAATGTGTGGATGGGTGGACGGTGGGATGACATGGTAGTTAGACTCATAATGAGGCTGGTTCCAGTCAGAGGTCCTCTATCCAGATAATAGAAGACAGGCTCTTTCTTTCTCTATAGAAAGTCAGTTCTCCTGCTGCAAAAATGGAACATTCAGCCACCCTGACCTGTCTCCTCAACTTCTACTTCCAGCATCTTTCCAGGAAACCTCAAGTCAATTAATGATGAATCATGAAATAAAAAGCCAATCCAGCATTTTTAATGCAGATAATATAGGGGGGGCCAGAAAGTAAAATAAAAATAGCAAAACTAAATAATAGATGAGGCAATTCATCAGAAATATACAGCTATAAAGCAGTTAAACTTTGTGAACTAACTTTATTTCATAGATACTTTTGATTGGTTTACAATACTTTACATTTTCAGAGGACTAGCCTGAGAACTCTCTCTATATGTCAGATTGACTGCAACCTCCTTCAAATTTCCAGAGCTAACCTACCACCAAGGCTAACCTACCACCTATACCCCTTCTGACCATTTAGCCTCTCTGGCAGCCACCGTAGTTTTACAAATCTAGAAATTGGTTTTGTCGCTTTTGCTAATTTGCTTGTTTTGATTATTTATATTCTGCATACAAGTAAAGCCTTCTTGAAAATTTATTTACTTATTTCTTTTAGCACAATCATCATAGGTTTCATTCATTTTGCCTCAAAAGGCACAATGTTCCTTTTTTTTTTTTTTTTTTGGCAGACTAGTATTCCATGGAGAGTATCTACCACAACTTCTTTATCTACACATTTGTTGATGGACATTTAGGTTGATCTTGTTTTAGGCTAGTGTGAGTAATACCAGAGAGAGCATATAGTGGGTAAACTTGCACATAGCCAACCTGGACTCAATTCCCAGCACCACATTTAAACACACCCTGCCCCAGCCATCAATGATCCTTGAGCACAACTAGAGGAATAGCCATTGAGAATTGTGGGGTGTTGCCAACCACCCTCATAATTCAATAAAAAAAGGTGAGGGGTTAGAGCAATAGCACAGTAGGGAGAGTATTTGGCTTGCAGTCAGCCCACTCAGGTTCAATCCCCAGCATCCCATATGGAACCAGGAGCCTGCCAAGAGTGATTTCTGAGTGCAGAAGCAGAAGTAGCCCCTGAGTGCTGCAAGGAGGAAGGAGGAGGAGGAGGAATAGGAAGAAAAGAAGGAGGAGAAGGAGGAGGAGAAGAAAAAGAAGAAGAGGAGAAAGAAGAAGAGGAGAAGGAGAAGAAGGAGAAGAAGAAGAAGAAGAAGAAGAAAGAAAGAAAAGAAAGAAAGAAGAGAAGAAGAAAGAAAGAAAGAAAGAAGAAAAAAAGAAAGAAAGAAAGAAAGAAGAAAGAAAGAAAAAAGAAAGAAAGAAAGAAAGAAAAAGAAAGAAGAAAGAAAGAAAGAAAAAAGAAAGAAAGAAAGAAAGAAAGAAGAAAGAAAGAAAAGAAAGAAAAGAAGAAAGAAAAGAGAAAGAAAAGAAAGAGAAAGAAAGAAAGAAAGAAAGAAAGAAAGAAAGAAAGAAAGAAAAGAAAGAAGAAAGAAAGAAGAAAGAAAGAAAGAAAGAAAGAAGAAGAAGAAAGAAGAAGGAGGAGGAGAAGGATAAGAAGGAGGAGGAGAAGGAGAAGGAGGAGGAGAAGAAGAAGAAAAAGAAGAAGAAGAAGAAGAAGAAGAAGAAGAAAAGAAGAAAAAGGAGGAGAAAAAGAAGAAGAAGAAGAAGAAGAAAAGAAGACGAAGACGACAAAGAAGAAAGAAGTAGAAGAAAGAAGAAGAAAAAAGAAAAAGAAGAAGAAAAGAAGGAGGAGGAGAAAAAGAAGAAAAGGAGGAGGAGAAGAAGAAGAAAAGAAGGAGGAGGAGAAGAAGAAAAAGATGAAGAAGATGAAGAAGAAAGAAGTAGAAGAAGAAGAAGAAAAGAAGGAGAAGAAGAAAAGAAGAAAAGAAAGGAGGAGAAGAATAAGAAAAGAAGATGAAGACGACAAAGAAGAAAGAAGTAGAAGAAAGAAGAAGAAAAAAGAAAAAGAAGAAAAGGAGGAGAAGAAGAAGAAAAGGAGGAGGAGGAGGAGGAGGAGAAGAAGAAGAAGAAGAAAAGAAGAAGGAGGAGAAGGAGGAGGAGGAGAAAAAGAAGATGAAGAAGAAGAAAGAAGAAAAGAAGAGAAGAAGAAGAAGAAGAAAGAAGAAGAAGAAGAAGAGAAGAAGAAGAAGAAGAAGAAAAGAAGGAAGAGGAGAAGGATGAGGAGGAGGAGAAGAAGAAGAAGAAAAGAAGAAGAAGAAAAAGAAGGATGAGGAGGAGGAGGAGAAGGAAGAAGGAGGAGGAAGAAGAAGAAGAAGAAGAAAAGAAGAAGAACAAGAAGAACAAGAACAAGAACAAGAAGAGCAAGAAAGAAGGAGGAGGAAGAAGAAAGGAAGAAGAAAAGAAGAAGAAGAAGAAGAAGAAGAAGAAGAAGAAGAAGAAGAAGAAGAAGAAGAAGAAGAAAGAAGATTGAACAAGTAAAAGGCTGAGTGAATGTGGCAATCTCCTCTGCCAGGTCTCTACTCCTGGAGGAGGAAATTGTTGCCAGGAAGAACACTACTTTCTGAGGAAACCAGTTGCATTTTACTGACATCCTGTGGACTTTCATCACCAACTGCTTCTTCAAAGAAAGAGCTAAGGCCAGTGTGATGCAACAGCAGGTCAGGTGTTTGCCTTATAGGTGGTGCCCAATATGGTTCCCTGAGTCTTCCAGGTTTGATTCCTAAGTGCAGAGCCAGGACTAAATCCTGAGTAATGACCTATGTGACCCCCCAAAAAATGAAGAAGATCTAGATGTTGGGTTTGCAATAGCCAAAGTATCTAGTTTTTTTTTTTTTTCTTGAATACTGGTAAGACAAGGGACTAAGACATGTTTCATTGGAAGAAAAATGGATTTTAAATCCTTCTGGGTAGAGCCTTCTCTGCAGCGGTCAGTTCTCTGGGCCACTCTTGGCAATACTCAGTCCTCCAGTGCCAGACCTGCTGGTTCAATACTTAGTGGTACTAAGTCCATCAGGACCAATAGGACAAAACTGAGCAGTGCTGGGGGTCACCAGGGCCCAACCTGAAGTTGGGGATTCCAGGAATATGCCTAGTGGTGCTTGGAAAGACCTGCTGTGGTAGAAATAAAACTTTGGGAGATCAAAGTTTTATTTGGGGGCATCAAAGTTTACTCCTGCCCTTTGAATTATCTCTCTAGTTTTTTTAAATATATTTTTTATTTAAGTAACATGATCATATTTGGGTTACAGTCATAACCAGAACACCCCCCTTCACCAGTGCAACATTACCCCCTCCCCCCTTCCCATCCCCTGCCTGTTTTTGAGACAGGCATTCTTTTTTTTTTTTACAGTTGCAGTATTCTCTTTATTTTTTTTATAATATAATTTTTATTTTGATCATAGTGGTTTACATGTTGACAATAATATTTTAGTTAAATATTTACATAACATCAGGGGGGAATTACCATCACCAAATTGTCTTCCCTTCACCTCTGTTTTTGTCCTATCTCCCATATCCACTTCCCTCACCCCCAGGGCTGCTAGAATATGTGGTCCCCTATGTACCTATCCTACCACATAGTAGTCTTGCATCTGATTGGTCTAGGTGCGAGACAGGCATTCTACTACAGTAATTTGTTTTTAAGTTCAGTAAGTTGTATTTTTTCCTTAAAGGATAAGAGAAAAAAAAATATAGTAAAGGTGTGATAGTGGCAATCGCCAATGTTTGCATAGGTCCAGAAAAATGGAAAAAAATGGGGAAAAAAAATCCTTGACCTGATTACAAAAAAGCCTCACCCCAGAAGTTTATTGGCATAAGACAGACTCTGGGTTCCAGGCATACCAGTCTATCCAACTCCAGTCATTTTCAAGGTCCCGGTGAAACTTTTTCACACTTTATCTATAGTTGATATCAGACTTTTATATTTAAAGACTCTGGATTCTGTGCATTTCTTTCGTTGATGTCAGGCTGATGAGGAGCAGCCTTTAGTTTCAGCATATCATTAAATGCAGAGCGATCTGCTCTGCATGCAGACTGTTGCTGAGTCACCTGGGTGTTGGAAGTACACTGCCAAAGCAGTGGTAGGTCTTCTCTGGTAGAGGCTTGGATCCTGGGAATGTTAAAGACGATTGTGGTTGTTTCCATAGTTCAGGTGTATGTGGGTGATGCCCATTCTTCTGATGCCTGAGCCAAATCATTATGCCAATGTTCAGGGTAAAAGGCCTAATTACATTACCAAATTTGTGTTCCCATCTCTATTAGATAAGAACTTGTTTGTATATGTATTATTTTTCCATTTTAATGTGCCTATGCAAAGGAGAAGCAATGCCACAAGATATTGTTGGTGCATCTGGGGGCCAACGAATAAATTCCAACATTTCTCATAACGTGGTATAAACGTGAAATCTACAGAGTTACTCTTCTACCAGTATTGCTTATAAAACAGATCTCATAGGGGGAAAATCAAGCAATCAAATAACTAATCTAGTGGGCAAAATTGTCACAAATGAGGATATTTGAAAAGAGTTATAGATGTTAAGGGAATACATCTGAGATATACAAAAGAGATACATGTGACCCTTTTATGTTTTAAAAAGAAAAAAAGAAAACAAGGGTATTTGAAGACAACAGGTGATAGTTTAGTTTGCAACATGTTTTGCGGCATTACGGAACCCTATATTGTCCTTGAACTAGGGGTTATGCTGAAGCTGATTCCGGTATCATGCAACAGTCCATAGTTTGATGGTGACATAAGGGGCCACCAAGCATGGGTCAACAGGCGTGTTGGTCGTAGTTGTTTGTGTAGGCATAAGCTGGGGACCGAGAGGGTGTCATTCAACGAGGAGCTGGATGGTGGTGTTGGGGCAGAAGGTCAGTCTTGGTGTCTATCCAATTAGGAACTGAGGATAAGGAGGGTTGAATAAGGGGAAGATAATGGTTCAGGGTTTGGGTATGAGGAGGTAGGAGAGACAAAGGGGTGAGGGGAGAGGCAATACATAAAAAACTAAACAATAAAGGTCAATTTGAGTGTTTTGTCAGAATCTTGAGCATCCTGATTCTATTCCTAGGAGCAGTCGAGGATCAGGAACGTTTTTGGATAATGATTAAAAAGTATATTTGTCGCGCGGGCGCATTTGCGCCCGCACAGCTTTGAAAAATAATATCACTAGCAAGTAAAACAGGGGGTCCAATATACATAGGGGAGGGGTTTCCCTCCACTGCCCACCTCCCAGGGCCCGAGTTGCCAGGGCCGGCCATGAAGACCCGCCTGGCGTGGGGGGGTCCCAGTCTCTTGGACCAAGTGTTCAGCCCAGGAGATCTGTGGCCCGCTGTCCGACCAGCGACCCTAACATACCAGAAAAACAGAGGGACGGCTTTCCTGGCATGTGCGCTCTGCTGGGTCCAATTGCGAGCTCCCTCTCCAGTTTGAAAATTGAAAGGAGGAGTTTCCCTCCTCCACCCACCCCCCATTTCTCTAGTTTTCTAAATTTTTTACATTTAGTTTACTTTTCAAGATTTGTTGTTGTTGTTGTTTTGGGGCCACACCCAGTGATGCAGTGGGGTTACTCCTGGCTATGCACTCAGAAATCGCTCCTGGCTTGGGGGACCAAATGGGATGCCGGAGATCAAACCCAAGTCCATCTTGGGTTAGCCACATGCAAGGCAAACGCCCTACAGATGCTATCACTCTGGCCCCAAGATTCTAACTATACTGTTTTCACTATCACGCCAGGAATAGGGAGAAGTAAGACTATTGACAACAGGATCCCTGTCAGATGTGAAAGTCAAACACTTTTTATCCCTAGATAAAATAGGAAGAAGAAATGAGAAAAGAATAAGGATATAAACTTGATATTCCAACCCTGTTACAGAGCAAATTCTAGAGGGAAAATGGAGTAGATATATTCAGACAAATTTGAGGGACTTGTGGAGGAGCTAGTGGCTCCTTCTCCTATAAAGCCCAGAGAAGCAGGGAGTCTTCAAGAAAAGGTTTTGCTGTGTGTAAAATGGAGAAACAGGTGATGGATCTGTGAAGTGAGTCCTAGCTCTGGTAGGAGTGCATGGAAGGACGATTACAAACAACTGAAAGTAGGCTTTGTGGAATCTACTCATTGTATAAAAAAGAGAGGTTTCAGTAATGCATACACATGCAGTCTGGTTATTTCTGGAAAGTGGAAAATATTCTTCTATAGGTTTGAAATTTGGTACATTTATCATAAAAACACATTTTATTTTTATTTTTTTATTTGACTTTTTTAAATTTTTTTTATTTTTCAACTTGTAATATCACATTTACTATTACACATCCTCATTATCACAATGTGCTTTAACTACAATAAAATACAATTAAAAAATAAAATAGAGGGATGATTGTCCAAACTAATTCTAGTTCTCTTATAATCTGGTTGTCCAAGTCCTTGTTTTTCCCCAAAATTTTGAATTATAATTTATGTTATCAAGTAAATTTAAGTTGTTTGCTTATGTTTTTTAATTTAAGTAACATGATCATATTTGGGTATTAAAAACACATTTTAAAGAGAACATTTCTTTAAAGGCAGAGATTAACATTGAAAGACTGCTGTTGCTCTGGGACTCAGGATTCCTCTGCCCTCTAGAGGTGGCTTTGAGCACTCAAAATGATTTCCTTGTCAAGGACCTTCAGTGAGCATCAGGGCACAAACCCCCAAGGGATGTTCATCTCTGCAGCCAACAGTAGTTCCCTTTGTGTTGTCCTCACCAGCTATTATAGTGAGAAATGGAACTTGAATAAATCACAGTAGGAATCTCATAACTAAAAAGGCACATGTGAAAAGGAATTCAGAGGATTTTGACAGAGACTAGTGAAATGCTGCTTCCTTCGTACGCCATTTAGTCAAAACTATAAAATTAGGAGAAAATGTGGAATGATTAACTTGTATTTGTGTGCAAACCTTTGGCATTTAAATTAATTACATAATGAGCATGATGTTAATTTCTGGAACATTAGAAGTACAGGAAGGACATTGTAAGCTTTGTTCTCGCTGCAGGCTGCAGCTGAATAACATGAAAAACAATTTAAATTTTTTTGAAATTCAAATATATAGTCTCATTTTGCAATATACAAACTTACTTCCAACATCATTGTTCCGTTTGCTTCCTCTTTGATTTCTTTCTTGTTCATTTATTTGGGGGGCCATACAGTGATCAAAGGCCATTCGGTTCTGTGCAGGGATCACTCGGAGGTGCTAAGTGGATCATATGAGAATGAACCCAGGATTCCTCCATGCAAAGAATATACACTAACAAGTCCTTGGGGTTATTGCCCCAGCCCCCAACTAACTTCTTTAAAACACACACACATACACACATAGATGGACTTTTATTATAAATAGAAATGATGCCATGTTGATTGAAAAATTAAAAATACCAAGTTTAGGGGCCGGAGAGATAGCATGGAGGTAAGGTGTTTGCCTTTCATGCAGAAGGTCATCGGTTCGAATCCCGGCGTCCCATATGGTCCCCCGTGCCTGCCGGGAGCAATTTCTGAGCATGAAGCCAGGAGTGGCCCCTGAGCACTGCCGGGTGTGACCCAAAAACCACACACACAAAAAAAAAAAAATACCAAGTTTAATGATATTAATAACATTAAGTAAGCATAAAATTGACAGAGACCAATTTACTGCTTTGTAATTAAAACATTCAAGTTGTACAAGTACTCAATCCAGAGGGACAGCTTAATTGGCTGAGCTCATGTTTTGCAAAGCAGGAGACACCCAAGTTCAATGCCTGTATTCAGCAGTCTCTGGAGTGACTGCCAGAAGAGACTCCTGAGTTTTTTAAAAAGCCTTCTCTGAACAACAATTATTATTTCATCTAGTTTAGTCTGAAATTAAACTCTGTGAATTACTGCATAAGGATATATTTCAGTAAGGACTTAAGGAAAGAAGCAATGCATTTGATGTTCATTGTGAATATTCTTACCAGTTATCAATGAACTAAAGGGGATGCAGGGAAGGAACATTCCCAGCAGTTTCCTGGGGCCAGGAACCATTCCCAGAAAAGCTTCTCTGCAGAGGGAGAGAAGAAGCCCTGATGGTTCAGTTCAGAGCTGAAACAGGCAGTGCTACTGGGGCTCTGCAGTGCTGGGGCCACCAGGCCACATGCAGAAATGTTGGGGACCATGGAGTTCTGAATTCAAACTTGATTTGCATGCTTGAGGCCCCAATCCTTTATGCTATCTCTTCAATCCTCCCATTGCAATGCAATTGTCTGTCCTCTTCTTAGTTAATAATGATATTATTCATGATATAAAATATTTAATATTAATAATTATATAAAACAGCATGTATAAATTAACAAACTTACAAATTTTATAAAATGTCTAAATTTGTAAATGGAAGATCTGTTCCCAGATCTTTCAGAATTTGTGTTAGTATTTCTACTCCATCTGACCACTTTACAATACTTGACAACACTTGACAATATTGCTGCTTGTGATTTTTTTTTATTGATGTTGTGATCTGTATAAACTCTCAATGCTGGTTCTTTGCATTCTTCTGGATTAGTTGACACATCTATGCATGCCAGTGACACCCATACCAATTTCTCCAGGAAGCCTCTGTCATTCCCCTTGAGATATTCCTGGGTACCAAAGCAGCAAGTCTTGGCACTGGAGCAATAGCACAGTTGGAAAAGCATTTGCCTTGCACACGGCTGACCCAGGTTTGATCCCCAACATCTCATATGGTCCCCCACGCCTGCTAGGAGTGATTTCTTGATGCAGAGAAACATAAAATTTGTAACCCTTGAGTGCTGCTGTGTGTGGACAAACCAACCAATCAACAAACAAAAAGCAGCAAGTCTAAAAAAAAAAAAGTTGTTGGGAGTCAGAGCAATAGTACTGCTAGCAAGGCACTTAGTCTTGACATGGATTTGATCCACGCATCCCATATGGTTCCCTGAGCCCACTAGGAATGATTTTTGATTGCAGAGACAAGAATATTCCTTGATCATTGCTGGGTATGGCCCAACAACAAACAAAAAAAAAGTGAATTGTTCCTCTAATTCTCCAATTCTAAAGTTCTGAGATCCTAAGGCTCTAAGACAGCCAGAAGGGGCCAGAGAGAAAGCACAGTGATAGGGCGTTTGCCTTGCATGCAGCTGACCCAGGAGGGACCTGGCATTCCATATGGTCCCCCAGTCTACCAGGGGTGTTTTCTGTGTGCAGAGCCAGGAGAACCCTGAGCACTGCTGGTGTGACCCAGAAACCTGTAAATAAATAAATAAAGTTTTTTTAAATAAAATATAAGGCAGTTAGGACCTAGAAGCCCATCTCCCTTCATATCAAGCCCCTGTCTTAATATCAAATTTTCCAAGTTCTTTTATTTGTACTGCATAAGCATTGTCACATTTTCTTCCCCATGATCAGGCCTGTACAATTATCACCTGTACCATTTCAGTAACTTCCTAATCTTTCAGCTCATTTTTCTGCTTTTTATCTGCTGTTTTCCTTACAATGCAACTAAACTATTGGGTCTGAATTGAGCTGAGAACAATTGGGGTCCCTCCCCTCTCCTGGTATTTCCAGACACATTGGTATGATTCCCATATTGGTCATCAGGACTCTCTTTATCTGCTTGGGATCCCTCGGATGACCCAAGAATCCCAGAAATCTCACTGCTTGGTGCTGGCAAGATCCTTAAAATAACAGAAGAGTTGGGTGTGTTGGAGCTGCAGAGAGGCAGATGCAAGCTGACTCACTCTATGGAACCCAGAATTAATTTCCTTGGAAATACTGCTATCATCTCAGTTATTGTAGATAATTAAGTACAGAGATGCTAAGTAGGACTTTGGGGGCCAATCTAGAGCATTAAACATGGGTTAAGCACTATGACTGGGAAAAATGTATTCCAAAGTGACTTAGAGAGAAATACTTGGAGGGTAATCACTGATATTTGGTTCCAAAGGAATGAACTTGAGAAACATGCTAATGTCTAAATGCCCATTTAAGACACTATGCACATGAAATATAACATTCATCTTCACAAGTAATCTCTGCATTTTTTCTTTCATGCCCCATGATAATTAGCATGGTTTATTTGGAATTGTGACTAAATAAATTTTGAGGGACTAGGGTAGACAGACTTCTCTATATGAAATTGTTATTTTTTAATTACGTCTGCTCCTTTTGCATAATCTGTATTTATTTCTTTTTTGGGGAGGGGGCATGGGTCTGGACTATGCTCTTGGGTCATTCCTGGCAGCACTCAGGAAGCCATACAGAATTGGGGATCAATCCATGCTTCCTGCAGGCAAAGCACAGGCACCAGCCCTTTGGGATTTCTCTTTTTCTTTGGCTAGTCCCTGAATATATTACTTTAAAACAAACAAGTTTTCACACGTTTGTGTGCTCCCACAGACAGGTCACCTTGCCTATGATTTCTACTTCTCTTCCTGTATCTATAATTGATTTATTCTTAGTTAATAAAATTATGCTCAGCTCTTAAATATGTACTTTTTAGTGTTTTTGAAGTGACTTATTTTCCAGACTCTAAAACTGTTTCACTGGTGGCCATTTTTCCTTTTTTTTTTTTTATCTTCATCTCCTCAGATTTCTAGTTCTGCTTAAATATCTCATTATTTTCATTTTGACCCATTTTCACAACTATGTCTCAAGTGTTATTGATAAAGTATTAGGTAGTTGGGTTAAAAACAGAACAAGTCAAAACATATTACCAGCTTCTCTATAAATCAAGATTTCAGTGTGGTGACCAGAAACATGTATTTAAAATGATTTCTCTAGTAGATTCTTCTGTGCCCCCGGGTTTTAGAATAACCAAATAAAGATGCTGGGTATGAGCAGCAGGCAAGCGTTTGCATAGTTTTCCCAGGTAGGAAGTCCCCTTCTCTTCCTCACTCCATTGCTTCCAGCAGTGGACTCAGCATGCTGAACTCACTGAAGACTCGATGCTTCAGGCAAATTCAGTTTATTTTTGCCTTGTTCAGTTTAAAAAATCATTGACCACTTCTGGGTCGGTGTGATAGCATTGAAGGTAGGGCATTTGTCTTGATTGTGGCCAGCCAATCAGGGTTCGATCCTCAGCATCATCCCATATACTGGTCCCCTGAGGAGTGATTTCTAAGCACAGTCAGGAGTAACCCCTGAGCACCATTAGTATGCCCCCCCCCAAGCAAAACAAAAGTCTTTGGGCACTTCTTTTTGATTTATTTATCTCTTATTTATTCATTTTATGTAGAATTTTCTCCCTTTTTCCTTCCATGCTGTGTGTGCTGTTGCCACACACACACACACACACACACACACACACACACACACACACACACACACTTGGTGTGTGCTTGAATTCTTGGCTGACATGTTTCCTGGAGGTGCTCAGATACAAGCTCCTCTGAGTCACTCTCAAGTAGTGACATGTCACTTTGAGTTTGCAGAAGACTGCTCAGCAGAGTTCGCTCGCTGCCTTGGGTGCTAAGGGTCCCAAAGAAAGCCAAGGTGCTTGGACTGAGTGTGGATCCTGGGACAACACTGGGAACCAAACAAGTAGATCAAAAATATCTGTATAAAGGCGCTTGGGCACTTTCATCATTGAGCATCCCCAGGAGCCTTTCTGCAATTCAATTGACTACAGTATGAGGCATCAGCATACTGATTTGGCATACATTATAAAAAAGATTGGGGCCTGGAAGGTGGCGCTAGAGGTAAGGTGTCTGCCTTGCAAGCGCTAGCGTAGGACGGACCTCGGTTCGATCCCCCGGCGTCCCATATGGTCACCCCAAGCCACGGGCGATTTCTGAGTGCATAGCCAGGAGAAACCCCTGAGTGTTAAACGGGTGTGGCCCAAAAAAAAAAAAAAGATTATCTCAATAAATTTGTTTGCCAACCCTTACTTCATATAGATAATTTTTCTTCTGATGCCCACAAACATAGTTGTATGTACTGAGCCAGCTTCATAGACTCACTCTTTCTTTAAAAAAAAAAAAATAAAGAAGAAGATTTAAACAAAGCCATAAAAAATCATGGGTGCATCGTCCACTCAGCAGAAAGGAGAGAGTTGGCCAAGTCCCCATTCTGCCAAAGCTACAACTGCTGCTTCCATTACCCATAATTGCCACTTTGCCTTATTCTCTTATTTGGCTTAGTCTCATCTCCCAGCCAGGATAGGAAATATTCAAGGGCCCGGAGAGATAGCACAGCGGCGTTTACCTTGCAAGCAGCCGATCCAGAACATAAGGTGGTTGGTTCGAATCCCAGTGTCCCATATGGTCCCCCATGCCTGCCAGGAGCTATTTCTGAGCAGACAGCCAGGAGTAACCCCTGAGCATTGCCGGGTGTGACCCAAAAACCAAAAAAAAAAAAAAAAGGAAATATTCAAATTGCCTAGGCCAGATAGATAATATAGAGGACATGATACTTTCTTTGCATGTAGTGACAGCAGTTCAGTACCCAGAACCACATACCCCTGAACACCACCAGGACTGATTCCAATATGCAGATCCAGAAGTCAGCCATAAACACAACCAGGTTTCCCCTTGCCCCCAAACTATCCCCCCAAAAATTTAAGTTTGTTTTCCCATGCTGGGAAAATCTTCCAAGGAACTGCTATAGTTTCTTTCAGGTTTGGAGTAGAAGGCATGATTTATGCTTAGAAAAGAAATATAATCATGGGGCCGGCGAGGTGGTGCTAGAGGTAAGGTGTCTGCCTTGCAAGCACTAGCTAAGGAAAGGACCAGAGTTCAATCCCCGGCATCCCATATGGTCCCCCCAAGCCAGGGGCAATTTCTGAGTGCATAGCCAGGAGTAACCCCTGAGCATCAAACGGGTGTGGACCAAAAAACCAAAAAAAAAAAAAAAAAGAAAAGAAATATAATCCAAATCTGGGATCCAGACAGAAGTGCCTACAGAGAGTCTAGGAGCTCACACTGGTGAAAGCTGTGTAACGGGCAGATCTGAGACGTCAATGAATCTACTCTTTACTAATACCAGATTGTCTTACTCACAATATCGTTCTTCCAAATAGCCATTTTGAGATTTGTTTCTATTTTGCTTAGAAATAAATTCACGGTGCTGGAGAGATAGTACAGCGGTGTTTGCCTTGCAAGCAGCTGATTCAGGACCGAATCCTGGCGTCCCATATGGTCCCCAGTGCCTGCCAGGGGCTATTTCTGAGAAGATAACCAGGAGTAACCCCTAAGCACTGCCAGATGTGGCCCAAAAACAAAAAACAAAAGAAGGAGGAGGAGGAGGAGGAGGAAGAAGAAGAAGAAGAAGAAGAAGAAGAAGAAGAAGAAGAAGAAGAAGAAGAAGAAGAAGAAGAAGAAGAAGAAGAAAGAAAGAAAGAAAGAAGAGAAAATCTACTCTCATGTTTATTTACCAAATAGAATGTTGATTTTAGAATTCAAGTTGCTGAATAATATTGAAATTACTTTGTCTGGCTAATTTGAAGAGCTAGTAATATTTGAAGGCCAAGAAAGACCTTATTATAAAGTGGTATTTGGTAATAAAGCTCTAGGCTCCAAAATGGATTTCATGAGTATCTGTAACAGAGTAACTTAATTCTGCCACTTAATCATAAATGTATTTAATCTGATATTTCTTCAAATTTATTTATTTAAGAAAGTAGATCATTTGTTATAATTTATTTGGCAAGCAAGGACAGCCAGCTGCTCAAGTGAGATACCAAATTTTCTAACAAATTAAACACTAATTTATTTGTTTGTGCATATGATTATGGAACTAGTCAACTAGCCAATTCTTTAGCATGAAAAAGTAAGATTTTCTGTTGTAAGTCAAATGAAATGGAGAAACTATTGATTACAAACATTTAAAAAATAAAGTTATGATTCCCAGCATCCTATATGGTCCCATGAGCCTGCTAGTAGTGATTTCTGAGCAAAAAGCCAGGAGTAACCCCTGAGTGCCACAGAGTGTGGTCGAAAACCCAAAAATAAATAAATAAATAAATAAATAAATAAATAAATAAATAAATAATACCAAGTGCCAGAGAAATAGGTATAGAAGGTAAGTTCTTGCTCTTGAACATGACTAACCCAGATTTGATCCCAGGCACTACCTATGATCCCACAAGTACTATCACATGTGATCCCTGAGCACAAAGCCAGTGTAAGCCTTGAACACTGCCAGGTATAGCAAAAATCAACCTAAACAACAACAACAACAACAAAACACCCAACCATTTGTATATAGTTTGAAATCTCTAACTGCAAGTCAGGCTCTACTTATGATCCCTTCAAGGCTCTCTCAGATGACAGTTATATCCTACTAGAGCAGGGGTCTCAAACTCAATTTACCTGGGGGCCGCAGGAGGCAAAGTTGGGGTGAGGCAGGGCCGCATAAGGGATTTCACTTAAAAAAAAAGTCCTAAAACGTCATTACTAACAGTTTTAATTATTTCTTCTGAACATGAATAGAACATTGAGTGAAAATCGTGACAGTTCTTCTGAACATGGCATCTTTTGCCTATTCCTTGCTGCCAGAGACTTGACAGCACTTCTTCTCACAAATCTGAACCACATTTGACTTTAGAGAGGAAACAGTTGAGACCCTCAGTATGGCTTGAAGATGATCATCATTAAGTCTAGACCTGTACTTTGGCTTATTGAAGTTCAATGTGGAGAATAACTTTTCACACAAATATGTGCTCCCAAAAAACACATGGTGCGCTTGAACATTCGGGAAAGCTCAGGGAAGCTGGGGGGCAATTTTCTCAAAAATTGCCCATGCATATCTGCTTTTCCACTAATCTCCCTGAACTTGGCTTTGAGATCAGAGTTGCGTTGCAGGTCAATGAGCTCCATTTGAAGTACAGGAGGGGAATCTTGCACATCAAAGGAAAAGGGGTCCACAAAAATTTGGAAAGTGACTCTGTGCTTTATGAAGTCTGCAAATCTGTCATCAAATTCCTTCTCTAGCTTAAAATTAGCATCAACATATTTCTCACCATTGAATGGTATGCCTGCATCCACAAGTTCCTTGCATGCTGGGAAATGGCAAAGGTTTGTCTAAGAGAGCTGGGATTTCCATAACACAAGTTTTTTGGAGAATCCTCTCACATTGTCATAAGCAGCACTGATAAACTGCCCCGGGCCTTGAAACATCTTGTTTAGTACATTCAGCTTATGTGTGATGTCAACAAGAAAAGCTAAATCCATGAGCCATTTGTGATCACTCAGCTCAGAAACAGCATTCCCATCCTTCTCCATGAAGGCTTTCACTTCTTCTCTCAACTCAAAAAATCTTTTCAGGACATTTCCCCTGCTGAGCCAACGTACCTCTGTGAAATAGAGCACATCTCCATATTCTGACTCCATTTCCTCTAAAAAAGCACGGAACCTCCTGTGCTGTAAGCCCCTGGATCTGATTTGGTAGATGCATTTCACATCAACAGACATCACATTGTCACATGGCAGACATTTACTGCAAAGGGCCTGCTGATGGATAATGCAGTGAAGAGCAATGGCCTTCTCTACACCCTCCTCTTCAAATTTTTTTGGAGCAAGTGACACCAGTCCATTTTTCCTCCCTGTCATCGATGGCGCTCCATCGGTTATTATTCCAACAAACCTCTTCCATGGCAAACCTGCATTCTCAATGGCATCACACAGATGCCGAAATATCTCATTAGCGGTGGTCTGACCATGCATTGGAATTATTGTGAACAGCTCCTCTGTCAATTCAAAATTGCAATCAACACCACAGACATAAATTGTGAGCTGCGCAGTGCCCTCATCAAGAGCAACTGAGTATGAATCAAAACATTTGGCTTTCTCGGGCCCGGAGAGATAGCACAGCAGCGTTTGCCTTGCAAGCAGCCAATCCTGGACCAAAGGTGGTTGGTTCGAATCCCAGTGTCCCATATGGTCCCCCCTGCCTGCCAGGAGCTATTTCTGAGCAGACAACCAGGAGTAACCCCTGAGCACTGCCGGGTGTGAACCAAAAACCAAAAAAAAAAATAAATAAATAAATAAATAAAAAATTTCGCTTTCTCACACATGTCACTTGACATGTCAGAAATGTGCTCTGCCACAGTGTTGGCAGAAAGGCTGACTTTGCTAAACTGACCTTTCTTTTCCAGACAGATAATACTTGCAGCCTGTAACATGCATTTTTTAACAAACTATCCTTCTGTGAATGGTTTCCCTGCCTTAGCAATCATCTCACTAACCATGTAACTAGCTTCGACTGATCAACATTCTCTTTGGTTGCTTTCTTGAAGAAATGTTTTTTGTTTGTTTTTGTTTGGGGGCCACACCCGGCAGTGCTCAGGAGTTTCTCCTGGCTGTCTGCTCAGAAATAGCTCCTGGCAGGCACGGGGGACCATATGGGACACCGGGATTCGAACCAACCACCTTTGGTCCTGAATCGGCTGCTTGCAAGGCAAAAGCCGATGTGCTATTTCTCTGGACCCTCTTGAAGAAATCTTGTTGCCTCATTAGACATGCTTTAAGACTGGCAACCCGCTTGGCTCTCTCATTTCCTTGATATTTTGCACATTCCTCAGCATGTTTAGTTGAATAATGGTGTTTCAAGTTGTATTCCTTGTGCACTGCAACTTTCTCTGATCAAATAAGACATGTGGGGATGCCCTGTGCTCAACAAAGAAATACTGCCTCTCCCACTTTTCCTGAAATTGTCTGTGCTTGTCTTCAATCCTTTTCTTCACTGCAGGCTTTGATAAAGTCATGATGAAGGTATGACAAAATCTAATTCCTTTTTTTTCTGACAAAATCTAATTATGTAATAAACTTCTCTCCCTTCTCTCCCTTAGGCCTCCGATAATGCAAGGGACAATGGCAGGAGCAGCGGAAATGACGTCTGTGCTAGGCGCAAAGTATTCGCGAGTATTCGCTTACCGAATATTCACAATAAAAATCACATTAGTAAGAAAAAAAATCTCAAAAAATCACATTAAACATTTGCATACCACGAACGGTATGCTCAGGGTATGCGAATGTTTAATGCGATTTTTTTCTTACTAATTCGATTTTTATTGTGATTATTCATTAAGCGAATAATCGCGAATATTGAGATATTTGAAGGCCTGACGCGGGCCACATGTACGGAGGGCCACAAACGGCCTGCAGGTCGCGAGTTTGAGACCCCTGTACTAGACACAGCATTCACTCTTCTTAGAGATTTTGTTATAGACTTTCTTCCCCATGTTATAGTAATATTATTTTAAATCATATAAGTTTTCATCAAAACTTGGTGTATGTGTTCTACTACTTGTAACACCTTCTAATAGTCCAGGAAACAGTATGATTCTGAACAAAAGCTAAAAAGAGCTTAGGTTTGTCATCTCTAACTTGAAATTTAAAGAATAGGGCCAGAGTAATAACTCAATGGGCTGAGCACAGTGGGTTCAAAGACTGGTAACACTTGGTTCCAAAACACAGGTCTAGGATAGCCCCTGAGCACAGATTATTGTGGTCCCCGAAACCAAAAATAAATAAATAGATACATAAATTTATGGAAGATAAATAAATACTTTGGGGCACTTGATGATGAGAAATGCTTATTTTCATGCTATTCTAATTTCCATAAAGAGAAAAATAACAAGATTGAATATTTCAAGTTTCTCCTGCTTTATGGAAAAAAGGCAGGAAGACTTCATTAAAAATGGTTGCAATAGCTCTTTTCTGCTGAGCCAGCCTACAGACACCAAGGACTGTAATATCTCCAGGACCCACACTCGGTAAGATGTCCCCGCCCAACGAAGGTGGGGCCAATTCCTGCCACGTGATTGGGAACCCAGAGACTTATAAAGAACAGCAGCCATGCTCTCTGCCTCTTTTCTGCTGAGCCAGCCTACAGACAACAAGGACTGTAATCTCTCCAGGACCCACACCCGAAAAGCTCAGCCGAGGAGCTTTTATCTTGTAACCCCTGAATTCCATTTCTGCACATTGTAACAAGCAATCTACAGCCTTACCAATGGAGCCTGGGGAGTGCTGGGAGGCTTGGGAGGCTTGGCAGGCCCCCCGCTGCCCTTGTTTTTTTCCCCTGACTCCAGGCCTTCCCTGGGTGCCAGCTCAGATGGCCTGAAGTGGGTTCAGGTGGACTCTTAGTGGTCCTCAGGCTTCCCCCCTCCCTCTGTACCCCAGGGGGGAGGTACATGGGGAGGAGGGTGGGCAGACATCTGGCTTCCGGTTTCCTCTTTGATTCTGGAGACCAGCTCTTGCCAGGTATAGGGTTTGGGGAGGCCTCATACCAGAGCTTTTCTCCCTAGCCTGGGGAGTGCTGGGAGGCTTGGCAGGCCCCCAGCTGCCCTTGTCTTTTTCCCCTGACTCCAGGCCTTCCCTGGGTGCCAGCTTAGGTGGCCAGAAGTGGGTTCAGGTGGACTCTTAGTGATCCTCAGGCTTCCCCCCTCCCTCTGTACTCCAGGGGGAAGGTGCATGGGGAGGAGGGTGGGCAGATATCTGGCTTCCAGTTTCCTCTTTGATTCTGGAGACCAGCTCTTGCCAGGAATGGGGTTTTTCTCTCCTGGACTTCAGTCCTTCCCTGTGCGCCGGTCTAGGTGGACTCTATAGGGGTCAACAGGCTTTCCCCCTATCTCTCCCTATACTAATAGGAATGCGCTCTGGGAGGAGGGCAGGCCATTCTAGCACTGGTTTATGTTGGGACAGTCAGTGGAAATTTTTTCTCCTTGTTTTCATATTGATAGTATTGCATGCATATATTCTATATATCCATAATATCCATCTTGTATTGTGACCTTGATACTGCCCTACAAAGCTCATTTCTAATCTTTTACTGCCTCAGTCCCAACCCTTACTTCCCCCTATCTTCCCATGTAGGTGCAGCTAATAACATGAAGCTCACCACATAGAGTGATAAGTGCAGTTAGAGAAATAACTACACTGAAAACTATCATAACAATGTGAATGAATGAGGGAAAAAGAAAGCCTGTCTCAAGTACAGGTGTGGGTGGGGTGGGGAGTAGGTAAATCTGGGAAATTGGTGGTGGGAATCCTGCACTGGTGAAGGGGTGTGTTTTTTACATGACTGTAATCATACAAGTACAATTATATTTGTAATCACGGTGTTTAAATAAAGATAATAAAAAAATTAATATAGGTACCATAAAAAATGGTTGCAATAGAGAATGTATGTTTCTTAATATTACTACAGGTTCTCCATTTCTATTCCAGCTCCCTGACATACCAGAAGGGTCTAGGCTTGTGATTGAGAATAGCAGCTGTTTTTGGTAGAGGCAGGCTGGGGACCTCAGATTTTCTGACTGACAATGACTAATTCTGAGGTCTCTATCACCCTAAAGAAGTGAGTGTAAGAAATAAGTTCCTCCAAAACTGCACAGACAAGCTTTTCTAATACATCCAGTTTTGCCTTTATAGACACATGTTCTGTTAGTGAGTCAGTTAAGGCTTTAACCTCAGGAGAAACTGCCAATATTACCTGAAAGAAGGCAGATAACCTAGGAGTGAAGCAAAGTACTGTGGTAGAACACTTGCTTTGAATACAGCGAAGTGGGGTTTATCCTACCACATATGGTTTTCACACCACAAGTCCGCAAGGAGTGATCCCTGAGTGTTGAGACAGGAGTAAGCCTTGAGTACCATCAGGTGTGGTCCTGAAACAAAACATATAAAACAAAGGAGTGCTCGCTTTGGCAGCACATATACTAAAATTGGAACGACACAGAGATTAGCATGGCCCCTGCACAGGGATGACACACAAATTTGTGAAGCATTCCATATTTAAAAAAAAAAAAAAAAGGCAAAACAAGGGCCCGGAGAGATAGCACAGCGGCGTTTGCCTTGCAAGCAGCTGATCCAGGACCAAAGGTGGTCGGTTCGAATCCCGGTGTCCCATATGGTCCCCCGTGCCTGTCAGGAGCTATTTCTGAGCATAGAGCCAGGAGTAACCCCTGAGCACCGCCGGGTGTGGCCCAAAAATCAAAAAATAAATAAATAAATAAAAAGGCAAAACAAAAAAAAGAAGGAAGATAACCAAATTTAGAGATATTTCAGATAGAATTTTTACATTACAGAAACTTTGCTTTGGCATGTTGTTTGCTATCATTGTGGGAGCTATTCTCAGGGGTTCTAGGTCAGAGACTAAAGTGTTGGGGTTCAAGCAGTGTCTGTGCTCTATCAATGAATCACACACCACCCCAAGAGGAAATTTGTCTTAAGGAAAAAATAATTGGAGGCAAGACTGTCATTGAAACTATCGTCACCTCACCATGAATCTCAACCCAGAACAATGAGGATGGTTCATCCCATTCTCATCAGAATTTACAGCCTTTTAATTTCTCCCCACATTATATCATTAGCATTGGTCCTTTTCTCCCACTAAGTGCAATGTTAATTGGTTTGCTTGTCCAGTCAAAAAGACGGAACACGGAGGTTCTCCCACCATGCTACACTATCTGTACCTCTAAGCAACAGAGGGATAAGAAAGCTTAAAATTTTGGCTCACGGGACCAGAGTGATAGCACAGCGGTAAAGCATTTGTTTTGCACGTGGTCCATCTGGGACAGAACTGGGTTCGATCCCCAGCATTTCATATGGTTCCCCAAGCCTGTCAGGAGCGACTTCTGAGCACAGAGCCAGGAGTAACCCCTGAGTACCGCCAGGTGTGGCCCAAAATCAAGACAAACAAACAAACAAACAAAAATCAAAATTTTGGGTCAGAGTGTAGGAAAAATCATCCCAACCAGAGACTTGTCTGGGATAATAGTTTGATATTGTTCTGTAAACCTCAATTAATTCCTTTGTCAGTTTTATTTTTGTTTTCATCAGTTTACCAGAAGACAAGGGGAATGATGACATTTCTTGAATTGGTGCACCGCTACACATCCCCTCCACTCCCGCCACCATATTCTTCTCTTCAGATCAGGGCTCTCAAACTCGCGGCCCGCAGGCCGTTTGTGGCCCTCTGTACAACATTTTGTGGCCCGCGGCTGGTCTTCAAATATCGCAGTATTCGAGGTTATTTGCTTACTGAATAATCGCAATAAAATCGCATTAGTAAGAAAAAAAATCACATTAAACTTTCGCATACCCCGAGCAGTTCCGTTCGGGGTATGCAAATGTTTAATGCAATTTTTTGCGATTTTTTTTCTTACTAATGCGATTTTTTATTGCGAATATTCAGTAAGCGAAATCCCTTATGCGGCCCTGCCTCAGCCAACTTTGCCTCCTGCGGCCCCCAGGTAAATTGAGTTTGAGATCACTGCTTCAGACCCTGCACACTCGGAATCTAGAGACTATAAGGAAGCAGGGATTTGTCTCAACAACAGATCACATACCTTGACATAGAGGGAGTGGGAGAGGAGCGCCAGGTGAACTAGTTCATTTAGAGATGGCCAACAAAAAGGTTGGGGCTGGAGAGATAGCATGGAGGTAGGGCATTTGCCTTGCATGCAGATAAACGGTGGTTCAAATCCCAGCATCCCATGTGGTCCCTCCAGCCTGCCAGGAATGATTTCTGAGCATAGAGCCAGGAGTGACCCCAGAGTGCTGCCGAGTGTAACCCCAAAAATAAATAAATAATAAATGTCAACAAAAAGGTATCCAATTTAGATAGATAATGGGTGGGGTTATTCTTCTTTTTCCTCTCTATCCTTCTCTCTCTCCTCTCTCTCTCCTCTCTCCCTCTCCTTCTCTCTCCTCTCTCTCTTCTCTCTCCCTTCTCTCTCTCTCTCTCTCTTTCTCTCTCTCTCTCTCCTCTCTCTCCTCTCTCTCTCTCTTTCTCTCTCTCTCTCTCTCTCTCTCTCTCTCTCTCTCTCTCTCTCTCTCTCTCTCTCTCTCTCTCTCTCTCTCTCTCTCTCTCTCTCTCTCTCTTCCTTCCACCAATGCCCAGACACATGGTAGGACTACAGGGCTGGAGATTAGGGATGAGGGCTAAGGATCAAGGATCCACTGGGGTAGAATTCTAGAAAGGCCCAGCAATGAGTTCCTTGAGCAGCAGCCCCCAGGACAGAGACCCAGAAGGAAATTCCAGATGAGGAGAGGCATACACATGATCAAGAGTGATGTAAGAACACAACCAGATCATTGCATACTGAAGAATAGCAGACAGTTGGGACAGAATTTAGAATGTTGTACACTGGACTAGGCATTGAGGATTGAATGACGTTTATGGGTAAAAGGAGAAACCGGAATAGTGGGAAGGGGCCCATTTACTTAAACCATAATAAAATATAATTTTTTGTTTGGGGGATTTTTGTATTTTTGTTTTTTAGCCACACCCATTGACTCTCAAAGGGTTACTCCTGGCTATGCACTCAGAAATTGTTTCTGGCTTGGGGACCATATGGGACACCAGAGGATCAAACCGCGGTCCATTCTAGGTTAGCTTGTGCAAGGCAAATGCCCTACTGCTTGTGCCACTGCTCCAGTCCCTGTATGCAAATCTTTTCTATAATTTTCAATAACAGACAAGCTAAAAAAAATACACTTTTGTGCTAACATGTCCCAAATGTGAAAACTTGATTTTTACTCCTGCTAACACACACACTGCTCTCTTTCCTCTCTCTTTCCTCTCTCTTTCCTCTCTCTTTCCTCTCTCTCCTCTCTTTCCTCTATCTTTCCTCTCTCTCCTCTCTCTCGCTCTCTCTCTCCTCTCTCTCCTCTCTTTCCTTTTTCCTCTCTCTCTCCTCTCTCTCTCTCTCTCTCTCTCTCTCTCTCTCTCTCTCTCTCTCTCTCTCTCTCTCTCTCTCTCTCTCTCTCTCTCTCTCTCTCTCTCTCATATCATGTCCCATTTTTCCAGAATGCACTGTAGAGAAGGGGAGGGGGGAATTTCTGATAAGAATCAAGATTCAACACTAGGTGTCACTATTTTGATATTTTTAAATAAGTTATCGGTCTTCCCCGTCCCCCCACCATCTGTTTTTTGGGGGGTTTTGGGGTTTTTTTGGGGGGTTGGCCACACCCGTTTGATGTTCAGGGGTTATTCCTGGCTAAGCACTCAGAAATTGCTCCTGGCTTGGGGGGACCATATGAGACGCTGGGGGATTACCTCTAGAGCCACCTCACCAGCCCCCCCACTACCACCACCTGTTTTAATGCTCTTCTGGGTTTCTTGTTTGGTTGATGGCTACACCCAACAGCATTTAGGGATTTCTCCTGACTCTGTGTTCTAGGATCACTGCTGGCAAGATTCAGAGGCCTACATGTGTTGCTGAGAATAGAACAACAATTGTCTACATGGAAGACTGTACTCAAGTACTAATGTATGTAAGTGCTCACTAAGTCCCTGGCCTTTAATGCTCTTCTGAATTATCATTAAGTAGACAGGAAGGATAAAACCAAACACTTAATGGACTTGTCTAGGCTCTGAGAATATTATTAAACAGCCACATTATGATCTAGAAGACTGGTTCTCTTTATATTGGTGGCACATTTAAATCACATGAGACAATTGTGTTGTGTTTATATTTGAGACACACCCAGCAGTGTTCAGGGGCTACTTTCAGCAGTGTTTAGGGGCTACTTCCAGCTCTGTTCAGGGGTTGTTGCCCCAGCATGCAATATCTAAGATTAAATCTGGGCTTCTGATATGCAAATTTTGCATTTGGTCCATTGAACTATCACTCTGGCCCTAGCATGGGAAGACTTTAAAACATCCTCATATCTGAACCTCTTCCACAGATTTCCAGTGCAACTGTATATTGTGTAGTTTGAGCAGCAGTTGTTTTGAGGTCTCCAGCTTATTCTAGTGTGAGGCAGAGGACTGAATCCTCATTCTTCACAAGGCCCTTCAGGAACACTGTCCAATTTCCCTTGAATAGTGACTTCCTCTGCCTCTTCAATATTTCTTTTTAACATATAGAATTTTTCACATTTGAGTGATTCTTTTATTTTTTATCATTCCATATTTTCTACCTGAGAAGAATAGGTCCTCTCATTTCCTTTTACAAAGACGTTAAGATATTCTTTTTTTTGTTTGTTTTTTGTTATTTTTGTTGTTGTTGTTGTTGTTGTTGTTGTTTTTGGTTCACACCTTGCAGCGCTCAGGGATTACTTCCTGGTTCTACGGTCAGAAATCGCTCCTGGCAGGCCTGGGGGAACCATATGGAATGTCGGGATTCAAACCACCGTCCTTTTGCATGCAAGGCAAATGCTCTACCTCTATGCTATATCTCCGGCCCCACTTTTTTTCGAGGGGTTTTTGGTTTTTGGTTCAGACCCTGCAGTGATCAGGGATTGCTCCTGGCAGGCTCAGGGGGCCATATGGGATGCCAAGATTCAAACCACCATCCTTCTGCATTCAAGGCAAATGCCCTACCTCCGTGCTATCTCTCTGGCCCCATGGATATTCTTTTTTCCCCCACCATTTCCCCACCCCCCATGGATATTCTTTGTTTTTTTTTGGAGGGGGTCGCTCCCAGCAACGCTCAGGGATTACTCCTGGCTCTATGCTCAGAAATCGCTCCTGGCAGGCTCAGGGAACCATATGGGATGACTGGATTTGAACCACCGTCCTTCTGCATACAAGACAAATGCCTTACCTCCATGCTATCTCTCTAGCCCCCCATGGATATTCTTAACATCTAAATGCTTTCATGACCTGCATTCTGACCCCAACATCTCCAGTTCTTTCTTTCCCTTAGCAGAGTTATCTATGTAATCAAATAGATGGAAACTAGTAACTTTCTTTACATTCATTCAGAAGGGATGATTGAAGCACTTTTCATCCATCTCACATCATTTGCTGACACAAATTCTGTCGGATTAAAAAGAGAAAAATCTCTTCTCCTGAAATTAAAACATATTATAGAGCATTTCTTACCCTAGTTTAATTTTGCAAAAATAGCATAAATTCTGTGAGCATAGGCAAAAGAGAAGCATTTTCTAATCAAAAGTAAGTCCTTGCTATTTCAAAATCATTATGAATGCTATAAACCTCTAGATTCTCAGCAAAATTTACTGCAACTTATTAGTCATTAAATTTTTTTCTCCATTACTTAATGAAGTTCATTAGTGGATCCCATAATAATTGTTCTATAGCATTCTATAATTAAATAGCATGCAGAAAGAAGATGGAGTCACTCTGTTGGATAAAAATATTTTCTATGTGCTCTATTCTGATTTCATACCATAAATTTAAACTTAAATGTGGGGCCAGAGCAATGGCACAGCAGTAGGGCGTTTGCCTTGCACCCAGCTGACCCAGGATGGACCTTGGTTCGATCCCCAAGCCTCTAATATGGTCCCCCGAGTCAGGAGCAATTTCTGAGTGCATAGCCAAAAGTGACTTCTGAGAGTACAGTCAGGGCCCGGAGAGATAGCACAGCGGCGTTTGCCTTGCAAGCAGCCGATCCAGGACCAAAGTTGGTTGGTTCGAATCCCGGTGTCCCATATGGTCCCCCGTGCCTGCCAGGAGCAATTTCTGAGCAGACAGCCAGGAGTAACCCCTGAGCACTGCCGGGTGTGGCCCAAAAAACAAAAAACAAAAAAAAAAAAAGAAAGAAAACTGAGTGTACAGTCAGGAGTAACCCCTGAGTGTCACTGGGTGTGGTGGCCTCAAAATTAAAAATAAGTATAAATATAACATGCAGTTAAAAATAGGCAACAAGTTTCTTGAGAAATGCAATGATACCTAACGATATTCACCTCTTAATAAACTTTGAGAATAAAGACAAAATATAATCCATTGTTGGTGCCAGATACATAGTATTTACTCTATAATTACTTTTTATATAAAGTAATTAAGACTGATGTTTATTTTGGAGTCATTCTATCTTAAGAATAGTAATATGGGGCCAGAGAGATAGCATGGAGGTAAGGCATTTGCCTTGCTTGCAAAAGGTCAATGGTTCAAATACCGGCATCCCATATGGTCCCCTGAGCCTGCCAGGAGTGATTTCTGAGCAGAGAGCCAGGAGTAACTTCTGAGTGCTGCGGGTGTGATGTGGGGCCAGAGCAGTAGCAGTAGTAGGGCACTTGCCTTGCATGCAGCTGACCCAATATAGACTTCAGTTGGATCCCCGGAGTCCCATATGGTCCCCCAAGCCAGAAGCAATTTTTGAGTGCATAGCCAGGAGTAACCCCTGAGTGTCATCAAAAAAAAAAAAAAAAAAAAGAATAGTAATATGAGGACTGATGGTACAACTGGTAGGGCATTTGTCCTGCACACAACAGACCAGGTTGGATCCTGGGCATCTCATATGTTCCCCCAAGCTTTGTCAGGAATAATTTCTGAGTAGAGAGCCAGAAGAGAGCATTACTAGGTGGGGCCACAAAACAAGAAGAATGGTAACATGAGGCCAGAAAGATAGGTAGGTAAAGTAATTATTTACCAGTGCTTTACCAGTCGATAAAGTGTGAAGTCTCTGCTTCCTGGACTGTCCTTATACCTTTTACTCAGCTCCTGAAAGCCTTTCTTAACTCCTCGGTGTAAATGAGAACTCAGTCTCTGCATCAGTCTCAGGACACACACCACAACTTAAAATGTTCGCACAGCTCACTGTTTAAGCACTGTGTTTCCACATTGCACTCAATTATTTATCCCAATCTCTGTCCATTGAAGATTGTTGGTGGGTTTTTTTTTTATTACTCACAGGTCTTGAATCAAGAGACAAAAATATGATTCTAGTTAATGCAAGCATGTGTATCTAAAGTGAGGAAAGGAGCAGGCAAAAATAAAGAAAAAATGGGCCCAGAGAGAGCACAGTGGTGTTTGCCTTACAAGCAGCTGATCCAGGACCAAAGGTGGTTGGTTCGAATCCCGGTGTCCCATATGGTCCCCCGTGCCTGCCAGGAGCTATTTCTGAGCAGACAGCCAGGAGTAACCCCTGAGCACTGCCAGGTGTGGCCCAAAATAAAAATAATAATAATAATAATAAAATGAAATAAAAATAAAGAAAATAAAAAGAGGAAGAGAAGGCAAAAATAAAGAAAAAGAATGGATGAGGTGGAAAGGTTCTGATTGTTCAACTTCCAGTGCAGATTTCCATCTTCTCCCATACTCTTCACTGTAAGCCCTAACTAGAGAGCGAACAGACTTGAACCAGCTAGATGAGCGGCCTGTACTCTCAGCAGAAGCACTCTGTCTGCTGCCATAGATTTCATTTTCCTGTGTTAGTTCTCCCTCTATTGTACAAAGATTATCAACAGCAGTAATAAGGGCACAACTGTTGGTTTAATTATGTTATTTGTCCTGTTCTCTTTTTCTAATAGCTACTGATTGGTCTGTGAGTTAATATGCATTGGCCTATCTTGTGTCACATCTCTAACACTAAACTAGTCTTTATGGCCAGAGGTTACATCCGTCATTGATGCCAAATGTCTCACTCTGAAATGCAGGTGATGGATCAGAATTTCCATCACAACCAGATAAACTCAAATACAATGTTAACATCAAAGCTGCTGGAGTTTGACTCCTGAGTTCAAATACATATTGTTAAACTCTGATATTGGGCAAATTTTTAATCTCATTTTTATTAAGTGGGAGTCATAAAAAAATGTCTATATTTATAATAGCTCACTCCTGTATATATTACTAAGCATGATCATGATTTCTCCTTGTAGACCAGAAGTCAGAAGTTATTTTACCCCAAATATACTTGCGAAAAATAATTTTGGAGTTTTCTTGATTTTACTGCCCCAAAAAGGAGAAAGAAGTAAGTTTCAAGTGCTTGACATCAAGTAATAGGATATTGGCAAGGTGCTCTAATAACACAAATATAGTATTTGCCATAATAGCTGAGACCAGCCTGGACACATGGTACTCTGAACAAAAGAGTGGTCCTGAACTCTGTGTAAATAAAAGAGCATGTCTGAGTTCCATTAAGTATTTATTAACAGGGTTGGAAATAAAGTACATTAGGTAAGTGCTTTTCTTCTCACAGCAGACCCTGGTTTAACTACACAGCACCACATATAGTTCCTCCAGCATTGCCAGGGATTGCTCTGGAGCACAAAGCAGGAATGGCCCATGAGCACCTATGGGTTTGGTCAAAACCAAACTCCTGGTTCTGTGCTCAGAAGTGACCCGTAGCAGGACTCAAAGGACCTTATGTGATTCTAGGGATCAAGCCAGGGCTAACTGCATGCACAGAAGTTTCTTAATCCCCAAACCCAGAACCAGGAACAGTTCCTGATTTTTGGCAGATACATCCCAAACCCTCAAAATAAATAAATATTGACATTGAAAATTAATGTCATATAATTTTATATATCATGATTTATTGATTTTACAATTTGTCTCATTCCAATTTTAGTATATGTGCTGCCAAAGCGAGCACTACAATTTGTCTCAATCTCTTAAAAATTAAAAACCATTCTCAGATTTCAAAGAATGCCATCTATAGAACAGGCAGCAAGATTTGGTTCACAAACTATACCTTGTCAGCTCCGGTTGTATGAACCAGACTCTAGTAGGTCCAAAGCACACAATTAGATTCCACCAGAGACGATGGACTAGGATTCTATTGCATTTCCTTCTTGCCTCTGGTCCTTTCCAAGGGGCACTAACAGAAGGAAAGAAAAGAGGCAAGCTTCCTCTGGTTTCCAGAAGACATGGCAGGCACCATGCCCACTACTTTGACTGTGTAGATCTGGCAAAGGCCTTATTTACAAGAGTCTGTTGGTCATCGTTTCTCGAGTTTAAGCCCACTTAACAATCACCTGTGATGTCTGTTCTAAATGTACGTTCCATGCACCACTCTCCAGGCTATAATTCAGGAAGTCTGGGGTATGACTTAAGGATATACTTTTGTTTCTCAGCTTTATTACTATATCAGCTTTAACAGTAAAATTGAGCCATAAAAGTGAAAGGCAGGGCCCAGAGAGATAGCACAGTGGAGTTTGCCTTGCAAGCAGCTGATCCAGGACCAAAGGTGGTTGGTTCGAATCCCGGTGTCCCATATGGTCCCCCGTGCCTGCCAGGAGCTATTTCTGAGCAGACAGCCAGGAGTAACTCCTGAGCACCGCTGGGTGTGGCCCAAAAACCAAAAAAAAAAAAAAAAAGTGAAAGGCATTTAAGGTATACAATGTAGGGGCCAGAGGGATAATAGGGCTAGGGCATTTGCCTTACATATGCCAACCAGGATTGATTCACAGCATATTATATAGTCCCCCATGCACCACCAGGAGTAATTCTTGAACATCAGAAGTAATCCCTAGGCAACATCTGGCATGGTCCCAAATCAAGCAATAATAAAGTGTACACATGTACATTGTGACAGGATTTCTCCAAGTAAGTTTACACATTTATTTCTTTTCAAAAGAAAACATTTAAGTACTGCTCACAGTGTTAAAAGCTAGAAGGGAATGTTAGAGTCTAAGTTTAGAACCAAGTTTGATCTAGAATTAACTACTAATTAACTGCTATTTTGCTTCTTTAATCCTGGTTTTACTTTAGACATAAAAACTGCCAGGACAGGCCAAAGATATGTGGCAGAAGAGACAGAACAGCCAGTTCCAGGAACTTCAAAGGCATATACTAAGACAGTTAGATAAACTAGCAATACCCGAGGGTCTTCAGGCAGACAAGGTCACAGGTGCTGGGTACCACAACCCCTCCTCTACTACTTCATTTGATGCAGACCTCAAAGCTCTAGATATCTATCCATAAAAGGAAAAACCCTAAACAACAGCCAATAAACTTAAAGGTTAACTGTGATGGTTTGAAACCTCTGTGACCCAATAAAGTATTCGGAAATTTGCATAAGTGGTCATTGCCGAACGAGGGGTGACCCAGCATGCTGATAATAAACTTCTTCCTTATATGTTTGCAGACTGCTCATCTTCTTGCTGGTCTTTATAGGATGAATCTTGAATTTGGAGCTTACCCCAGAAAATTTTAGTCACATACAACACAGTGTTCTCAACTACACTGAACAAGCCTAAAGACAAGGCATCCCTGGTCAGTTTAATGGGAGACTCTGTTAGCACCAAAGTTTAATGGCATATCTGGAACTGCAATCTTTCCAGATCTCCACATTGTCTCCCAAATATAAACGGAAGTAAAATCAACACTTATTTGAATTCTGTAAGCCCATGATTTAGCTAGCTTTGCCTGGGGTAAACCCAATGAGCAAATACATATGCCAGCTTCCTTGACCCCAAGGATTAGATTTTGGAATCTTACCAAAAGTTTGGTATCTCAACCAGTTTTTATCATTAGTATTTATCATAAGAGCCTTGGGCCATGTCTCTTTCTCTCTCCTGTCTTTAATGTTCTTTGTGAACGTGTGTGTGTGTGTGTGTGTGTGTGTGTGTGTGTGTGTGAGGGTGTGTGATAGGGAATAAATCTAGGGCCTCACCTCTGCAAGACAAGTTCTCTACTCTACCATTGTGCTAGCTATATACTCTTGATCCCATCTTTGAAAAGCAGAAATAGGGGCCGGAGAGATAGCATGGAGGTAAAGCATTTGCCTTGCATGAAGAAGGATGATGGTTTGAATCCTGGCATCCCATATGGTCCCCTGAGCCTGCCAGGAGCAGTTTCTGAGCGTAGAGCCAGGAGTAACCCCTGAGCGCTGCCAGGTGTGACCCAAAAAACAAAAAACAAAACAAAAGAGCAGAAATGGTTATATTCATTTTTTTTTTTGGTGACCAGTAGGAGAACTTGTCATATTTATGGGTAAACATTTCAATCAAAGTTTTCTTCCAAAATTACTGTGAAACAGAAAGAAATAGGGGGTTTGCTATGTGGTCTTTTAATTAACATTGAATACTATATTTATTGCAGAAAGAAATGTGATATCCTGCCCAAAATGCATAATTTGTATAATCAAAACAACAAAATTAATGTACAAACTAGAGAATGTAGAGGTACCCCACATAGCCCCACATATTTTAATTAATTTTGATACTAAAAAAATCATCAATGATAGAATCTTGGGCTGGAGCAGTGGTGCAGCAGTAGGGCATTTGCCTTGCACGTGGCTGGCCCAGGATGGACGTCAGTTTGATCCCCCGGCATACTACATGGTCCCCAAGCCAGGAGCAATTTTTGAGCGCACAGCCAGGAATAATCCTGAGCATCACTGGGTGTGGCCCAAAAATATATAAATCTCTTTTTCAAACCAGGTTCCCAAGTCCTGCTTCCTCAGATTTATCAAGTTCAACTTTTAAGAAAAATACCATTTGGGAAACTGACATCATAGTGAGCATGCAGAGGTAAACTTCTGAGTTAGAGCAAATGGATTAGCTATTATAAAGACATATTCAGGTTCTTTCTCTGTTGGGAGAAATTTCCTACACCTCAGACAGAAGTGACTCTTCTCCAGAAAGACATCATTTTGTTCAGAAATAGGACAGACTTCTCAGTACAGGCTCAGAGTTGTGACCTTTTCCAACCACCACCCATTATGATTATAAAGGCAGATAATAAATTTATTTTAAAACATTGGTTTAGCTGATTTGTTTCTTTTGTAGTTTTGAAACATACAAAGTGATACTCAGAGATCACTCCTGGTGATGCTGGTGTGCCATATATGATGCCAGGGATCAAACCTGGGTAGGCTGAATGCAAGGCAAGTATTCTACTTACTGTACCATCTCTCCAACCCCAGATAATCTAATTTTTAAAAAATATATTGAAGAAAAGCAAAAACTTCTTGCTGAAACTGTGAAAAAGATTCAATACTTGTGTTTATTTTATTTATTTTTGTTTTGTTAGTGTTGTATTTATTAAACTCAATGTTATAAAATTACAATTTTTAGTTAATGGACATCTCCTACGTAGACATTATTGGAGGAGTGGGAGATTTTTTTGGTGGACTGTCACAGACCAATTGGTCTTGACACAAGGAAATCTCCTAGGGTCCCTTGAAAGGTGTGTACCAGGGTCGGTAGAGGCCAAGGAGTCAAGTTGGGTTCAAGCTCTGTTCCATTTATTCAAGACACAAGGTGGAATACTTATACTCAATTTCTTGACAGATCATAAGGCTAATTTACAAAAAAAAAAAAGCACAGGGGCAAGTTTTTCAAGGTATATTTCTGATGCAGGACAGTTTTACTTTTGAGGCTCCTTCTTGCTATCAGTAGTTTCTCAGTAGCAAGGTCAGTTGAAAATTGTTTTGGTTTTATGCATATGAACTGGGGCAGGAAATGTTACTATGGCTGCATGTAGGCTAAGAGCAAAGTTAGATTTGAAGCTGAGTAATTATTCTGTAAGACTAAATAAAAATACTTGAAACGATGCAAACATTCCTCATAAGGTGGATTTATATACCTGAGTTATTTTTAAGAGAGGCTCTAAGAAAAGAGAGTAATAATTATTAGATAAAAAATATTTAAATCCATTTAAATCTGAGTAATCTTAGAATGTCAGCTGAAGGTATGCATCAACTAATATTTATGCTACAACGCTTTGTTTCCCGAATGCCTCATGGGCAGGCAGCCAAGGTTTTTCAGGGCCCTAATACAGGTTATTGTTTTCAAGCATCTTTTCTTACAGATGTTACTTTTTTCAAATGTTCTTTCTGCGAGTACAGATAGTTTTCAAAAGTCCCTATAATAGCAGACAGCTTTTTAAAAACCCTTCCTTTGGCAAGTAGGGCCTTTATAAACTTGGTGCCTTCCTAGATCTCAGGATTTGTTCAACACACAGGATGTAGCAGCGGACTACTAGATCCACAAGATCACACAATAAACAGTGAAATAATTATAAAAATTATTCAGCTTTTTATTTTTATTAGAAAAAAATGCTTTACATTTTTCCTAATAAAATATTAGAAAAATTACATGATTAGTAAAATTAGCTATACTAAAGCAGCAGCTTTATAAATATTCATGTTGATAGTCAGTCCTTTGTGGTTCAGAGTAACAGTAGAGCAGATAAACTGCTAGCCTTGCACTCTGTAGACTTGGGTTCAACCCCCAATATCTCTTGTGTTTCCCCCAAACATGACCAGGAGTGATTCCTGAGTGCAGAGTCAAAAGTAACCCCTGACCATCTCTAGATATGGCCATAAACAGAAAAGCTAATCCTTTGCTGACTCAACTAGCCCAGGTCTGCACTTCAGTTTCAGTTACCTAGTCAACATAGTTTCAGACCTCTATAAAATCATGCCACGATTCCATCTCAAGTACTTAGTACAGTTTTTAGTAGTTTCTTTTTTTATAGATCACATTGCAACCTTACATATTTCCTTATTGCTAATCGCCTGCTAGAACATAAGCTCAATGCTATATGAATCAGAGCTAGAGTGAGATAGCACAATAGGTAGGATGCTTGCCTTGCCTGTGACCAACCCCGGTTCAGTCCTCTTCATCTCATATGGTCCCCTGAATCTGCCAAGAGTAATTCCTGAGTGATGAGTCAGGAGTAAGCCCTAAGCATCTCCAGGTGTGACCCAAAAAAATCTTAAAAAAATAAGATCCTAGTTGTTGTTTTATATATTACTAACTTTCCAAAGTCTAGAGCAATGTCTGGCACTTGGAAGCACTTTTAAAAGTATTTGTTAAACTAAAGAATAAAAGCTGAAGTGAAATCTTTTACGTGCAATAGCTGGATATAAGATGTAGAGCCAGGCAATAAGGCAAAAGTATCATCTCTCTTCTCAAGGGATCATCCATCAAGTTAGTTGGATGACACAGGAGAGAAATAAATAAGAGCACAACAGTGGCATATTCCCAGTACCCAAGGAAAGCTAAGTGAGGCTTAGCTTTCATCATGGAAGAGATGAGATTTAAGTATAGTCTCAAAGGAACAGTAAAAATGACTTGATTTCCTTGAAGTCAAACTGGTTATATAAATTAATGCATGAGGATGTCACTTTTCTGAGTTGTGTGATGAATCAGTTCTCATGAGTTCACTCAGTTTGAAGGGTGTTGATCTTTGGGGATTTCCAAAGCTAATAGAACCAATGAGAGGAAGAATTTGATGACAAGAAATAATGGGAAAATCTAAGCCTCAAAGGAGTGATTATTATTGAAAGCTTGGATGAAGGAATTTACATGAGATAAAGGGGTAAATTATTTTTCCTTTTGAGTGTGGAGGGACAGAAGTCAACAATTTGCATTTAAATGGGTGGGATTCTTATTATGACTTTGTTCATTTTCTCTGAAAGAGAAAGGTCTTGATCAATACAAGAAACGGAAGCAACATCACAAAGCAGCCAAGAATCTGCAGACAAAAGAATCTGAGTTCTGTAGTTTGTAGCTGTCTGGCCTTAAACAAATAACAAACTTTCCTTGTCTCCATATCCTCATCTATAAAGTGAGGGTCCCATAATAATAATACATGACTATTGTACTCAAGAGTTTGTCATGAGAATAAAAGAGACACATTTCCATTCCAGGTCATCCACATTCCAATTTGGGTTATAGAACTTCTTTCTTTTCCTTTATGGGATTTGTGTTTCCCTTTCTCTCCTCTCTCTTATTTCCTAAATATAACTAGTTATTTCACTATAAAATCAATGATTAATACATAAATAATATTGAACAGGTATTTCATTAGTATTTGGAGGCTTAAAGAGAGGATTGAGCCTTCAAGTACAACTGTTAGAAACCAGAGTGTGTCAGGTTCTGAGTTGTGTGATGAATCAGTTCTCATGAGTTCACTCAGTTTGAAGAGTGTTGATCCTTCTGATGCCCAAGTGAGGCTGCAGACCATGAACTGTACCAAAGACATTTTTCAGTTTTCTCTAGAAGAACTCAACTTCTAGTGATGAAGGAAAGAAAGTGGACGCTCGGAGTTATCTGTGAATCCATACCCTGGGAATCTGGGGGAAAGAAGGGTTTCAGTGCCCTCCTGAACACAAGCAACCTGAGGTTAAGTTGTCATGGCCTCTTTGTCCGGACACTTCAGGGAGTTCTCTGGGTTTCCAGGAAAGTGGGTGCAGGGTTCAGTGAAAGACAGAGACACAGGACCGGAGAGATAGCATAGAGTAGGGCATTTGCCTTGCATGCAGAAGGACAATGGTTAGAATCCCGGCATCCCATATGTCTCGTGCCTGCCAGGGGTGATTTCTGAGCACAGAGCCAGGAGTAACCTCTGAGCACTGCTGGGTGTGACCCCCAAACAACAACAACAACAACAACAACAAGACAGAGATACACTCAGTTGTTGTGGTGAATCATAATTGTGTGTGTGTTTATTGACTACTACAGGGCTGTGTTTAAACATGAATTTTATGTGTGAGAGACCACCTACATCTGCTTTTCTACAAGGTTAAAAAATTGTACTTTTTTGTTAGCAACAAGTTTATTAGTACATACTGTTTAATGTATAAGTTTCTTCACAACAGACAATTCACAAGCCTTTGGTGTGGGCTACAAATCTTCTGAATGCTAAGTTCCAATTACAAGACAGAAGGCAGCTGTACCAGAGGCTTCTCTGGTATCTGAGGGAAAACTTTAACATCTCAAAGTTTTTTACTCCTAGACTGGATCTTAGGTGTTAATTCTGATATAAATTAAAAGACTAGCAAATTTTCCAGGTGTTCCTATGAGGGGCTCCTTTCTGAGTGAGCAGAACATCTTTTAAAAGTCTAACTTGGGGCTGGAAAGGTGGCGCTAGAGGTAAGGTGTCTGCCTTGCAAGTGCTGTGGTCCCCCCAGGCCACGCGGCAATTTCTGAGTGCTTAGCCAGGAGTAATAACCCCTGAGCATCAAACAGGTGTGCCCCCCCCCAAAAAGAAAAAGAAACAAAAAATAATAGACTAACTTTACTTTGAGAATAACAGTTGTTTTTATGTTTTTCTTGATGCTGATTTTCCCAGGTCAAGTGATATTTAATAAAGGCCATATCTCTGTGTACTAATTTTGTCATCTGGAACTAAATGCTCAACTATATACATACTTAGCACAGCAGCAGGGATATTCTCATTAGGCCAAAAACTACTTGGCAAAAAAACTATTACTTTTTTTTGTGGGGGATCACATCCTATGATGCTCAGGGGTTACTACTGGCTCTGAGCTCAAAAATTGCTCCTGGCTTGGGGGACCATATGGGATGCCGAGGATTAAACCCAGGTCCTGGGTGAGTTGCGTGCAAGGCAAATGCCCTACTGCTGCGCTATCACACCAGCCCCTTGCAACTATTACTAAGTTTGAGAAATACCACCCTCACTTTTCAAGGAAGTGACCTCTCTTTAAGGTCTATTTTCAGTCTTCCGCGCTGGGAGAGCCCAGAAGGCCTTCTGATTTTAACTTTCCTTAAATTATGGCAGTAGTATGAAGGTTCTTATATTTATTAAAGACACTCAAAAAACCTAAAGACACTGAAAAAGTGACTAGAGAGGGGTGTGAAAGAAAAGACTGGGTTCTAGGGCCAGATTAAGTAGGTCACTTGACTTGCACAGAACCAATCCAGGATTAGATCCCTGGCACCCCATATAGACCCCTGAGCCTGTCAGGACTGATAGCTGAAGGCAGAGCCAGGAGTAAGCCCTGATACAACGTGGTGCTGCCCCTAAACCAAAACAAAGAATACAAGAGAGATGTGGCTATAGCGAGATCTGACTTCACTATTTCCTCAACAGCTTGTATGACTCCCACACAGCAGTGCTGTTTCCTTCCCACTAGGAAACAAGACTCTCCAGGCACCTGCTCAGCCCCTACCCTCTGGCTTTAAGGTCAATGGCCAGAGCCCTGTTTCTCCTTAGTGGCAGAGCCAGCTGTCATCTAAATCTGAAACTCTCCTTTCTTGTCTTCCTGCTTTCTTTATCTGGAGGCAGAGGGGACTCCCAAGCCAGAGAGATTGGGGGTGAGTTTGCTTGTGGATCACCCCTGGAAGTGCCAGTATTGGGTGCTAAGGATCAAGTAATATCTGTCCTCAGGCAAGGCAAATGCCCTAATTTTTGTACTATCTCCAGTCTTATTTTGAGAAAGATAAGGAGGAGTGGGTGGATGCAGAGGCAGAGACAGAAAGAGACAGAGACAGAAAACTGTGTTCAAGAGTGAACATTGGCTTCCCACAAAAGGGAGAGAGCTGAGGGAGAGGAGCCATGTTGGACAGAGGCAGGAAACCCCGAGATGGAGACTGTCTGTCTCTTTCCTTTACAAAGTTGGCTTTACTGTAGGACTGTTTCCAGTAGTTCTTCATGTAGGTAAGAGTCTGTTACCAAGACATTGGCAAGGGGAAGAACCATGGTTCCATATTCATTTTTATATTATTACCTTTGGGTTCTTGTGAGGCTTCTTTTCTGAGGGATCCACACAACTCTGGGTGATGGATGACTCAGTATTTACATCTGAAATGGATGTGGCCTTCCTGCCTTTGAAGTATGTCAGGACTGATAACTTGGCAACTACTTTCCATCTTATTTTATTTTGGTTTTTTGTTGTTCTTTTTGGTTTTGGTTTTTTTGCCACACTCAGTGATGCTCAGGGGTTACTCCTGGCTCTGCACTCAGAAATCACTCCTGGCAGATTTAGAAGACCATATGGGATACCGGAAATCAAACCCAGGTCCATCCCAAGTAGGCCGCATGCAAGGCAAATGCCCTACTGCTATGTTATTGCTTCAACACCTCCATCCATTTTAGTTTTATTATTTTCCTGCAATATCACCAGGGGCCTATCCCAGTCTACTTATGCTTTTAGTGCAAATAGATATTGCTCCTCTGGGTTCTTGAGAATTTTATGAAAGATAGGCATGCAGTACTTGGAAGGTTAATTAATTTGAGATTATTGTAGTTTCAGTAGATAGTCTGGGTCCCACCCCAAAATCCTTATCTCTCCTTTACCCATGAAGATACCCATCCTTAACCCTAAATAGCTTGCTATCTCATGTCCTCTTTCCTAGTCTAAAATTGTGTCCCTGCAGCTTTTCTGGACTCTCTCTTCAGCTTTTCCTGAACTCCAGTGGTTCCCTAATGTCTTGTCTTGGGGGGGGGGGGGGGGAAGATGGGGACATTGGTGATGGGAATGTTGCACTGGTGAAAGAGGGTGTTCTTTTTATGACTGAAACCCCTACAATCATGTTTATAAACATGGTGTTTAAATAAAGATATTATTTATTTAAAAAAATAAAGTCCATCATCACAGTCTAGATCAAGGAAGTAACACTCTAGGACTCCGGACACAGAAGCAATGTCTATCTCAGTCGAGGTGCCATTTTTTGTGAAGACTCCTTGTTATTTCTCTTTCCATTGCTAGTATTTTTTCCTCTTTTATATTCATTTCTTTCAGGGACAGGGCAGGCCTGGATTGTAGTGCTGTGCTTGGATTTTGAGAAAACACAGAAATACCACAACAAATTCAAGCACTATCTTGGGAGGTGGTTGTTGTTTAGTTGATAACAGAAATACAGAATTATACCACCTGCTTCATTCCTCTATTACAATGAATCCTCAAGCAAAGTAACACCAGCTTAGATGATTCTGGGATGAGAAGACTGAAGAGAATGTGAAATCACAGCCATTTATCACAGTCTGTATTGTTAGGTGGTGAAAGGAAAACAGCCATATGAACTCATACAGCTCTGCAAATGTAGATCACAGCTCAGGGGATGTCAGATAAGTGGGAATTGGACTGCAATTTATTTTTTCCCTTGCATATTTTCTTTGCTCTCCTAGATCTTAAAACACAAAACAGGAGAAATTTAAATTGAGGAAGGTGATACTAAAAAAAAAAAAACTAAACCAGAATGGAGACGAACTCATTTACATCTCAAATCATGTGCTGAGCTTTAATCTGCTATCCGGGTTTAATTGGCACATTTCAACCAGAATGAAATGGATTGTGTTGAACAGAAACTTGCAGTTCTTCTCCTTCCTATGGTTCAAGTTCTGATATTATGTTTGAAAGGCTGCCATTTAATGCCCTCATATTTGCATAATGATTATTCTTTTGTAACTTTCCCAGTCCCAGCCACTTGTTTTATAAATCTGAGGTTGTCAGGTTTCACCACTTTCCAAAAGAACTGAAATCCTCAATCATAGCAAAACACCTAACACCTATATAAAATTTGAAACATGGGGTGGTATGGAACACTCAAAATTTATTATGTCTGGTGAGTATGTGACATTCATATTTGGTAACACATTATGTTTTGTAGCTATTCTAAAAACTCTCTCCCTGCTTTCCCTTTCCACCTCTCATCTTTTTTTGAGTTGTTAAAAGAAAAACAGGATTGATTAGGGACCTACCTAGATCATTGACATAAGTACTTTAACTTTGACAACTGTGCCCCTTAAGTGAATTATCTTTGTTCTATTAACTTTGGCAAATAAAAGATAGCAGGGAGGTGGGGGGACCTGGCTCAGTTGGATCCAAGAGGCTGCTCAACCCCTGACCTATCAGTGGGCATATAGCTTTACTTCCCCAAATCACAACCATTTAAAAGCTGACTAAAATTCAGCGTATTTTTAGATTTTCATTAAAAATAAGACAAATTTAATTAAAGAACTTGTGACTCACAAAGTTATTGATACTTGAGTCTGAGACATACATTCTAATACCAATCCCTTCACCAGTGTCAGTTTCCCTCCACCACCATTCGCATGCTCCCTCCCATCCACCATCATACCCCAATCTGCTACCTTGACAGGCGCATTTCTAAGTCTGGTGGTTGTAATTTAGGTCTCTAGTTTTTAATGCTGCTGAGTCTCTGCTTTGGCTATTTAGCTATGCCACTCTCCCACTTCACCCATCTACGTGAGCCCCCCTATAAATGGAGCACCCAGGCTCCAACATTAGGACCTGGAGAAACATGTGTCTGGAGGCAAATGTCGATGCAGGAAAAATCCACACAATGAAAGGGTGCAAGAATGGGTTCAGGAATTAAACACTTAGGCCAGGAATCCCACCATACAAGTCTTCTGCTCTTAAGAAGGAAAGGAGCTTAGTGGAGGAAAACTGAAGAATGAGCCCTTTCCTTCCTGAAACCCAGACTTGTATTAGCAAGAACCAGGCCAAACCCTAGGTTGGAAAAGGAATACCAAGTAAGGAGGAATTCAATAATCCCATCACCAGATCACACCCTAGGGTGGAATATGAATAATGATTAGGGTAGGGTAAGTATCCAACACCTCCCACCCCTGTTCCCCCATTATTTCTCTTTCTGTCTTCCTTTCACCTATTTCTTTCTGTCCCTCCCCTTCCTATACTGAAGCCAAGGGTGATCTAGACCTTCCTTTAACTGTTATATTTCATTGTTCAGTTATTCTATATACCATGGCTAAGATATTTTTTTTATTTTAGTTTGGTTTGGAGGCCACACCCAGTGGTACTCAGGACTTGCATCTGAGTCTGTGCTCAGGAATCACTTAGGGGAACCTATGTGGTATCATGACTCAAACCCAGGTCTTCTGGTTTTCACAGCAAAGCAAACATTCTACAAGCTACTGTTTGGTCCCAGAGTATATACTTTTTTGAAAGTAGGGTAACTATGTCACTTTTCTCAAAAATTGTACTTTCTCATATTATTCCTTTCACACAAAAATAAAGAAAATACAAAATACTACAAAATACTAGCGTTGTGATATTCCTGTTTAAAAAAGAAAAAAAACTAAAGATTAAAGCTATTTTACCTAGCAAGAGTTAAAAAACTCTGTGATAGTACTCCATCTCATCTGGGGGAAGTTACACTAAATATAGCACATTTTATATGCAAAAGCAAATGGAGAATAAAAAGGAAATAGCAAGCTATTGAACAGGTGTCTGTTACCCTAAATAGAAAATCAGTGTGAATATTGGAAACCATGGAGCTGCTTTATCAGTCATCTGAGGACCACAGACTGCAGAACATTATCTTTATTGCAGAGAACTTGCGTCTCATCAGACAGTCCAGGCATAGCACCAACAAAAATGTCTAGCAGTCTATGGATGACATACTTGAGAGGAAAAAATGGTTTCAAAGGCTGCCCATACTTCATGATTCTTGGTAGGCAATTCTAGAAATTCCTGATATTTATATTTATTTTAATACGATTTTATACCTTTATTTTATATACTTTTCTGGTGGAATGTATTCTAAAAATGTTTTGCTTTGGGGCCAGAGCAATAGTGCAATGGTAGGGCATTTGCCTTCCACGCGGCTGATCCAGAATGAAGCTGGGTTTGCTCTCCTGTGTTCCATATGGTCCCCAAGCCAGGAACAATTTCTGAGTGCATGGCCAGGAGTAACCCCTGAGTGTCACCAGATATGGCCACAAAACAAAACAAAAAAGTTTTGCTTTAGCATATTTGACCACTATGTCAAGATTCAGACAACTGGGCTCGAGCTAGGTTTAGGGGTTCTACTGATCCACTGATGCTAGGAATTACCAGGGTCACCCCAACAGTGCTCAAAAGCCCACACAACAATAGGCATTGAACAGGCTGTGTGCATCTAAGGCATGTGATCAGTTCTTTTTGGCTTTTGGGTCATACCCGGCAGCGCTCAGGAGCCACTCCTGGCTCTATACTCAGAAATCCCTCCTGGCAGGCCCGGGGGACCACATGGGATTCTGGGATTTGAACCACTGTCCTTCAGCATGCAAGGCAAACACCCTACTTCCATGGTATCTCTCCGGCCCCATGTGATCAGTTTTTGCTGTTTGTTGTTTGTTTTTTCCCCTGGTGCCAGGAATCAAATCCAAGGACACTAACATGCAAGGTATGTGCATGACTATGGAGTCATGCACCATGACCTGTATTTGGCTTCTCTTAAAAATTCCTCTAGAAGTCTTTGAGGTTCATCGGGGCCGGGCGGTGGCGCTAAAGGTAAGGTGCCTGCCTTGCCTGCGCTAGCCTTGGACAGACCGCGGTTCGATCCCCCGGTGTCCCATAGGGTCCCCCAAGCCAGGAGCAACTTCTGAGCACGTAGCCAGGAGTAACCCCTGAGCATTACTGGGTGTGGCCCAAAAACCAAAAAAAAAAAAAAAAAAGAAGTCTTTGAGGTTCAGGTACTGGAGAGATAGTAAAAGGTTTACAGTACTTGTCTTGCCTATGGCCAACCCCAGTTTGAGTCTCTCTCCACTGCATTTGGTCCGCCTGATTACTGTTAGGAGTGGTAACTTAGAATAAAGCCAGTAGTAGGCCTTGAGAATTTCCTAGTGTGGCCTCAAAACTGACACCACCAAACCTCAAAAATGCCCAAAGTTTAGGTATTTAAAGGTCTGTTCACTGGAGCTCTGGCTGCCTTCTGCTGAGGTCCTGTTGTTTTTTCAGGGACGCTTCCATTACTACACAGTAAGCTGGAGTATTAATAGGCCATTTGGTGCTCGCTTCAGCAACACATATACTAAAATTGGAATGACACAGAGATGATTAACATGACACCTAAAAAAATTAATAGGCCATTTGTCAGACCACTTTTTGCAGAATATTTGTTCAGGAAATAGCTATGGCTATTTCCCATCCAGAATAACAAAGGTAATGTCTCCACTGCACTGCAGATCAAGTGGTTTGCTTATAGCTCTCTAAGACATGAATATTTTGTAAATGAGTTTGTATCTATTTTGCCTTACAATCACCCAATAAAACCCCACTGAGACTAAAAGATTACTAAGACTAGCCTTCAAACTTTTCTTAAAACTAGGAAATTTGGCTGTTTGGGCAACTTCACTGTTCTGTGGAGACCAATCGGTGGAGTTAACAGGCCACCTGCTTATTCTTGTTTCAATGCTGCAGCTTAGTATCAGCTGTGTGTTGGCTTCTGAGGCAGAGTCTGGGTTGGCTCACACCTGGGGCAAAGCGGCAGGGGGCAAGTTCTAACTAGAACCTGTTTGTTAGCCGGTCATTAACTAAACAGGTTTTTACATTTTCAGCTCCTGGTTCGAATCCTTTGCACCACATAGGAACTCCTGAGCACCACAGTAGAAGTGACCTTGAGAACAAGTTAAGCCCTGAACAATGCTGGGGTGGCCTCAATACAAGAATATTAGCAAGCTACACCCAGTGATTATGCTTAGGGCTTACTCATGGCTCTGCTCTCAAGTTACTTCTGATGGTGGTTGGGGGACCATATGGGATGCCAGGGATAAAAGTGATGTCATTCATATTCAAGGCAAATTAATGATTCTCATATCTTTCAAATTCTAGAATAAATTAGTTATAGTGTATAGCTTATTTTTTGTGTGTGTTGTTTTTCCGGTTTTCCACTATTTTCTAGAACTCTGAGGGGGAGAACACACTTATCATTTGGGGTGCCAGGGATCAAACCAGAGTTACTACATGCAGGGCAAACACTTTACCTGCTGGTTTATCTCTCCAGCCCAAACTTCAGTTGTGTTGTCTTTTTTTTTTTTAATTATTTGCAGGGAGGAACCACACCCAGGGAGTTCAAGGCCTACTCCCAGCACAGGGGACCATGTGGTACTGGGTACTGAATCAAGACCCCTGTGTGCAAATAATGTAGTCAACCCATGTAGCTCGCTCTTCAATCCCAAACTCCACTTTTTCTTTTTCTTTTTGGCCCACACCCAGCAGCACTCAGGGATAATTCCTGGCTCTGCACTCAGAAATCACTCCTGGCAGGCTCAGGGGACCACATGGGATGCCAGAGATGAACCTGGGTTGACCATGTGCAAGGTAAATGCCCTACCTGCTGTGCTATTTAGCTCTGCCCCTCCAAACTCCACTTTTTGAAAAAAAAAAAAATGTATACTATGCCAAAACCGATCAAGCAATTCATTCTCACAGTTGGTGATTAAAGAAAACAGTTCATAAAGAAGACAAGAAGCACCAGAGATGTATTCTGCAGCAAATTCTGCAGATGCTAATCTTGGCTGGAGTATACAATTAGCTAATGATATTACTCACATAGAACTCAACATCATAGTGAAAAGTACTAAAAGATTAGCATACATCTGCATGTGATATGAATTACTGCCATGAATCTCTTACAAATTGGCCAATACATTTATTTCTGTTAAAGATGAGTTTATAGGGGGCCAGAGCAGTAGTACAACCAGTAAGGCATCTGTCTGGTTGCCTGTGCTAGCTTAGGACGAACTGAGGTTCGATCTCCTGGCGTCCCATATGGTCCCCCAAGCCAGGAGTGATTTCTGAGCATATTCCCTGAGTGTCACCGAGTGTGGCCGAAAAAACAACAACAACAAAAAGATGAGTTTATAGGACAGACTAGAATATAACAAGGAAAAATCTGAGTAATGTTGCCATAGAATAGATATATATGATAAATATATATATATATATATATATATATATGAGCAAAGAGGTCCTTCACATGTGCGCAGAGATACATAAAATCACAAGGATGAGATGATTTAAACGACATCAAAAAGTAGAAGATAAAAATATAACCAGGATATATGGGCCAAAGCAGTGGCGATAGAGGTAAGGCATCTGCCTTGCAAGTGCTAGCCTAGAATGGACCGCAGTTCAATCCCCCAGTGTCCCACAGGGTCCCCCCAAGCCAGGAGTGATTTCTGAGCACATAGCCAGGAGTAACCCCTTAGCGTCAAGGGGATTTTTAGGTGTGGCCCAAAAAACAAAACAAAACAAAACAAATATATATAACCAGGATATAAATTAGTTCTCTATTGAAAACAGCAGAGACAATTCTGAAATACCAGAATTGATAGAAATAAAATGGAATTAATTTATAGAGTAAGATTTATATAGAAAAAAAAGACTAGAGTGAAATTTCCCAAGAACAGAAAAACTAAAAATTGGATAGGTTGGTTTGATTGTAACAATCTTTTTGGAAAGGGCCAATATTTAGTGACAAATTAAAAACTTAATTGCTCTGTATAGTAAATGAAATGGATTGGATTATTAAAATGTAAAAACTAGGAACGGAGAGATAGCATGGAGGTAAGGCGTTTGCCTTTCATGCAGAAGGTCGATGGTTCGAATCCCAGCATCCCATATGGTCCCCTGAGCCTGCCAGGAGCAATTTCTGAGCATAGAGCCAGGAGTAGTCCTTGAGCGCAGCCAGGTGTGACCCAAAAACAAAACAAAACATCAACAAAAAATGTAAAAACTGCTTTTCATTGATGCCCAAAATTCCAAGAGTAAAATAGAAGTGTGAAAAAGCAAAGAGTTTTTTACCTTTCATCTTAGGGCTCTTCTCTGGATGGGGCTGATGAGTGATTAACTTAAGATTAGACAAATAAAAAAATCACACATATAGGAAACACACATAGAAATGAGGATTCAAGGTCAGTGAGAAGGGGATTCTTGTTAATGAAGATAGAAATCTGTGGCTGGAGGGAAAAAGAGAGGATTTACATTATGAGGACAGAGTGACTCGGATAACAAAGAACAGCTACTCTGGAATGAGATGCCTGCCCTGTCCTACAGAATGGTTAGATACTCTATCACAACCTGTCCCAGAGACAGGGCTTTGTCAGTATCAATTAACTGATCCTAGTGAAAATCCTGGTTCTAATTCCTCCAGTGTTCACCCAGCTGAGTAGTTAGTCAAGGACTGGCCAACATTTCTCAAGAGCTTACAGAACCACCTCCCCTAACACCAGGCTCCTGACCCAGTGTCATGTCTTGCTTAGTCCTGTTGGGTACATCTTGCAATGGCCTAACCTTCACGTCATAGTGAGACCACTATGCTATCTGGGCAGGAGCCAATAGGAATTAGTCATCATGTCAACATACTGTCTGGAGGTTTCCACAATCGGTAAGTGAAAAACTTATAATTTTATAAGATTTTTTGTTTTATTTCCTTTATTTGCAAAACAAAAACCCGACAGTGCTTAGGATTCAAAAATTTCTCCTGGCAGGCTTGGGAGACCATATGGGATGCTGGGACGTGAACCTGGGTCAGTCACACGCAAGGTAAATGCTTTATCCACTGTTTTCGCTCCAGTTTTAACATATTACTGCAGCTGATGCCTGGGATTGTTTATAGTAGCTAGAGCAGTGGCAGAAAAGACTCAATAGAACACTTGAAAGTACTTTATAGCAACATTGGTAAAAGAAGCATGATGCAAAATTTAATGTTTCCATGCCCCTAAGAACCTTAAAAATAAAAAAATTTTAGGCATAGCCAAAAAGAGTCCATTGTTTCTATAGTGCTTTTATTATTTAGAGGCCACTCCCAGCAGTGCTTGGTGCTCAAGGGATCATTCCTAGTAGTGCTTGGTAGACCGTGTGGTTTTGGGGACCAAGTTCAAGACTCCTGCATGCAAAGAATGTACCCCAATTTCTTTCTTTAGGGGGCCACTCCTGGCAATGCTCAGGGTTTATTCCTAGTTCTTCATTGAGAGATTATTCTTGACAAAACTCAGGGGACCATATAAGGCCAGGAATAAAACAGGCTGGCTACAGGCAAGTTAAGAGCCCTCCCCGACAGTGTACTATTGCTCTAGCCCCATGTGCTCCAGTCATTTAAGATATCCCTCAGACCCCGTTTTTTCATTCTTTGAAGAAGAAAATGGATTCCTGTGAAGCAAGTATGTAAGTTGTTTCAGACATTTTTTCAAGCTAAATGCAGGAATTATAAATATGTCATTTAAAAGATATTACATGTGCCATATAAAAATTACTGAAGAGCTGTAGTTTGGTGCTATTGATCACAAAATTCATTCAGCTGGTATTAGACAAAAGTAATCTAATCATTTTCTGTTCAACTCACAGAAATTTCTGGTGTGCATCCTGCACAGCTCTGTTAAGGGATGACAAAGGAAACAGTGTGGTTGATGTGCACGAGGCTCAAGCCTGCAATCAAAATAAAACCTATAATCTTGAACAAAATTGGAAACGAAAATAGGCAATGTTTGCTATAGATAGAATTGATTATGGGCTTATGGTTCATACAGCTCTTTGAAATGACATCTATTAAAGAAGCTTATAAAGAGCATTCTAAATGGAAGTTAAGTAAATCATGTTCTAAAATAAAAAAAATTGTATATTTGTTACTATCAGTCATCAAACTAAGAAACCCATGATATTGAGTAATTTCATCTCAATAAACCAATGAAGTGAGAACTACTACCAGCGCACTGTACTGATGGTAAATCAAGATGTGTGCTTAGGCTACTTTCCTCCAGCCTCAGATTTGGGCAAGAGTAAAGCAGGGATTCAGAGCCTGCAAGTCTGATGTACCAGATCTTCCACGCCTGTGCATGGTCTTTTAAGTAAATTTATTATTATAAGTAAATTCATATACCTCAAAGCAAACTTAACTGCTTAAATAGTACTGTAAACTTTAATACCTTGAAAATTAAGCAATAAACTTGGTATTAATCCTGGTATTGATTTTGAAATAATTATTTTAGTACTGTGACTTGTTTTAAGATTTAAGGAGTTAAAGTACAGGGGTTAAGATATTTGCTCTGCCTGCAATTAACAATTTGATTCCCAGCATCACATATGGGTTCCCTGAGCATTACCAGGAGTGGGCCCCAAACACTCCCACACCTGGCAAATATATTTTTAAAAATTATCTCAAAATAGAGGCTAGACAGTATAGAAGGGCTTCCTTGTATGCGGCCGACCCAGGTTCCATCCCTGGAATCTCATCTGGTCGCCTTCAGCACCAGGTTTAATTCCTGAGTGCAGAGCCAGGAGTAACCCCTGAGCATCAATGGGTGTGGCACCAAAACAAGATCATAACAAAATAAAATCTTTTAAAAAATAAAATTTGTAAAAATTATGCTGACTTCTAAGAGTCCCAACTTACGATTCTAGGTAGTTGAGATGCTCTAGTAAGCGGACCAAAAAAACAAGCTGATGAGCTTCTGATTATCTACAATGCCTTGGGGGCTCTCCAGCTCTGTCAACTTGCCCTATTCATGTCCAATCTCACTTCAAGAAACAATCTAGGTGGACTGAAATTCCCACCAAAGGTTCACATGGTTGAGCCATCTGTGTTGGACAATTATGTTCCAAGCACTTTCGGACCCACAATTCCATTTAACATGGGGATGCCAGTGCACGCCAACGGTGGTTTGAACCTGCATGTGATTTAACACCAATTACAGAGCCACTATCAGCCTGGTTAATGACAAGAAACACAAGGAAACTAATAGACTAAAACAAACAAGTGGAGATAAAGGACTTCTTACCCATCTTTTTAGGGAAAAGGTGGCACATGTGATAGTGCTCAAAGCTCTGTGCTCAGGCATCATTTCTGGCAATGCTGGGAAACTATATAGGGTGCTGGGTATCAAACCTTGGTGGACTAATGGTCTCCCCATTTCTCTCTCTCTCTCTCTCTCTGTCTCTCTCTCACACACACACACACACACACAATCAATTTAGCTATCTTTCATTAGACTCCATTTTAGATTGGACTAAGACAAATTCAAGATTCTTTGATCAATAAAAATGCAGTCTTATAAATAGTAAAAAGTTCAGGATAATTTATCTCTTCTCTGAATGAAGTAAAGATCACTAAAAAGTCAGCAACAGGAAGCCAGCCCAGAAGAAATTACGAGCTGAATGAGTAGCAATGCTTCTCATGTTCATCTTGACCCCAAAGCCTAACCCTTCGTTTAGGTTTTCAGATAAAACCACACCACCAGGGAATGTACTCACGTGCCCACTAGTCTGCAATCCTTCCTGCCTGAAAATGTGCTTTTTTGTGCTTCTTTCAGAATAAAACTTTCTTGGGGGCTGGAGTGATAGCACAGTAAGAAGGGTGTCTGCCTTGTATGCGTCCAACCCAGGTTTGATCCTAGTAATCCATATGGTCTCCTTGGCACCGCCATAAGGACCTCTAAGCACAGAGCCAGGAGTTACTCCAAAGCACAGCTGGGTATAGCCCAGGACCAAAACTCTTTCTTGCAACCATGCAGGCAAGATGATTAAAGAATATGACTCCTCCATCTTCCACCTTCCTCTATCACCATAATCACCTCAATGTGTTTGTTTTCTCTAATGACTCGGGATATAGACCCAACCTCAAAATACAACAGTTTTGATTATATAATATTCTTTGGATTGGGACCATTAGTAATTCATGCTAGTTATCATTAATGTGATTCTCATTCTTGGTCATAGAAAAAAATTACTTAATGCTAACCTCAACTCCATTAAGTGCTACACCATAAAATGTAAATTTCAGCAAGTTAAGATTCAGGGCAAGGATGCCTCTGTGTAAAATTGCGCTGTTGGTGCCCTCTAGTGGACAAAGTGGGTTTCAGCATTCATAAGAGGTTTTAGTGAAACCTATGTTTAACCTGTTCAATGCTTTACATCTCTTTTTGTACCCGTTCCTTATACTGACAGTATCAGAAATAAAATGTTAAAGAAACGTGTTTATTTTCATAATCATCTATATTCATTAATTTACATATAATTTAGGGCTTTTGTGCAATAAGCAATAAGTTGCAATAGAGACTGATATATGTCACAAATACAATCTGTCATTTTACAGAAAAAGCTTGCCAACCTCTGAACATCATTCTTTCTGGAAGGAAAAGAAAAAAAAGGAAAAATCCTGAGGTTAGAAAAGCTGATTCTATCAACTAGGCTATGAAACCTTCCCATGAATGCACAGTAACAGAAACTTCTTAAAATTTTGCCCAATTTCAAATTTCCCTAATTTGTCTAGTCTGGAAACTCTTTTATACATCTAATTGCTAAGAAAACCTATGCATCAGAACACATTTTGGGAAATACTAAAACATAAAGGTATAAAATGCTTAAAGAATTTGTCTTACTGAGTTTGCACCTGCATTCTGCTACTTATACCAAGGAAATAGTCTTGCCACATTTGTATTCATATACCTACACTGGAGGAATATCTGCTCAACCAGTTATGACCTTTGGAATGTACTCATTATGGCACGTGCAAATTTCAAGTTTAAAAAATTCACCATTGGGGCCAGAGCAGTGGCGCAAGCGGTAAGGCATCTGCCCTTGCCCGCGCTAGCCTAGGACAGACCGCGGTTCTATCACCGGGCATCCCATATGGTCCCCCAAGCCAGGAGCGATTTCTGGACACATAGCCAAAAGTAACCCCTGAGCGTCACTGGGTGTGGCCCAAAAACCAAAGACCAACAACAAGAATTCACCATCCAAAAAAAAAAAAAAAAAAAAAAAAACTCAAAAAAATTTCACTATCACATTCTCAGGATGAGAATAAATAGTAAAAATCAATATATCATAGTGCTTATCTGTATCACATTAGCTTCTTTGAGGCAAATGTCAAAACAAAACTCCTGAAGAATAGAGCAAGGAAGCTCACTCATACATAGGTCTACCACAGATAATAGATAGAAATGATCAAGGCAAAATATTTAGGAATATCGCCTTTCATAATGTGTTTGCCTAGGCATTTACATATTTCTTTTGCATTAATGGTAATGTAACATTGCTCAAAGAAATAATAATTGACTATCCCAAGTGCTATTCGCTCACATTCTTCCCCCAGAACTTCCAAGAAGTCCCTAGATGTGACCGTGCCATGGTGAGGGGATCAAAAGACTCAAAGTCCCAATTACAACAGGAAACTTGCTTTCAAATAGGGCATTCTGTGCCCCAATTTTGAATCTTCAGTCTTTTTCTCACTTCATTTTTGTTCAGTTCTCTTCTGGAAATTGAACTCAGAATAAAAAATGTCCAAGGAGGCAGTGTTGGAAAACTACTGTCAGAAACAAAAGGACTAGCTCATGTGTCTAATGAAAAGCAGAGGGGCCTTGGGTCTTGAGCCAGGTTACCGACTTCTTGGTGAAAAGTGAACACTGGAAAACTAGTTCCAGCCAACTACTTATGGGAGCATCTTCAGTGAACAGAGTCTTGACCTAGGTCCACTTCTCCCCTCAATGAAGTCCAAAACACCTATCAACTTACATCCTCAGCTTTGTAACTAGATGCTGATGATACTTGTGATGTAAGAGAAAATATGAAGCCTATAAAGCATTTTGAGAGAGAGAGAGAGAGAGAAAGAGAGAGAGAGAGAGAGAGAGAGAGAGAGAGAGAGAGAGAGAGAGAGAGAGAGAGAGAGAGAGAGATACTGGTGTAATTCCCCTGAAAAGCATCCAGTCCTTAGGAGTGTACTTAGGAGTCTTCAATAAATCTACTATTATCTACACTGCCATATCTGTGGCTTCTCCCTTCTCCCCAGGACAGTGACTTAAGTCTACTGACCGAATTCTTTCCTTCTGGAAGACTAAGTACATAACCTTCTTTGAATAAAAGCTATTTTCAGTGCTAAATCTTGTCCTAGCCTAAGTCCTAAAGCTCCTCTGACAGAAACTCACTGGGTCCTCCTTTATCATCCTCGGAATGAAAGGGGACATGCCAGGTCATCCCCTATCTTTGTGGCCCTTCCACGTCCTATCTCCAGTGGCAAAACCTAAGGATGCCAGAGAAGGAACTGGAGTCAGACTGTGCCTGCTCCGGATGGGCCTACCTAGTGTGGCCCACCACAAAGACTATCAAATATCCTCAGTCCCTTCCTCTGCAACTGTTTGGTGTTAAAATTCCAGTCATTTGTTCTTAAAGGTAGGAAGACCTCCTGAGAAATTTTCATCATTAGGCAAACTCTCAGTGAATGTCATCCAATGTCATTGAATATGGTACACTAAGGCACATTAGGATCACATTTATATTGTGACCTATATGGAAAGAAATATCAATGCTACATGACTGTGGCCTTTGCTTGTGGCCAAATGCCTCTGAAACTTATTTGAGGGATAAGAGATGAAGCTAAGTCATAAAACAACATGTGTAAGGACCAGGGTTTGACTGCTAACACTGGAAAAAATAAAAAACAAAAAGTCTACTTACATTGAAACCAGGCTTTCTAATCAATAAAAGTATAGACATGCCTTTCTCTTTTGAGAGGAAGGAAATACCACAACTGGTAGTAATCACTTCTGATGGGGCTTAGAAGGACAAAAACTGAACCCAAATAGATTATGTGCAAAGCAAACAGTGCCACGTCCCCCTATTTTCTTCTTGTATTTGGTTCAATGATAATCATCTATGTAGGTAGCACTATGCTCAAAGTTGAATTTTCTCTAAGCTGATGTCTAAATTATCTAGTCACCACTAGTCTCAGTTTGCAATGTAGTTTTTTACAGTAGGCTTACTAAGCACTGATCTTTCTCCCAAGATATAAAAGGATTATACAAATTTAAAACCAAGAATACATATGACATATTTAAAAGATAAATTTCATTTGCTCCTGTATAACAAGGTACCAAGGCTATACAGAAATAAAGG